>NC_062547.1:72259582-72919762 GCF_016906955.1 Phacochoerus africanus | reverse complement strand
CTGTGACTCCATAAATAAATCCAAACTCTTAAACATGGCTTATAAATTCCCTCCTAACTCACCTTTTTACATCTTCAATTTATAATCTGGGTGGAAAGAATAACTCAATTCCTCCGATTGAGCCATGTTTATTATTACCTCTTACCTCCAGGAGTTTGTACATACTGTTCCTCTACCTGGAATGTACTCATTCCCACTTACCCCACTTTGCCAGGCTGACTACTTCACCTTAGCCTGAGCATCAGTTCTCCCTAAAACTTTCGCAATCCCCCGAGGCAGGGTAAGGCGGCCTTCCTTTGAGCCCCATGCCATCCCACTTTCCTGACCTTATCCAGCTGCTCTGGAACAGCCTGGCTCTCCCACTAAACTTGGTTGTGAGAACAGGGAATGTGACTTCCCCCTTCCTACATTATAACCTCAGGAACCAGATATAGTAGGTGCTCAATAAATATTTCCTGCTGATGGATCTCAAAACAGCTCAGATGGATCACCATGAAAACAACTGGCAGAGGGTTTGCATCTAGAAAAGTTCTGGATAGAAGGTGCTGTGGCTGTTACTTCCTAATGTTCTGACCATCTACACTTTTTTTTCTTTTTCTTTTTGTCTTTTTTGCCATTTCTAGGGCCGCTCCATGGCATATAGAGGTTCCCAGGCTAGGGGTCCAATCGGAGCTGTAGCTGCCGGCCTACGCCAGAGCCATAGCAACACAGGATCTGAGCTGCATCTGCAACCTACACTACAGCTCATGGCAACGCTGGATCCTTAACCCACTGAGCAAGGCCAGGGATCGCACCCACAACCTCATGGTTCCTAGTCTGATTCGTTAACCACTGAGCCATGACGGGAACCCCACCACATGCACTTTCTTAATCCTCACACACCCCACAAAGTCAGGCTTTCTAGTTCTTCTCTGGCAATGAGGAGCTTGAATCTCAGAGAGGTGGAGTGATTTCTCCAAGGTTTAACAGCTCTGGGGGACTCCAAAGTTTGCTTTTACCCCCTACCTGGAAAGATAGGAGGACCGGACAGGTGGCAATGATTGAGAGGGGGCTCCCCAGATTCTGGCCATGTGACCTAATGTTCTCTGGGTCCCCCATTCCTGTGCCAGTAAAATAGAGAGGATCACCAATGCTACCAGGAAGGCTATTAGAGGGGGATGCACGAAGCAAGGTATTGAAAAGCTACCTTGCAGACTTCCTGTCATGGCTCAGCAGAACAACGAACCCAATTAGTATCCACGAGGAGGCGGGTTCAAGCCCTGGCATCGCTCAGTAAGTTAAGGATTGGACATTGCCATGAGCTGTGGTATAAGCCGCAGATGTGGCTTGGATCTGGCATTGCTGTGGCTGTGGTGTAGGCCGGCAGCTACAGCACTGTTTGGACCCCTAGCCTGGGAACTTTCATATGTTGTGGGTGTGGCACTAAAAAGACAAGAAAGAGAGAGAGAGAAAGAAAGAAAGAAAGAAAGAAAGAAAGAAAGAAAGAAAGAAAGAAAGAAAGAAAGGAAGAAAGGAAGAAAGGAACGAAAGAAGAAAGGATAGAAGGAAGAAAGGAAGAAACGGAAGAAAGGAAGAAAGGAAGAAAGGAAGAAAGAAAGAAAGAAAGAAAGAAAGAAAGAAAGAAAGAAAGAAAGAAAGAAAGAAAGAAAGGAGTTCCCGTCGTGGCGCAGTGGTTAACGAATCCGACTAGGAACCATGAGGTTGCGGGTTCGGTCCCTGCCCTTGCTCAGTGGGTTAACGATCCGGCGTTGCCGTGAGCTGTGGTGTAGGTCGCAGACGCGGCTCGGACGCCGCGTTGCTGTGGCTCTGGCGTAGGCCGGAGACTACAGCTCCGATTGGACCCCTAGCCTGGGAACCTCCATATGCCGCGGGAGCAGCCCAAGAAATAGCAAAAAGACAAAAACAAAATAAATAAATAAAAGAAAGAAAGGGAGAGAGAGAAAAAAGAAAGGAGGGAGGGAGGGAGAGGAAGAAAAAAGAAAAAGAAAGAAAGAAGAAAGAGAAAGAAAGAGAAAGATAGAAAGAGAGAAAGGGAGAAAGAGAGAAAGAGAAAGAAAGAGAGAAAGAAAGAGAGAGAGAAAGAGAGAGAGAAAGGGAGAGAGAAAGAGAGAAAGAAAGAGAGAAAGAAAGAAAGAGCGAAAGAAAGGCAAGCCACATGCCAGGGACATGGGTCCCTCTCAAAAAGAGCAAAGACTACTGCTTCTCTTTTCATTGTTGAAGGAGATAATAATAATAGGCTTATTAGTGGTACAGATGTTCCAAACTCAGTGGCCAACAGGATGAAGCGAGGTGTTCTCAATAATGCCCCAAGTATGCAGAATGAGGACAGAGCAATAGGCGGTGCCAGTGAGTAATGGGCTCCAAATGGCTCCAGAGTCTCTGATAGCATCAGAGACCGCCCTGATGCCAGGGTCTCCCTCCCTGCCCTCTGGGGCTGGGCCCCACGTTTCCCAACCACTGGCCCCACCCAGACTTGGAGAGGCGGGTGAGGCACTAGCCCAGGATCGTGGCCAGAATCAGCCCATCCCTGAGCTTTGAACACATGTGAGTGGGACTCCTTGGGTCCTGGCCCCAGCAGGTGCCTTCACATTCATTCATTCATTCACTTAACAATCATTCCTTCAGTACCTACTATGTGTTCAAGGACTTTACCAGTGCCTGAAAACAAAGTCTGCCTTCATGGTGTATCCAGTCAGGGTTTGGGGGATATTCTGTGTCTCGATTTCCTCTATAAAACAGAGGCCCTGTCTCCAACTGTCTCAGTGATGGTTAGAGAACCAGGTACCATGAGGCCAGGGAGTTTGGCTGTTTTGTGCACTGCTGCAAATTCCCGGTGTCTTGAACAGTGCCTGGCACAGAGCAGGAGCTCAGTAAATTTTTGTGGAGAATAATGCATGCAAATAATACATGTCAATAATGCACACATGGGCCTGGCACGTGTGCTGTGACAGCTCTGTACCACAGAGTGATTATTATCCTAGAAGGCTTTGCTTGTTTGATCACTGGTACCCAGCAGGGTGTCTGGTAAGTGGATGTGGTTGGATTCTTTAGGGCTGGAAGGAGGGAAGAAGGGAAGGGAGGGAGAGAGAGAGAGGCACAGACTGACATGAGTTGACCCCTCACCTCAGCCCTTCTTCTTCTTTTTTTTGTCTTTTTCTAGGGCTGCACCCACGGCATATGGAGGTTCCCAGGCTAGGGGTCCAATCGGAGCTGTAGCCACCTGCCTACGCCACAGCCACAGCAACGCGGGATCTGAGCTGCGTCTGTGACCTACACCACAGCTCACGGCATTGCCAGATCCTTAACCCACTGAGCAAGGCCAGGGATCAAACCCGCATCCTCACAGTTCCTAGTCAGATTTGTTAACCACTGCACCATGACGGGAACTCCAAGTCAGTGGGTCTTAATCTATTCAAAGATTGTGCAACCAGCACTGCTAATTCCAGAACATTTTCATCACCCCAAAAGGAAACCCCATATCCACCAGCAGACACTTTCCCCTCCCTTTCCCCAGCCCATGGCAATCACGAATCCAGTCTCTGCTGTCTCTATGGACTTGCCTGTTCTGGACATTTCATATCAACAGAATCAGACACCATGTGGTCTTTTGGGTCCGGCCTCTCCCACTAAGCATCATGTTTTCAAAGTCCATTTACAGTGTAACACGTGTCAGTGCTTTATTTCTTTTTTTTCCTTCATCTTTCTGGCTGCCCTGAAGCATATGGAGGTCCCCGGCCAGGGATCAGATCTGAGTCGCGGTCATGACTTAAGCCAAAACTTCGGCAACTCTGGATCCTTAACCCATTGTGCCAAGCTAGGGATCGAACCTGTAACCCAGCATTCCCAAGATACTGCTGATCCCACTGCACCATAGTGGGAACTCCTTTATTTTATTTATTTATGTTTTTCTTTTTAGGGCCTCACCCTTGGCACATGGAGGTTCCCAGGCTAGGGGTCCAATCGGCGCTGTAGACACCAGCCTACACCACAGCCACAGCAATGCAGAATCCAAGCCTTGTCTGGGACCTACATCACAGCTCACTGCAACACCGGATCCTTAACCCACTGAACAAGGTCAGGGCTCGAACCCGAATCCTCGTGGATCCTAGTCAGGTTTGTTAACTGCTGAGCCGCAAAAGGTACACTTTACTCTTTTTTATTGCTGAATAATACTCCACTGTATGGATGGACCACACTGTATTTATCCATTGATGGATATTTGGGATCATCAGTAGCTGTTCCATCCTCTCCATGGTCCTGTGAGTTGAGGTTTTCCGGCAAGCCGCATCTGCCCCCTTTGTGCATAGGTACTCAGTAAACATTTGCTGAGCAAAAGGAATGAATGAATTTCCCTTCCCTAGCATGTACCACCCAGTGGCATCCTATACCCTTGGCTCTTGTTTGTCTGTCTCCTCCATTGCCCAGGACACCAGCCCCAAGAGAACAGGTGTTTTTGTTTGCTGTGGTCACTGCTGTGTCCCCAGAGCTGGGACAATGCCTGGCTCCATCAACTCCTGATGAATGAAGAAGGAAATGAAAGGGTCCTTTGAAGCAGACCCAAGCATCAGCCCCAGGATGCCAGCAGCAGGGAGGGTGATGGGAATCAGAGATGACTGTTTTTTCAAAAGGGAAAAGAAGTCCAGAGGGACCTATTGAGTCTGGGCCTGGGATGTGTCATGGGCATGATCACCAGTCTCATGTGTGTGATTAGCCAGTTAATGGCATCTGCCCTCCCCGAGGGCAGGGACCATGCCGTCCTAGTTTCCTGTGGGACCTGGCATACCAGAGGGACCCCATAATTCATTACTGTTCCTGTGCATATTGGAGAGAAGAAAGGCAGAAGAGGGAGGTGTAATTTAGAGCTCAGAGGACCAGCCAGTCATAGCCAGGCGCTCAGAGAGGGGCAGGCCTCCTGCCTGGGTCATACAGCATCCAGGGAAGAGAGGGACTGGAATTATTAGCACGCCGCAGAGGCCAGGGCTATTGGAAGGGAGGGAGGAGAGCCACTGGAGGCACACCCTCTGGCTCTCACCTCCTGGTCTCTTCAACACCTGCCCTTCCAGACTCCCGCACTGCCCCCGCCCCACGCCTTTCCTATGCAGTTCCAAAGCTAGGTATGCCAGCCCTTTGTTCCAGATCTGAGCATCTGAGAGGGAGCTTTCTAGAGAGGATGGGATGTGGAGCTTCTGAAACTTTGGGAGGATTCCAGGGAAGAAATTCAGCAGCACAATTGCCTCTGAGGGCCAGAGGGCCTTGCAACTTCTCCCTTCACCGCTTGAAATGCTCCTAAGTTATCAGCGGCCCAGAAGGAGGCCACACCTGGAGGCCACCAGGCAAAGCAAATAGGTGCCAAACTGGAGCAGCCCACACCTTGACTCCTTCCCTTGCCCCACCTGACCCAGCCCCCCCACACCCCTGACCTCTGTTCCTGGTGGAGAGCCCTTCCCTGGCTCCAGGCCAGACTGTAAAATGCAACCAGGTGTGCTGGCCACCCCCACATGATCAACTCCTACGCTCCAAAGTCAGCCATGGCTCCCCAGTGCCCTCACAATGGCACACACACTCTTCTGCCTGGCACTCCTGATCTGGCCCCCGGAAACCTCACCAGCCCTTTTTCTCACCCTCTGTCCCTCCCCCTCAGGCAGGCAGCTGGGGAGCTGGCTTCAAGCTACCGGTTTTTCTCTCTTACCTCAAGACCTTTGCATATGCCGTCTCCATTGCCCCACACACCTTAGAGAACACTTATTCATTCTTTAAGCATTGGGGTTCCTTCCCCGTTCAACAAGCAGAAGCCAGGCATTCTCTTTGTGGCTCAGGGGTTATGAACCTGACTAGTATGCATGAGGATACAGGTTCAATCCCTAGCTTCACTCAGCGGGTTAAGGATCCAGTATTGCCATGAGCTGTGGTGTAGGTTGCAGATGTGTCGGATTCTGAATGGCTGTGGCTGTGGTGTAGGCCAGCAGCTGCAGCTCTGATTCAACCCCAGCCTGGGAACTTCCACATGTCGCAGGTGCAGCCCTAAAAAGCCAAAAAACAGAAAGCAAAAAGAAACAAAAGAAAAAAGAAGAGACCACATGCCCCATCCCCATGGTTTCCCACCTTCCACTTCTGTCCCCAATTCTCCCTCTGCCAAGAGCTAACCATGGGAGAGTCCATTTCTTTTTTTTTTTCTTTTTTGTCTTTTTGCCATTTTCTTGGGCCACTCTTGCGGCATATGGAGGTTCCTAGGTTAGGGGTCTAATCGGAGCTGTAGCCGCCGGCCTATGCCAGAGCCACAGCAAGGCTGGATCCGAGGTGCGTCTGCAACCTACACCACAGCTCACGGCAGCGCCGGATCGTTAACCCACTGAGCAAGGGCAGGGATAGAACCCGCAACCTCACAGTTCCTAGTCGGGTTCGTTAACCACTGCGCCATGATGGGAACTCCGGGAGAGTCCATTTCTAATTCTGAGCCACCCTCCTCCACAGCCTGGGGCTGCTGAGCCTCGCTGGAACCCCAGGATCACCCAGAGGAGGTTGATTTATAGCATTTTTGTTGAATGAATGAGCCCATCAGTGAATACAGGATAAATTTCAAACATTCCAGGGAGTTCCCAGGTAGTCTAGTGGTTAGGATTTGGTATTTTCACCACTGTGGGGCCTGGATTCCATCCCTGGTCTGAGAACTGAGATCATTCTCACATCAAGCCATGGCACACTGTAGCCAAAAATAATAAATAAATATGAAATTCAAACACTCAAACTCAGCATTCAAAACTTTATCTTTATCTCGCTCCATATTTTAGCGACAGAGACATAATTTCCAAAACTGGCTGTCCCTCTTTTACTTCCAGGACTTGGCACATACTTTTCTTTTCTTCTTCTTCCTTTCCCAGAATTTTACCTGACTTGGTAAGCTCCTATTCATCCTTCAAAACCCAACTTCTAGGTACCTTCCTTTACAAAGCCTCCCAACACCTAAGCTGAGTCCTCTAGTGCTTCCTTCTTCTACACCCTGATCATGTGGGGCTGAGCTCTGCCTCCTTCAACTTCAGGCGTCAGAGTTTTGTAAGCAGATCAGCTAGAAAACAAAAGATTCTTCCTTGGCAAATCACAAGGAAATCCATGTCATCAGATTAAAAAAGGTTTTTCTGCTACATTTCATGTTTCATTTACATACCTAGATCAAAGGCACGCTTTTATTTTATTTTAATTAATTACTATTTTTTTAGGGCCACACTCATGGCATATGGAGGTTCCCAGGCTAGGGGTCCAATTGGAGCTGTAGCCGCCAGCCTACACCATAGCCACAGCAACACTGGATCTGAGCTGAGTCTGCAACCTAAACCACAGTTCACAGCAATGACAGATCTTTAACCCTGAGCAAGGCCAGGGCTTGAACCTGCGTCCTCAAGGATACTAGTCAGATTTGTCACTGCCGAGCCATGACAGGAACTCCAAATAGCTGCAGAGTACTTTGACATATATTGGTGAAAACATCTGGCTTCCTTTCTATTTTTGCATTTATTTATTTCAATAGCAAATGTCTCAGAGATGACTTTACACACAAACTTTGCCAGCTACAGGGATTATCTCTGTGGTGAAAGTTCCTAGAAGTAGGAAATCAAGGTGAAGTTTATTTGTACACTTATGTCTTGACACAAGGTGTCAACTTGCTCACAGGAAGATGCAAAATGTGAGTGTGCCCACATGAATTTTTTAAAAATTGACTCTTTTTTATTCCTGATTTGAGAGACTAAAAAGAACAACAAATCTTATTGTTTTCTATTATTTTTTAAAAATATAGATGAGCGGGAGTTCCTGTCATGGTGCACCAGAAACGAACCTGACTAGGAACCATGAGGTTGCTGGTTCGAGCCCTGGCCTTGCTCAGTGGGTTAAGGATCTGGTGTTGCCATAAGCTGTGGTGTAGGTCACAGACTTGGCTTGGATCCTGCGTTGCTGTGGCTGTGGTGTAGGCCAGCGGCTACAGCTCCAATTAGACCCCTAGCCTGGAACCTCCATATGCTGTGGGTGCAGCCCTAAAAAAAATAATAAAAAAATAAAATAAAATACAGATCAGCGGCTGGCAGACTATAGCCCCCAGAGCCTTTTTTTTTTTTTTTTTTTTTTTTGCTGCACCCATGGAAGTTCCCTGGCCAGGGATCAAACCCACAACGTAACAGAGATCCAAGCCACTGCAGTGACAACTCTGGATCCTTAACCTGCTGTCCACTGTCTTGTTTTGTATGGCCCATGTGCTAAGAATGATCTTTTACATTTTTTTTTCTTTTTAGGGCTGCATCTGCAGCATATGTAAGTTCCCAAAGCTGCAGCTGCTGACTGACACCACAGCTCACAGCAACGCCAGATCCTTAACCCACTGAGCATGGCCAGGGATCGAACCCACATCCTCATGGATACTAGCTGGGTTCCTAACCTGCTGAACCACAACAGAAACACCCTACATTTTTAAAACATGGCGAAATGAAAAGAAGAACAGTACCTTGTGATACATTAAAATGGCATGAAATTCAGATTTTGCTGTCCACAAATAAAGTCTTCTTGACATTCAACCTTACTCTTCTGTTTACATATGGTCTATGGCAGCTTTCCAGCTGCAAGGATAGAGTTGAGTAGTTTCAACAGAGACTATATGGCCCAAGAGCCAAAACTATTACCTATCCAGCCTTTACAGAAAAAATTTGTCCATCCCTGAACTCTCTGATTTATTAGCTATGGTGGCCGGTTTGGGATACTCAGAAGCATGTTGGAGGATAAAGTCTTGGGGAAAAGCCTTGATAACATAACTCAGACTCAATTCCTCATGCCCTGACCTATTTGCCAGAGCCCTTCTTCTTTAGCTGCCCTGTGGCCTACAGAGTTCCTGGACCAGGGATCAGATGTGAGCCACAGTTGTGACCTATGCTGCAGCCGTGGCAACACCAGATCCTTAACCCACTGTGCTGGGCGGGGGATCTAAACTGCATCCCAGGAGTTCCCGTCATGGCTCAGTGGTTAACAAATCCAACTAGGAACTATGAGGTTGTGGGTTCGATCCCTGGCCTTGCTCAGTGGGTTAAGGATCTGGCGTTGCCGTGAGCTGTAGTGTAGGTCGCAGACACGGCTTGGATCCTGAGTTGCTATGGCTCTTGTGTAGGCCGGTGGCTACAGCTCCGATTCGACCCCTAGCCTGGGAACCTCCATATGCCTCGGGAGCGGCCCAAGAAAATGGCAAAAAGACAAAAAAAATAAAATAAAATAAACTGCATCCCAGTGCTCCAGAGATGCTGCCAAGCCCATTGCGCCACAGCAGGAACTGCACCAGAGCCTCTTTAGTAGAAGAGTAGAGATCCATGTGTGTCTCCACCAGGGAAAGGCAAGTACTGTCTGGTGAAACTTTTGATTCTTCTTGATAAGTATCTGGAAAGGCAGATACTGGGTTATGATGATGTAAAAATTTGTGTCAAAACCAGGGTAAGTTCTTAGACCTGCAGCCTTGGCAAGTATCTACAGGCTGTCCAGTTTTCTGCATGGAGGGACAGGCTGAAGGAGGTTGGGGTGGAGGGGGATTCTGCACGAAAGCACATGGCTGGATCTCATGCAGCCTGGGGAGTGGGCTAGACAGGGAAGTTTCTGGACTTCAGGGACTGCTAGGGGATGCAGAGAGGAGGGATCGAAAACCCCAAACCCTCCTCTCAGTCTGAAGGCATCAGCATGTTCAGCCCCCTCCCATTTTATGTCTTTTTGTATTTTCTAGGGCCACACCCACCATGGCATATGGAGGTTTCCAGGCTAGGGGTCTAATCGGAGCTGTAGCTGCCAGCCTTCGCCACAGCCACAGCAACGCCGGATCCGAGCCGCGTCTGTGACCTACACCACAGCTCATGGCAACACCGGATCCTTAATCCACTGAGCAAGGCCAGGGATTGAACCCACAACCTCATGGTTCTTAGTGGGATTCGTTAACCACTGAGCCATGACGGGAACTCCAGCCCCCTCCCATTTTACAGGGGAGGCCACTGAGGACCAGGAAGGGTGGGTGTCTCTGACTCGGGAGAAGTGAAAGCTGGGGCAACTTCAGGGACCCCTCGAATCCCAAGCCCTTGCCTCCCAGCCCTGGAAAGCGGTGAGGGAAAGGTAACAGTCAGAGCAACTCAGGTATCTTGGCACAGAGCTCCCCTGAATTCCCCACCATAAACACTCTCCTGTTCATGCCAAGTTCAAATCCCAGCTCTAAGTACCAGGGTGACCCTGGGCATATGCTTCAACCTCCCTGAATGCCTGTTTCTTCACCTGGAAAATGGGATTAACTCTACCGTCTATACATGACATTTAACTCCCGATTAAATTCGGTCTTTTGGAGTTCCCGTTCTGGCTCAGTGGTTAACAAAACCAACTAGGAACCATGAGGTTGCGGGTTCGATCCCTGCCCTTGCTCATTGGGTTAAGGATCCGGCATTGCCGTGAGCTGCGATGTAGGTTGCAGACGTGGCTCGGATCCCACGTTGCTGTGGCTCTGGCGTAGGCCAGTGGCTACGGCTCTGATTTGACCCCTAGCCTGGGAACCTCCATACGCCGTGTGGGAGTGGCCCTAGAAAAGGCAAAAAGACAAAAAAAAAATTTAAATGCGGCTTTTCAGGCAACACGTTTAGGAGGATGCTTGGCGCTCAGTAAATGTCATTATTTGCACACCTGCAGGCTCACCATTTACTGAGCACATACTATGTACAGGGCACAGAGCGAAGATGTTGCCTCATCACCCACCATCCCAGGAGCTCCCAGGAGGCAAGCACCCTGCCTGATTCACCGTGATGTCCCCAACACCCCACATGGGAGAGCACAGCTATCCTGTCTTTGGCCGCTTGCATCTTTCAAGCTTTGATTAAATGTCATTGCCATTCAGGCAGCCAAGATTTTTTGAGCCCTTCGAATGTGGTTCCCACAGCAGGGGTTGGGGGAAGGACAACCAACCATCCTGTTAGGCCTGGGAACAGAAGGGTCTCCCGACATGGGATGTACAATGCTGAAACTAGGACAATTACGACAAACCAGGATGAATTGGGCACTCTGGGCTGGTGGTACATCAGAGAACAAAGCAGACACAGCCACCTCCTCCAGGAAGCCCTCCCCGATCCACCCCTCCATCACCAGCTCAAGAGCTGCCTCTGGGCTCCCCTAAGGCTGCCTGTGTGCCTACCATTACAGCACCAACACCCTGAGCTGTGAATGCCTGGAGTCAAACCTGTGTCCTCTGCTCCAGGTGGGCCAAGATGGCTCTTCTCCTGGTTGCTGCTGTTTTTCCAAAAGCTACCACAGAAAACAAAACAAAACAAAACAAAACAAAAACATAAAAGCTACAGCAGAGCCTCATGCCAAACAGAGAAAACCTAATAAATGAAAGCTTGCAAGCAGGCCCGGCCTAACAGATGAGCAAACCGAGGCTCAGAGAGGCGAATTGCTCAAGCGGGATTTCCCAGGGAGGACGTGGAGGAGCCAAGGTTTGAACCCCCGTTGGGGGAGATGCTGTGCCTCCAGCCCTCCCGACCAGCCCTCACCGTGTTGTAGAACTCGGCCACCAGCTCCGAGTGCTGGAAGTTGCTCTCACACCAGTCCACTTCAGAGCTCTGGTAGGCGAAGATGCTGGGCATCCTGCTGCAGCACCCACTGCCCACTGGCTGCATCTGGCAGAGAGAGGCTCCAGTCTAGAAGAACTGGGCCCAGCCCAGGCAGGGAGAGGACGGCAGGCTGCCCCCAGGCAGGCAGGCCGAGAGGAAAAACCTGCTGGACGGCTCCCTGGTTACGCCAGGACAGCCTAGCTGGCTGGCTGCGTAGTGGTGGCAGCTGCCCTGACTGTAAGCAGAGGGCCTGGCACCATCCAGGCAGGGTGGGCATGGGTGGGGAAGAGACCTCCCATCCTTGCCCCTTAGGAGTGGGAGTGAAGGGGACTGGTTTTTAGCATGGTAGTTTTTTCTCTGGCTGTGCCTGAGGCATACAGAAAGTCCTGGGCAAGGGATCAAACCTACACCACAGCAGCAACATCAGGTCCTTCACCCACTGAACCACTGGGGAACTACCAGAAGAGTCATTTTATTTATTTATTTATTTAGTCTTTTTAGGGCCACACCTGTGGGATATGGAGGTTCCCAGATTAGGGGTGGAATCGGAGCTGTAGCCACTGGCCTACAGCCACAGCAACGTGGGACCCAAGCTGCATCTGTGACCTACACCACAGCTCACGGCAATGCAGGATCCTTAACCCACTGAGCAATGCCAGGAATTGAACCCGAGTCCTCATGAATGCTAGTTGGGTTCGCTAACCACTGAGCCATGAAGGGAACTCCAGAAGAGTCATTTTAAAAAAATCCCACTGGGATGGGTATCCTGGCCATCCCAACTTTGCAGCCAGACAGACTGAGGCAGAG
This sequence comes from Phacochoerus africanus, assembly GCF_016906955.1. Classification (NCBI taxonomy): domain Eukaryota; kingdom Metazoa; phylum Chordata; class Mammalia; order Artiodactyla; family Suidae; genus Phacochoerus; species Phacochoerus africanus. Next base: position 72,907,355 of record NC_062547.1, on the reverse strand, counting down.
GGCAGAGGTATTTACACAAAGCATGCTAGGTAGTGACACCAGGATGTGAAAACAGGCAGGGTCCAGACTCTACACTCCGAACCATTAGGTTTTACTACCTGGACACTTTCAAAGCACCATGCTGCTGCTTTTCAAATCAGGGCCAACAGCTGTACACCCACCCCAACGGACTTGGCTCAGTTCCCTTGAAGTTCTTGGCAACGGAACCTTTTTCAGGGCCTCGATCCTTCTGTCTGTGCTATGAGGCTGGACTGAAGCCATTTCTATTGGCCAGACAAGACCTGATGTGCATAGAGCATCCCAGCTTCCACCAGGGGCCACCTTCAGAGCACCCATGAGTGGAGGAATATAGGGAGTTCCAGGTATGGGGTCTCCCATCCTGGAGCTTCCCAGGGCTATGGAAAGCTCTGGTTGGAGAGTCAGACAGGCCTGAGTTTGAATTTTGAGTCCCTCCCCTTTCTAAGCTGGGTAGCCCTGGGCAAATGAATTGACCTCTCTGAGCCTTGGTACTCTCACCTGTAAGATGGGAATAATAATATGGCTCTCCAGGCTACTGTGAAGCTGTAATGAGCTGACACGGCGCTTCCCTAGGAAGACAATTTTTGGTGATGGTGCCTCTGCGTTCAGATCACTGAACTCTGTGGCAAACAATTCACTCCCTTTTCTTTTCCTTTTCATCCCCCTTGCTGGCCACATGCAGCATCTTGATGTGGGATCTTAGTTCCCAGACCAGGGATCGTGCAGCGGCAACAGTGCTAACGACTAGACCACTGGGGAACTCCCTCACGCCCTTTTCAGTTCTCAGTAGTTCTAAGAGAGCAGCTCAGTTGATTCTAATACATAATTATGCCTCAACACTTAATCGCTTGGTTTGAGAAAAAGCCCTTCAGCAGGCGAGAGTATCCAGCTAGACTGTCTTGACATTGTTTACATTGTGTTTATTTATTTATATTTATTTATTTATTTATTTTTTAGGGCTGCACCCGAGGCATATGGAGGTTCCCAGGCTAGGGGTCCAATTGGAGTTGTAGCCACCAGCTTATGCCACAGCCACAGCAACGTGGGATCCGAGCCGAGCCTGCGACCTATACCACAGCTCATGGCAATGCCAGATCCTTAACCTACTGAGCGAGGCCAGGGATCGAACCCATGTCCTTGTGGATGCTAGTGGGGTTTGCTAACCACTGAGACATGAAGGGAACTCCTATACTGTATTTATTTTAAATAAGCTTGCCTTGTGGCTTGTCATAGCCACTTTCCATTCATGGCAGGGTTACAAAGTTTCTTTTTAAAAATAAATTGACTGGGAGTTCCCCTTGTGGCACAGCAGAAACGAATCCAATAGGAACCACGAGGCTGCAGGTTCCATCCCTGGCCTTGCTCAGTGGGTTAACGATCCGGTGTTGCCGTAAGCTGCGATGTAGGTCACAGACGCAGCTCGGATCTGGTGTTGCTGTGGCTCTGGCCGCGAGTGCAGCCCTGGAAAGACAAAAGACAAAAAAAATTAAAAATAAACAAATTGACTGAAGCCTCAGAATTCTGGATTTGGTTCTATAAATTGATACAGGTGAAGAAATTACATAGCCACACACACATATGAATAAATGTAAACTGCTGCTGAAATCTGAATGAGGTCTGTAGATCACATCAATGTAAATTACCTGGTTTTGACATTGTATGATTACTTAAGATGCTCCATTGGCGAAATCTCTGTAAAGGATGCAGGAGATGGCTCTGTACCATTTTTGCAACTTCCTGTGAGTATATCATCATTCCAATATAAAGAGGTTTCTTTAAAAAAATAATTGATTTAGGAGTTCCCATCGTGGCTCAGTGGTTAACGAATCCGACTAGGAACCCTGAGGTTGTGGGTTCAATCCCTGGCTCTGCTCAGTGGGTTGGGGATCCGGTGTTGCCATGAGCTGTGGTGTAGGTTGCAGACATGACTCAGATCTGGCACTGCTGTGGTCTGGTGTGGGCTGGCAGCTACAGCTCCGATTAGACCCCTAGCCTGGGAACCTCCATATGCCGAGGGAGCAGCCTTAGAAAAAAGCAAAAAGACAAAAAAAGTAATTGATTTAGGTTTTTAATTGGAGGATGAATGGATCAACAAAATGTGGTCCATCCAAGGGAATATCATTCAATTTTAAAAAGGAAGCACATACTGAAACATGCCACAATATGGATGAACCGTGAGGACGTGATGCTCAGTGAGAGAAGCCAGATACAGAAGGACAAACACTGGCTGATTCCACTCCTCTAGGAGGTCCCTAGAGGAGTCAGATCCATAGAGACAGAAAATAGATGGTGGGGCCAGGGGCTGGGGGAGGCGGGTGGGTACTCAGTGTTTCATGGGGACAGCGTTTCAGTCTGGGGAGATGGGAAAGTTCTGGAGATGGATGGAAGGGATGGTTGCACAATAATGTGAATGTACTTAATGCCACAGAGCCATGGACTTGCAAATAGTTAAGATGGTACGTTTCATGTTATGTGTATCTTACCACAATTTTGGAGGGTTTTTTTGTGTTTTTTGTTTGTTTTTTGTCTTTTTAGGGCAGCACCTGTGGCATAGGGAGGTTCCCAGGCTATGGGTCCAATCGAAGCTGTAGATGCTGGCCTATGCCAAAGCCACAGCAATGCAGGATCCAAGCCGCGTCTGCAACCTACACCACAGCTCTTGGTAATGCCGGATCCTTAACCCACTGAGTGAGGCCAGGGATCGAACCCACGTCCTCATGGATGCTAGTCGGGTTTGTTAACTGCTGAGCCACGATGGGAACACCCCAAAAATTTTTTTAAAGTAATTGAGTTAGGTTTTTTTGTCTCTCACTCTCTTTTTTTTGTTTTTTTTGGGTTTTTTTAAGGGCTGCACATGCAGCATATGGAAGTTCCCAGGCTAGGGAGTCAATTAGAACTGTAGCTGCCAGCCTACACCACAGCCACAGCAACACCAGATCCCTCCAATGACTGTGACCTACCCCATAGCTCATGGCAATGCCAGATCCTTAACCCACTGAGTGAGGCCAAGGATCAAACACCTGTCCTCACAAATACTAGTCAGGTTCCTTAATGCTGAGTCATTATGGGAATTCCCTGAGTTAGGTTTTTAAAGGGGGTGTTATCTGACAAAGTGTCTTAAGAGTTCAGGTGGGAGGTGGATATGGGACAAACCTGAGGGACCTTGGTAAAGTCAAAAACTTGGTAACAGGGGTTCCCATCACGGCTCAGTGGTAACGAACCTGACTAGTATCCATGAGGACAAAGGTTCAATCCCTGGCCTCACTCAGTGGGTTAAAGATCCAGCATTACTGTGAGCTATGGTGTAGGTGGCAGACGCGGCTCAGATCCTGCATTGCTGTGGTATGGTGTAGGCTGGCAGCTACAGGTCTAACTGACCCCTAGCCTAGGAACTTTTAAGCTACAAGTGCTGCCCTAAACACACACACGCGCACACACGTGAAAGAAAAAAACAGAAAAAAAAAAAAAACTGGGAACAATTGAGGTCGTGCGTGCTGAGGGCTCAGCCCACAGCTTGCACTGAATGAAAAGAGGCTACTATTAATATTATTATTATTATCATCATTGTTATTATCATCATCCTTATCATCTACAAGATGTCAGATGCTTCCATGCTCATGCCCTGCAAGGACGCAGAGAGCCACCTTCGAGATCCTCTGGAGGCATGGGAAAGAGATGAGATATTTGGAGATGAGAAGTTTCTGGAGCTGGAATTGAAATCTTGACCTGGCTCTCTATTCCCCTAGATCAGAGACAACCCAACCTGTGGCCATAGCCCTGGCCCCAAGTCCCCTCCCCAGGTGGGTCAGGAGAGAAAACACACACCACTGCTGCCGCCAGCCCAGCCTCTCCCAGTCCAGCTGGAAGCAGACAGCCCCTCCCATGGCTCCCTAGTCAAATCTGGGCCAGGGCACAGCTGTCAGGATCTGCTCTCCTGGATCTTGGTCAAGGGTTTAGCAGCCGGAAGCAAGGTGGTGACTGGTGCCTACGCCCAGCCCAGCCTGTAGAGTTTGGGAAAGCGCCCTGTACAAGTGAACTGGGGGAACAGGACTGTCAGACAGGTGTGCAGGTGCAGAGGTGGTGGTGCCCTCCCTCAGCTGGAGGGCAAGTGTGAAGGGCCAGGGCCCGGGAGGAGGGCTTACAAGTCTCTGTGGCCAGTGACACAAATGAGCACAAACAGTGGTTTGAAAGAACACACATTTGGGGGAGGGATAAACTAGGAGTTTGGAATTAACATATATATACTACCGTACCTAAAATAAACAACAAGGACCTAATGTACAGCAAAGGGAACTCCAGTCAATATCTTAAAATAACCTTTAAGGAATCTGAAAAAGAACATATATATATGTGTGTGTTTGTCTAAATATACATATGTATACACACACACACACACATATATATATATATATAACTGAATCACTTGGCTGTACACCTGAAACTAACACAACATTGTAAATCATCCATACTTCAATTAAAAAAAAAAACAGTAAAGAAAGAAAGAGGAGTTGCCATCATGGCTCAGTGGAAACAAACTTGACTAGCATCCACGAGGACGCACATTCGATCCTTGGCCTCACTCAGTGGGTTAAGGATCCGGCGTTGCCGCGAGCTGTGGTGTAGGTTACAGACTCAGCTCGGATCCCGAGTTGCTGTGGCTGTGGTATAGGCTGGCAGCTGAAGCACCGATTGGACGCCTAGCCTGGGAACCTCCAGATGCCACAGGTGCGGACCCTAAAAAGACAAAACAAGGAAGAGGGAGTTCCCCTCGTGGCACAGTGATTAACGAATCCGACTAGCAACCATGAGGTTTCGGGTTCGATCCCTGCCCTTGCTCAGTGGGTTAAGGATCCGGCGTTGCCGTGAGCTGTGGTGCAGGTCGCAGACGCGGCTCGGATCCCGCGTTGCTGTGGCTCTGGCGTAGGCTGGCAGCTACAGCTCCGATTCGACCCCTAGCCTGGGAACCTCCATACGCCTCAGGAGCGGCCCAAGAAATGGCAAAAAAAAACAAAAAATAAATAAATAAATAAAAATAAAGGCAGTAGTTTAAAAAAAAAAGGAAGAAAGAGAAAGACAAATACTATATGATATCTCATAGGCAGCATCTAAAATATGACACAAATGGGAGTTTTTGGCTGTGGCACAATGGGATCAGTGGTGCTTCTGGAGCACTGGGACAAAGGTTCAATCCCCAGCCCAGCACAGTGGGTTAAAGGATCTGATGTTCCTACAGCTATAGTGTAACAACTGCAGCTTGGATCTGATCCCAGCCTGGGAACTCCACATGTCATAAGGGGGCTAAAAAAATGGGGAAAAAAAAAAAGGAGTTCCTGTCATGGATCAGCCCAAATGCATCCAACTAGGAAACATGAGGTTGAGGGTTTGATCCCTGGCCTCACTTAGTGGGTTAAGGATCTGGTGTTGCCGTGAGCTGTGGCACAGGCTGGCAGCTGCAGTTCCGATTTGCCTCCTAGCCTGGGAACCTCCATATGCCTTGGCCATGGCCTTAAAAAAAAAAAAAAAAAGAAAGAAAGAAAGAAAGAAGGAAAAAAAGGAAAAAAAAGGGACACAAATGAACCTATCTATGAAACAAATGGACTCACAAACATAAAGAACAGATTTATGGTTGCCAAGGGGGATTGGGGTTGGGGAGGGATGGATAGGAGTTTGGGATAGCAGATACAAATTATCATGTATAGAATGGACAAAAAACAAGGTCCTACTGCAGAGCACAAGGAATTCTTTTTTTTTTTTTTTTGTCTTTTTGCTATTTCTTGGGCCGCTCCCGCGGCATATGGAGGTTCCCAGGCTAGGGGTCGAATCGGAGTTGTAGCCACCGGCCCACGCCAGTGCCACAGCAATGTGGGATCCGAGCTGCGTCTGCAACCTACACCACAGCTCACGGCAACGCCGGATCCTTAACCCACTGAGCAAGGCCAGGGATCGAACCTGCAACCTCATGGTTCCTAGTCGGATTCGTTAACCACTGAGCCACGGGAACTCCAAGAATTCTATTCAATATCCTGTGATAAACCACAATGGAAAAGAATATGAAAAAGTGAGTTCCCTGGTGGCCTAGCAGGTTAAGGATCTGGCGTTGTTACTGCTGTGGTGCAGGTTTGATTCCTGGCTCAGGAACTTCCACATGCCATGAGCACAGCTGGTAAAAAAGAAAAGAATACACACACACACACACACACACATATAAAGCCCCCTGTGTGTGTGTGTGTGTGTGTATGACCAGAAACTAAGACAGCATTGTAAATCAACTACACTTCAATTTAAAAAACAGAAAGACAAATACCATATGATATTACTTATAGGCAGAATCTAAAATATGACACATGAGGAGTTTCCCTCATGGCACAGTGGAAACAAATCCGACTAGTATCCATGAGGTTGCGAATTCAATTCCTGGCCTTGCTCAGTGGGTTGGGATCTGGCCTTGCGGTGAGCTGTGGTATAGGTCAAAGATGTGGCTTGGATCCGGCATTGCTATGGCTGTGGTGTAGGCCAGCAGCTGTAGCTCCGATTTGATCCTACCCTGGGAACCTCCATATGCGGAGGGTGCAGCCCTAAAAAGGAAAAAAAAAAATTATACACACACACACATATATATGTAAATAGATAACATCTTGACATACGCACACACCTGCGAAACCACCACTAAAATCCAGATAATCAACATACCTATCTTAGCATAAGCTTTTGTGGTTGCTTTCTAGTTACTTACTCTTCCAGCTTTCCATTTAGGGGAGCAATATAAAATTGCATCCTGCAATAAATGCACATAATTACGTTTTTGAAAAGTGAGTTCATCTGAAGACAATGTTTAAGTAAATCATTGCTACAGGTACAGAGGGACAAAAATTTGAAGTCTATAAATGCCCAAGGCTACGAAGGACATGATTGGGCAAGTGGTGAAATCTGAATATGGACTGTATATTAAACAATAGAATTAGGGGAGTCCCGTCATGGCTCAGTGGTTAAGGAATCTGACTAGGAACCATGGGGTTGTGGGTTTGATCCCTGGCCTCGCTCAGTGGGTTAAGGATCCAATGTTGACGTGAGCTGTGGTGTAGGTCTGCGGCTCAGATCTGGCATTGCTGTGGCTCTGGCATAGGCCGGCGGCTATAGCTCCGATTAGACTCCTAGCCTGGGAACCTCCATATGCCACGGGAGCGGCCCTAGAAAAGGCAAAAAGACAAAAAAATAATAATAAATAAATAAATAATAGAATTATATCAGTGTAAAACTTTTGAACTTGATAAATGAGTTGTGGTTATGTAAGAGAGTGTCCTAGTTCTTCGGAGATACATGCTTAAATATTTTGAAGGAGAAGGAACATGATGTCCAACAACTTGCTCTGAAATTGTTCTGCAAAAACAGGTGTGGGGACCAGGGGGATATGGCAAAATGTTAGCGATTGATAAATTCGGGTGAAAAGTACGTGGCAGTTCTTCTTACAACTTTTCTGTTGCAATAGAAATGTTTCAGGGAGTTCCCATTGTGGTGCAGTGGTTAACGAATCCGACTAGGAACCATGAGGTTGTGGGTTCTGTCCCTGCCCTTGTTCAGTGGGTTAATGATCCGGTGTTGCCGTGAGCTGTGGTGTAGGTTGCAGACGCGGCTCGGATCCCAAGTTGCTGTGGCTCTGGCGCAGGCCAGTGGCTACAGCTCCAATTCGACCCCTAGCCTGGGAACCTCCACATGCCGCAGGAGCGGCCCAAGAAATAGCAAAAAGACCAAAAAAAAAAAAAAAAAAGAAAAGAAATGTTTATGAGCCAGCGGTTAGGATCTATGAGGATGTGGGTTTGATCCCTGGTCTCGCTCAGTGTGTTAAGGATCCAGCGTTGTCCTGAGCTGTGAGGTAGGTCACAGACACAGCTCAGGTCTGGCGTTGCTGTGGCTGTGGCATAGGCTGGCACAAGCTCCAATTAGACCCCTAGCCTGGGAACCCCCATATGCCACAGGTGTGGCCCTAAAATAGCAAAAAAGAAAGAAAGAAAGAAAGAAATGTTTCAAAATAAAAAGTTTGGGGTTTTGGAGGGTGTGCCCATGGCATGCAGAAGTCCCCAGGCCAGGGACTGAACCTGAGCCACTGGTGACAACACCAGATCCTTAATCTGCTAGTCTACCAGGGAACTCCAAAAAGCCTTTTTTTTTTTTTTTTTTAAGTTAGCAAATAAAAAATAGTGGTGAGGATGAGAAGCAAGGAAATGCTCATTCCTCACTGATGTGAGGTAATCAACCACTTTGGAAAACAATTTGACATTGTCTTGTATATTACTGGGCAGGGTAGGTCTAATTCACTGAGTGTGGGCTTCTACTATGGAAGGCTGTCCGTCAAGTGGTCCTTCCATCTGTTTTGTCCCATTCCCAACATGTGGCTTCCACCCACATGTTGAAGCTTTTGGCTCTAGCAGAAAAGGGCAGTATATGGAAGACATACCACATCCTTAATCATCTCAGCCTAGAAAGCCGCACTCACTTTGGGCTATTATCTATTGGTCAAAACAAGTCACATGACCTTAACCAGCTGCAAGGGAAGCTGGGAAATGTAGTCTCTGGTACAGCAGCTGCTCCCCAAGAACAACTCTGCCCCATGGAAAGGGAGCTTGAAACGTCATCACACATCCAATAAAGTTAAAAATGAACAAAGCCTACAACTTCCTCCCCTCCCAGATTTACGTCCCCTTGAGGATCTCTCACTCATGGATCCAGGATTTTTTACAAGATTATTCAGAGCAGCCCTGCTAGCCATGCCAAAACACTGGAATATCATGAACTGTAGGCTAGATAAATAAATGGTGGGGTAGTTTTCAATGGTCTTTGGGAAAATTAATGAACAGCGAAGACATGCATCAATGGGAATGGCTCCCAATGAGAGCACGCTGGAAGGAAGGAAGGAGGGAAGGAAGGAAGGAAAGAAATTAAAACGTCATACAACAGTATATCTGTTTATAGAATGATATTAAAAAAAACTGGGCTACATTCAACAAATTCAACAAACAGTATTTAGGGTGGGGCTGCTACTCAACAGTCACACCTCTGTATGAATGTATCAGCTGATAAAACATGACAATACTGGAGTTCTCACTGTGGCTCAGTGGGTTAAGAATCTGGCTAGTATCCATGAGGATGTGGGTTTGATCCCTGGCCCCACTCAGTGGGTTTGCCATGAGCCATGGTGGAGGTCACAGAAACGGCTTGGATCTGGCATTGCTGTGGCTGTGCTGTAGGCTGGCAGCTGTAGCTCCAATTCGACCCCTAGCCTGGGAACCTTCATATGCCACAGGGGCAGCCCTAAAAAGCAAAAATTAATTAATTAATTAATTAATTAAAAAGGCAGCAAAGGAAACCATAAAAAAAGAAAGAGAGACAACTACAGAATGAGGGAAAAGAGTTTCAAACGATGCAACTGACAAGGGTTTAATCTCTAAAATATACAAACAACTTATACAACTCAACAGCAAAAAAGCCAACAACCCAATGGAAAAATGGGCAAAAGACTGAATAGATATTTCTCCAAAGAAGATATACAGATGGCCAACAAAAACATGAAAAAATGGTCACGTCACTGATTATTAGAGAAATGCAAATTAAAATTACTCACACGAGTCAGAATGGCCATCATTAATAAGTCCACAAATAACAAATGCTGGAGGGGGTGTGGAGAAAAAGATACCCTCCTACACTGTTGGTGGGAATGTAAATTGGAACAACCACTATGGAAAACAGTAAGGAAATATCTCAGAAAACTAAATATAGAACTACTATATGACAGAGCAATCACATTCTTGGGCATATATCCAGACAAAACTTTCCTTGAAAAATGATACATGTGCGCATATGTTCATTGCAGCACTCTTCACAATAGCCAAGACATGGAAACAACCTAAATGTCCATCCACAGATGAATGGATTAAGAAGATGTGCTATATATACACAATGGAATACTACTCAGCCATAAAAAAGAACAAAATAATGCCATTTGCAGCCACACTGATGGGATTAGGGACTCTCATACTAAGTGAACTAAGTCAGAAAGAGAAAGACAAGGGAGTTCCCATCGTGACTCAGTGGAAATGAATCTAACTAGCATCCATGAGGACATGGGTTTGATTCCTGGCCTCGCTCAGTGGGTTAGGGATCCGGTGTTGCCATGAGCTGTGGTGTAGGTTGCAGATGTGGCTGGGATCCTGCATCACTGGGTCTGTGGTATAGGCCAGCTGCTACAGCTCCAATTAGACCCCTAGCCTGGGAACCTCCATATGCTGCAGGTGCAACTCTAGAAAAGAATAAAAAAAAAAAAAAAAAAGAATGTACATATGTGTGCGTCACTGGGTCACTTTGCTGTAGAGTAGAAAATTGATAGAACACTGTAAACCAACTATAATGGAAAAAATAAAAATCACTTTTTTTTAAAGGCAAAGGAACAGTGAACACCAAATCCAGAAATGTGGACATCTCAGAAAGGGGGTCGGGGGAGAGGCGGCATCTAATAAGAATCACATCAGGGCTTCACTGGGGTCAGTGTATGTGTGTGTTCTGAACCACTTCTGCTTTAGCCACATCCTGAAGCAACCTCAAAGTTTCAAGAAATCCATCATAACACCCTTTTAACGTGGCTTAACTCCATTACTCATTTGGAAAAGGGGCTGCCAGATAAAATGTAGGTTCAGATAATATAAACAATGAATAATTTTTCGTCCGTGCCCACAGCATGCAAGCTCCTGGGCCAGGGGATTGAACTCACTCCACAGCAGTGACCTGAGTCACAGCAGGGACAATGCCACATCCTTAACCCACTGAGCCACCAGGGAACTCCAACAATGAATAATTTTTAGCATGTGTGTCCTATATATTGCACGGGATTGACTTACACTAAAACATCGTTGCTTGTGTATCTGAAATTGAAATTTAAACAGACATTCTATATTTTTATTTGCTCAATCTGACAACTAATTAAAAGTATCTCCTTAACCGAAACTCTGTCCTATCCTTCCCTTCAGTAAGAGAGGTCTGTAGGAGTTCCCATCGTGGCGCAGTGGCTAACGAATCTGACTAGGAACCATGAGGTTGCGGGTTCGGTCCCTGCCCTTGCTCAGTGGGTTAACGATCCGGCGTTGCCATGAGCTGCAGTGTAGGTTGCAGACGCGGCTCGGATCCCGCGTTGCTGTGGCTCTGGCGTAGGCCGGTGGCTACAGCTCCGATTGGACCCCTAGCCTGGGAACCTCCATATGCCGTGGGAGCGGCCCAAGAAATAGTAAAAAGACCAAAAAAAAAAAAAAAAAGAGAGGTCTGTAAAATGCATCTTTCATTGCCTCCTCTTCCGAAATCCAATAACTCCCAATGGTTATTCTGAGATTAACCTTTTTTGTCCTCCCGCTACTATTCATCTGCAGGGAAATGGTTACAGCTGGGGAAACATTACCAGATGAGATTTCTACCAGATTTTAAGGCACAAAGGATTCCGGCTGGTAAATCTAGCCCCCAAAATTCAATGTTTCTCTTTAGCATCATAGCTGAGATCACCGTGGTGCAAAGGGAGAGATTCGGCCTGTCCCTTCCCAGTACCCCCCGCAAAGGCTGGGTTATGGGTTAAATTGTGTCCTCCCCCACACCCCCCAAAAAAGTTAGGTTGAACTCCTAGCCCCCAGGACCTTGAAATGTGCCCTTATTTGGAAAGGGGGTCTTTGCGGAAGTAGTCAAGTTAAGATGATGTGATTACGGTGGGCCCTATCCATCTGACTGGTGTCCTTGGAAAAACAGGGAATGTGGACACAGACATGCACAGCAGGATGCGTGTGAACAGGTGAACAGACACAGGGAGAGGGTCATCAGAAGACACAGGATTAAAGTGATGCATCTAGGAATTCCTGCTGTGGTGCATCCAGGCGCAGATTCCATCCTGGACCTGGCACAGAGGGTTAAGGATCAGAGTTGCCATTGATGCGGAGTAGGTCGCAAAACTGTGGCTCTGACCTGATCCCTGGCCCAGGAACTCCATATGCCTTGGGGAGGCCAAAAATGATAAGTAAGTAAATAATTGTGATGCATCTACAAGCCAAGCTACAGCTACACCAAAGATTGCCAGAAAATCACCAGAAGCTGGGAGACGCAAGGAAGAAGGTTCCCCTACAGGTTCCAGAGGGATGGTGTCCCTAGCAACACGATCTTGGACTTCCAGCTTCCAGAATTGTGAGACAACACATTTGTGTTGTTAAAGCCCCCAGGTCTATGGTACTTTGTTACTGTAGCCTTAGGAAACTCATACAGATTCCATTTGTCCATCTGGAAACTGACTTGGTGGATTGAGATACTGTGGCCCAGAGCAGAGAGCAGGTCAGAGTGCTCTGGATAGGGTGAACTCATGCCCTTTTGCCCAGGATTTCCCCAGATTTAGCACTGATAATACCTCGTGCTGAGGAAATGCCAGGACAGCCGGGAGGGTTGCTCATCCTAGTTCCTGGAAGGATGTGAGATGGAGTCTGAACACAGTCTCAAATAATCTTGACTCCCCTGGTGAGAAAGTTTATCCCCTTTCTCTCTTTCTTTCTTTCTTTCGTGGCATATGGAGTTCCTAGGCCAGGGATCAGATCCAACCTGCACTTGTGACCTATGCTGCAGCTGGGGCAATGCTGGATCTTTTAACCCACTGTGCCAAGCCAGGGATTGAACCTGTGTTCTGGCGCTGTAGAAAGGCGGCCAGTCCCCTTCCACCACAGCAGGAACTCCTTCCCTTTTTGATTGTTAGATTCTTCTGACTGTGTTCAAGAAAAAGGCTCAGTTTGGTGATACATATTTTTAACACCTCACTAATGGTGGCTGACTTCCCTTTAGAAAGAAGATGAGGTTCAAAGCTAAGGCAGGGAAAACAGCATGGCAGTTCCTCAAAAAGTCTGAAACAGAAGTACCATGTGATGCAGCCATTTCACTCCTAAGTATCTCCTCAAAAGAACTGAAAGCAGGGACTCAAACAGACACTTGTACACTCATGTTCACAGCAGCATCATTCACAATAGCCGAAAGGTGGAAGCAACCGAAATGTCCATTGACGAATGAATGGATACACAAAATATTGTCTATACATAGAGCGGCACACTATTCAGCCTTAAAAAAGGGAGGACAGGAAGTTCCCTTGTGGCCCAGTGGGTTAAGGATCCAGGGGAGGGTATGGAGAGTCAGTGTTTAATGGGGATGTAGTTTCAGTTTGGGAAGATGAGAAAGTTCTGGAGAGGGACAGTGAGGATGACTGTACAAAAATGTGAAGGTATTTAATGCCACTGAGCTATTAAATAGTTAAAATGATTGGTGCAGCCACTCTGGAGAACAGTATGGAAGTTCCTTAAAGAACTAAAAATAGGAGCTCCCATTGTGGATCAACAGAAACGAATCTGACTAGTATCCACGAGGACGCAAGTTCGATCCCCCTCGCTCAGTGGGTCAAGGATCTGGCATTGTCGTGAGCTGTGGTGTACGTTGTAGATGAGGCTCAGATCCAGCGTTGCTGTGGCTGTGGTGTAAGCCTGCAGCTAGAGCTCTGATTTGCCCCCAGCCTGGGAACCTCCATATGCCACAGGTACAGCCCTAAAAAGAAAAAGAAAAGAAAAAAAAAAGAACTAAAAATACGGTTACCAATCCACCCCTGGGCATATAACTGGAGAAAACCCTAACTTGAAAAGATACATGCATCCCAATGTTCACAGTAACACTATTTACAATAGCCAAGACATGGAAGCAATCTACATGTCCACCAACAGAGGAATGGATAAAGAAGATGTGGTACCTATATGCAATGGAATATTACTTGGTCAGAAAAAAGAACAAAATAAAGTCATTTGCAGCAACATGGATGGACCTAGAGATTATCACACTGAGTGAAGTAAGCCAGAGAAAGACAAATACCTTATGATGTCACTAATATGTGGAATCTAAAAAAAAGAAAAAAAGGAACTTTTCACAAAACAGAAGGAGACTCCCAAACATAGAAAACAAATTTATGGTTATCAAAGAGGAAAGAGGGGTTAGGGATAAATTAGGAGTTTGGGATTAACAGACATACAGGAGTTCCCGTCATGGCTCAGTGGTTAACGAATCCGACTAGGAACCATGAGGTTGCGGGTTTGATCCCTGGCCTTGCTCAGTGGGTTAAGGATCCGGCGTTGCCGTGAGCTGTGGTGTAGGTTGCAGACATGGCTCGGATCCCACGTTGCTATGGCTCTGGTGTAGGCCGGTGGCTACAGCTCTGATTAGACCCCTAGCCTGGGAACCTCCATATGCCATGGGAGCGGCCCTGAAAAAGGACAAAAGACAAAAAAAAAAAAAGAAGAAGGGACTGTAATGACAGACCATGGCTCTAAACTCAGTGAGGGAACAGGGGAAAGTATGTGTGGGGGGGGGAAAGGATCCACGGATTACAGGTTCTAACAGAGTTAAAGGATTGTTTGGATAGGAATACCAAAAGGAGTGAGATGGGAAGAAAAGAAGTGTGGTGGATGAGCAGAGTGTGTGAGAATACGGAAGGGATGCAGTTTTTGGAAACGACAAGATCTAAATTAAGGAGTTCCCGTCATGATGCAGTGGTTAACAAATCCGACTAGGAACCATGAGGTTGTGGGTTCGATCCCTGGCCTTGTTCAGTGGGTTAAGGATCTGGCATTGCCATGAGCTGCGGTGTGGGTCGCAGATGTGGCTCGGATCTGGCATTGCTGTGACTGTGGTGTAGGCCGGCAGCTACAGCTCTGATTCAACCCCTAGCCTGGGAACCTCCATATGCCTCGGGTTCGGCCTTAGAAAAGACAGAAAGACAAAAAAAGAAACAAAAAACAAAAAAACTAAATTAAGACCCTGAGAGCTGGAGGCTGAAGAAGAGGGGAGGACGGGGTCATTGGGTGAGAAGAGTTGAAGGAATTGAAAGCCAGGAAGGATCATCAAGCTCAGTGGTTCTCAGTCAAGGGTGAGTCTGACCCTGGCTCCCCAGGGGACATCTGGCCACATCTGGAGACATTTTTGGTTGTCAGAACTTGGTGGTGGTGGGGTTCTACTAGCATTGGGGGGAGGTGGAAACCAGGGATATTACTGGACATCCTACAATGCACAGGGCAGACCCCATGAGCAAGAGTGACCTGGCCTCAAATGTAAGTGCTGAGGTTGGGAAACCCTGGTCCACGTGGATGCTGGAGTCACTAAGAATCATGCCCAAGGGCAAGCTCTCATGCATGTACGACCCTACGTCAATACAGATCCCAACGGGAGGAGACATACCTAGCATCTCTGGCAGGAAGTGGCACTACATGATCACCACAAGCAGGAGGAAGAAAGATCTCCTTGCCTGGCAACAACTTAGCCAATGAGAAACAGTCACAAATCAGCCAATGAAAAGCCACGGTACTTCAAACTCCCAGTTTCCACCTATAGACTTTTTGTTTATAACAGCTTCTCCCAGACGTGCTCCCCTTCTCCTCTATAAAAGAGTTTCCTCTACTTTATTTTACTAGACAGTTATGTGGTTCATTGCATTGCATGTCCCAAATTGTAATTTTTTGCTGCTCCTGAGTAAAGCCATTTTGCTGGTGAAAAGGAAAAAAAAAAAAAAAAAAAAAAAGCCCAGAAGAGTTTTCAAGAAAGGAACCAGGAAGGAAAATATTAAAGGAAAGTGTGACTCTGAGGGCTAATGGAGAAAGCAGCAAGGACAAGTAGCAGAGAGCACACTTGATGACCTGAGAGTCAAAGCTGCAGAGTTTTAGGGGAGAGTCAGGATCAATGACAGGAGAAAGACACCCACCTTGCCCTAAGAGGCACACAACTGTGAGGAGCTGGAAAGAAAAGAGCTACGATTTAAGAGCTTCTGGTCCTCAGGGGACATCCAGGCATCTGTTAGGGAGAGAAAGTGGAGAGAAGGATTTCTGAGGACGTTGAGAATACAGAGAATATTGCTTTGAAAAGACCATGATTTCCTGAAGGGACAATTAAAGCATCTCAAGATTTGAAGAGGACCATTAAGAAATGAAAAGGCATACAATTAACTGGAAGGAGGCACTTGGAATACATATATCTGACAAAGGTCTTATTGCCAGAACACGTAAAGAACTCTTACAACTCATAATAAGACAAACAAAATGGCAAGGGTTCAGAACTGACACTTCAAAAAATAAGGCACAGAGAGGGCCACAGGCACATGAAAAGATGCTCGAAAGCATTAATCATCAGGGAAATGAACATTAAAACCCCAATGGGATATCACTACACATCTAAGTTCTATTCTATGCTATGCTATGCTATTCTACCCTATTCTATTCTAGCTTCTCAGGGCCACACCTGCAGCACATGGAAGTTCCCAGGCTAGGGGTCAAATCGCAGCTGCAGCTGCAGACCTACACCACAGCCACAGCAACGCAGGATAGGAGCCTACATCTGTGACCTACACCATGGCTCATGGCAATTTCAGATCCTTAACCCACTGAGTGATGCCAGGGGTTGAGCCTGCACCTTTATGGATACAGTCGGGTTTGTAACCCACTGAGCCACAACAGGAACTCTCAAAAACTAAGATTTTAAAACAAGAACTTGCCCATACGAAGTGATACTGAGGATGTGGAGGAACTGGAACTCTCAGAGATTGCTGTGCGAGTGGAAAATTGTGCCGCCACTTTGGAAAATGGTTTGGCAGTTGCTTTCCAAGTTAAGCACACACCTTCCATAAGATCCAGACATTCCACATTTGGTATTTACCCAAGAGAAGCAAAAATTTATGCTCACACAAAGTCTTATACAGCAATATTCAGAGCAGGTTTATTTGAAATAGCCCCAAACTGGAAACCCAAAGTTCCAGAACAGATAAACCGGCACATGCATACAACGGAATATTATTTAGCAATGAAAAGGAATGAATGAATCAATGAATACACACAAGAGCACCAGTGAATCTCAAAAACATTATGCTGAATGAAGGAAGCTGGTTACAAAAGACAACATACTATATGGTTCCATTTATATGAAATCCCAGTAATGGGAAATCTAATCTAGAGTGACAGAAAATTGGATTAATGATTGCTTGGGTATAAGGATGGGAAGGGGGTTGACGGCAAAGGAACCCAGAGGAATCTTTCGAGGGTGATGGAAATGTTCTCTGTAATGATTGGGGTATTGGTGACACTACGGATTTGTCAAAAACTCATCAAACTATACACTTAAAATGGATACATTTTATTAAATGGACATTATACTTCAATAGAGTTGACTTTTCTGGAGTTTCCATATTGGCTCAGTGGTGACAAACCCAACTGTGATGAACCCCACTAGTATGCATGAGGACACGGTTTCAGTCCGTGGTTCAATCCCTCCAGTAGGTTAAGGATCCAAGGTTGCCATGAGCTGTGATGTAGGTCGAAGATGTGGCTCAGATCTGGCATTGCTAGGGCTGCGGCCAGCAGCTGCGGCTCCAATTTGACCCCTGGCCTGGGAACTTCTTCCATATGCCACAGGTGTGGCCCCTAGGAAAGAAAAAGAACAAAAAAAAAAAAAAGAGTTGACTTTTTTTTTTTTTTTTTGGTTGCACCTTGGGCATGTGGAAGTTCCCAGGCCAGGGATGGAACCCATACCACAGCAGCGAATGGAGCCACAGCAGTGACAACACTTGAGCCTTAACCCACAGAGCCACCAGGGAACTCTAACAGAGCTGACTTTAAAACAAGTTGGACAGGGAAGGGAGAAGATAAAAAACAGGGGTATACAGAATTATGGTCTTTGGGGGACAGAGCCCTGGGCTCGTTGAGAAACTGTCAGAAATGGGTCAGGGTCCAGTGGGCTTAACTGATGGTTCCCCTGGCAATTTAAGGCAGTCAGGCTGACTAAGGCAGCTTACCAGGAGAATATGGAGAAGTGGGGCTCCTCCCCCCCACTTAAAAACAGTGTTTTGCTTTCACTGTAGTTTTAATTCAATCGCCATCCATTTCTGGTGTGTGATTCCATTTTCCTGTGTATGGCAGTCATTTAGTGTTTCCATTTTAAAATAAATGTATTCCATATTAAAATAAATGTATTCCCAGGAGTTCCCATCGTGGCTCAGTGGAAACGAATCCAGTATCCATGAGGACGAAGGTTAGATTCCTCGCCTCGCTCAGTGAGTTAAGGATCCGGCATTGCTGTGACTGTGGTGTAGGCCGGCAGCTACAGGATAAGTAGTGGGGTAATAAAAACTCAACCCAGGGAGTTCCTGCTGTGGCACAACGGATCAGCAGCAGCATCTTGGGAGCATTGGAATTCAAGTTCGATCCCTGGCCTGGTGCAGTGGGTTGAGGATCTGGTGTTGCTGCAGCTGCGGCTTATGTGGCAGCTGTGGCTTGGATCTGATCCCTGGCCCAGGAACTCCATATACTATAGGGTGGACAAAAAGAAAAAAAAAGAAAACAACTGAACCCAGGACCCTCTCTCCCCTACTCTACCATGCCTTAACTATTAATAATTATCACTAAACATGAGTTCCCATCGTGGCTCAGTGGTTAACGCACCCGACTAGTATGCATGAGGACGTGGGTTCGATCCCTGGCCTCACTCAGTGGGTTAAGGATCCAGCGTTGCCGTGAGCTGCAGTGTAGGCTGCAGATGCAGCTCGGATCTGGTGTTGCTGTGGCTCTGGTGTAGGCTGGCAGCTCCAGCTCCAATTTGACCACTAGCCTGGGAACCTCCACATACTGCAGGTGTGGCCCTAAAAAGACAAAAAAGAAAAAAAAGATTATCACTAAAAAATAATTCAATACTTTCCAATTCAAAAATTTGAAGCCATCTCTACTCCTATGATAAACACAAGACATGCTCAAATTCCATCAACAGGCACATGGGCCAACAAACTGTGCTCTAGCTATTACAGTGGAATATTATTCACCCATAGAAAGGAATGAGGTGCAGATTCATGCTACAACATGGATGATGCTTGAAACCATCCTTGGTGAAAGAGGCCAGACACTAAACATCACCTGTTGTATGACTGCACTTACATAAAATATCCCGAAAAGATAAAGCCCTAGGGACAGAAAGCAGACTGGCAGGTGCCCGGGGCTGGGGAGAAGGGGGATGGAGAGTGACTGTTACTGGGTATAGCCCTTCCTTTGGGGTTGATGAAAATATTTTAAAACTAGAAAGAGGCAGTACAATTTTGTGAATATACTAAATGCCACTGAATTGTATACGTCAAAATGTTAATCTTATGTGAATTTCATCTCAATTTTTATTTTTTTAATTTATTTTTTATTTTTTAATTTTATGGATGCACCTGTGGCACAAGGAAGTTCCTAAACCAGGGATTGAATCCAAGCCACAGCTACCACCTACACTGCAGATGTGGCTACACTGGCTCCTTTAACCCACTGCACCAGGCCAGGGATCAAACCCACACCTCTGTGGCAACCTGAGCCACTGCTGTCAAATTCTCAAGCCACTGTGTCACGGCGGGAACTCCCCACCTCAATTTTTTAAAAAGCACAACATGCTGGAATTCCCTGGGGGCTTATCGAGTTAAGGATCCAGCATTGCTTGGCAGACTTAGGCTGCTGCTGTGGCTGGTGTTCGATCTCTGGGCCCAGAAACTTCCACATGCCATGGGTGTGACCAAATATACCAAAAAAAAAAAAAAAAAACCCACAAACAAAACTATGTCATGCTTATGACATGACCCATAAAAGAAGAGAAAGAAGAAAATAAGTATTACCCATACCCCTCCACTCACACTCTTAGCATCTAGGCGTGTGTGGTCCCATCCGCACATATATTTGCAACAACGAGATGGGGGTGTCACCATTGTCTTATTACCTGTTTGTTTTCTCCTTTACAAAATGGGTCATCTTGGGATATTCAGGGTGTATTGACTGAGAAAGGACATGGAGGAACTTTCTAGATCTTGAACAGGGTGACGAGTTACATGGGTGTACACCCGGGTTAAAAGATTCGTAGAGTTTTACAGTTAAAATGGATACACTTTGGGGGGAAGGGATGACTTAGGAGGAGGGGAATAACAGATACACACTACTGTATAAAATAGATAATTAACAAGAACCTACTGTATAGCACAGGGAAATCTACTCAATAGTTTGTAATAACCTATCTGGGAAAAAATAATGGACATATGTCTATGAATAACTGATTCACTTTGCTGTACACCTGAAACGAATACAACATTATAAGTCAACAAAACTCCAATCAAAAAGGAGAGAGAGAGAGAGAGATGGGTACACTTTACTGAGTGTATGTTCTACTCCAATAATTTTTTTAGAATTACACACCCAGGGACTATTACCATGTCTATAAAAACGAATGCACAAGAGTTCCTGCCGTGGCTCAGCAGAAAGGAATCTGACTAGCATCCATGAGGACAAAGGTTCCATTCATGGCCTTGCTCAGTGGGTTAAGGATCCGGCATTGCCAAGAGCTGTGGTGTAAGTTCCAGATGCGGCTAGGATCTGGCATTGCTGTGGCTGTGGTGTAGGCCGGCGGCTACAGCTTCAGTTCAACCCCTAGCCCCTGGGAACCTCCACATGCCCCCAGTGCGGCCCTAAAAGGACAAAAAAAAAAAAAAGCGCAACATCGCTTTTCTCGGACCCCATTTCAATATCCGTCCCCTGCACATTTGATGCTTCAAAAACTGCTGGCCGGTCTCAGCAGCTTGTGCCCCTGCCGGATTCATTCTTTTGCCTGATCCGTTCTCTTCCTTGGACCTGTAACTGCCCCCACCCCCAATCCTGGCTCCCTCCACTCCCTCCCTCCCCGTTCCTGGGGTAGGGCGGAGAAGGAAAGATCCTATACCCACCGAGTGCCAGAATTACAGAACCACAGGCTTCTTGGAAATCTCTCCTTAGATACCCACAGGCTGCCCTAACTCATCAGAGCCTAATCCAGGGGTTCTCCGACACTGGGAAATGTCTAGAGACCGTCTTAGTTGACCTGATCGGGGACCGCTGCTGACACCTAGTGGATGGAGGCCAGGGATGTTACTGCACATTCTATAATGCACAGGATAACCCTCTCACCACAAAGAACTATTCAACCCCAAATGACAGTAGTGCCAAGGTTGAGAGATGCTGCCCTAAACTAACTCATCACCTTCCCCTGACACCCACATCCCCATCTCAGTAAAGAGTACCTCCATGCACCCAGTGGCCCCAGCCAGAAAGATCTGAACCTTCCCCCCCTCCACTATCATAATCAATCCACTCCTGAATTAATCAGGTAATACTAGCTGATTAGTATTACAATACTACAACGAACAAATCCCAAAATGTTGAATGACCCAGATGTGATGGATGTTCTTTTATGGGTCATGTCTGGCTGGGGCCATTGGGTGCATGGAGGTACTCTTTACTGAGATTGTGATGGAAGTATATTGCTCTAAAATAAAAAATGTGTTCCTCTTTGCTGTACAGCCAACACAATACTGTAAATCAACTATAATTTTAAAAAAACCTATAAAACAAACAAAAAAATGTGTTTATGCAAATGAATTTATCTATGAAACAGAAACAGACTCACAGACACAGAAAAAGACTTGTGGTTGCCAAGAGGGAAGGGAAGTGACGGAGGGATGGCTTGGGAGTTTGGGGTTAGCAGAGGCAAACTATTCTTTTTTTTTTCTTGTCTTTTTAGGGCCGCACCTGAGACATATGGAAGTTCCCAGGCTATGGGTCAAGTCGGAGCTGTAGCTGTCGGCCTACACCACAGCCACAGCAACTCAGGATCCGAACCACGTCTGCAACCTACACCACAGTTCATGGCAACGCCAGATCCTTAACCCACTGAGTGAGGCCAGGGATCAAACCGGTGTCCTCATATTTACTAGTCGGATTTGTTTCCACTGTGCCACAATGCAAACTCCCCAAACTATAGAATGGTAAACAACAAGGTCTCACTGTAGAATGCAGGGAACACTATGCAATATCCTGTAATAAACCTAATGGGAAAAAAAAATCTGAAAAACAATATATATATATGTATAACTGAAATTACAGTCATTAATTCTGCACAGCAGAAATTAATACCACATTGTAAATCAACTATACCTCAATAAAATAAATTTAAAAACAACAACAAAAGCAAGTGAGCACACAATTTCATATGTAATGGGTTTGTCTCAAATTAAATAAACACACAATTTTGATGGGAAAAAAAACCATCTCAGTAAAGAATACCTCCATGCACCCAATGGCCTCAGCCAGACATGACCCATAAAAGAACAAAAAGAAGAAAATAAGTATTACCCATACCCCTCCACTCACACTCTTAGCATCTAGGCGTGTGTGGTCCCATCCCAACCTACACCACAGTTTGTGGCAACGTCAGAGCCAAAAAACGTCTTCCTGGATAGGTCTTCCTGATAGGCTCCTTCTGTGGTTCTACCATCTTTATCAGGCCACTGCATTCAACTGCAAGAGCTGGCAGAAGGGGAAAGAGAAGGGAGAAGCCAATCTGCTTCTCCAGCTCCTCAGCTTGGAAGGATCACATCATTTCCTTTCAGGATACACTGGTGAACTCATCACATGGTTCCTTGGATGCAGGGGGTGCTGAGAAATGTAGTCCCGGGATGGAAGGGTGCAGTGACCACCCTTTGAGGGACCTCCAAGGGTGCCCACCTCTTATATTCACCCCTTGGCAGAGTCATCTGACCCACGCTGAATGGTGGCTAGACCATCCCACCATTGGAATACTGTGGAAGTCATAATGTGTGCCTTCCAAAGCCAGGTTGTATCAGTTCTTACAGCTTCCGCTGTGCGCTCTTGGGTCACTCGCTCTAGGGAGAGGCCAGCTGCCATGTTGTGAGGACACTCAATTAGTGAAGAGGTCTACCTGGCGAGGAACTGAAGCCTCCTGATAGCTAGCCACCTGCCTTGTCCAGTATCTGACTTGCTAGCCATGTCAGTGGGCCACCTTGGAAGTGGATCCTTCATCTCTACCTGAGCCTTCAGATAAGACAACAGACAGCCCGGGCTGATAGTTTGACCCCCAACTTCAGGAAAAACCCCAAGTCAGAACACCTTGCTAAGCTGCCCAGAGAAACTATGAGATAATGTTTATTCTAAATGATAATGTTGAATGTACTGTTATTTTAAGTCACTAAATTACAGGATTATATGTTATGCAGCAATAGATCACTGCTAAAGAAATAGGACTTTTATTTTTTAATTAATTTATTTATTTATGTTTTGCTTTTTAGGGCTGCATTTGTGGCATATGGAAGTTCCCAGGCTAGGGGTCGAATCAGAGCTACAGTTTACAGCAACACCAGATCCTAACCCACTGAGCAAGGCCAGGGATTGAACCCGAAACATTACGGATCCTAGTCGGGATCGTTAACCGCTGAGCCACGAAGGAAACGCCAAGAAATTATGACTTTTAGAGAACAATTTATCACACAATCTGCAAGCTCTGTCTGTTCTCCCTAAACGTTTCACAAACCCACCCCACTCCCCCTGCTCCAGATTCTACCTCACACAAGCTGCCGCCACATGTCTCTTCTGAATGGCTGCATCTGCCTATTGCTGGTCTCCCTTTGTAGAAGACATTTATCTTATCTTTTTGTTTTTGTTTTTAATTTTTAATTTTTATTTCTTATTGCGGTATAGTTGATTTACAATGTTGTATTAATTTCTTCTAACAGCTAAGTTATTCATTTATACATATATACATATATATACATTCTCTTTTGTAAATATTCTTTTCCATTATGGTTTATCATAGGATAGTGAATATAGTTCTCAGTGCTACAGAGTAGGATTTGATTGTTTATCCCCTCTGTGTATAGTAGCTTACATATGCTAACCCCACCTTCCCACTCCACTCCCTCCCCAACCCCTGCCCCCTTGACAACCACAAGTCTGTTCTCCTTGATCCTGAATCTGTTTGTTTCATTATATAGATTCATTTGTGTCGTATTTTAGATTCCACATATAATTGATATATAGTATTTGTCTTTCTCTGTCTGATTTACTTCACTTAATATGAGAATCTCTGGGTCCATCCATGTTGCCGCAAATTGCATTACTTCATTCTTTTTTATGGTGAGTAGTATCTCATTGTATATATGTACTACATAGTCTTATTTTTCTTTTTTTAGGGCCATATCTGTGGCATATGGAAGTTTCCAGGCTAGGGGTTCAATCAGAACTGCAGCTGGTGGCCTACAGCACAGCCACAGCAAGGGAACTGAGCCAGTCTGCAACCCACACTGCAGCTCATGGCAATGCCAGATCCTTAACCCACTGAGCAGGGCCAGGGATTGGAACTGGCATCCTCATGGATACTAGTCGGGTTCACTACCGCTGAGCCACAATGGGAACTCCCTGTACTACATCTTCTTAAACTATTCATATGTCGATTGACATTTAGTCTGTTTCCATGTCTTGGCTATTGTGAATCATGCTGCAATGAACACTGTCTTTTTTATTTTTGTGGGGCTTGGGGTTTTGGAGCTTTTTTCCCCCAATATTCAGTTATTTCTTTGGGAGTGGTGACTTTATTCCTTGTGGCAATGTCTATCATAGTGGCTGTGACTAGCCAAACCATTCCTAATGCTCAGCCTCTGGAAACTTCTATCTTTTCCAAGGTGGGTATTCCAGGCTGACATCCATACTGAGAAAGCTCCAGTGTTTAAAAAAAAATCCTCTCTGGGGGTAAGACTTCTTTTTTAGCTGCACTCATGGCATGCAGAAATTCCCAGGCCAGGGATCAAACCCATCCCACAGCAGTGACCCAAGCTACAGCAGTGACAATGCTGGATCCTTTGTTTTTTTTTTTTTTTTTTTTTGTCTTTTCAAGGCTGCACCCGAGGCATATGGAGGTTCCCAGGCTAGGGGTTGAATTGGAGTTACAGCTGCCAGCCTATGCCACAGCCACAACAAGGCTGGATCCAAGCCAAGTCTTCAACCTACATTACAGCTCACGGCAACACTAGATCCTTAACCCACCGAGCGAGGCCAGGGATTGAACCTGCGTCCTCGTGGATGCTAGTCGGGTTCGTTAACTGCTGAGCCACAATGCGAACTCCTCAATGGTGGATCCTTAACTTGCTGAGCCAACAGGGAACTCCCAGACAATTTCTGTTACTTCCCACCAACTGGTGGACACATCTGCCTTCATCACTGCCTCACTTCTATGTCCTGCTCAATCTCCCCACTCTCCACCCATGAGCCATTCTTTCATTGACTCGGTCAATGTTTATGGAATACCTACTGCGTGCTTAACACTGTTCCAGATGCTGAAAAAAGTAGAGAAATGCCTTGTTCTGCTGAGCTTATAGTTTAGCAGGGAAGACAGACAGTAAACAAAATAAGCAGTAAATGGGAGTTCTTTAACTCAGTAAATGGCCCAGTGGTTAAGGATCTGGTGTCACTGCTGTGGCTCAGGTCACTGCCGTGGCATGGGTTCAATCCCTGGCCTGGGAACTTTTGTACATTGCTGGTGCAGCCAAAAAAACCCCATAAAATTTAACATTAAAAAAATAAGCAGTAGAAGTGCCCTTCGTGGCTCAGCAGTTAACAAACCTCACTAGGATCCATGAGGATGGCAGGTTCAATCCCTGGCCTCAATCTGGGTTATGGATCAGGCATTGACGTGAGCTGTGGTGTAGGTCACGGACATGGCTCAAATCCCATGTTGCTGTGGCTGTGGTGTAGGCCGGCGGCACAGGTCCAATTTGACCCCTAGCCTGGGAACCTCCATTTGCCATGAGTGCAACCCTAAAATAGCAAAAAACAAACAAACAAACAAAAAACAGTACATGTATCCTATGGGAGCACTTCTCAAATTTCAGTATGCCTGTGGATGGATGGCCTGGGGATCCGGTTCAAATGAAAGTTCTGACTCAGTAGGTCTAGAGTGGAGCCTAACAGGGGTCCTTTTTTTTTTTTTTTTTTGGCCATCCTGTGGCACATGGAGTTCTTGGGGATCTGAGCCACAGTTTCAACCTACTTTAAGACACTGTGCCAGGTCAGGGGTTGAACCTGCACCTGACATGGCAGAGTCGCTGCTGATCCTGTTGCACCACATTGGGAACTCCCAGTCGGCCTTATTAACAAGATCCCAAGTGATGCTGCTGGTCTGTGAAGCCTATTTTGAGTAAGGAGGGACTAGGCTAATAAGTCTTATAAAGAAAAGTAAAGCACAAGAACAAAAAAAAAAGGAGTTCCTGTCATGACACAGCAGAAAGAAAAGAAAAGCAAAGCAAGGGAAAGGGGTACAGTGTTCTGGGACATAAGGGTGGGGCTTGTGGTCTTCAACTGGGGTGTCAGAGGGGACAATGAGTATGGAATTGATGTGAGGTGAGGAGGGTGCCATGGGAAGGGCATTCCAGGCAGAGGGAACAGCCAGTGCAAAGGCCCTGAGGCTGGTGTGTACCTTATTAGTGAGAGGATTAGCAAGGAGGCCAGTGTGGCTGCAGTGGAGTGAGTGAGGGGGTCAGAGCAAGGAGGTGAGCTGTGGAGCAGGAGGGGGCGGGAACTCCCCATAAGGTTTGAATTACCTTTTAAGAGGATCACTTAGGCTGCTGAATGAAGAAACAGCAGGGCCTGGGTCAGTGGTGAAGTTGCAACACTTGGGAGGGCATTATCAGGAATGGTTAAAAGGAGGATGTGAGGAGTTCTCATCAGGGTGCAGCAGAAACGAATCTGACTAGGAACCATGAGGTTGCGGGTTCGATCCCTGGCCTTGCTCAGTGGGTTAAGGATCCAGTGTTGCTCTGAGCTGTGGTGTAGGTCGCAGACGCGACTTGGATCTGGTGTTGCTGTGGCCCTGGCATAGGCCAGCAGCAACAGCTCCAATTAGACCCCTAGCCTGGGAACTTCCATACGCCGCTGGTGTGGCCTTAAAAGGGCAAAAGACCAAAAAAAAAGGAGGATGTGAAAAGCAGTTGAACTGTGAATAGGTAGAGCAGGTAGAACAAAGGCAGTGAGGGCAGGAACTGTGGGGCAGTGTCAGGACAAGGGAGAGGAAGCCAGGGGGGAACTGAGGGGGCTGTGGCAACCAAAGGCACAGCCCTTCTCCCCAGGGCAGGGCAGGAGTTCAGCCCTCAGGGGAACCAGCTGGGCAGAGCCACCCACCTGACTCGCAGCAGAAACTGGGAACTGGGACACATACCTCCTCAGCCACCGCTGGGGAAATACCACTCCTAGTACCAGGAATGCCTCCAGGGGCCTCCACCAAACTCTCCCACTTCAATATCTTACCTCCTCTATACTGCCCTTGATCCTATAAGGCGAGGAGTGTCTGTGTCCTGCTCTGTCTCCTGAGAAGAATGGGATCCCAGTAGGCACAAAACTACCCAGCATCAAGTCGAGAGTCCAGCAATTAGGAGTGGTCTGCCTGTGAACTCCTAACTATGCATCAAAACCCACTTCAAACAGACCCTCATTTGGATGGATTTCTTGGATGCCCATGGTTGCTGACCTAACACCACATCAATGGCTAATACAAATTGAGCACTTACTACATTCCAGGTCCACTCTGAAGCCCACAACCCTAGGATATAGTTTATTATCATTAACTGCACTTTGTAGATGAGAAACTAAGGCTCCAGGACACACAACTTGTATGTAGTGGATCCAAGACTGAAATTCAGGGGATGTTAGAGTTCTCTTGTGACCCAGAGGGTTAAGGATCTGGCATTGTCGCTGCAGTGGTTAGGGTCACTGCTGTGATGAGGGTTTGACCCATGGCCCAGGAACTTTCATATGCCATGGGTGTGGCCAAAATAAATAAATAAATAAAGATAAATTCAGGGGATGTCAATATGCTGCCTCAGCATCAGGTATTGTTAAATCCTTCCCTGTGAGGTTGGTCACCATCTTTAAACAATGCACTTAAGATCACATAGCAAATCAGTGGTTGAGCCAGGCTTGGCACGTGGGTAGCTGACTCCAAAACCCTCAGCTCTTAACCTTTCTCACCTCTTCATCTCTCTCTCTTTTTTTTTTTTTTTTTGCTGTTTTGTCTTCTTAGGGCTGCTCCTGAGGCATATGGAGGTTGCCAGGCTAGTGGTCAGTCAGAGCTATAGCTGCAGGCCTAGCCCACAGCAACGCGGGATCCGAGCTGCATCTGCGACCTACAGCCCAAGGCAACACTGAATCCTTAACCCAGTGAGCGGGGCCAGGGACCTAACCCTCATCCTCATGGATACTAGTCAGGTTCATTAACCACTGAGCCACGACAGGAACTCCACTTCATCTCTTGGCTCAAAGTGTAGTTGATAAGCACCTAATGTGTGCCAGGCACCGTTTTAGGCTCTGGGGACAAAATAAGGGACAACGCTGCCGTGACATTTGAAATGAAAGACGAAAAAGAATCCACCTTGAGAAGATGTGGAGACAGAGAGGAGTCCCAAACGTTATCAGGGACGTAACCCTTCTTCCCCCACTCCTTTCTCCATTCTCTTCTCTCTACCAGAAACGCCTTCAAAGCCCAGCTCCAATACCCACTCCTAGGAAGCTTTCCAGACTGACCTCCCAGGCCACCCCTTCGTTTCTATAGCCTAGGGTCCCTCCCTCTCTCCCACCCATAACTACAGACTGATGGGAAGATCTCAGTAGTAGTCTGCCCCGCCAGGCTGGAAGATCGTTGAGGCCGAAGCCCAGCGGGCACACGGAGCTGATTTTTAAGATAAGCAACGAAGAGCAGAAAATTGTGAAGAATCTCTGGGAAAGAGACTGAAGCAGGCGCCTTTGAAGTTCTCTGGCTCTGCACTGGCAATACTTCCCTGATCCCGCCCCTTCCAGACCCCGCCCCGTCAACAAACCAGCCCTGTCGCTTCCCGGAAGTGGGAGGTCTCGTGAGAGGGCCGCAAGCGCAAAGCACGCCGAGAATTGTAGTTCCGGCAACGTACGGCGGCTGGGATAGGCGTGCTGCACGATGTTGCCCGAAATATTGGTGCGGGGGGCCCGGGTGGCCGCAGGCAGGTTCCCCGGGCTGGGGTCTCGTCTTGTTGCCCGCTTTTCCCCACAGCGGACGCCCGAGAACCGCCTGGTCATGCAGCGGAGCCTGCACGCGACAGTGTCCCGGGCTCTCCCGCTCATTCCCATCGTGGTGGAGCAGACGGTACAGTGGCCGGGCGGGGACAGGGCCTGGGGCTGGGAGGGCTGAGGGCTCGGCGGGCCCTTGACCCTCAGCCTCATCTTGCTCCCGCAGGGTCGCGGGGAGCGCGCTTATGACATCTACTCACGGCTGCTGCGGGAGCGCATCGTGTGCGTCATGGGCCCAGTGAGTGCCCTGCGCCCGGATCCTCCCCTGCACCTGCCCAGACCCCATGCACCCCTGCCCAAACCTCCTAGGTTCCCTAACCTCGCCTCCTGACTTTCCTTCCTAGGCTCCGCCCCTCTCCCAACCTGACACCAGTCTCCCGGGCACCTCCCTCTCTCCTGGCCCCTAGAACCCCCTCTACCCCTTTATCAAACCTTCTGCTTCCCCTTTACTAATCTCTGATTGCCTACCCCACCAATAACCCTCCTCCCCATTCCTGGGCTCCACTCCCTCTCCCCAAACTCCTGATCCCTTCCTTTCCTGTACCCTGAGTCTACTGACAGCCCCCTTCCTGGGCCCCAAACCCCCTGGATCTGGATCACACCCCCCCCCCCACCGAATCCCTCCTGGGTCCTGAACTCTTTCCAGTTCTTCTTACTTCGGCTTTGACCCCCTTTAGGATTCCCTGACTCACCCCCAGGCACCCTGTAACTGACTCCTTTAGCCCTTACCCCCACTGGGGGACACCCATGCCCTCCCCACTTGCAGATTGACGACAGTGTTGCCAGCCTGGTCATCGCACAGCTGCTTTTCCTGCAGTCTGAAAGCAACAAGAAGCCCATCCACATGTATATCAACAGCCCTGGTGAGCAGGGCCTTCCCTGGGTACCAGGGGCACTCCTGGGGACAAGCTTGGTAACTCCCAGGAATGAACCCCCAATCAGAGATGTTCACTTTCTGGAGAAGGAAAAGGTGTGGAGCTTCCTTCAGAATCCCCAGTGTCTTGGAACCTCCAGAAGCTGCCTGCCCCTTGCTTGAACCTGCCTCTTTTATCCTATGTGTAGTGTTTTACCGACCTGACCTAAAAATAAATGTCAAGATTTTTTTAATTGGTAGATTCCACACACCCCATGCTCCCCACCAAAGGGAGAAGAGCCAATCCTGATTGAGCATGTACCATGGCAGGCACTTTTCTAAGCACTTTACACACATTTAACTCAGTTTATCTTCATGGCAACCTCACGTGATTGGTATTCTTTAATTATCTCCAATCCACAAGGAGACACTGGTTCCAAGAGGTTGGCTAACTTGCCCAGGGTCACACATGATAAACTGCCTGCCCAGCTAGGGGTCATAACCCCAGCAGGCTGGCTCCAGAGCCTTGGCTCTTAGCCACCATACTCTCCCAACTTCTAATTTCTCTTGAAATTTTGGCAGATCTGGCCCTCCTGGGCCCACATGCACTTATGGCAACTGTCAGCTTACTCTGGAGCATGCATTCTCTTCTGCCCCACCTGCTTCGTATCACCTGTTTCTGTCACCTCCCTACCCCCGGAAGTATTTGTGCTTGGGACCTGGCTCTCAAGGGTGTCTACACCAGCCCTCCCCCAGGGCCAGAGGCTGCCCTAGGGAAGGGACAGTGGGAGGAAGTGGCACAGCCCCACACTTGTGCCCCATCTGCAGGTGGCGTGGTGACCTCAGGTCTGGCCATCTATGACACGATGCAGTACATCCTGAACCCCATCTGCACGTGGTGTGTGGGACAGGCCGCCAGCATGGGCTCCCTGCTTCTGGCCGCAGGCACCCCGGGCATGCGCCACTCGCTCCCCAACTCCCGCATCATGATCCACCAGCCCTCTGGGGGCGCCAGGGTGAGTGCCAGGCCCTGCAAGCTGCTTTGGGGATGGGATAGGGGACAGGGTCTAGAACAGAAGGGCAAGCTGGCCGGAAGTCACATGGGGGTGTGAGAGTGTTTTCAAATGTAGGTTTTAGGACTTCGCACTGTGGCACAATGCATTAAGGATCCAGCATTGCCATAGCTGTAGCTCAGGCCACAACTGCAGCTCAGATTCGATCTCTGGCCCAGGAATTTCCATATGCCACAGATGTGGCCAAAAAAATAAAAATAGAATAAAACTTTTTTTTTTTTTTTTTGCTTTTTAGGGTTGCACCTGAAGCATATAGAGGTTCCCAGGCTAGGGGTCCAGTTGGACTTGCAGCTGCCAGCCTAGGCCACAGCCACAGCAATGCAGGAGCCAAGCCACATCTGTGACCTACACCACAGCTCACAGCAATGCCGGATCCTTAACCCAGTGAATGAGGCCAGGATAGAACTCGCAACCTCATGGATCCTAGTCAGATTGTTTCCACTGTGCCATGAGGGGAACTCTTAAAAATAAATAAAATGTAGGTTTGATTAGTATGCAGGTATAGTGAAGCCAAGAGATCAGGAGAGGATTGCCATTGAAAAGACAGTTTGGGAGTTCTCTGGTGGCTCAGTGGGTTAAGGATCTGGTGTAATCACTGCTGTGGCTCTGGTTACTGGATTGTATCTCAGCCCAGGCTATGGGGGCCACATAGAGAGGCACCAGGGTTGGTCAGAAGGAGAGAGCGGGCAAGAGCCTTCGTTTGGTTTCTGCAGGAAAGAATGAGCAAGCAAGATAATCAGGCTTAGGACTGGCTAGTGTGAACAGTTTCTGGGGCATAAGGACTGTCCCTAGTTATCTGGTACCCCAATAACTGGGCAGGGGGATGGTGACCCAGAGTGTGGGCTTGGATTGGCTGGTTTGTATGTAAAAAGTGTGCTCTGGACAGTAGAAGTAGGAAGTAGCTGCCCTGGGAGGCGCCATTTCTCCAGGTCAGGGAGGTCCCAGCTGCAGAAAATAACATAGAGTTAATACAGGAAGCCTTCCTGGTGGCGCTGATGATGAAGCAGGATGTGGAGGGACTCACAAAGCCCAGCCAGAAGCCCAGGACCTGCTCTGGAATCCCCGTCTCCAGTCTCTCCCCAAGAGTGGTACCCACTGACCCCAACCTTCTCCCTCTTGGGACGTCCCCCAGGGCCAAGCCACAGACATTGCCATCCAGGCAGAGGAGATCATGAAACTCAAGAAGCAGCTCTACAGCATCTACGCCAAGCACACCAAGCAGAGCCTGCAGGTGATTGGTGAGTGCCCTGTCCCGCGCGGGCTCCCAGCTGCTCCCTTTTATTATGACCAACACACACCTGGACCTCGGTGTTACTGACACTCGGGGCTGGACCATCTGTGCGGGAGCCTTCCCGGGCAGGATATGTGGCACATCCCTGGGCGCTGCCTACTAGATGCCAGTAGCACCTCCAGCTGTGAGAGCAAAACTGTCTCCAGATGTCACCCAGTGTCCCCTGGGGGTCAGAATCCTCCCCACCCTGGTTGAGAACCCCTGTTCTGAGCACTTAATGTGTTGTTTTGTTGTTATTGTTTTTCCGGCCATGCCTGCAGCATGCAGAAGTTCCCCAGGGCAGGGATTGAACAGCAGCCACAGCAGTAACAAGACCCAGTCCTTAACCCATAGAGCCACCAGGGAGCTCCACGAGCACTTTAAAAAGACCCACTTACAGGAGCCTCACCAAAACTTCACTGAAATAGGTCCAAAGGTTTGAACAGGGTCTTCCACAAGGAATGTTCCAAATGGCCAAGACACGGAAGAGGCTCATCATTCTCCCTCCTCCCCCCCGCGCTTTTTAGGGCCACACCCACAGCATACGGAAGTTCCCAGGCTAGGGGTTGAACTGGAGCTGCAGCCGCCAGCCTGCACCACAGCCACAACAACACAGCATCCAAGCCGTGTCTATGACCTATGCCACAACGGGAACTCTGAGGCTCATCATCTTTTTTTTTTTGTCTTTTCTAGGGCCTCATATGAGGCATATGGAAGTTCCCAGACTAGGGGTCTAATCGGAACTCTAGCCGCTGGCCTTCACTAGAGCCACAGCAACATGGGATCCGAGCCATGTCTGCGACCTACACCACAGCTCACAGCAACGGCGATCCTTAACCCACTGAGCGAGGCCAGGGATCTAACCCGCAACTTCATGGTTCCTAGTCGGATTCATTAATCATTGAGCCACGACGGGAACTCCCTCATCATCTTTGGTGATAATGTTTAATAATGATGTCAGTAGTTATTAGGGAAAGGCAGATAAGGCCATCATGAGATACCACTTCAATCCGCTGCACCAGCTAAGAGAAAATACGGACACCACCCACTGCTGAGGGGCGTGTGGAGCAATTAGAATGTCCATCCACTGCAGGCGGCCATGGACAGGACACAGCCCCTCTGAAAAGCTGTGAGGCAGTGAAGCTGAACACACAGGAAGATGCGGCCCTAAAAGCAAAAAAAAAAAAAAAAGAAGAAACACAGCACTGTGTGCTAAAAGAAGTGAATGCTCTAAGGGTCTGTATTTAAAGGGCAAAGACTGGCATAACTAACCTGTGCTGTTTTAGGCCACTGTTAGGGTTGTGGTTACTCCTTGGCAGGGGGTCAGTGATTAGAAGTAGCCCCAGTGAGGTTTGGGGGGCTGATTGGAGTGCCGGCCACGTGGGTGTGTTCACTCTGAAAATCAGCAGTGCCCACTTATTCGATCCATGTGCTTTCCTGGATGGACATTTACATATCAACAAAGTTTTTTAAAAAACTGAAATAGGGAATTCCTGTTGTGGCTCAGAGAGGGTTAAGAAACTTACTAGTACCCACGGGAATGCGGGTTTGATCCCTGGCTCCACTCAGCGGATTAAGGATCCAGCGTTGCCATGAGTTGCAGAATAGGTCGCAGAGATGGCTCAGATCTGGCGTTGCTGTGGCTATGGTGTAGGCCAGCACCTGCAGCTCCGATTTGACCCCAGGGGGATATTCCATATCCTACAGGTGCCTCCCTTAAAAAAAAAAAAAAAATTAAAGCAGGTATTTTACTCATGGGAAAACTGAGGCACAGGGAGGGTAAGGCCAGGGTCACACAGGGAGGAAGGGGGTAGATCAGGAGCCGGAATGTAACCCCAGACCTTAATCACTACCTTGCTTCCCTTGCAGAGTCGGCCATGGAGAGGGACCGCTACATGAGCCCCATGGAGGCCCAGGAGTTTGGCATCTTAGACAAAGTCCTGGTCCACCCTCCCCAGGATGGTGAGGACGAGCCTGAGCTGGTGCAGAAGGAGCCCGCGGCCGCAGCGACCACAGCAGAACCTGCCCCAGCGAGCACCTGAGAGCCAGCCCTCACCCTCCGGAGGAAGGCGGGGGGCAGCCCTCCCCATCCCTCGGCCCTGAGCCTGGAGGGGCCCCTTGAGGAACTCTGGATTTGGGAGTGCCCCTCGAGGTGGCATCCCCAGCTGAGACACTGTGACTTTAAATTAAATCTTTGTAGCCTTTGCTCCTGCCTGTGGTGCCTTCCCTCCTTCCATCCTCCACCTTGGCACATGTGTGCCCTTCAGGCAGCCTCTCCTTTCACCCTGACCTTCAGCTGCCTAGCTTCAGCAGATCTACTGCACATACACGGCATTCCAGGCACTGCTCCAGAGGCCACAACTTATTGTCAAGAAAACACAAAAATCCCTGTCCTGAAGAAACTTGCATTCTTGTGGGCATAGAGAGTTTTTTTTTTAAAGAAAAAAGAAAATCAGGGAAATTGTGTGTGTGTGTGAGTGAGAGAGAGAAAGACAGTTTTAGGGGTAGCCTGCGAAGGCCTTGCTGATAAGGTGACATTTAAGCAAAGACCCTAAGGATGTGGGGTTGGGGGGGGATAGCTTGCTGTCTTGGGACCCAGCAGTCCAGGCAGAGGGCATAGCACATGCAAAGTCCCTGGGACAGTACTGTGGCTGGCATGCAGGTGGAGTGAGTGAGGGCGAGAGTGGAGGAGATGCCAGCAGGAAGGGGAGGAGCACAGATCAAAAAAGGCCTGGTAGGTCTTAGCAAGGAGGGAGATGCCCCACGGGGATTTAAGAAGAACAAAAGAGGAT
Source organism: Phacochoerus africanus (assembly GCF_016906955.1). NCBI lineage: Eukaryota > Metazoa > Chordata > Mammalia > Artiodactyla > Suidae > Phacochoerus > Phacochoerus africanus. The sequence goes on along the minus strand of NC_062547.1, from coordinate 72,872,352 downwards.
GCAAAGAGTTGTGGGTGGAGTACAGCAAGCACAGAAACCTGGAGACCAGCCATGAGATCTGGAATAATCCAGAGGAAGGCTGATGGCCCCAGCTATGCGGTGAGACAGGTCAGATTCTAGCCAGGTTTTCTTTTCTTTTTAGGGCCGAACCTGTAGCATAATGGAAGTTCCCAAGCTAGGGGTTGCATTGGCGCTATAGCTGCTGGCCTACGCCACAGCCACAGCCATGCCAGATCTGAGCCTTGTTTGAGACGTAAACCATAGTTCATAGCAATGCCAGATCTTTAATCCACTGAGTGAAGCTGGGATTGAACCCACATCCTCGTGGATACTAGTTGGGTTCGCTACCACTGAGCCACGAAGGGAACTCCCGGCCAGGTTTTAAAGGCAGGGCTGACAGGCATAGTATGAGATTTGAGAGAGAAAGTAATCTCCAAAAACTCCAAGGCCCAAGGCAGCTAGAAAGATGAGATATTTTTCCCTAATGAAACCAGGAAAGTTGGAGGGAGAGGCAGGACTGGCCAAGAGCAGGGGTTGATTTTGGACACATCATGGTTGATGTCTGATGAGCCTCAGACATCCCAGGGGATGGGTAAGTCTGGGGTCAGGGTTGGGAATAAAAATGCAGGAGGCTCTGGCATTTGGCACAGTGATCACCAGTGGCGCTAAACATCAATTCAGTGCTGCAGGGGCCAGAAGCCAGATTGGAGTGGACCCAGAGAGACAGGGTGGGAAAATATCGGAGCTGGACAAATCTTTCGAGGAATTTTGCTGTCGAGGAGAGTAGAAAACATGGGTCTGTCTTTGAAGAGAGTGCTGAGGTCAATGTTTTGTTTTTTTTAAATTCAGAGGACTTTTTAATTTGGCTTCATTCATTGGTTACATTTGGCTGAACTTTGCATTCCACACAACTTAAAATACACACAAAAGCAGAGAAACTAGGATAATGAGTCTCAAGTACCCATCTCACCAAGTCAACAATGACCAGCTCAAGGCTGATTGTGATTCTTCGCTCCCCTCCGGCTCCCAGCCCTGGATTGCTTTGAAGCAAATCCCAGCTTTTCATTTCATCTATTTCAGTATGTATTTCTGAAGGATAAGGAATATTTATTTCTCAAAAAACTGAAAACAGAACTACCACAACTACCACATGACCCAGCAATTCCACTCCTGGGTATATACCCACAACAAAAACACTAATTAGAAAAGACACATGCACCCCTATATTCACAGTAGCATTATTTACAACAGCCGAGATATGGAAGCAGTCTAAGTTTCCAGTGTCCATCAACAGACAAATACATAAAGACGTGGTGTATATATAATGGAATACTACTTAGCCGCTAAAAAGAATGAAATTTTGTCATTTTCAGCAACATTGATGGACTTGGAGGGCATTATGCAAAGTGAATTAAGTCAGAGAGACAAATACTGTATGATATCACTTCAATGTGGAATCTAAAATATACAACAAACTAGAGAATAAAACAAAAAAGAAACTGACTTAAAGAGAACAAACTAGTGGTTACCAGTGGGGAGGAGGAGGGGGGTGGGGCAAAACAGGGGAGGGAGAAAAGGGAGTTATTATGGGATTATGTAAAATCATGTGCGTGTGTGTGAAAATTTGGAAATTGTAAAGCACTACAGAATTTAAAGAATCTTTCAGGAGTTCCCAGTCATGGCTCAGCGGAATCTGAGTAGCATCCATGAGGACAAAGGTTCAATCTCTGGCCTTGCACAGTGGGTTAAGGATCGACATTGATGAGCTGTGGTGTAAGTCGAAGATACAGCTCAGACCCACGTTGCTGTGGCTGTGGTTGTGGTGTAGGCCAGCAGCTACAGCTCGGATTCAACCCCTAGTCTGGGAACCTCCATGTGCTGTGGGTGCCCCCCCTAAAAAGATAAATAAATAAATAAGCAAACAAACAATAAAGAATCTTTCATTCAAAAAAAGTTAATTGCAAATAAGTAAATAAAAGGAATTTTTAAAATGACAACCACGATACCATTTTCAAGCCTAAAAAAGGAAAAATACTTACCACGGGTGAAAATTCAGCCGATGTCCAAATTTCCCCCGTTGTCTATTTTTTAGTTTGTTCCAATCAGAATCAAACTAAGGTCCATACATCACCACTGGTGGATAGGTCTCTAAGTGTCCTGTAACTGCAGGTTTCCCGTTAATTTCTCAATCTCTCCCTATTTTTCTTCTCTTTCCTTGAAATTCACTTGTTGGAGAAGCAGGGTCCTTTGTCCTGTGGACTTTCCCACTTTCTGGTTTTTGTTGATTGGGTCCTGTCCTTGATATTTCCAGTGTATGAATCTAGACAAGTGTGATGGGAGTCAGGTTCTGCTTTTTGGCAAGTGATCTGCTAGCAGGAGGCACATTAAATCCAGTTCCCCTCTTTTCAAGACGTTAGGAGCTGTTTAGTCTCTGTCTATATCCACCAATAGTCCAATAGGGCTGCAAAATGGTGTCATGCCAATTCTGTCACTAAAGGAAGGGGATTTTTTGTTTATATCCTGCTTTTAAGATGGGAGCCAGCCCGTATGCGGGTGGGAATGACCCAGTAGAGAGGGGGTAACGGGACGTGCTTCGTTTTGACCTTTGGCTGAAACCCCTAACTCCACAAATCTGGCCCCAGCCCATAATCATAGGCTGGAGGTCATTCCCCTGACCCCTACATCTCAGCCCGACTGTACTCTACCCGCATCCTCCAGACCTGGCCGACTTCATAGCCTCGGCCCAATCTTTCTATGACCCCTGACCTCTGACCCCAAGCCAGATCTCGCCTTTGCCCCTGGAGGACGGACAGCCAGTAGTCTGAGTTACAGCGGTCGATGGCGTCCAATAGGGCAGGAGAGGTTCTGGGGAGAGCCAACAGTTTGGGACGCCCAGCCGAGTAATAACCAGTAGCCTTGAGCGAGAGGCGGGACTCTAAGGGAAACCAATCACTGGAGGGAATCCAAGCAGCCACAGCCAATAGCTCTGGGACTAGGGCGTGGCCCTGACCCCCGGCCGCTTCCACGATCCGGCTACGCGACTATGGCAGGGGGCGGGCAGCTGGCGCTGCGAACGCTGTCTGGACACGGTTGGGTGAGGGGCTCGGGTCCGGCTCTCCTTAGCCGCCTGCGGGACGCCGCTGTGGTGCGGCCCGGCTTCCTGAGCGCGGCCGAAGAGGAGACACTGAGCCGCGAGTTGGAACCTGAGCTGCGCCGTCGCCGATACGAATACGACCACTGGGACGCGGTGAGGCTGGCGGCGCTGGGGGCCGGACTGCGGAGCTGCGGAGCCACGGAGGGGCGGAGCCTGGGGCGTTAGGGGTGGGAAGAGTGGAGCGCTGGATGGTCAGGGCTACTGTTGGGGGCGGGACCTGGGGTGGGGGGCGGAGTCTTGAAGCTTGGAGGGGTTTAGGGGCACCGAGACAGTTTTGGAAAATGACAGCAAGGGCCAGAACTAAAGGCAGAACCTGGAACTAGGGGGTGTTTGGAGGACAGAACCAAAGTTAGGGACGGGAACGGGTGTGGAACGAGATGATGGAAAGTCAGGGGCTGGGGGCTGGGGTTGGGTAGGATCATACTGTGAATATCGGGGACCGGCCAGCAATGGGGCCGGGATGTGGGACTGAATTGAAGCCTGAGGGTGGATAGAAAGGACTGAGGCCAGCTAGATGGGTCAGGGGTTGGGTTTTGAGACCCAGGATCATCGGGTTGATAGGGTCAAGGTTGTGAATTGAGGGTGGGGTCAAGTGTTGTGCTGGGAAAACCAGCCCTTTGCTTTGTACTTCCACCACCTTTTTCCTTCCCACCCCCAGCCCCAAACCCATACTTCAGTTTCCCTGTTCTCCCTGGAAGCTTCCAGCCTTGACTTGAGCTCTCTGGGCAGGCCATCCATGGCTTCCGAGAGACTGAGAAGTCGCGCTGGTCAGAGGCAAGCAGGGTCATCCTGCAGCGTGTGCAGGCGGCCGCTTTTGACCCTGGCCAGAGCCTGCTCTCCTCAGTGCACGTGCTGGACCTGGAACCTCGGGGCTACATCAAGCCACACGTAGACAGCATCAAGGTGGGCAGAGACCCGTGCCTTAAAGCTCCCAGCTGGGCGTGAGCCGGCCAAGCCAAAGATTGACTTACCCTCCATGTTCCCTCTTCCAGTTCTGCGGATCCACCATTGCCGGCCTGTCCCTGCTGTCTCCCAGTGTCATGCGGCTGGTGCACACTCAGGAGCCAGGGGAGTGGCTGGAACTCCTGCTGGAGCCAGGCTCCCTCTACATTCTTAGGTACTGGCACCCAAGGAGCCCCCACCCTACCAGTAACTCCTGAGACACCCACCCAGCACTTTTGGTCATTCAGCCCTCACAGCAAACTCCACCTCCCATTGGCAGGCACTCTGCCTGGACTAGGGGCTGCCACCAGCCCACCCACCATACTGTTTTGTCTTGCAGGGACTCGGCCCGTTACGACTTCTCCCATGAGATCCTTCGGGATGAAGAATCCTTTTTTGGAGAGCGTCGGATTCCCCGGGGCCGACGCATCTCAGTGATTTGCCGCTCCCTCCCTGAGGGTATGGGATCAGGGGAGCCCCGGCAGCCACCCCCAGCCTGCTGACCTTCTCGAAGCTTCATAAGACACCTGTGTTTAGTGGATAAAGTTGGAGAATGGACAAGCTGGCCTTCCTGCCTGTTGGTGGGGGGCTGGAGTTGCAGGGGAAGCCCAGGACCCCACCACACCCACCAGGAGCTCCCCCAGCTCAACACATAGTCATGGGGCCAGAGGAGCAGTTTCCTTTATTGTGCCCCTTGCTGGCAGCCCCAGCCCACCTCCCCTTCTCTTCTCAGCATCCAAGTCTCCAATAATAAGCAGAGCTCCTCCAGTGGGTGCAGGGCCCCAGGCCCGGCATCTTTAGTCGCTGCAGGCACAGGCTGCCGCGGAGAGCTGGGGCAGCCGCTGCCAGCGGTGTCGGTCGTCAAGGAAGGCCACGTCGGCATAGCGGGTGGGCCGGCAGCAGGGCCCACCATGGGCTCGGCCCTGGCCCCTAAGCCGGGCCAGTGTCAGGCCATGCTGGGTGCGGGCACCGCGGGGACAGCTGCCAGCGCAGTATTGGAAGATGACCATCTCCTCTGAGGTGTAGCCCAAGCCCAGCTCGGCCACGGGCAAGGGCAGGCTCCACAACTGGCATGGGCCAGCCAGGGCTCGGGGCAGGCGGGCGCCTGTGGGGACGAGGAGGAACTGATAGTCAGGGTCTGGGCAAGAAGGAGTTGGGGAGCACACAGGGTTCTGGGGGTGCTTACCCAGCTGTGTCTTCTGGATCCCTCTGTCCGCTGCTGGCTGGGATGAGAGCTCTCCTTCCACCACTGGAGTCCCCCAGGCCCCAGGGTCCCTGCCAAGGTCCAAATGCAGGATCAGGAGTAGCAGCAAGCTGAGCATGACTCTTCCCATGGCCATGATGATGGGCAGGTCCTGAGGATGGGGATGCCCCGGCCCTCAATTTATCCCCCTGCCTGAGCCAGAGAGGTAACCTCTTCGCTGCCGGCTGCACGAGGGCCCCCACGTACCACACCTTGGGCCCAGGCAGCCCTGCTCCTGCCCCACACACCATCCTTCTAAGAGTTAAGGGCGCACACCCCCCCAACACCCCATCCAGACATTCCAGACCTATTTCCGACACCCCTTCCGCCCCCTGATTTATGAGTGTTGTGGCGGCAGCCAGGGCCAAGCCCAGAGCGGGCAACCAGGGTCCCCACCCTACCTGCTATCTTGAGGATAAGGTGGGGGCCCTGGTGGGATCCCTCCCACTCAAGAGTGCTGGGGCTCAATAACCCCTGCATTGAGCACCAGGGGGAGCAGATGTGTGTGCGGGGAAAGAGGCAGGTCGGCAGGTGGGTGAGGTGACCCAGGAATCCATCATGGCTCCCGCCTGTAAGATTAAGATATCATACCCCTGTCTCCGGGCCTGGCTGAGCCAGCATCAAAACAGGAAAAGGGAGAGGCCCAGGGACGGCCAAGAGCTGGGACATCAGGGGCAAGAAACTCACCCTGCAAGGACTCAAGTCTCTAGAAGTCCCACCTGAACCCCAGGGCTCAGCCCTGCCTTGGGCTCAGAGGACATCAGAGCTGGAGGGGAGGTTAAGCCCTCACCCAGGTCCAGGTGACTTCCCCACCCTTCTCCATCACCTACCTAGGGAAGGGGTCCTCCATCATAGCTTGTGAAAGGGGGCCAGAGTCCCTCCCACAGGGAGTTCTGAGGACAGATATTGAGTGTATAACTCAGTGCCTGGAACTGAGGAGCCGTGAGTGCTTTGAGGCAAAGGAAATAGCAACAGCCTGTGTAGGTTTACCAAAGTGCTCCATCTCACGCAGGTGACACTGGGTTAAAACTCGGATGAGACTCTGTGCCCGAGATCAAGATTAGCAAACATCAAGAGTTTGCTTACACATGGCTGGGGGGGTTGTGTGTGACATAAGCACACCTGTCTGTAGGAGTATAAATGGGTTAGGGCTAGGCATGTGCTACAGGACCCCCGAATCTCACCCTTTTGACCCAGGAAACCTGCTTCAGGAACTTTATCCTACTCAGGATACTTGCTGCCTTTTGTATCAGCAAAAGGCTGGAAAAGGAGTTCCTGTGGTGGCTCAGTGGTAATGAACCCTACTAGTATCCCCGAGAATGCAGTTCCCATCCCTGGCCTTGCTCAGTGGGTTAAGGATCCAGTGCTGTGCGAGCTGCTCGGATCTGGCATGGTGTGGCTGTGGCATAGGCTGGCAGCTTTGATTTGACCCCTAGCCTGGGAACTTCCATATGCTGCAGGTGTGGCTCTAAAAAGAAACAAATAAAAAAGCTGGAAAAGACCTCACCTCCACTGACAGGAATTGCTTCCATGATTTTGGTATGATGGTCCTTACTGCATTGCACGTCGATACTACTTTCAGAATTAAGAAACACACCCAGAGGAGTTCCCGTCGTGGCTCAGTGGTTAACAAATCCGACTAGGAACCATGAGGTTGCAGGTTCCATCCCTAGCCTTGCTCAGTGGGTTAAGGATCCGGCGTTGCCGTGAGCTGTGGTGGAGGTCGCAGACGCGGCTCAGATCCTGCATTGCCGTGGCTCTGGCGTAGGCTGAAGGCTACAGCTCCGATTAGACCCCTAGCCTGGGAACTTCCATATGCTGCTGGAACAGCCCTAGAAAAGACAAAAAGACAAAAAAGAAAAAAAAAAAAAAGACAACACACCCAGAATTAAGAAACACAGATGGAGTTTGAACCCAGGTCCTGCTGAAGGCAAGGCCTGTGCTCTGAACCACTAGGGCACAACACCTGATCTGGTGGGAAGGCCTTAGACCTTGGTCCACATGGCAGACAGAACAAGGGTGATGTTGCCAGGGCCAGGGGCAAGCGCTTCTCTCCTGCTGTCCCAAAGGGCCTGGCGGAAGGATGGGGAGGGAGGTTGGACCGACCTGAGACATTCCTAGGAATTAGCTCGACATCCCAGGCATTCCCATTCGGCAGCCAAGGACCTGTAAAACTGGGAGGGGAAGTTTTCCACATGCAGTCTCCAGCCTGGGCAGGACGGAAGCCCAACATCCCGTCTCCAGCCGGATCACTCAAATAGGGGTTCAAAAGTAGCGCCTACTGCCAAATTTGTTTCGAGCAATGAAACTGTCCATGAATTCAGAAAGCTCTCCTGCTACAGAACACCTAGCAATGCTGACTAAAATAAATGCCTGACAAACTTGTAAGAATCTAAGAGACACCCCTAGAACATCACTGGGAAGGTGAAAAGTAGGGTCCAGATACCACCATCAGCAACAAAGAGGTCTGGGATTTTGTAGCCACATAGGGACAGAGCCACAAGCTGAGAACCACACCTAAAACGGGCTCAGGACAGGACTTCTGGGGCACCTGGTGGCACCGTGTGCAAAAACAAGTCTGGAAGGACTTACCTGCAAAGCAGACCACCTAGATAGAGTCTGGAGCTGGCGATGAGGTCCCCCCGATCCCAGATTACAAAACATGAGAATTGATCATGAAGAGGAGTCAGAGGATACAATAAGATGCCCGTGAGCTTCAGGTATTAGGTGAGTGTGATGGAGGCTCTCAAGACAAGGGTGCTTAAACTAAAAATGTGATGTGAAAGAAAGGATCAAAAACAGAAGGGGCCAGACACTCAAATCAGAACTGCTGTTTTGAAAGAGAAAGGTGACTTTACAAATTGGAAAACAGACAATGAAACAAAGTACTTAATGGGTTTAGGTGGTGGATAAGCCACAGCTGAAGAGAGAACCAGTCGAGTGGAAGACAGAGCTGAAAGAAATCACCCAGCAGCAGCTCGGTGGAGGAGGTTAAGGGGCAAGAAGAGAATTAAGTTCTAAGAGGCCTGAGAAAGAGAAGAGTGAGAGAAGTAAACTGAGATAAAATGCTGGGGGTCCTCAGACCCAGGGGACAGTGTGGGAATCAAGAACCCAAGGATTCTGGAGAACAGAGCCTGTTTATTGGGCAGGAGGGCGGCCAGGGGCAGAGCGTCACTCCTTGAGGGAAAAGTGCATCTTGTCATTGATCATCTTGCGCTCAGGGTTCAGGCGCTTGAGGATCTGAGCCAGCACATTCACTGTCTGCTCACTGCTCAGCCCTGTCTTCTTGGTCTGGAACTTTTTCAGCAGGTCCTTGGTGGTCATGGGCTTCCGTGTCAGGTAGCGGCGCACTGCATCCTCGGTCACCTGCACGTCACTGGAGCCCAACAGAAGTGGGGAGGTAGGTGTCAATGGGTGGCCCTCCATCCCTGAGGGCCCCCTGCCCTCCCCCGCCCCTACTGTCTTCACCAACTTACCCGCTGCTGGGGGTCGACTTCCCAGACTGTGGCTGAGGGGTGGACTTCCCTGACAAGCTTTGGGACCCAGTGTCCAGCCGCAGCCGCTTGGCAGCAGGAGTCTCACTGGTCCGCTTCCCTATGGGAGTAGAGGTGAGGCTGAGCTTTGGGGCTGGGAGGCTGGACCCCTGGGAGGATCCCAGGCCAGCTGGCTGGCGGTGCCAGGATTATGTGCAAGGGGCTCGGGGGCAGACAGGATGCTTGACAGGAGGAGGATGGGATCAAGAGATCGAAGCAGGTAGGGTGGGATAGGGTGGCCACTCACCCTGCTCCAGCTTGTTGGCAGCTGCCCGCAGGGTGGAAGAAGTGCTGCCAGGCTCCGTGCTGGGTGTGCCTGGCCGGCTGTTGCCCCGAGAGCTGCCTCCCGATGGCTTCCGCTCCCTCTTGGGGGGTGTCTTCTTCTTCTGCGGAGATGGGGGTTGGGGGATGTCAGTCTGGAAAGGGACACCCTCTCCACCCCGCCCTGCTCCAGGCTGGACCTTACTGCCATGAAGAGTGCCGACGAGGCCTCACTGTCAATGTCACTCTCCTCCGAGCTGTCTGACTCCTCACTGCTGTCTGCAAGGGGCCAGAGGAGGGGTGTCAGACTGGGGACTCTGCGCCCACCTTCAGTCCCGGCTCAGGTCAAGGGGCCCAAGGGGCCCAGGTCAAAGCGAGCCTACCTTTCCTCCGCTTCTTCTCCTGTGGCGTGGGCACCTTCTTCTCCTCCTCCTCCTCTTTGTCCTCCTCGGGTGGCTTCTCCTCCTCACTTTCCTCGCTGCTCTCGCTCTGCTCATCCACGCCCTTGGGGCCCTCCTCCTGCTGCGTGACCTTGGGCTTGCCCTCTAGCTCATCCTGGGAGCTGCTGTAAGACAGAGAGCGGGCAGAGGGTGAGTGAGCGCGTCCACCTGGCCGGCCCAGGGTCTCACACCCGCCTCCCGCCTGCCTCACCTGGAGCCGTCGGACATGTAGTCCACCTCCTGGCCCTCGAAGTCCCCATCATCACTATCTTCAAAGGCCTCGTCATCTGACCCCTTCTTCTTCTTCTTCTTCCTGCCTCCCTTGCTGGGCGGTGCCTTCTTCTTGGCCTTGGGGGCTCTGCCACCTGGGGGAAGAAGGGTAGAGAAGGTGAAGGGCTCAGGTGGGCAAGTTTAGTGTTAGTGTACTTGATACCATGTGCCATCTCAGGGGCCCTGCTGATTGGGCAGAGATGCCAGGACCAGCCAATTCCTCCAAGAGGCAAAGAGCGGGCCCAGGGGTATGCCTGTTACCCACAGGCCAACTGAGCAATCTTTTTTTTAATATATATATGTTTTGTTTTGTTTTGTTTTTTGTCTTTCTGTCTTTTCTAGGGCCACACCCCCGGCATGTGGCGGTTCCCAGGCTAAGGGTCAAATTGGAGCTGCAGCTGCCAGCCTACGCCAGAGCCACAGCAACGCCAGATCCAAGCCGTGTCTGTAACCTACACCACAGCCCAGAGCAACTCCGGATCCTTAACCCACTGAGCAAGGTCTGGGATCGAACCTGCAACCTCATGGTTCCTGGTCAGATTCATTAACCACTGAGCCATGACGGGAACTCCCAAACTGAGCAATCTTGACTCCACACTCCCAGCCACCCGCCTTTCTAACTCACACACAGGGCCACTATCGCTGCCCTAAGTCACTGGGGCCAGGATCCAGGCAACTAGAGACCACCTTTCAGCCTAGAGCCCTAACTAGCCAGCCCTAAGCTGTTCCCATGGGAACCTCAGCTGAAGCTGTGGCTGAGGCCTTCCTGTGGCTCCCTGCCCACCGCCTCCTACCAACTCTGCTGCTAAGCCCCGGTGTCCAGGGAAATCGTGAGTAACCAGGCTTTCCTTTCTGTTTTTCTTTTTTTTTAGGGCTGCACATGCAGCATATGGAAGTTCCCAGGCTAGGAGTCAAATCAGAGCTGTAGCTGCAGGCCTATGCCACAGGCACAGCAATGCCAGATCCGAGCCGCATCTGTGACCTACACCACAGCTCCCAGAAACGCCAGATCCTTAAGCCACCAACCAAGGCCAGAGATCAAACCCATATCCTCACAGATACTATGCTGGGTGCATAACCCACTGAGCTACAATAGGAACTCCCCAAGCTTTCCTTTCAATGGTACTAACCTCTCTGGGTCATTGCATGGCCACCTTGATAAACTACCACCACCCCAGCCACGTAGGAGCTCTGCCCAGCCTCACCCTCCTCGCCGCTGGCCTCACTGTCATCGGAAGACATCTCCAGGTCATCCTCCAGGTCATGGATGCGCAGCTCGCTGGCCTTCTTGCGGCCACGCTTCTCCTTGTCTTCATCTTCCTCATCCTGGTCCTGGTCCTTGAGTCGCCGCTGCTGCATGATGCTGAAGTGGTTCAGGACTTTGTTTCTCCTTTGGGAAGGGGCCGGGGGATAGCAGGGGTTGACCATAGGGCTGGCTCCAGAGCCCTCCTCCAGGAGCCAGAACTCTTCCCCAGCCTCCCTCTTCCTCCCTGCTCTTCCACCAGGCATTCCCCAGAGGGGAACCAGAGACACTACTTAGGTGATGCGAGGGTTGGTCTGACCTCACTTGTGGGGACACATGCATGTGGCACAGAACACCCTGAGATCACACGGGGAGAGCCAGCCCTCCCTCAGGTCCCTCTCTGCCAAGGCCCCCCATGAGAAGGTCTCATGTGATGCTGATGCCCCAGAACCGCCCTCGGGCTCAGGGCCTTTCTCAGGCAACAGAATCTGGCCACAATGCATTCACATCCGTCTGTTTTTACTGTAGTTTATGGATGCCTTTTTTTTCTCCTTTTGGCTGTACTTGCAGCATCTGGAAGTTCCCAGGAATTGAATCTGAGCTGCAGCTGTGATCTACACCACAGCTGGAGCAACACTGGATCCTTAACAGGGACTGAACTTGTGCTGCCACAGAGACAACACCAGATCCTAAGCCACCAAGCCACAGTGAGAACTCCAATTATTTCTCTGGCCAAGCTCACAGCATGCAGAAGTTCCCAAGCCAGGGACTGAACCCACCCCAAAGCAGTGACAACACTAGATCCTTAACCCAGTGAGCCACCAGGGAATTCTACCTAGGGTGCCTTCTTTTACTTACTTATTTATTTATTTTTGATCTTTTTGCCTTTTCTATGGCTGCTTCCCATGGCACATGGAGGTTCCCAGGCTAGGGGTCCAACCAGAGCTGTAGCCACTGGCCTACACCAGAGCCACAGCAACACGGGATCCGAGCCACGTCTGTGACCCATACCGCAGCTCATGGCAACGCCAGATCCTTAACCCACTGAACAAGGCCAGGGATCGAACCCGCAACCCCATGGTTCCTAGTCGGATTCGTCAACCACTGCGCCATAAAGGGAACTCCAAGGGTGCCTTCTTTTAAATGACAAGGGGTACTGGTGTTTCTATTTACTGTGGTGATGAAAGTTTTTAAAAATGTGATTGCATTCAGAAAGTCTTAGGATTATATCTAATAGCAGGAGCAGAACTCATGGTAGTGTAAAAAGGAATGAAGCTCTATTCAACACAGCACTGGAAGTCCTAGCCAGAGCAATCAGATAAGAAAAAATAAAAAATAAAAGGAATCCTGGAATGGAAGAAGTATAACTGTTTGCAGGTGACGTGATCCCACATATAGGGAAATCCTAAAGATGTCACCAAAGAACAATTAGAATAAATAAATTCAGTAAAGTTATAGGATAACAAATTAACAGATAAAAATCTACTGCATTTCTATACACTAACAACAAACTATCAGAAAGAGAATTTAAGGAGTTCCCGTCCTGGCACAGCAGAAACGAATCCGACTAGGAACCATGAGGTTGCATGTTCCATCCCTGGCAACACTCAGTGGGTTAAGGATCTGGCATTGCCATGAGCTGTGGTGTAGGTTGCAGACGCGGCTCAGATCCTGTGTTGCTGTGGCTGTGGTGTAGGCCAGCAGCTGTAGCTCCAATTTGACCCCTAGCCTAGGAACCTCCATATGCTGTGGTGCGTCCCTAAAAAGCAAAAAAAAAGAGCGAGAATTTAAGAAAAAAATCCTATTTACAATTGCATCCAAAAGAACAAAATACCTAGGAATATATCTAACCAAGGAGGTAAAAGACCTGTACTCAGAAAACTATAAGAAAGGGAGTTCCCAGAGTTCCCATCGTGGCTCAGGGGTGAACTAACCCAACTAGTATCCATGAGGACGTGAGTTTAATCCCTGGTATTGCTCAGTGGGTTAAGAATCTGGTGTTGCCGTGAGCTATGGTGTAGGCTGCAGAAGCAGCTCAGATCCCCTGTTGCTGTGGTTGTGGTGTAGGCCAGTAGCTACAGCTATGATTCAACCCCTAGCCTGGGAACCCCCATATGCCGTGGGTGCAGCGCTAAAAAGACAAAGAAAGAAAAATAAAGGGGGAGTTCCCTGTTGGTCTAGTGGGTTAAGGATCCAGCATTGTCACAGCAGCAGCTTGGGTTGCTGCTGTGGTGTGGTTTCAATCCTTAGCCTAGGAACTTCTATATGCTGTAGGCACAGCCAAAAAAAAAAAAAAAGGAATGAAGCACTGATACACAATACGACACGGATGAATCTTGAAAACATGATGCTCAGTGAAATAAGCCAGACACGGAAGGACAAACATTGTCTGAACCCACGGTCCTAGAGGAGTAGGATCCACAGAGATAGGAAGTAAATGATCGGGGAGGAAGTGGGGAGTCAGTGTTTAAAGGGGACAGAGTTTCAGTTTGGGAAGATGAGAAAGTTCTGGAGCTGGATGGTGGGGATGGCTGCCCAACAATGTGAATGTAACTTCATGCCACTGAGCTGTGTACTTAAAAATGGTAAATTTTATGTTACATGTATTTTACCAGCCATTGATCCAGCCATGGGACCTCTTACCTGGGGGGAGCCCTGTAGGCCAAGGAGACCCCCCACCACCGCTGCCCCGTTCTGCCAATTCCTGCTCCAGGGCTCAGCTCAGCCATCCCTTCACGGCTCTTACAGGGCCCGGTGCATCCCTGAGGGCTTCCCACTGGTCCAGGAGCTCCCTGAGGGGCTGGTGAGGCTGGCTTGGTCACCACTGAGTCCCCACCTCTCAGCCCAGATCAAAGTTAGGGGGATACACCCCATTTCCAATCGTTTTGGCTCCCACACTCACCTCTCCCACTCTTCCTCTGCCTCCTCAGCTGTGAGAGTGCGGTGCCGGGCCAGCGGTGTGAAGTTGTACCAGTTGTGCACGGGGAAGGCCTCGAAAGCCCCATCGGGGCACTGGGTAAAGATGTAGTAGGATGTGTTTTCTGTCACGCCTCCCTTCTTTATGCCCTTGAACCTGCAGGAGTCGAAGGTCATGGTCTGCCCGAGGAAAAGGGACCAGCCCCAGCCCCAGGCCCCTTGCCCACATCCCCAGACCTGCCCTCTCTCCAGAGCCACCTGGGTTCTCCAGCAAAATCTGAGGCTGGAAAGCTTCAGGCTGGCCCTTCCACTGTCTGAGCCTGGATTTCGACATCTGGAAAGCAGGGCTCCAGAGTTCCCATCATGGCACAGCAGAAACGAATCCAACTGGGAACCATGAGGTTTCGGGTTCCATCCCTGGCCTCGCTGAGTGGGTTAAATGAGCTGTGTTGTAGGTCTCAGACGCAGCTCGAATCTGGTGTTGCTGTGGCTGTGGTGTTGGCCGGTGGCTACAGCTCCAATTACACCCCTAGCTTGGGAACTTCCATATGCTGAGAGTGAGGCCCTAAAAAGACAAAAGACGAAAGCAGGGCTCCCCACCTTGAAGAGAGGGCTTATGGCTCCCTGCCTTATACATTTCATGGTCCCTTCTGGAAGGACTGCGTTAGATTAGCTGTGAAGAGCAAGGACTCTACAGTTAGACCCCTCTGCATTTGCTTCCAGAATCTTCCTGGCCTTCACTCTCACTTTTTTTTTTTTCTCTTCTCTAAGGCTGCAGGTGCGGCATATGACGTTCCCAGGCTACAGGATGAACTGGAGCTGCAGGTGCCAGCCACAGCCACAGCAACACCAGATCCAAGCCGCATCTGCAACCCGCACTATAGCTCACAGCAACACCAGATCCTTGACCTACTGAGGGAGGCCAGGGATCGAACCTGCATCCTACTAGTCAGATTCATTTCCCCTGCGCTGCAATGGGAAATCTGACTCTTTTTTCTTTTGGCCACACATGCTGCATGCTGAGGTTCCTAGGCCAGGGATGGAACCTGCACTACAGCAGTACCCAAGCCACAGCAGTGACAATGCTGGATCCTTAACCCATGGAGCCACCAAGAAACTCCCACCCTCACCCTTTTCTGCCCCACAAGTCCTGGCCCTCTTCCTAGCAATCTTAGAGGGTCCCTCCCACCCACCTGGCGCGCATAGCCCTCCCAATCTGCCCACTCTGTCAGTATCATGCTGTGACAGTCCCTAGGGCT
This sequence comes from Phacochoerus africanus, assembly GCF_016906955.1. NCBI lineage: Eukaryota > Metazoa > Chordata > Mammalia > Artiodactyla > Suidae > Phacochoerus > Phacochoerus africanus. Next base: position 72,857,091 of record NC_062547.1, on the reverse strand, counting down.
GGGCGTTCTTTGCCTCCGTGCTCTCTGTTCTGCCTAAGGGCCCTCCAGCCACCTAACCTCCAGTGCTCCCAATCGTCCAACCCCCAGGTCCCCAGCAGCCCCTCAGTGTGAGCACCAGGACCTGAGCATGGCCCTCCTGCATCCTGCCCCTCCGACCTCCTGCCCTGGCATCCACTCGGCTCATCTTCCCAAATAAAGGATAAGGTGTCACCCACAGAAGGATAAACTGTCACCCACACTGTACAGCCGGACATGCAAGTTCCCATGCAAGTTCAGCCAGGGTACCCAAGGAGTGAGGGCGGGAAAGGCACTTACTTCCGGCCCGCCTTGCCATTGATGCGGAGCAACCAGGGCTGGTCCTCCGGCCGGAACTCCTTCAGGACGATGCCGTACTTCTTCCTCCGGGCCTCCTCCCGGAGCTTGCGGTTGAACTCACTGCCAGCGCCTGATTCTGGCATCTCCTCCTCTTGGTAAATCTTCTTGTTGCTCAGGTCACGTTCCAGCCGGGCCTGCGGGATCAGGGAGCAACATCTCTCATGAGGGAGCCTGCCCTCGCCCCCCTCTGCCCCCGCCAGCGACACCCCTTCCTCCCTTCCAAGTTGGGAAGTGGCCATTCAGAGCTGATTTCTGGCTTGGCCAAAAGGTACTCAGTGACTGTGGGTAAAGGGATCTAGGTTAAGCCCTGTACTATGTCTCTTTTTTGCAGCTTTTTGAAAGTTTGAAATCATTTCGTAATGTAAAGTTTAAAAAAAAAAAAAAAAAGGAAAGAAGAGTTTCTGCTATGGAGCCATAGGATCCATGCTGTTTCTGCAGCACCAGGACACAGGTTCACCAGAACAGTGAGTTAAGGATCCAGCGTTGCCACAGCTGCACACTGCCGCTGGGATTTGATCCCTGACCAGGGAACTCCATGTGCCATGAGGCAGCAAAAAAGAAAGTAAGAAAAAGAATTTTTAAAAAGAAAAGTCAGAATCCAGCCACTTCTCATAAGCTGTTTGCTCCAAGCCCCATCAAGGCTCACCTCCCCCTGTTCTCCTTTCACCTGCCTTTGACCCTTCAGTGGCCAGTTCACTTTACAATTTCTCTGTTTAACCTTTAATAGCTGCTGTTATGGATGGATGTCTGCGTCCCCCCAAGATGCATATGTTAAAACCTAATTTCCAGTGTGATGGTATTTAGGACGGGTCCTGCCAGTGATTAGGTTATGAGGTTGGAGCCTTATGAATGGGATGAGCGCCCTTAAAAAGGATCCCAGGAGTTCCCATCGTGGCGCAGTGGAAACAAATCTGACTAGGAACCATGATGTTGCGGGTTTGATCCCTGGCTTCACTCAATGGGTTAAGGATCTGGCATTGCCATGAGCTGTGGTGTAGGTCGCAGACATGGCTCGGTTCTGGCATTGCTGTGGCTGTGGCTCTGGTGTAGGCTGGCGGCTACAGTTCTGATTTGACCCTTAGCCTGGGAACCTCTATATGCCATGGTTGCGGCCCTAAAAAGACCAAAAAAAAAAAAGGATCCCAGAGGAGTTCCCTTGTGGTGCAGCAGGTTAAGGATCTAGCGTTGTCACTGCAGTGGCACAGGTCACTGCTGGTGCTCAGGTTTGATCCCTGGCCTGGCAAATTCTGCATGCCACGGAAAAAAAAAAAAAAAAAAAAAAAAGGATCCCAGAGAGCTCCTTCCCCCTTCTATCAAGCAAGGACACAGTGAAATAAGCCAGCTGTGAACCAGGAAGCAGAGCCCCACCAGACACCAAACCTATTGGTCCCTTATCTTAGATTTCTAGCCTCCAGAACTGTGAGAAATAAATTTCTACTGTTGAGAAACCACAGTCTCTGGTATTCTGCTATAGCCTCCTGAATGAGCTAAGACAGCTCCCAAAGCCCTTGCTAGAGCCTCTGACAATGGGGGCTCTTAGAGCATCTGTTGGAGGCAGCCCCCTCCCTTGCCCAGATAAATCCAGGCCCAAGATGCCCACTGGTGGGCACAGCTCCTTTCAGGAGAAAACCTCCTGCATTTACCCCTCAGGCATGCTCAGCAGCTTGGCCTCGGCCTTAGTCATCACTTATCTCCATGGTGAAGAGCTGAGGAAGCTAAGCCTTGGTTACTATCACAACTAAACAACTATAACAACCACAAAGTCCATGATAGGATTCTCTCACCCTCTCCGAACCTCAACATACCTGATTCCAAGTAGCAAGATTGACTTTATCAGCTGCATTGAAGGCCATGATATTATATTTTTTGGTGGTATTTCTGGAATGGACAAGAAGAGGCAGTGCTCAGTCATTCATTCAGTAAACCCTCCCTGGCTCAGCCCTTTGTGTCAGGGAATGCTGGGGACCCATAAAAGACCTCAGAGGTTCCCAGTCTGTTGGCAAAGTGGGATCCATATTCTCAACTCCATTCAGAAAAACGGACAAAGATTTCTAGGAACCCAAGATCTGGCGCTAACTGGGAACTCAGCCCTAGGCAACGGGGGTGAGGTGGCAGATAGGGAATATAGTGGAACTAGGATTTCCAGGATCAACAAGAATCCACCCAGCAGTCACAGTGGGCAGTGGCAGAGGGAATGCTAGGTAGGGGGGCTGCATCATACCGGCACTGTTTTTGTTTTGTTTTTTGCTTTTTAGGGCCAAACCGGCCACATACAGAAGTTCCTAGGGTCTAAACGGAGCTGCAGCTGCCAGCGTACACCACAGCCACAGCAACACTGGATCCTTAAACCACTGAGTGAGGCCAGGGATTGAACCCACATCCTCATGGATATTAGATGGGTTTCTTACCTCTAAGCCACACGTAACTCCCCATACTGTGTATTAATAATGCACCCATTCGTTCATTCATTCACTCCCTTCACAGTGATGCCCCAGACGCCTCGGCTCAACCTCAACCCTGCCCTTAGATTGCTACCGGTCTGGAAGGAGAATCAGGAGGTGCCTGAAGGCTCCTGAGGTTTTAGTCCCTTTTGGGAGGAGACGGGGAACTGGGGTCTGGGACTTACTTGGGAACTCGGACAACATATTCAGTGACATTCTGGCTGCAGGGGCCCTGAGGGGAGAGAAAGCAGTGCAGTGAGTGAGGGAGTATAAAGGCTGCAGCCAAGACCCCGGAAACCCCTCGCCTTACACTTACGAGGGCCGCCATGGGCGATGCGCGATGGTTGAAATCTGGTCGGATCCTCGTCCTTTTCGACTCCCCCGGGATGAGGGTCTCTAGGTCCCGCGGAAGCCGCCCTCGAGGTTTCGGCTCTCTGGCCCCTGATCGAGAACCCCGAGCCCGGGGTGCCGCCAATCCTAGGAAAAACTATCCGCGGGTGGCGCTGGAACAGCGGTCAACCTCTGAGGCCTCTCGTGCCACGTCTGCGCCTGCGCAGCCACTTAAACCGGAAGCGAAACTCTCCCGTGGGCCGCGTCACAGGCTCCGAATCTGACTTAAAAGCAACACCTACTACTGCTCCTGCACCAGCTGACTGCAATATATAGTGCGGATAATTCAATCACGCTGTATAGTAACACCCCGCTCGTGACGTCCCAATTAAGGACCGCGGGGCATCTTGGGAAGGGGTGGAGAAACAAGCCTTTTTCCTGGAAGCCCAGAAGCCTTGCGCATGCGCTACTCCACTCCGGAAGTGAGTCCGAGGGGGCCGCGTTACCATGGCACCCGAGACCTCCTTCGCACGGAAACACTGCGGCTCCACCTGAGTCTCTTTGGTGTTCATTTTTTCCCTAAGCCCCAGGAGGGAAACCATAATCTCGTCAAGTGATCGGGCCAGGAGCCCTTGTGACGTTGGAGCCAGGAGGGGTCAAGGCCTGGGTGGGGATCACCCCACCGGCCGCTGGCGGAGTGGGTCTGTGCAAGTTCAAGCTGCACAGATGGGCAGGCCTCTGAGGCCCCAGAAGGGTAACATCGCGGAGGTGGCTGGCTAACTGGATGGAAGGGAAGGAGGCTATGGAGGGCAGGAGAGAGGTACGAGAGGTACGAGTACCCTCCCCGTCCAAGTCCAGGTGTGCACACACCCCTCCCCCACCATGTAGTAACACAACTGCGCACGCTCGGGACCAGCCATTCATCCATCCACTTTCAGCACCTGCTGGCTGGGTTCTGGGCAGTTCATGGTGAATATGACAAACCATCCTCTTGGAGGTTGTGGTGGATTATACAGTATCAGAAAATGATACCTACAAGCCAGGAAGAACAGGGCTGCTACGGGGAAAAAGCAGGTGGCTCAGGGAAAAGGGACTTTTTTTTTCTTTTTGTCTTTTTCCAGGGCCACACCCGCGGCATATGGAGGTTCCTAGGCTATGGGTCCAATCGGAGCTGTAGCCGCCGGCCTACGCCACAGCCACAGCAACACGGGATCCGAGCCGCATCTGCGACCCACACCACAGCTCACGGCAACACCGGATCCTTAACCCACTGAGCAAGGCCAGGGACCGAACCCGCAACCTCATGGTTCCTAGTCGGATTCATTAACCACTGAGCCATGACGGGAACTCCAAGAGGGACGTTTTAAACTAGGAGTTGGCTAAGCAAAGACACCAAAACTGCACCATAAACTACAGCACTCCGTGGGTGGGTCTGATAGTTATGGACTTTCATTTATTCCTTACCCAATACCATACGTCAGAAACCACACCAACTACTTAGAAATATAGAGACGGGGAGTTCCATCGTGGTGCACCAGAAACAAATCCGACTACGAACCATGAGGTTGTGGGTTTGATCCCTGGCCTTGCTCAGTGGGTTAAGGATCTGGCGTTGCTGTGAGCTGTGGTGTAAGTCTCAGGCTCAGCTCAGATCTGACGTTGCTGTGCCTGTAGCATAGACCAGCAGCAGTAGACCCCTTGCCTGGGAACCTCCACATGCCCTCGGTGCAACCCTAAAAAAAAAGAAAAGACAAGATATAGAGATGGGATGAGAAAGACAAATAGTCCTTGTCCTCATGGAGTATGGAATACAGCGATCTGGCTGGGGAGACAAGAGCAAGTAAACAGGCAAAATCATTACTGGGCATTGCTGGAGGGAATGGGATTCCGAGACTGGGAATAATGGAATGGGAGGCTCTTTAGACAGAGCATACAGAAGACCTGATGGATGAGCTGTGACCTGAAGGAGGGACTTCCAGGGAGGGGGGAATGGGGAGGAACATCATGGGAGGAATGAGTTCCAGGGACAGAAGGGAGGCCACTGAGGCTGAAATACAGTAAAGGAAGGGGAAGATGGTATGGAATGACACTGGAGGGATGGGCCAGTCCTTGCCCCTCTGTGCATCTCAGTTTCCTCAACTGTAAAATGGGGTGATGGGGTTATTGTGATGCTTTCAAGAAGGTGCTGCATGCAAAGGGCCTGGCCTGTTCGGATTCACATCCTTAACCACACAACCCGCAGCAACACTAATGCATGCCCTACCTGGATATGCCGCTAGATGTGGAAATGCACCTGTAGATGCCACCCTAGGGCAAAAACGAGTCCACCAGCATTTGTGTGTCCCATGTTGTCAAGCTGTGCCTACAATCACCTTGATGCCTGTTGGCCCCTACCAGGCACCAAACCTACTCCCTCCTCCCTGGGCACCACAGACATCCTCAAGTCCCCCCTGATCATCTTCATGGTGGCCCAGGCTGTAGCAAAGGGACACAGTGCAAGAACATGGCAACCAAGTATGGCTTCTGCCACATGGGGCTGGGCCAGCTGCTGGGGCAGGAGGCCCAACAGGGCACCGGATGGGGCCAGAAGATCCGAGACATCATGCTGCAGGGGCTCCTGGTGCCCATGGTGAGAGCTCATGGGCACGAGGCGGTGAGGGGTTGGATTGGGGGAGGTAGGGGCAGAGAGATGAAGGGGGTGCATAGGGAGGAACTTCCCAGGAAGGCCGTGTGGAAGCTGAGAGGCCCTGCAGGCCATGGCCACTGGCTGCTGCTTTACTGCCCTGAGCCTCTGTGTCCTCAACTGTAAAATAGGAGAGCAGCTGGACCCACAGCAAAGGCCTATGCTGCAGGGCTGTGCTGCAGGTTGGATGACATCATTCCTATAAAGCGCCTGGCAGAGTGCCTGGCCCTTTAAGAAGCACCCAAACTTGGCTAATATTTATTCCCTTTCAGACCCAGGGCATATGTATCAGTGGTCACCTGTGGCCTCCTTTCCTCCTGTAAAATGGAAGTTACTCCACTACCTCACAGTAGTGATGAGCAAATGAGCCTAGTTCTCAGAAGTGCTTCCCAGAGGCCCCAACACATTAGTGCAGACTCTGAATCTAGGGTGCCAGGCAGGCTGGCATTCCCCCCAAATTCACCAGAACTTGTCAAGGTGACCTCACAGGTGAGGAGCCCTGGGCCCTGAACACAGCCACCCCTTCTCTCCCCAGGGCGTCATCCTCTATATGATCAGTGACCACGTGCTGTCCTGTCCCAAGAGCTGGGGCTCCCCTCATTGACAGCTTTCCCTGGGGAACTCAAGCAGGCCAAGGAGTTTGAGTGCATTATGAGTGACCCCAAAGCATGCGAGGGCATGGGCCTCCTCCCCACCTGCAGTGGAGATCAGAAGAGGCAAGAGGAATTGAGACCAGGAAATGGAATTTGACATTATCCAGGAGATTGTTGGAAGCCTCTAGAACCTGGGTAAAGAGCTGGTGTGCTCTCCGAGGGCAGGGGCAAAGTCATTTTAACATTTCCCTGCACTTTGTAGACAATTTGCCCACTGCTTGGTGGGTGGGTTTAGCATCACCGTAAAGCTGGAATATAGCTCTTCGTTCATCTGTTTATTTAAACTTCTGTCCCTGAAATAGCTCTTGAGGACGAGCTACATCCTTGGGACTATACCATAACACATGGGGTCCCTGCTCTTAGGGCTGGACAGACAGGCACCATCAACAAGTTCTGTTCAAAACAAAACAGGAGTTACCACTGTGGCACAACAGGATAGGCGCATCTCTGCAAAGCTGTGATACAGATTCGATCCCCAGCCTAGCACAGTGGGTTAAGGATCCAGCATTGCCACAGCTGCTGTATAGGCCCAACTGCAGCTCAGATCTGATCCCTGGCCTAGGAACTCCATATGACATGGAGCAGTTGGGGGAACAAAAAAAAAGAAAAAAAAAAACAAAAACAGATGAGTTCCCATTGTGGCACAGTGGAAAGGAAACTGACTAGTATCCATGAGGATGTAGGTTCAATCCCTGGCCTTGCTCAGTGGGTTAAGGATCCAGTGTTGCTGTGAGCTGTGGTGTAAGTCGAAGATGCGGCTTGGATCTGGTGTTGCTGTGGCTGGGGCGTAGGCCACCAGGTGCAGCTCCTATTCAGCCCTTATACTGGGAACTTCCCTATGCCATGGGTGTGGCCCTAAAAAGCAAAAAAAAAAGGCAAAAAAAAAATTTCTGGTGGTGGTAAGGGCCGTGAAGAACATAAAGGGAGTTTCCCAGTGGCCTAGCAGTTAAAGGATCCAGCATTGTCACTGCTGTGGTGTGGGTTTGATCCCTGGCCCAGGAACTTCTGCATGCTGTGGGTGGGGCCAGAAAAAAAAAAGAACAAAAAACAAAATGACATCCTGGAGAGGCACCAGTGGGCCACATCAGTTTGGGTGGTCCAGGTGGGGTGGCCCCTGCAGTGGGGACACTGGGAGCTAAGCAATGGAGGAGGAGCCAGCGGGACAGACGGCGATGACTTCATGAAAAGTCATCCATCCGGGCACCTGAACAGCCACAACTGGAGTGTTTGGGGAGGGCTGAGCAGGGAAAGAGAAACTGCAGCAGGCTGGGGGCCTCTGGGCTCTGCTGGGACTTGCCAGTAGAAATGCCTCCAGGCCCAGTAAAGGAATCAGACAAAGGTCACCTGGCAGGAGGTGGTGGGGAGGGCTGGGAGGGGCTGGGTGGGGCCCTGCCCTCTGTTCACACCTCCACTGAATCCACGAAGCAACCCTGTCCTGGTTCATGGTGATGAAGGCAAAGGGTAAATACTGGGCTACCTCTCCTGGCCTGGGAGCTCAGAGGGCAAAGGCCAGGCTAATGAAAACCTCTGCCAAAAGTAGGAGCCTGGTCACCGATGCCAGCTGGATGGGCTACACCAGTGGCTGTAAAGCATCAGGGCAGAGGCTGCAAACTCCCTGCCCTCGGGCCCCGTGTGATCCATGGATGCGTTTGGTTTGGACTCTTCAGCGTTTGACACTTTTTTTTTTTTTTAAATAGTGGACAACCTTCGAAAATCCAGCGAGGCCACATCAAAACTCCCAGCTTCTCTTGAAAGAAAGCCTGACTTGGCAACATAGGGGGCACATCCCCATGGCAACAGCAGCGTGAACTCCTCCTGAGCTTTTTACCAGTCCAGGGCTGTTCTCGACTCACTGCACAGATGAACTCTGATCTTCCTGAACATTCCAGGTGCCCACACCATTAGCAACCTGCTTTTTCACAGAGGGATCAGGGAGCTTGCCCAGGTCACACAATTTAGGCGGCTGAGGCAAGACCTAGGCCCCAGTTTGAAGCACGTGGATGGGGTGTGCCCTCTGTACTCACTGCCGTCCCCCCTGCACCAGCTCCCTGTCCTTCATGGAGGCCTATTTAGGGGCCAGATTGCATTGTGGTTCCACACTAAGGGAACAGGACACATGCTTTGCTCTGGAAAGCTCTCAGAATCAAGAAAATGAAGAAGAATGGAGCTATAGGTTATGAAGAGTGAGTTTTCCTTGCAGAGAATTTTCTACATTTCTGCGAGACGCCTGGGTCCTGTAGGCCTTCGAGTTTGTGGCGGCCCCTGCCTTAGGCTCTGTCTGGGGTCTGCATTGGAAGGTGTCCCTGGAGCCACCCAGCTTGGATTTTCAGCTGTGATCTGCCAGGCTTGCCAGCCTGGCTGGTGGTGAGTTGGAGGAGCAGGTCTGGTGAGAGGCTGGAGCTCCAGAGCAGTAGTCTCAAGCTCAAGGGCATGATGCCCAAGAATTCTTTCCTCTGCTGTTCCTGCTCTCTCTGTGCTTTGGGGATCGAAGGTGCTGGAATTCACAGAAGGCCAGGGTTAGGCACGACCTCGATGTTCCCAGAAGACCAATGTCCCTATTTAACATCTGGGGAAGATGAGACCGGAGCAGAGAAGGTTCCCTGAGGTTAGCCCTGCCTGGTGGGTGGCGGTGCGCCGGCCTAGTTCAGGCTCTGGCTTTGGAGGCAGCAAGACAGGGACTCAGGTCATACTTGGCCGCTGTCTCCACCTGTCCACACTGGGTTGGCCCTCCCAGGCTGAGTTTCATCTGTGAACACAGAAATACTCCCAGGAGTTCCCGTCGTGGTGCAGTGGTTAACAAATCCGACTAGGAACCATGAGGTTGCGGGTTTGGTCCCTGGCCTTGCTCAGTGGGTTAACGATCCGGCGTTGCCGTGAGCTGTGGTGTAGGTTGCAGACGCAGCTCAGATCCCGTGTTGCTGTGGCTCTGGCGTAGGCCGGTGGCCACAGCTCCGATTCAACCCCTAGCCTGGGAACCTCCATATGCTGCGGGAGCGGCCCAAGAAATAGCAACAACAACAACAACAAAAAAGACAAAAGACAAAAAAAAAAGAAATACTCCCAGCACCTCCTCCAGAGGGTGGGGCTGATGCCGGGGACACCTTGACATCTGTGCCCCAGATGGCTACAGTCACCTCTGCACCTATCCTGAGATCCCAAGCTCTGGGGAGTCGACCTGGGACTGTTGTCCAGATCTCAGCCCAGCCCTCAGCGAGTAGAGTAAGTTGAATGATCATTACCCAGGAAGGACGGGCAGGACCTGAGGATGCACGCGTGGCTCCAGTTATCCTAATTAGGTTGCAGCCCCCAGGAACAGGTTCCCTACAATGTCCAGGGACAGGAGGCCCACATTCTCCCAAAGTGTCTCCTATATTGTGGAACAAAAGATAATCTGGGGAGAGTCCAAGAAGGACATTTTAACACGATGTCATTTTATTTATTTTTGTTTTAGAGCCACACCCATGGCATACAGAGGTTCCCAGGCTAGGGGTCCAATCAGAGCTGTAGCCACTGGCCTACACCACAGCCACAGCAACACCAGATCTGAGACATGCCTGTGACCTACACCACAGCTCACGGTAACACAGGATCCTTAACCCACTGAACAAGGCCAGGGATTGAACCTGCGTCCTCGTGGATCCTAGTCAGATTCATTTCTGCTGCGCCATGACGGGAACTCCAAACATGATGTATGTTTTAAACTGTTTGCTGGGAGTTCCCTGGTGGCTCAGTGGGTTAAGGATCCCGTGTTGTCACTGATGTGGTTTGGGCACTGCTGTGGTAGGGTGGGTTCCATTCCTGGCCTGGGGAACTTCCACATGCTGCAGGCACAGCCAAAAGAGAAAAAAACAAACAAACAAAAAAGCCTGTTTACTAATTATAACTTCACAGGAAATTGCCAAGATAGTGGACGAGTCATGCAGAACCCTGCACCAGGCTCCTGGGAATGGTGATATCTTATTCAACTGTCGTCCAATATCAGAACCAGGCTGTTAGCCCTGGATTGTATTTGTTTTCACAGTCGCCTCCATGGCCAAATGACATCCACTTTCCATTTCCCAAAATGTCACCACTGCCTTAAAAAAAAAAAAGTCAAACAGAAAAAGGAAGTGGATGGAATTCAAAGTCTTAAAATAACATCGTTGCCAGTGAAACACCGCCGACTCAAGTCAGCCAATGAATGTTTACCCCTCGAAGCCTGATGCTGGAGAGCTGGGGACAGAATAAAGATACCCGCATCACAGCCACTGTCCTCACTAGGAAAGAGAAGTATTCTTGGTATCTGTGTGTGCTCTGTGCTCCCCAAGTGGAAGAGCCAGCAAGGAAATCTTTGGTGTTTTCACGATGCCAAATTTTAAACACGTGCAAGACTGGAAGGGTCCAATAGATCTCCTCATATCCCCATCGGACTGCTGTTGCGGTTTGACCATCCTTGCTTTACCAGTGCCAAAACGTCTGGTTGAGATGGCCCGTTATGTGTTCAGAAACATATCCCAAATCCTGTCATGGGCATTATTTCCTTGTCCAACTGCATCCCAGGTGATTAACATGAATCCCCTGAGGCCATCTGATGCCCTGTCCACATCTGCCTTTCCCTGACAACTGAAAAAGGTCTCGAGTTCCAGCTGGTCAGATTTAGGAGTAAAACAGAGGGCCATGTTTGCAGCAACATGGATGGAACTAGAGACTCTCATCCTGAGTGAAGTAAGTCAGAAAGAGAAAGACAAATGCCATGTGATATCACTTATATCTGTAATCTAATATACGGCACAAAGGAACCTTTCCACAGAAAAGAAAATCATGGACTTGCAGAAGAGACTTGTGGTTGCCAAGGGGAAGGGGGAGGGAGTGGGGTGATTGGGGAGCTTGGGGTGAACAGATGCAAACTATTGCCTTTGGAATGGATTAGCAATGAGATCTGCTGCGTAGCACTGGGAACTATACCTAGTCACTTATGATTGGAGCATGATAATGTGCAAAAATAGAATGTGTACATGTATGTGTAACTGGGTCACCATGCTGTACAGTAGAAAAAAATTATATTGGGGAAATAACTATTAAAAAGAAAAAACAACAAAACAAAACGAAAAAACAGAGGGCCATGTCTTGCCAGGTGCCTCCTAATACAAGACAGGCAGTCCTCCCTGCTTGCTTTGTTAAAGACTTCAGCTCTTTTGTGCAATGTCTCACACTTGGGACTGTTCTTATGTGAGTTGTCGCCCTCCATCCCTCATCTGCCCTGTACACTGACTAGTGTCCATGAGGACTTGGATTCAATCCCTGGCCTCACTCAGTGGGTTAAGGATATAGTGTTGCCATGAGCTGTAGTGTAGGTTGCAGATGTGGCTCAGATCCTGGGTTGCCATGGTTGTGATATAGCTGGCAGCTAAAGCTCCGATTAGATCCCTAGCCTGGGAACCTCCATATACCGCGGGAGCGGCCCTAGAAAAGGCAAAAAGACTAAATAAATAAATAAATAAATAAAAGACAAAACCAAAACAAAACAAAAAAGCCTCATTCAGAGCAAGACCCTCTCTTCAGTTCTATGAAGACTAAGAGAGGTGAGGAAGCTACAGGAGCAAAGTGTGCAGCTGGCAGAGGCTGGATCATGAGGCTGAAGGAAGGAAGCTGTCTCCCTAGGAGAAAAGAGCAGGGGAAAGCAGTGAGGGCTGGTGTGGGAGCTGCAGCAGGTTACCCAGAAGATCCAGCTCAGAGCATCCATGAAGGTGGCTCCACTAAACAGAGTTTCAGTAAAGGTGAAAGAGCCTTCTGTTGTTGGAAGAGGGTGCCATGCAGGACTTTCACAGCCTGAGAGGAGAAGTCAACGCCTGGCTTCCAAGCCTCAAAGGACAAGCTGACTCTCTCGTTAGGGCTGATGCAGCTGATGACTTTCAGTTGAAGCCAGCGCTCATTTGCATCCCTAAAATCCTAGAGCCCTTCAGAGTTATGCTAAATCTACTCTGCCCGTCCTCTATAAATGGAACAACAGAACCTGGATGACAGCACATCTGTTGACAGCAAGGTTAACTGTGTATTGTAAGCCGACTATAGAGACCTATTGCTCAGAATAAAAGGTTCCTTTCAAAATACTACTGCTCATTGACAAAGCACCTGATCACCCAAAAGCTCTGGTGGAGATGGACAACGAGATTCATGTTATTTTCCTGCCTGCTGCATAGCATCCATTCTGCAGCCCATGGATCAAGGAATCATTTCAACTTTCAAGTCTTATGATTTAAGAAATACATTGGGTAAGATGATAACTGCCATAGACAGTGATTCCGCTGATGGATCCAGGCAAAGTCAATTGAAAACCTTCCAGAAAGGATTCACCATTCTAGATGCCATTAGGAATATTTGTGATTCATGGGAAGAGGTCAAGATATCGACAGTAACAGGAATTTGGAAGAAGTCAGTTTCAACCCTCCTGGATGACTTCGAGGGGCTCAAGACTTTGTTGAAGGAGGAACTGCAGATGCGGTGGAAATAGCAAGAGAACTAGAATAGAAGAGAAGCCTGAAGATGGAACTGAGATGCTGCCCTGTCAGGATAAAACTTAACAGATGAGGGGTTGCTTGTTATGGATGAGCAGAGAGAGTGGTTTCTGGATATGGAATCAACTCCTAGAGAAGAAGCTTTGGAGACTGTTGAAATGAAACAAAGGATTTAGGATATTACACAAACTTAGTTGATAAAGCAGCAGAAGGTTTGAGAGGATTGACTCCAATTGTGAAAGAAGTTCTGCTGTGGAGAAAATGCTATCAAATAGCAGCGTCGTAAATCAACTGATAAAAATATGAGTTCCCGATGCAGCTCAGTAGTTAACGAACCCAAATGGTGTCCATGAAGACATGGGTTCAATCCCTGGCCTTGCGCAGTGGGTTAAGGATCCAGCATTGCTGTGAGCTGTGGTGTAGGTCGCAGATGCAGCTCGGATCCGAAGTTGCTGTAGCTGTGGCGTTGGACAGCAGCTACAGCTCTGACTGGACCCCTAGGCTGGAAACCTCCATATGCCGCGGGTGAGGCTCTCAAAAGACAAAAAAATAAAAAAATAAAATAAGTATATCAACTATAATAAAAATAAAAATCTTAAAAAAAAAAACCCAGCAGTGCCTGCTACAGAGAAATTGTTTGTGAAAGGAAGAGTGATCCCTGGCCTGGGAACTTCCCCATGCTGTGGGCATGGCAAAAAGAAAGAGAGAAAGAAAGGAAGAGAGGAAGGGAAGAAGGGAGGAAGGAAGGAGGAAAGAAAGGAAGAGAGTCAGCAGCCATCAACATCAAGCCAAGACCCTCTACCAGCAAGAAGATCATGACTTGCTGAAGACTCAGATGACGGTTAGCAATTTTTAGCAAGAAAGTATATATATATATTTTTTGGCTTCATCCTTGACATGTGTAAGTTCCGGGGCCAGGGATCTAACTTACACCACAGCAGCCACCCAAGCTGCTGAAGTGACTCGATTAATTGTGACATTCACTTTACTGTGGTGGTCTGGACCCAAAGCCACCATATCTCTGATGTCTGCCTGTTAGGTGCCCTTTCCATCTCTCTAATTAATTAATTAATTAAATTTTGGTCAAACCCGGGGCATGCAGAAGTTCCCTGAGTGGAACCTGAGCCACAGCAGTAACCAGAGCCTCAGCAGTGACAACACCAGACCCTTAACCCACGGAGACCAGGGAGCTCCCTATGTCTATTTATTGAAGAAACCTAGTCTTTGGCTCTCCTTTATTTCACAGTGTGGATTTTGCTGATTGTGTTTTTTTGGTTTTGTTTTTAAACTATGTTCCCTTCTCCTCCATGTGTCCTGTGAATTGGTAGCATGCCTAGAGTCTGGTTTGGGACTTAGATTCCATTTTTCCAACTGCACTTCACAGACAATGATGTGAACTCCTGTTGGGTAGCAAGGAATGTTTAGTTGTCTCTTTGCCGTGGTTGGTTAAAAAAGCTTTTAAAGGGAGTTCCTGTTGTGGCTCAGTGGTTAACAAATCTGACTAGGAACCATGAGGTTGTGGGTTCAATCCCTGGCCTTGCTCAGTGGGTTAACGATCCTGTGTTGCCATGAGCTGTGGTGTAGGTTGCAGACACGGCTCAGATCCCACGTTGCTGTGACTCTGATGTAGGCCGGTGGCTACAGCTCCAATTTGATCCCTAGCCTGGGAATCTCCATATGCCATGGGAGTGGCCCAAGAAATGGCAAAAAGACAAAAAAAAAAAAAGGCTTTTAAAAAATGTGTTTCAATGTGTTATTTAAGAGAAGTCAGGTCCTTGAATGTTTGGCCTGGGCTCAGGCAGTAGACTTGAAAAAGTGGAAGAACAGAATTTGTGTTGTGCTTGCAGAGTTCTTTTGCTGTCCGATTTGGTGTGGATTTGGTGCACTCTGACTTGATACTTTTTAGTACTGCACCATTTCAGGAGGCTCCTTCATGCCCAGCTGCCCCACTCTTACTAAGTGACCTGTTGTAGGCTGAATTGTGTCCCCCTAAATCCACATGTGGAAGCCTGAATGCCCAGTACCTCAGGATGTGATCAGATGTGGAGATGGGTCCTTAAAGAGGTGTTTACATTAAGAGGTCATTAAGATCATTGCTGATCCAGTATGACTGGCATCCCCACAGGAAGAGGAGACCTGGATGCAGAGGAATCACCCCGTGAGGACACAGGGAGAAGACAGCCATCTTCCAGCCAAGGACAGTGGCCTCCAAAGGAATCAACCCTGGAGCACCTCAGTCTCAGATTTCTAGCCTCCAGGACTGTGGGGAAATGGAATTTCTGTTGTAGGGGTCACTGGATTTATGACACTTGGTGTGGCAGTCCTCGCAAACTCCTACAAGATCAGCTGCCCCATCAACCTCTGTATCTGCTGCTGCATTCATTGCTGATGGGGATCAATTCATATTCTGAACAATCTGAAGCCTTAGAAATGCGTGGTTTTCTCTTTCAGTCATTTTTTTTCTCACATAGGTTCGCTGGAATTCTTCCCTAAAAAAGAAATGTTCTCCCTCAATGAGGGCTGCTTAGTTGTTGTGAAATATAGTTGCTACAACACAGTGGTAGGTGGTATATACATGGTTATCCTTTCCCCTTAGGGGCCATTTTCAGACTGAGAGGTGGGTGTCCTAGTTGTCTCCGACAGTGACAGTGAGGTTCATTATTTTGCCTTCATTTTGTTCTCTCGCTCATCCTTACCAACCTGGGGATCTTGGTGGATTGATTTTTTTTTTTTTGCCTTTTCTAGGACCACTCCTGTGGCATATGGAGGTTCCCAGGCTAGGGGTTGAATCGGAGCTATAGCCGCCGGTCTATGCCAGGGCCACAGCAACGCCGGATCCGAGCCACGTCTGTGACCTACACCACAGCTCATGGCAACGCCAGATGGTTAACCCACTGAGCAAGGCCGGGGATCGAACCCGCAACCTCATGGTTCCTAGTTGGATTTGTTAACAACTGCGCCACGACGGGAACTCCTTGGTGGATTGATTGATTGGTTGATTGATTTGATGCACACCTGTGGTATATGGAAATTCTCTTACCATAGCTGCGGCAATGCTGGATCCTTCAACTCACTGTACTGGGCCAGGAATCAAACCTAGCCCTCTGTAACAACCTGAGCCACTGCAGTGGATTCCTAATCTACTGCGCCACAGTGGGAATTCCTATCTCAGTGTATTTTATTTTATTTTATTTGCTTTTTAGGGTCGCACCCATGGCACATGGAGGTTCCAATGCTAGGGCTAGAATCGGAGCTGTTGCTGCTGGCCTATGCCACAGCTACAGCAACGTGGGATCCGAGCCACGTCTGCCACCTACACCACAGCTCACGGCAATGCCGGATCCTTAACTCACTGAGCGAGGCCAGGGATCGAACCCACAACCTCATGGTTCCTAGTTGGGTTCATTTCTGCTGTGCCGCATTGGGAACTCCCGATCTCGGTGTATTTAAAAGTGTTTCAATCAGTCTTCCTTTTGCTGTTGCTCAAGTTGGCACATCTTTGGCGCAGTGTCCTTTAGATACAGCCCCATTTCACACTTGCCTCTTTCTGCACAAAACTCCCCACCACTCCCTTTCACATTTCCTGCCCAGCCCTGGAATCAGCTACTTGTCCGTGGAGCCCTTTTTCAGGGGTGTCCTATCTGGGTGCCAGGTACTCACTGCTACTGGTTGTCATCATTTCCTAGCCTTTCCAGCAGAGCTAGGAAATACACACTTAGGAAAGTGAAAAAAAATCACAAGTTCATACTGTGATTTCCAGCTCACACATAACCTCAGGGTTTTACTTGTCATTTCTCTAAAAAATTTGGTTCCTAAAACCACTGATATTCTCATTTACATTACTTCATTAGATGAAAAATGGCTTCCAAATAACATAACCCATATTAACTCCTGAGAATAAAACTACCGAAGGAAGTTTAGGAATTTTTTGCAGCTCTGGTTTTCCATACAATGTATCTCACTGTGGATATATAATAAAAACACTGGGTCTCAGAAGTTTCTGCCATGGTGCCAGTGGGTTAAGAATTTGATTGTAGGAGTTCCCGCTGTGGCTCAGTGGGTTAAGAACCTGACAGTGTCCGTGAGGATGTGGGTTCGATCCCTGCCTTGCTCAAATGGGTTAAGGATCTAGCACTGGCACAAGGTGCAGTAAAGGTCTCGGATTCAGCTCAGACCCAGTGTTGCCGTGGCTGTGGCAGAGGCTAGCAGGTGCAGCTGCAATTTGACCCCTAGCCTGGGAACTTTCACAGGCCACAAGTGTGGCTGTAAAAAGAAAAATAAAGTAAAATAAAAACAAACATTGAAAAAAAAGAATAACTGCAGTGGCTCAGGTAGCTGTAGAGGTATGGGTTCAATTCCCCTACCCAGTGTAGTGGGTTAAAAGGGTCCAGTGGTGCCACAGTTGTGACATAGGTCGCAGTGGTGGTTCAGAATCAATCCCTGGCCCAGGAACTGCCAGATACCACAGGTGTGGCCATTTAAAAAAAAAAACAAAAAGCAAAAAAAACACTTGGTCCCTTGAGATAATTATTTTCTCTGTGTAGTTGTGGTATCGCATTGACACACAGGTCCATTCATTTCAGCTTGGCTTTCCACGTTTAGGGATTGCTTTTTTAAATTAATTACTATTTTTTTTTTTTTTTGGCTGAGCCTGTTTCCAAGCCAGGGATCAAACCCATGCCACAGCAGTGAGCTAAGCCACACATGGCAGTGACACCACCAGATCCTTAACCTGTCAGGCCACCAGGGAACTCCTCAAAATTCTTTTGAGTCACTTAAATCTTTTATATAAGTTTTCCTTAAAGATCTTCTTTAAAGATGTTGCTTTTTTTTTTTTTTTTATAGGGCTGCACCCACAGCATATGGAGATTTCCAGACTAGGGGTCTAATCAGAACTGTAGCTGCCAGTCTACATCACAGCCACAGAAACATGGGATCTGAGCTGAATCTGCCACCTACACCACACAGCTCACGGCAATGCCCGATCCTTAACCCACTGAGCAAGGCCAGGGATCAAACCTGCGTCCTCATCAATGCTAGTCAGATTCATTTCCATTGAGCCATGACAGAAACTCCATATTGCATACTGTGGGGAAAAGTATGGCCTGAGTGTTTTATGCATTTTTTGTTGTTGCTTGTCATGTTGTTGTAAATGGGGCCTTCTTTCCTATTTCTAACTGGTGGTTTTTGTACACATGTAGGCGCTTGACGTCTGTTTGTTAATGCTACATTCAAATTATCTTCAGTCTGTATTGGTTTATTTTCTTGAGTTTTCCAGAATATATCACACCACCTGCAAACAAACATTTTATCTCCTTTCCAACTGGGTTTCTCCATTTGCTTTATCTCATTCCTAATCCTCTCATATCTTACTAAGTCATAATGGCAAGAATGAGCAATTTTATTCCTGACTTTAGTGGGAAAGCAAGTTTTCATTAAGTAAGATACTGAGGAAATACTTCTGAGTTCCTAGGATTTTTTTTTTTTTTTAATCAGGAATGCAAAAAAAAAATTTTTTTTGTCTTTTGTCTTTTCTAGGTCCACACCCGTGGCATTTGGAGGTTCCCAGGCTAGGGGTCTAATAGGAGCTGTAGCCACCAGCCTACACCAGAGCCACAGCAACTTGGGATCCGAGCCGAGTCTGCGACCTACATCACAGCTCACGGCAACGCCATATCCTTAACCTACTGAGCAAAGCTAGGGATTGAACCTGCAACCTCATGCTTCCTAGTCAGATTCGTTAATCACTGCGTCATGACGGGAACTCCAGGAATGCAAAGATTTCGGCAATTAAATTGCTCTTTCTGGGAGTTCTCTGATAGCTTAGCGGGTTAAGGCTGCTGTGTTCTCACTGCTGTGCCTGTTTGCTGTGTGGCCCAGGTTCAATCCCTGGCTCAGGAACTTCCACATGCTGCCCATGTGGCAAAAAAGAAAAAAAACAAAAAAACAAGAGAGACCCTCAAATAAACATTGCAACTCTCATTTAAAAAAAAAAAATTGTTAATAAGGATTCTCATGCCTTTTTCTTTACTTGTGATGTTGACCCAATAAATTATATTGAACCATCTTTGCTTTTCTGGAATCCCACTTGATCATGACTTTTTAAAAATGCTGTTGGATTCTATTGTACAAGTTAATGCTGGAGAAACTAGGAGGAGGTAGAGCTCACAGTTGGGCGACCTTGGAGATCCAGGGAGGTGTCCCGAGGTGGGAGGGCAGAGCAGTGGGTGTGGGTAGCCGTGAGCTGGGAACTCTCCTCCTTTCCCAAGTGAAAGTGCCTGGGCAAAAGGAAGGCAATTGAAAACTGCTTAAATCCATCTTAGAAGGACTATTTCAATCTAAATACTCACCAGTGAGGAATCAGTTAAGTAAATGATGACACATCCACACAACAGAATACTATATAGTAATTAAAAATAATTTGGAAAGTTCCTGTTGTGGTGCAGCAGAAACGAATCCAACTAGGAACCATGAGGTTGCAGGTTCTATCTCTGGCCTCACTCAGTGGGTTAAGGATCTGGTGTTGCCTTGGTGTAGGATCCCGTGCTGCTGTGGCTGTGGTGTAGGCCAGCAGCTGTAGCTCTGATTGCACCCCTAGCCTGGGAACCTCCTCCGTATGCTGTGGGTGCAGCCCTAAAAAGCAAAATAAATAAATAATTTTAAAAAAATAACCAGGAATTTCCTCATGTGCCAATCAGTACTAAGTGAATAAAATCAGGTGCAAATCAGTGTCTTTACTATTTCTATAAAGGAGGAGGAACAAAACATCAGAACTAGATTTGCCAGGTACAATATATGCCTAAATAGTTCTGGAAGGAGATGCATGAAACAGGTGAAACTCGACTGCCTCCAGGGAGGGTGAAACTGGGCACCTGGGAACAATGAGGGGACTCTTCACCCTTCCCCATTGGTGGTGTTTGGTTTCTGCTGCTCCATGCAAGATTCCTGGGGGCAAGCTTCCTGGGGACCACTGCATCCAGCCTCTTCCTCACCCAGCCCCTTTCACAGGGGTCCAGGTGGGCCGGGCCCCCTCCATCATCATCGTCGTGTTTGATTGTTCCATGGAGACTAGGGTCCTGAAGAGTGTTGACCGGGGCCAGGTGAGCACCGGGCAGATGACTGCGAGTCTACTACCATTGCCAGTGCCTGGAGATGCATCTCAGCCTGTTCAAGCCCACCTTGACCTTCTACCTGCAGAAGAATCTGCTCCGAAATGTAGGTACTCCCAGCTTGCCGCTCACTCCCCTGGCCCCCCAGGGGAGCAGGTCCAGATGAAACAGCCCAAGGGTTATGCCATCACCCTGCTTCCCAGGCCTCTCTGGGCCTCAGTTTCCCAGGCATGTACACTAAGTTCCACTGCTTCCATGAGGCAGAATGGGTGCAGGCTGTGGCCTCCCAGCTAGGACATTTATGGTCTAAACAGGACAACCGGCTCCAAAACTGCAAAATTAAATATACTTTAAAACATGTCTATAAAACATAAGATTATGACAACTGGTCAACCAGAGTTTAACTCAAATTTAGCCATGTGCTCTCCAGGTAGAAAGTAGGGATGAGTGACCCATGTAATTCTTGTACTTTTGTTACTGTGAAGATAGAGAATTTTTATGTTATTCCTGCTTCCCAAACGAAGGTTAAGAGTGAGCATGACACAAGCTAACCTCATTTACCAAGGATGGGGTGGGGAGGCAGTGGGTTAGCCTGGCACAACCCTGATCCTATGGCCTGTTCCCAGTGATGGCACCTCCAAACATTTTGTGTGGCCAAGTACCCAGCTGTTAGTAATGCAAAACCTTATACCACAGCCTTCCAGACCCACTTCCCCCTTTCCCTCACCCACATGGCTTTGAGGCCAAACCTCTCCACTCTACGGGTAATTAATGAAAAGAGGCCTTTGAACCTGTCTTCCCTTTGTCAGGGGTAGAGGACAGTGACACTCTATACTCAGAACTGACCCCCTTTGCTTCCCCTCCTCCAGATCTTGGCAGAAGCAGCTCCAGAAAACATTTTTGCTAAGTGCTGCTCTGTTACGGAAGGTCCGCAATAAGGCAGGAGAGGGCTGGAGGCTTTCCCCTCACCCCAGAGCTCAGAGAGGGTACACCGCCTGAGGTGAGACACCTGGTTAGGGATTCTAATCCAAGCTAACTGCCCATGTGACCCCAGAACAGCGTGCGTCTTCCTGGGTCACTACTCCACAAGTGGGTTGACCGGGAGCCGCCAATGAACACTCTTCACAGGGCAGGTCCCTAACAAACCTGTAATGTCATGTGGGCTAGAACAGCCCTGCCTAGAGGTGGCAGCTGCTGCTGGCCTCTGCTGGATGCTGCCACTCAAGCCTGTGGGCCTGGTTTTTTAAGTGTTGGTATTCAACCATAAACCCCAAAGGCACACTCCAGAGTATGCCTCAAAACAATCACCCCTGGGCCAGACACCTCACTCTCCTACCTCTGCCCTCACCCACAGGCTGCCAACAACCACTGGAAGGGACACCATTACATAGAACAGGCCCGGTTCTTACCTCAAGACTCACTAACAAAACGGGCCACAGCTGGGCACCTATCAAGGCCAGGCTGACTCCTGTGAGGCATGGCCGTGGTCACCCCTGGGCCAGACACCTCACTCTCCTACCTCTGCCCTCACCCACAGGCTGCCAACAACCACTGGAAGGGACACCATTACATAGAACAGGCCCGGTTCTTACCTCAAGACTCACTAACAAAACGGGCCACAGCTGGGCACCTATCAAGGCCAGGCTGACTCCTGTGAGGCATGGCCGTGGGTTTGCTGTGGAGGCAGCTGTATCCAAGGGAACGCCTGTCCCCAGGGACCCTCCTGGGTGCTTTGCTCCCCAAGTTCCCAGAGGGAAAAAGCTAGGGGAGGGCTGCACCACTGAAGCTCAGACCGCTTCTCTCTACAAAACCAGATGGGCATCCTTTGGGGGTCCCACACCTCACTCCCATTGGCCAAGCCTTGTTCCTCCTCAACTTGTTTCCTCTACAAACACAACTGCGGCCAGAACGCAGTTTTAGACAAAAAGCACTTTATTTAACCAAAAAAAAAGGGGTGGGGGGCAGATTAGGAAAGCACAATGCGCCTGCAGAAAACTATTTTCTCTTATAATTTTTGTTTTCTTTAAAAAAAAGAAAAAAAAAAAAACACAACACAAAGCTTGTAATTTCCAATCACCGTTATCAGGCTTTTTACAACATCTATAAAGAACAAACATCTGCTTCAAAACTCTACGGGGAGAGAAAGAGAGACGGCACCCAGCAGACACGGGGAGGTTTTGTTATCATTTATTTGTGAAGTTAAAAACGAGCGATAAAAAGTAAAAACTGCCATACAATTTTTTGTTTTGTTCTCAATTTGTTTTCAGTTTCAATGTCCTCTTGAACAGATGAAACACGACAGACCAGTCCTGGGGGTCGGGGGCGGGAGGAACCGCAGGGTGGGCGGGGCGGGGGGAAGAGAGCTGAGCTGGGGCGGAAGGAGAGCGAGAGGAGGAGCAGAGAGGCCGAGGGGCTGCCTGGTGTGGGGCAGGGGCAGTTTTTTCCTGCAATATCAATACCTGGTCCAAGGAATGTTCCAACTCTAACTAAAAAAAAAAGAAATAGCAAGAATGACTTTTTTCCTTTTTAAAAGTTTATTTTAAAAACATGAAGAGGGCCAAGGATGGTAGTAGGGAGTGAATGAATTGCTTTTTCCTGAAAAGAGGCAGTTTCAGGAAGGCTAGGGGAGAGGAGGGCGATAGATTTTTTTTTTAATATATATATATAATTTTATAGGTTTTGCTTTTTTATTTTTAATTTTTTTTATTTTTTAATTTTTTTTGCAGAGATTTAGTTCTCGCTATCTTCTATGGCTGGCTCAACATGAAGGATCCCAATTTTGAAAGAAAAAAAGCATGTGAGACACACAGAATGAGCGAGAGAGCGAGAGCCTGGCATAGCCCGTGCCATGACCTGCAAGCCACTCACAGTGAGGGCTCCCCCGGCACCCCCCTTGGCAGCCATCGCTCTCTCGACAAACAGAAAAAAAAAAAAAAAAAACCCAAACAAAAAAAGCCCCCAAACAGAACAAAATGGAAAAAAAATAATAAAGATTTTCACAGATGAAGAAGTTCACATTCATTCGATTCATTGAGCCTGCGGAGAGGGAAGAGATAGGAATTGGTCACTACGGGGAGGGGAGGGGGGCAGGAGACTGGGGGCGGTGGCAAGGAGGGGGCCAGGAAGCCCCTCTCCCGAGCCTGAAGGATGTGTTTGTAGCTGTCTAGTCAGTGCTCCAGGGACTCGGCTGAAGTCAGAATGGCTCCTTGATGGAGGAGAGAGACAGAGGAAGGAGGAGAAGCAGGGGCCGGAGGGAGCGGGGGAGGAGAGAGAGAGAGAGAGAGAGAGAGAGAGAGAGGGAAGCGCTCAGGGTGGGAGGGGAGGAGGGTGCCCTCTGTCTTGAGGAAGGCGGCGGCGGGTGGCTCCCGGCGCATCACAACATGAACAACCCGAGATCACGGTGTCCCCACAACACCCCTGTGAGGTAGGTTGGAAGGTGGCAGCGATCGTCACGCCCACTTCACAGACAAGACCGGGACACGCAGGCGGGCACCAGAACAGAGGCCAAGCCGGGCGGAGCGGCAGGGGGCTCCCCGCACCTGTTCTGCACCCCGCCCGCATCTCGGCACATCGACCGAGCCACACCAGGCCGCTTGCAGCACAGTCACTTGGACACGCGGGGAGATCATGGGTTCAAAAATAAAGGAATAAAGAGAACAAAAACCATACAAGTAATGCAGAGAGGGGAAAAAAATATCCGTTTTCTTCCCAAGTGGCCAGATTTTGAGTGTTAGCAGCCAGGACGGCGACCAACATCTGAGCGGACGGCCTGCCCCCCACCCCCAGGACTACCCACCAGTTCAACAGTTCCTTCTTTTATTTGTTTCGCACTCTCCCCCAGCATCACGACAGCGTTACACAGGAACAAGCGGGCCGGCGGAGGGAGGCCTCTTCGTTTAACCTCTGGACCCAGCGCACACTTTCCCCGGATTGTGGGGACTCCTGGAGACCTCTGGCCACACGGCCCCCGCTGCAGGCATCAAGGACACACCCCGCAGGGGAAGGGATTTCCGGCGCTACCCACTAAGGCAGGATGGACGGTAGCCGGGGGTTGGAAGGAAAAAGGAGGAGGAGGAGGGTGGCAATTCCCACTTGCCTGCTGCTGTCCCTGCTGTGTGGGTGGAGGCTGGGGGCCGCCAGGACCTGGAGTCTGTCCGTAGTAAGCGGCTTGCTGTCTGTAATATTCCGCCCAGGCGGCGCTGTAGTCTGGCTGGGAGCCGGGGGGTGCTCCCGGACCCCCTCCGGTGGCCACTTGAGCTGTGGGGGAGCAGAGGGTGGGTGAGTGTGGCTGGTGTGAGAATGGGCCTGTCCCTGTCCCCTGAGGCCCCAGCAGCTCACCCTGCTTCTTGTAGTACTCTTCCCAGGCCTTTGTGTAGTCCTGCTGTGGGGGCGCTCCAGGCTGCTGGGGCTGCTGGCCTGTGGAGGCAAGCACCCAGAGGTCAGAGGACAGGGCAGGGACATGGCCACCCGCCGGCCTGCCCCTCTGACCTGCACCCCCGGGGCAGCCCGTGCACTCACCAATCTTTTTGTAATACTCTTCCCAGGCCTTAGTGTAGTCTGATTGGCCAGCAGGTGGGGGCTGAGGAGGCTCACCCTGGGTGGGGGGGGCCGCGGGGGCCGGTGCAGGGCCTGGCACAGGGCCTGGGGGCTGCTGGTAGTAGTGTGAATAGTAGGCGGCCCAGGCAGCATTGGGGTCTGCGGCAGCTGCTGCAGCTTTATCTGCAGGAGACGAGTGTGTGGGCTGAGGGGTGACCCAGGAAGCTGGCCCCTCCCCACCTCCCCTGGCCAGGTTCTGACTTACTTGGGTCATGAGGAGCAGGTGGTTGCCACTGGGGGTAGGTGTTGCCCCAGCCCTGGGGTGGGTACTGGTGAGGAGGGGGACCTCCGGCACTGCAGGGGAAAAGACGGAACACGTGAACCAGGCTGTGTCCACTGAAGATGGTATGGGTGGGCAGGGGGCCCAGAGCACTGCCCGCACGGAGCTGTGGGCTCCTGGCCCAGGGAAAGGTGTGAGATGAACAATGCGAAGGCCATGGGCTGCCTTGGCTTAAGAATGTGAAAGTCCCCCAGGTGCAACACGTAGAAATCTATGTAAGGGGTGGAGAAGACCAGGGGCAACACCATGGCATCTTTTAAAAATGGTGCTTATGAAGTGAGGGGCTGGACTGGATGGTGTTGGGGGCCCAAACACTACACTTCCGTAAGGCGGGGAAGGACCTCCTGCTGTGAAGAAAAAAGACTGCTACTCTTCAACAGTGACCCCACAGCCCAGATCCCAGGAGGCTGGCAGGAATACTCACTGAGGGGGTGCCCCAGGTGGCCCTTGATTGAAGGGCCCGGGGTTGAAAGGCCCCATGGGGCCAGCAGGGCCTGGTCCCCCGGGGCCTGGTCCGACTGGGCAGAGGGGACCCTGGAGGAAGGAGGACCAGACGAGGTCAGCAGGATGGGAGGCAGGACCCAGACCCAGTATCCCAGAAACCCTTCCTGGGCCCACCTCAATTTTCTCCTCAATGAGTTGCTTGGCGTGGTCAATCTGCTGGGGAGAGCCCCGGATGATGAAGAGTTTGAAGTTGGGGTCCCCATTGGGTGGCAGCTGTCGGGAGATCTCTACAAAGGCGCCAGTCTGCTGGTTTATGGCTTTCACGTTCTCGCCACCTGTGGGAGCCACAGGCAGTGAGGGGAGAGTGGGAAGACAGTGGTGGAGGGACAGAGCCAGTGGCAGAGCCTACTCACCTCGGCCGATGACCAGCCCGCACTTGTGAGTGGGGATGGAGAAGGTCATCTCCCCACCAGGGGGCCCCCAATTGCCTTGGCCCCTGCCTCGACCTCGGCCTCCGGGGGGCATGCCAGGACCCCCTGGAGGGCCTGGGGGACCGCTCTGCAAGACAGGGAGGAGACAGAGGATGAATGCAGGAAGCCAACCTGGCCCCCTCACCCTTCTCCATGCACCTGACACCACCTACCCTGAGGCTTTGGAGGAGATCATTGATGATCCGTGCGGCGTGCTCACACCGGTCTGGGGGCCCCATTATGTGAGCTATCTTCTCAGGACCCGTCCCGTCATCTGAGGCAGCACCCAGAAAGCAGAAATGCAGTTACAAGGGAAATGCACTCCACACCCCCCAACAGTGCCCCTTCAGGGCAGAGCCCCTACTGGGCTAAGTATCTGAAATATCTCAGACTGAGTGCCACTGGCCGCCCTCTACGTATTCAGGAACTGGGAAAGAGGCCTGCAGGCCCACACTCCCAGAGAAGGAAACTGATAGGATAAAAGAGGGTGGCGGCTGAGGCTTC
Source organism: Phacochoerus africanus (assembly GCF_016906955.1). Taxonomy (NCBI): domain Eukaryota; kingdom Metazoa; phylum Chordata; class Mammalia; order Artiodactyla; family Suidae; genus Phacochoerus; species Phacochoerus africanus. The sequence goes on along the minus strand of NC_062547.1, from coordinate 72,830,712 downwards.
TTTCTGCATTTGGTACCCCCAGGACTAAGAGATGCACTTTACAGAACTAAGAGTGACAACAAATCTTGGAGTTCCCATCATGGCTCAGTGGTTAACGAATCTGACTAGGAACCATGAGGTTGCAGGTTCGATCCCTGGCCTTGCTCAGTGGGTTAAGAATCCGGCATTGCCATGAGCTGTGGTGTAGGTTGCAGACACGGCTCGGATCCTGTGTTGCTACAGCTCTGGCGTAGGTGGGTGGCTACAGCTCCGATTGAACCCCTTAGCCTGGGAACCTCATGCCGCGGGTGAGGCCCTAAAAAAAGACAAAAAGAGAAAAAAAAAAGAATGGCCACAAATCTCTTAAAAAGCACATTCCATGATGGCCTAGAGGTTAAAGGACTAGGTGTTGTCATTACTGTGGCTCAGGTATGATCCCTGGCCTAGGAACTTCCACATGCTACTGGCAGAGCCAAAAAAAACCTGCTCAGACATTCTCACCAAGGCTTGGCAGAAGCCTGGCCTAGGGGCCCAGGCTGCCATCACGAGAGCCCTTTGATGGGGGAGACAAAAGGGATGATCTGACAGAAGAGGAAAACACACTCCTCTTCGACTTGCCAAGTCTGCCTGTCACCCACTTTCTCACGTGGCTGTCCCATGGAGGAGGAACAAAGCGTGTCCTGCTGGTCTAGGAGTAACAAGGCAATGCAAAGAGGCTTGACAAGGCGAACCCTGGTGCCGGGCTGGCCCCTGACCTTGTTTAAACTGTATTCGTACACCGGCGTCATTCTGGATCTTCTTGATCATCTCTCCGCTCCGACCAATGACCACACCCACAGAATGCCTGGGCACTGGCACCTGGGGGAGAACGAGACACAGGAGGCTCAGCTAGGTTTTGTCTGCAGTCTGTTGCCCACCAGCCAAGCCCCCATTCCACCCTAGTGCTCCACCCTCCTGGGGAGGCTCACACTCACATCGATACCCCCACCGATCCGGGATCCATACTCGTTCCGGTCCCCAAAGCCTCCCTGGTCACGCTCCCGAAGGATGTCCATCACCATCTCGCAGGCTTGCTGCAAACACACAAGGCATGGAGCACACGCAAGCACTTCCGCCCCACTGGGTGCTGAGGTCACAGGCCTAAGCTAACGACTGAAACACAATGTGCTGAGCTCTTTATCTGCTGCCCTAAGAGACAGATGTCATGAGCACCCCCATTTTCTAGAGTTTAGGCCACCTGCTCACATACAAACAGCTGGGAGGTAGAATTCAGCATGAAAACACGAGCTGGTGCTCTTAAAAACCTCTCCACTGGCACACAAATCTCCAGCCCACCTGCCCACCCTCTCTCTTCCCCAGAACCTGCCCTCCCAACCCCCAGGGGGTGCTCACCTGCACTTTGTAAGGATCTCCGATGATCCGGAGTGGTTTGTCCACATTTGTGTTCTGGGAACCATCTTGGATTAAAATCATCTTCACTCCAGCCCGTTCCTTTACAACCAAGGTTGATAGTGCTGAGCTTTCAAAGCATTTGGGGCCATGAGAGGGCAAGCAGGGAGGACGAAAGAGGATGTAAAGGACTCTGGAAAGCAGCTAAGGGTGGTGGTGTACAGACACACAGCCCCAAGAAGGAAACTTTCTTAGGATGGGAGGAACCTCTGTCCCACCCCCTCACCTGCAGCTGCTTAATCGTCTCTCCGCCTTTGCCGATGACCAAGCCAGCCTTCCCTGCAGGGATCATGATCTCCTGCACTGTGCCATTCTGGCCCCCGTTGGCATTGTCATGGAACTGTCCTGGGGGGCCCCCACGACCCCGAGACACAATGTCATCCAGCATCATCTTCGCTTTCCTGGGAAGAGGAAGAGCAGTGTTGTCACTGGCAGCTTCACCCAGGGCCAAGGGAACGGGATTACAACATGTACGTCTGACAGATGATAGGAGAGGGGTCCCATCCCTGGGCTGGGGCCATTCAGGCTCAGGTTCCCCAGATCTCAGGAAGCAGGGGACTCACTGTGTCAATACTGGCCCCTAGGGAAGACAGGGCTGAGGAGCATGGTGTAGGAGTCACCCCAACTTCAGAGGGATCCAGAGGGCCTCTGCCCGCCTGACAGGCCCAGCTGGGGACTTACTGTACAGATTCTGGGGCTCCTGTCAAGGACACACTGCGCTCAGGTAGGCCGCCGCTGTCTGGGAGAGAAGAAAACACAGGGTCAATGTCTTCCTGGGTCTGTGGACACCAGGGAGACCTTCCATGGAAGTAAGGAGACCTCTAGAACAATCAACAGCTACTTTTGCTATCACTCGGTAGCCTGACAATCTACCTCCCCAAACACCTGGAAGGATACTCTACGCAAGGCCAAGACCAGGAAGCTTAAAGTTCAGTAAGGGAGGCTGAACTTTTAAAGAAAAACATAAGGAGAGGTAGATTTCAGAAGGTCCAAAACTTGGGCCCCTTCTATCACCACTGACGACTGAGCACCTTTTAGTCAACGAACCGCATGTACCAGAAACCCCTGCAAAGCAGGCACTTACTAAGGAACAGGGAGAATTGGATTTAACCCCAAGCCTGACCCCAAAGCTATTCTTTCTAATGAGCTCTCTCACCTCACACATTCCCACCTGCTCCCCACTAGGCATTTAAGCTCAGGTGGCAACTGAGCATCATGGTCAGAGCAAAGATCTGAGGTGAGGCTCTCAGTACTCAATTCTAGCTCTTCTGCCTCATTGGAAATAAGGAAACAGGAGTTGCAGCTGTACTTTGAGGCGTTGTGCTAGTTGAGATACTGTGCTGAGCCTCGCCCACAGAATGTGCTCAATAAACACCAGCCCAGAGTTCCCGTTGTGGCTCAGAGGAAACGAATCTCACTAGTATCCATGAGGATGTATGTTCAATTCATGGACTTACTCAGTGGGTTACAGATCTGGCATTGCTGTGAGTTGTGGTGTAGGTCACAGATGATGCTCGGATCTGGCATTGCTGTGGCTGTGCCACAGGCCGGCAGCTGCAGCTCTGATTTGACCCCTGTCTGGGAACTTTCATATGCTGCGAGTGCGGCCCTAAAAAACAAACAAAAAAACATAACAACAGAACACTAGCCCTTCTACCAGATCATGACAGTCAAGTGGTTACTGAAGATAAATGCCAACAGCCCAAGTCCACCCAGCCCAGTGCCCATCCTGGCACAGATCTACTTTTCTCGTTACCTGGAGAGATCTGCACTTTGCAGCCTGAATCCTGTTGGATTTTGTTAATCTGTTCGCCTCCTCTGCCAATGACTATGTGGAGAAAAAGGAGAAAAGCAGAGCTTGATGGGGGGAGCCTGGGGCTGAGAAGACTATTCCCACTGTCCAGAGATGATGGTGGAGAGAGCACAAAACGGGCTCTTTCAGACCAAAGGTTTCTGGACTGCCAGGAGACTGCCCCCCTCCCCCGGCATCCCTGACCATGGTCACCCACACTCACTTAGTCCCACCATGCCGTCTGGAACCCTGTACTCTTCTGTCATTGAAGTCCTGCAAAGAGACACAATGAGAGTCAGCCTCAGGTAGGGAAGTAAAGGGGATGGAAGAGCCTCCTATGACATGGGGACCACGATCTCATAGGCATAAGCAGGGTCTGACAATGGCACGGGGGCTCCCTGCCCCACAAATCATCTCAACCTCTCAAGGCCTGTTTCCCCATCCGGGCCACGGGAGGCTTAGTCTGGGATGGTGTGACCCCCTGGACCAGTGCTGCCCTACTGACTCCGGGCCAGAGCGTGAACTTGAACACTTTCATTCACAGCAACCTCACGGTGTCTTTTGATGTCTGTTGGTTTTAATTTTTAATTAAGAGAAAATGGTTTTGTTTCTTTTTCATTTCATTTTCCTACTAATTTACTGTCACAAAACTTTGGCTAACTAAAAAAAAAGAAGAAAAGACAACGTAGTCCTTCATAAAGCATCCACCTGTGTCAGGTTCACTGAAGTCACTCTGGGGGCAAAAAGGTAGGAAAGACCCGCCCCTCCCTTTCCCCCCGCCCACCAGCTCTCAGGGAACAAGCATTTGCAGACAATGGATGAAAAGGCCAAGGCCAGCTCCCAACCTTTTTCTAGGAGGGATGCTTGTGCTTCTGAGTGTCCCCACTCCAACGAAAAAGCAAGGGGATGTAGAGACCACCTGCCTTCATTACAGCCCAAGGCCACGGCCCTGTCCTCCCTACAGGCCCAGACAGGTAAGTACAGGGGACAAATGAAACCCCGTCTGCCTCTCAGGCCTCTCCCCAGTTGACCAGCAATAGAGACAAAGCCCTAAATGATGTGGCCCTCACAGAGCTCTCCCTCAAGTCAGTAAGAAAGGCCAGAGACTGAGAGGAAACACGTTCTCCAAATCACAACTCACCTGGGGGGAGGATGGATGGGTCCGAGCTGAGAACTGATGGCTGCAGAGAGAAAATCCAAAGCAAAGATTGGCCTGGCTCCTTCCTCTTTGGGACCCTGGCACTACTGCCTGCACGAGGGGCGACTAGCACTTGTTAACACTGCTTCTGATGGGAGCCCGCCTCACAACGCACATGCCCTGAGATTCTGCCCCAGTCAAGGCAGTCAGACCCATGGACACCAGGTGATGAACACCAAGAGCTTCCATAAAAGAGGTACTGTCTGCTCAGTACTTCTAGGTCCCCATTTTGCGCTAAAAACCTCCTAATATCCTGAAGCTGCCCTTTGCCTGCCACCCAATGGACTTACAGTCTCCTTGGGAAGCCAATTTCTTGCTTTCTGGTTGGTCTGTGAAAAGAAAAGAGGATGTCAGATGCAGCACCCACCTACCCACCCACAGCTGCCTCAAATCTGATGCTGGTCCCACATGTCCTGGCAAACAATCCTCCCGCCACCCGCCTCGTCCCGTCCCCTCAACCCCAAAGCCAAGACAGCAGAGTAGAAGAGATCAACCCCAGACTTCCTCAATCCCACTACTAGCACCTAGCGGGAAAATGATGGTGGTCCCTGAGCCCTTCCAGCTAAGGACCAAATCTGCCCTGGGGAAGTCAGGCAGATCACTGAGTTGATAATTTTGGCTGCTATGAATAATGTTGCATGCCTCAGGGCCAATAAAACCATATTAACATGGGCCCTCAACAAAACCACCTGCACTTCCCTGACTTACTTAACAGGCAGGGAGAAACAATCTCGAGAACTTACAATTTAGACCTGGTCAAGTCAATCTGCCCTCCTCTCAGCCACCTGATACCTCAGGATGGCAGCCCAAACAAAAAGAATGAACAAAGCTGGGACCAGGGAGGTTTTGATAGCAGCAGCCCCCCCCCCCCAGCCCCCAACCACATTCAAACAAAGGCACTTCGCTCTCTGCCCCCCCCCCCCCCCCCCCCCCCCCCCGCCCGGCAGGTAGTTACCTCCATCTTCTAACTGCCTCTTTTGGCCCCCAAAACCAAAATCAGGAGTGCTGTTATTCACTGTTGTAGCAGCATCGCCTCCAATTTTGGCTGCGATCTAGAAATAAAGTTGTAAGCAGAGAAGAATCATCTCCTAAGACTACCCTCCATGCTGCAGATCATCCTCTCACTCTCCCCTCTCTGGGTCCTAAGAACCCAATGGGTCTTGCTATCTAGCCTGGGAGTGGCTTTCCCCGGATTTAGGAAACAGCCTGTTGGTTAAAACCTTCTAGAGTTTTTATCTAAGGTCTTAGAGTTTAAGAGTTATTCGGGAATTTAAAAACTTCCCTTCTCTATGGTACTTATGCCTAAATCGTTTGTGGCCAGACTGTAATCCCTAATGACTTGTTCTAGGGGTGAAAGGAACAGAAGTTCAGGTGCCAGGGAAGGTCCTCAGATCACCTCCTAAGAGGGGGGGGAACTTTCAGAAACTTCCTTCCCTAAGTGCTCACTCCTCTGGGATGCTGAAGAGCACGGTTCTCCTTCATCTCCATCACCCTTAAAATCTTTGCATTTGTTGAACAAATTTTAGAGAGGGTTTTGGTTCAAGTCATCTGAAACCTTCATTTGACCAAAATAAAAGGCCTTTTGGAACACGTTACATTTTAAACACACAAACAGCAACTTCAAATAAATCCCAACAAATTTAAAACCAGAGTCTGCTAGTGGGATTATTACAAATGTTCCAAAAAAACACAAACCATGAGCTGAGGATCTATCTTTTCACCTCTTCATTTTTTTAAAAAAACAATTTGAGCCAAAGCTCTTGGGATGCCCAGATGTGGCCTTATCCCACCCCAACAGACAGCACCAACTCCCCGAGTTATAGCTGCTTCTCAATCAAGACAGTATTGGGGTGGGCAACCAGATCAATTGCACTACTCCACTTCAGAGGTGAAAGACACAGACCACACTGGGAGGGGAACAGGGCGTTCACCTAACGGGACCTCCCACCCTGTCCTGGAGGCAGTGGGACAAACCCTGAGTGAGAAAGCACTCAATGGCCTGAGCCAGGTCTGCTTCCTGAAAGGGCGGCAAAGTGCTGGCTTTCTATGGGCCTCCTCCCCTCAGACTGTGGGGAGGCCGAGAATGGGGCCAGGGAGGTCAGTCCGACAAGCATGTGACCCCCCTGTGTAGTCAACATGCTCCTAAACACAGTGGTGGGACCCTTCCCCTCTTTCCTCAAGACAAACCAAGCTTTCGAGCCACCAGAAGCATCAGAAAGATCAACTCCTATGCCCACCCTCCCCATTTCATCTAAGTGCTTGGCCACTCTCTGGTAGCCAAAGGGTCCTCCTTCCACTTTCTGGGTTCAAAAGGAAAGACTTTCCCCCCCACCAAAGTCCCTCCTTGGGGAGCAGGCAGGGCTCTTTGCCCTCAAGGGAGATGGGGGCAGAGCTAGATCTTCTCCCTGGGAAGACGGACCCTTGCTTCCAGAAGTGGAGCGTGGGGTGGTGGGGGGAAGTCCACTAAGTGAGTCCCCGCGCTCCCGAGCCCCTGCACACCCAGGGGCCGCTCTGGGTAACCCCCCGGACGACCCTTCCTCCTGCAGGGGGTCAACCTGAGGGGGGGGCACTCCAGGCGTCGGGGGAGGCCCAGGCCCCCACCTACCGCCCCACGTGACCTCGCGGCGGCCCCGGCCCCCCCTCGCCTCGCGACCCCGCGCGCGCGCGCACGTGACCCCGCCCCCTCCCCCGCCCGCCCGCGCGCGCGCCCCTCGGGCCCGCGGCCTCCTCACCTGGCGGGCCCGCTGCACCGCGTCGGCGAAGGCGTCCTTGCGGATCCCCGGGCCGCCCCCGCCAGGCGGCTGCGAGGGGCCCCCGGCCGACCCCCCGCCCGGGCCGCCGCCTCCAGGGCCGCCGCCACCCCGGTCCCCCGCGCCCGGCGGGCCCGGCGGAGGGCCTCCCCCGGCGCCCCCGGCTCCTCCGGATCCCCCGCCCCCGCCGGCAGGTGGCGGCGGCCCGGGCGGGGGTCCTCCCGTGCTGTAGTCCGACATGGCGCGGCGGGGCCGGGCCTGGCGCGGAGGCTGAAGCTGAGGAGGAGGCGGCGGCAGCGGCGGCTCAACGCGGGAACAAGGCCTCGCTCCACACGGCCGCGGAGCACTCTGGGAACCCAGCGGCTGGGAAGACGACGAGGAGGGAGAGGGACGCCCCTCCCGACGCCGGCTTGATGGACGGTGCAGCAGGGCCAATGGGAGGTGGCCGCCGCTCCCAGGACCCCAATCGCAGGCTCTGGAGGCTAGCGGCCAATCGGAGTTCCGCGAGAGGCAGTGGGCGGGAGGCGCCGCGAGATCGACAGCTCTCGGAGGCAATGGGCTGCGGGTTGCCGGCACGGGGCGGGCAAATCGAAGCGATCCGAGAAGGCTGGAGGCCCAATGAAGCGGGAGTTCCAGAATCGCGGGGCGGCTTCAGAACCGGATTGACGGCTCCGAAGAGTCAAGTGGACAGGAAGGAGGGGCCTGGCGAAAGGGTTCTTTTGAACGGGCTGGGCAGGAGGCGGGTGAGATAGTCAGGTACACAAGCCAATAAGTACACAGGAAAGGCGGTTCTTGTAGAGATTGGCAGTCATCCTAACCCAGTCTCTGACGGGCTCTGTGTGATGGGCTTGCATTTAGGGAGGATTACTTTCCCTGTTAACCAGAATCCTTTTCTAGTCGTGTCTTCTAAGCCAATGGCTGAGCGTCGGGGGCGGGTGTAAGGTGACTGACTCTGTTCGGGACAAACGGTAATGAAGGAAATAAAGGTGCCCGGTTTTGGTGGGAGCCAGTGGAAGCGCAGCTGCATTGGGGCGGAGCTTGCCACCAAGCGGCGGGAGGGGATTAGCCAGAGCCGAAGTGAATGGCAGCCAACGTGGGCATTGGCGATCGGCTGCCGGAATTCAGGCCTGTCGTCTGGGTTAGCGCCCTAGGAGCCTAGCTGGGGAGGCCAGGCACGTGGCCTGCTTGAGGCCTCGGCGACGGGTGCCTCAGGGGGTGGGGTGGCCCGAGAGCAAGAGGAAATCCGTTGATGCCCTCTACCTACCTCCTTCTCCTCTCTCTACCCGGGGATCTTAGAGCTCCCACTTCTCTTTCAAGACTCGGAATCAGCTCCCCTCCTGAACTCAAGGGTCGAGGGCCTTTGGTTCCCTCCCAGGACCCAGGGATCCTAGATTCTAACTCCATATTCCACAGTCGCTTCACACATAAGGTCCTTGGATATGAACTCCCGGCTCTGATCCCAGGCCCCTCAATTTCTCTCCTGGACCCAAGGCATCGTCGGGGCTTCAATTCCCATTCAGAACGGAGGGGCCCGTAATACCTGCCCCTCCTCCAAATCCCAGGGGTCCCATATGTCCAGCTCCTCTCTTGGGCCCAGATATTGGAAGCACCCAGCTTCCTCTTAGACTCAGGATATTCCAGGTCCGCAGGTTACACCATGGAGCCAGGTATCCAGGTCCCCAGCTGCCCTCCTGGACCCAGGTATACCAGACACGAACAGCAGAAACCATCTCTTTATTCCTGGTTGTCTCTACATTCACCCTTTTGCCTTGGAAGCAGAACAAGTAACAACCAGACAAAGTGGACTCCAGATTAGTCCCAGGCTGCACCCTGGGGAGGAGGCCCCAGGAATCTTCTGACCCAGGCCCCGAGCCTACTTCTGACAAAAAATGCCCTGAGTCCCAAGCCTGGAGGAAGGACTCTTTGGAGCCTTTGGGGACATTGGATCCTCCTGTCCATTTCTGCCCAGGGCATGTTGCCTAGCTCACTGCTTACACATCCAGGGTCTTCTTCATGGCTTCGTATACCACGTAGCTGATACCACCTGCTGGCAACACCTTCAGCAATGTGGGGGTCATGCCTCGGTACAGCCCTGGCCAACCCTGCTGGGCCAGAATCCTCTGGAAGACTCCACACATGGTGGGGTTCGTACCCTCCGCAGTGTCTGTAGGGACAGGGGCAAGCTAAGAGCCAGGGGCCAGAGATGATTTGGCCTCCTGGGGGCGGGGCTGGAATTTTGGGGAATGGGGAGTGAAGCCAGGAGCAGGGGATCTGGGTGTTATTTGGAAAGAAGTTTGGAAGAGGAGTTCCTGCTGGATCAGTGGTGTCTCTGGAGCACTGGGACCCAGGTTCAGTCTCCAACCCAACACAGTGGTTTAGGGATCCAGCATCGCCACAGCTGCAATGTAGATCACAGCTTTGGCTTGATCTGATCCCTGGCCCAGGAATTCCTGTGCCCCGATTCGGCCAAAAAAGAATTAAAAACGAAAAAGAAGAAGTTTGGAAGCTTTTAGAGGAAATTGGCCAGTTTGGGTAGAGTGAGGGGCAGGAATTTTCATGATTTTTATTTTCTTTTTAGGGCCACACCTGCGGCATGTGTAAGTTTCCAGGCTAGGGGTCTAATCAGAGCTGTAGCTGTCACCCTATGCCACAGCTGCTCCAACTTGGGATCTGAGCCACATCTGTGACCTACACTGCAGCTTGTAGCAATGCCAGGTCCTTAACCCACTGAGCAAGGCCAGGGATCAAACCTGCATCCTCATGGATACTAGTTGGGTTCTTAACCTGATGAACCATAACAGGAACTCCTCAGGATTTGTTTTTTATTTAATTTTTTTCTTTTTGCCTTTTCTAGGGCCGCTCCTGCAGCATATGGAGGTTTCCAGGCTAGGGGTCTAATCGGAGCTGTAGCCACCAGCCTATGCCAGAGCCACAGCAGTGCGGGATCCGAGCCACGTCTGCAACCTACACCACAGCTCACAGCAATGCCAGATCCTTAACCCGCTGAGCAAGGCCAGGGATCGAACCCACAATCTCATGGTTCCTAGTCGGATTCATTAGCCACTGTGCCATGATGGGAACTCCCAGGATTTGTTTTTTAGAGAATTTTAGAAAACATTTCAATATTCAAGCTCTGCTAGAGATGTGGAGATTGTGCTAAGGGGTCCTTTGGAGATGTTTTCAAGATCGGGGTGGTGGGCTAAGGACCTTTTTGGATGTTTGAGGATTTCTTTAGGGGTTTGAGAGTCTACTTGGGGGAGTCACATTTGGGGAGTTTCCAGGAGAGTAGCGGAAGTAGTTATAAGTTTTGGGATGTCTTAAGTGTCAGAATTGGCAAATTTAAGAACGATTTGATTTGCGGAGCCTGTTGAGGGCTGGGTCTGATTTGGAGAAGTTGGGAGGTCATTTGGGGACCATCTGTCTTGAGATCAGTATGGGGGCCTGGGTCACATTCAGGGAGGTTTGTCAGAGTTGTTTGGGAGCTGGTGGTCCTTTTATTTATTTACTCTTTTTAGAGCCATACCCAGAGCATGTGGAAGTTCCCAGGCTAGGGGGTGAATTGGAGCTACAACTGCTGGCCTATACCGTAGCCACAGCAACTCGGGATCTGAGCCTCATCTGCAACTTACACCACAGCTCATGGCAATGCTGGATCTGTAGCCCACTGGGCCAGGGATTGAACCTACATCCTCATGGATACTAGCAGATTCATTACCACTGAGACACAACAGGAACTCCTGGATGTTCCTTTCAGTGGTATGTCATATTAGTTTTAAGGGCTGGGGTTAGGTCTGGGGGTGCATGTAAGTCTTGGCGGGTTCAGGGGTCAGCAAAGGTGGTCAGGATCAGATATGGAAAGTTTGGGAGTCAGTTTTGGGTAGGCGAGAAAGTCCAGAGCGGAAGCAAGGTAGGGAGGAGCATAGAGAGTGCCTCCCGGGGCTAGGCTGACCTTGGGCTTGCATCCTGGTGCGTACCAATGTCAGTGGATAACTGGCCATCTGGCCACAGGTCGTGGACAGGGTCACGGATGACAGGCTGACCAGGCCACTAGGGTCCTCCATGTCCCTACCTGACTTCAGCCAAAGGCACCTGAGCATCTGCAAGAGAAAAAAGCCAGGAGGAAGCTCTCTATGGGCCTGGGTTCATGCCACTCCTGCCACCCCATTTGCGGGAGCCACACCTCGTAGACAGCCAGGTCGGTGCAGGCATAGGGGATGATGCCGAGCATGTTGGGCAGGTAGCCACGGTAAAGGGCGCGGGTGCCCTCCTGCTGCAGAATCTGCCTGGCGCAGTCCAGTAGCCCCTCATACTGGCCAGTCTGACGCAAGGTCAGCCGCGTCTTCAGCACCTGGGGAGGATAGGGAGTGAGGCAGCTTATTTCCTCCTCTCAGTGATGCCCAGCAGTGGCCATTGTGCCCATCTATGCAGGAAGAAACTGCTCAAGAATGCACACAGCTGGCTTTCAACGCCAGAGCCATCAGATCCCTTGGCCCCAAGAGGGTGAAGGAAGCACTGTGAGCTGGGTGGGGTCTGTGGCAGCTCTTTTTTTTTTTTTTTTTTAATCTTTTCATGGCTGCATCTACATCATATGGAAGTTCTCAGACTACAGATTGAATCAAAGCTGCAGCTACAGGCCTATGCCACAACCACACCAGATCCGAGCTGCATCTCCAATCTATGCTGCAGCTTGCAGTAACACCAGATCCTTAACCCACTGAGTGAGGCCAGGGATCAAACTACATCCTCATGGATACTAGCCAAGTTTGTAACCCCCTGAGCCACAGCAGGAACTCCTGTGGCATCTCTGCCTTAATACCAGCCAATTGTTGCCCTGTGGATCCCAGGTAGTCAGATCTACCAGTTTCCCAAAAGAAGCCAGGAATTGGCATTTTTATGAAATGCCCATTATCAAAATACTGGCAACTCTACAGTTGTGCAAAAGACAGCACACTGTGTGTGGTAGGCAACATTCTAAGGTGGTCCCCAAGGTTCCCATTCCCCTGATACACATGCTGGGCTTACTGCCTGCCCTCCCTCCTGCCCCTGACCATGAACTAGACCTGTGAATGGGATGGGCTATTGCTTCCCCGGATCATATCTGGGGTTACATGATATGACAAGGGTGAAGGGATTTTGTAGGTGTAATAAAGCCCCGGAGTTCCCATCGTGGCACAGCGGAAACAAATCCGACTAGGAACCATGAGGTTGCGGGTTCTATCCCTGGCCTCACTCAGTGGGTTAAGGATCCGGCGTTGCCGTGAGCTGTGGTGTAGGTTGCAGACGCGGCTCGGATCTGGCATTGCTGTGGTTCTGGCGTAGGCCGGCAGCAACAGCTCTGATTGGACCCCTAGCCTGGGAACCTCCATATGCTGTGGGTACAGCCCTAAAAAAAAAAGAGAGAGAAAAAAGATGTAATAAAGCCCCTAAGCAGCTGGTTTTAAGTTAAACAAGAAAAATCATCCAGGGTGGGCCCGAACAAATCAGGCGAACCCTTTAAAAGACAGAAACAGAAGGTCTCAGAGAGATTGGAAACATCAGAACACTCTCCAATTGGTCTTCCACAAGCAAACTGTGGTGGAGAGGACAATGTGGCAGGAAACAGCAGCCTCCAGGAGCTGAGGCCCTCAGTCCTACAACCATAAGAAACAAACACAAGTTTGGCAGATGACCCCAAGCCTCTGATGGCTTCATTGGGAGCCCAGCTGACACCTTGATTTCCACTTGATCAAAGCCTGAGCAGAGGACCGGACTAGCCAGTGCCCTGAGGTGGTGACCCACAGAAACAATGAGATAGTACATCTATATCATCTTTAGCTACTGCATGTGTTAATTTGCTATGCAGCAAGCAATAAACAAAAACACTTCAGAAGCAACTCAACCAGAAAAGGGCAGGATTTATATGAAGAAAGCTTTACAAGAGTATTAAAGGACAAAAAAGAAAAAAAAAAAAGAGACTTGAGCAAATGGAAGTGTTCGTGGATATGTTGACCTGATATTTTACAGATGGCAATAATCTCTACACTCATTTATGAATTGCTCCCTGTCCCAGTAGAAAACAAATGGCAGTAGGTGATTTTGTGTTCTGAATGAGGCAGGTTGCTCCTAAAGTTTAAGTGGAAAAATCAACAGAGAATAGCCTGGAAAACTGATAAAGAGGAGAAGGGAGGGAAAGAGTTCCTGCTCTGGCACAGTGGATTAAGGATTTGATTGCAGCAGCTCTGGTTGCTGCAGAGGCTAGGGTTCAATCCCTCGTCCGGGAACTTCCATATGTGGATGGTCACACACACACACACACACACACACACACACACACACACACTCGGAGAGAGAAGGGATGGAGAATAAGACATAATATCAGGCCTCAAAAATTAAAGACAAGGGAGTTCCTGTTGTGGCTCAGTGGTTAATGAATCCGACTGATATCCATGAGGATGTAGGTTCGATCCCTGGCTTCAATCAGCGGGTTAAGGATCTGGTGTTGCCATGAGACGCAGTTCACATCCTGCGTGGCTGTGGCTGTGGCATAGGCCACAGCTCCTATTTGACCCCTAGCCTGGGAACTTGCATAAGCTGTGGGTGCGGCCTGAAAAAGACAAAAAACTAATAAATTAATTAAACAAATTAAAGACAGGAAGCAAAACTACACAGAATCACGATCAGTGGTTGCCAGGGCCTGTGGGATGGAGGGAGGGGTAAATAGGTGGAATACAGTGACTTTTTAGGGCAGTGAATATTCTGCGATGTTATTATGGTGGCTCCCTCACAAGTTTTCAAAACCCATAGCAAACTGCAACACAAAGAGTGAGCCCTAATGTCAACTATGGACCTCCATTAATAATAATGTATCTAGCTCAGTCGGTTACCAACCCGACTAGTATCCATGAGGTTTAATGCCTTACCTCACTCAGTGGGTTAAGGATCCAGCATTGCATGAGCTGTGGTGCAAGTCGCAGACGCAGCTTGGATCTCACATGGCTGTGGCTGTGGTGTAGGCCAGCAGCTGCAGGTCTGATTCAACCCCTAGCCTGAAAACTTTCATAAGCTGCAGATGCAGTTGGTAAAAAGACAAAAATAAATAAATAATGTATCTAATAATATATCAATATTGGCTCATCAATTGTAACCAACCTATGGGGCAAATGCAAGATGTTAATGACAGCGGAAACTCTGTATACCTGTGCAGAGGTATTAGGAACACTCTGTCCTTTCTGCTCAATTTTTCTTTAAACCTAAAACTGCTTTACAGAGTAAAGCCTAGGAGGTCCTGTTGTGGCTCAGCAGGTTAAGAACTGAAAATGAGGAAGGAGAGGACTCACTCAGTAAATACTGCTGAGGTGACCAGGTAGCCATCTGGAATAAAAGTGTTTTTTTGTTTGTTTGTTTGTCTTTTGTCCTTTTAGGGCCGCACCCATGGCATATGGAGATTCCCAGGCTAGGGGTCCAATCAGAGCTGTAGCCGCCAGCTTATGCCAGAACCACAGCAACGCGGGATCCGAGCCACATCTGCAACCTACACCACAGCTCACAGCAACGCCAGATCCTTAACCCACTGAGCAAGGCCAGGGATCGAACCCGCAACCTCATGGTTCCTAGTCGGATTCGTTAACCACCGAGCCGTGACAGGAACTTCAATCTGGAATAAAAGTTTGATATACATCTTATAGGAAAAGGGAGAGGAGGGACAGGGAAGAGGGAGGGGGAGGGGGAGGGGAAAGGAAGTCATAATAGCAGCAACATCCTGTTTCACCTTTCACAGGGCAGATAATCTGTTACCTCCATGGGGTTGATGAGCGTCTGGGAAGTGGCCACAGCCAGGGAGCCAGCAAGGAGCCGTTCCTGAAAAGGTGGGGATCCGTGCACTCCGCAGAAGTAGTTCTTACACTGGGACAGGAGAGAGAAATGTGAGAAAATAGCTAAGCTTCTTCCTTCCTGAAACGCACTCAGAGGAAGAGGTTTGGGACTTGGAGATTGAAAATATATCTTGGATAAGGATCTGGGTTTGGAGTTCCTGTGGTGGCTCAGTGCAAATGAATCTGACTAGCATCCATGAGGACACAGGTTTGATCCCTGGCCTTCATCAGTGGGTTAAGGATCTGGCATTGCTGTGAGCTGTGGTGGAGGTTCCAGACGTGGCTCGGATCCCTCATGGCTATGGCTGTGGTGTAGGCCAGCAGCTGCAGCTCCCATTTGACCCCTAGCCTGGGAACCTCCATATGCCACAGGTGCAGCCCTAAAAAAAAAAAAAGGGGGGGGATATGGGCTTTTGGGGGCAGTGCTAGAGGGGTGGTACAGGAGAAATGAAGACTTGATGGTGAGGCTGGGGAAATCAGACCATCCCCATACCTGTTCAAAGACTGAGAACTTGATGGCATACTCTGGCGCAATCTTGAGTACGTTGATACCATTGCCCCTCCAGAGTGAGCGGAAGCCCCCCTCCTGGACCATGCTCCGTAGACCTCCCAGCAGGTTCATGAAATTCGTCTTGGTGGAGTACACCTGGGGATACGGAGGGGCCCCTGGCCCTGTGAGGAGTCCTCCACCCCATCTCCATTCCCATCCCAGCCTGGAGCTCAACCCCTCTTGTCTCCAGCTGCCCAACCCCCACCCTACCCCCTCCCATCCCCATTCCTTCTTCGCCTTCATCTCCTTCTTCTTTTTTCTTTTTCTGCTTTTTACAGTCGCAACTGTGGCCTATGGACGTTCCTAGGTAGGGATTGAATCAGCCTTGCAACTGCTGACCTATACCACAGCCACAGCAATGCCGGATCCTTATCCCACTAAGTGAGGCCAAAGATTGAACCTGCATCCTTGTGGATCCTAGTCAGGTTCATTAGTCACTGAGCCAAGAAGGGAACTCCTCCCCCATTCCTTCTTCAACACCTTCCCTGGCTAGTCCTAGAATTCTTGAACACAGCTCAGACTCAGACCCATTACCAACCACATTCCTATCTCACCCCTCATTTTCATCTCCTCCCCAGACCTATTTTCTTTTCTTTTTTTTTTTTTTTTGTCTTTTGGCCATTTCTTGGGCCGCTCCCGCGGCATATGGAGGTTCCCAGGCTAGGGGTCTAATCAGAGCTGTAGCCACCAGCCTACGCCAGAGCCACAGCAACTCGGGATCCGAGCCGCGTCTGTGACCTACACCACAGCTCACGGCAATGCCGGATCCTTAACCCACTGAGCAAGGCCAGGGATCGAACCCGCAACCTCATGGTTCCTAGTCGGATTCGTTAACCACTGCGCCACCACGGGAACTCCCCAGACCTATTTTCAAAGCCATCCAAAGACCCCATCCCCAATTCTCTGATCCCCACCTTATACCTAGTACTATCCTCCTCCCAACTCCAGCTCCCCACCCCATCTCCTTTGAGCCCCCTTCTAACCCCAGGCCCTGACGTCCCCCTCACACTTGCTTCTTGTTGCACCCTCACCCCCATCCTGAACTCCACCTCTGGCTGTCCCCACCCCGACAGCCCCAGCGCCATGCTCCCCAACCCTACCCCGCACCTGCATGTACACCTTGGCACGGTCCAGAGGGGCCGTGCCAGTGCGAGACACCGCCCCAGCCATGGCTCCTGAGAGGAGAAACTTCCACAAGGCTCCCTCGTTATCCACTTCCAGGACATCCACGGGGACCATCAGCTGCTCCCCCGTGTCCAGCACCTGCAGGGGAGACCCAGCTCCCGCCCACACTCAGCCAGGCTGGAGCTCCTGCCCCAGAATGGCTTCTGAACCCCATCCCAGTCAAAGGGCTACCCTGGTCCCCCCTGCTTCAAGATGGAATTCCACCCTCATCTGCTTGGAGGGGAGCAGGCCATGTGGAGGGGATGGGCAATGTGGTCTCGTACCCCTGCAGTCCTGGGTACTGGGAGGACTGGGTTAGTGGCACAGGGAGGCCTTCGGTTCCCAAACTTACCTGCTGAGTGGGGAGGTGTTCCAGTTCACTTTCACGCACGTGCCCAAACACGTACCCATACACGTGTGTACAGCCCGGGTTTCGGGGGCGGGGAGGGGGTGGGGGTGTGTGGGCTTTGCTGAGTAAGGCCTTGACCGTCTTAAACAGAGTCTGGACTCTGGAGCAAGGCTCCTGAGCCTCCTGTGGTTGGGCTCCCATGGCAACTGGAGGGTCAGGACATTCAGGTTCAAATCCCTGGCGTGAGGTTTGCCCATCCAGCAACCATGTGGGAGAGGCACCTTGTAATTTGGGTTCCAGGGGCTGATGATGTCACAGAGGCCCTTGTGACCTCACTGGATGGGGTGGACAGAGGGAGCATCTCCCCCCATCCCCAAAAGGTTCACATCCTAATCCCTCTAAATCTGTGAACGTGGTAGTTTACCTGGCAAAGCGGGAGGGGCTGGATTCAGTTTGTAGATAGAATTAAGGTTCCTAAGCAGCTGATGGGGAGATGGAAAGATTGTTCTGGATTAACTGCAGGGGCTCAGTGCCATCTGAGGAGTGCTTAAACTGAAAAAAGGGAGGCAGAACAGTCAGAGGAATTGGATGTGAGAAAGACTCTGCTGGCCATTGCTGGCGTTGAAGATGGAAGGTGGGGCCACAAGCCGCAGAAAGCAGGTGGCTTTTAGAAGCAGGAAGAAGCCAGTGAGCAGATTCTCCACCGGAGCTTCCAGAAGAAGCCATCCCTGCCAACAGCTTGATTTTATTTAGCCTAGCGAGATTCCCGGCAGGCTTCTGACCTCCATAGTAAGCCACTGAGTTTGTGGTCATTTGTTACAGCAGCCACGGGAAACTGATACACTGGGTTTCGTTGTCATGGCAATAGGAGATATACGTGGGGAGAACGGGAAGGCTCTGGAGCTCTGGGAGAGAGAGAGACACAGTTTTTTCCTAAAGTCAGACAGGCATAGTTTTGGAGCCAAATAGACCTGAGTTTGAATCCCATCTCAGACACTTCTTGCTGTGTAACCTCAGGATATCTGCTTTACTTCTCTGAGCTTCAGTTCCCCCATCTGTAAATTGGAAGTAATGATTAACTCTACCACAGAGGGTTGTCAACAGGATCCAGTGAGAGTCTTCATTAGGGGGCATCTCCATCTTCCAAGTTGTTTGATCAAAAACCTTGATGTCATCCTTGATTCCTCTCTTTCTCATAGTCTGTCATCAAATCCTGTGGGCTTAACCTTCAGCGTATATCCAGAATCTGGCTGCTTCTTACCATGTGCCTGGCCTTCACCATGGTTCAGCCCCATGGTCGCTTACCTGAATAGCGGCCTCCACTTCAGATCCCCCAGCCCCTGCCCTCACCTCTCACAACCTGTCCTCCCTGCAGCAGCAATCGTAGGGCGCTTGTGAGCACCCAAGTCAAGCCCCACCCCGCCTCTGCCCACAGGCCACAGGGGCTCCACCTCCCTGGGGTAAAACTCAAGTCCTCCCCTTGGCTCACCAGGCCCTGCACCACCTATCCCTGTCTCCCTCTCAGCCCTCACCTCCTCCCTCTCTCCCCCTTGCTCGCTCTGGCCTTATGGGCCTTCTTGTAGTTCCTCTAACACACCAGGTGTCGTGCTGCCCCAGGGCCTCTGCACTGGCTATTTACTCTGCCTGGGATGCTGTTTCCCTAGACATCCCTATGGCATCCTCCCTCTCCATCTTTAATTTTTTTTTTTTTTTTGTTGCTATTTCTTTGGGCCGCTCCCGCGGCATATGGAGGTTCCCAGGCTAGGGGTCGAATCGGAGCTGTAGCCACCAGCCTATGCCAGAGCCATAGCAACTCGGGATCCAAGCCGCGTCTGCAACCTACACCACAGCTCACGGCAACGCCGGATCGTTAACCCACTGAGCAAGGGCAGGGACCGAACCCGCAACCTCATGGTTTCTAGTTGGATTCGTTAACCACTGCGCCACGACGAGAACTCCTAATTTTTTTTTTAACCACTTTTTTTTTGTCTTTTTATTTTTTGTCTTTTCAGGGCCACACCCATGGCATATGGAGATTCCCAGGGTTGAATTGGAGCTGTAGCAGCCAGCCTATGCCACAGCCACAGCAACTCCAGATCCAAGCTGCGTCTGCAACCTACACAACAACTCATGGCAACACCGGATCTTTAATCCACTGAGCCAGGTCGGGGATCGAACCTGTGTCCTCACGGATGCTAGTAAGATTCATTAACCGCTGAGCCATGATGGGAACTCCTTTTACCACTTTTAAATCTTACACAAACATCACCTTCTCCCTGATGCCTTCTCTGACCACCCTACTTAAAATTTAAACCTGGCCCTGCAGTATATCTCATCCCCTTTCTCTCCTTTATTTTTCTCCATAACACCTTAGCTCTCTACACTGCTACTTATTCACTTACTTGTGTTATTTCTTGTTCATCTTGCTCCACTGGAATGTAGGGTCTATGAGATCAGAGATTTTTGTTTGTTTTCATTCATTTCTGCATTTATTCTGTCAAGAACTGGGTCTGGCACAAAGTCAGTGTTCAATAAATACATGATAAATAAATGAATGAGGTAATATATTAAGGGGCTTAGCACAGAGCGAGGGAACCTAGTACTTGTTCAATAAAGTTCTCTTCCCTTTATTTTGTGGGCTGGGAAACTGAGGCTTAGAAAGAGAGAAGCAGCCTGTCTGATGTCATACTGTATATCAGCAGAGCCTAAGCCTTTTTTTTTTAGGGCCACACCACATGGAAGTTCCCAGGCTAGGGGTCAAATTGGAGCTGCAGCTGCCAGCCTATGCCACAGCCACAGCAACACCAGATCTGAGCTGTATCTTTGACCTACACCACAGCTCACAGCAATGCCGGATCCTTAACCCACTGAGCAAGGCCAGGGATCAAACCTGCATCCTCATGGATGCTAGTCAGATTTGTTTCTGCTGAGCCATGATGGGAACTCCAGCAGAGCCTAAGTTTTAAATGTAGTGTGGTGGGAAAAAAAAGAATGTGGACAATGCATAACAGGAAATAACAGTGTGGTAGGTCAATTACACCTCAAAAACAAACACATAGAAAAAGAGATTCAGACTTGTGGTTACCAAAGGCATGGGGTGGGGACAGTGGGAACTGGATGAAGGTGGTCAAAAGGTACAAACTTCCAGTTAAAAGATAAATAAGTACTGGGAGTTTCCTTTGTGGCTAAGTGGTAACGAACCCGACTAGTATCCATGAGGATGCAGGTTCAATCCCTGGTCCCGTTTAGTGAGTTAAGGATGATCCAGTGTTGTCTTCAGCTGCAGTATAGGTTGCAGATGTGGCTTGGATCTGGCATTGTTGAGGCTGTGGTATAGGCTGGCAGCTGCAGCTCTGATTTAATCCTGGGCCTGGGAATTTCCATATGCCTCAGGTGCAGCCCTTAAAAGACCAAAAAAAAAAAAAAAAAGATAAATAGGAGTTCCTGTCGTGGCTCGGTTAATGAACCCGACTAGTAACCATGAGGACTCGGGTTCCACCCCTGGCCTCGATCAGTGGGTTAAGGATCTGGTGTTGCCGTGAGCTGTGGTGTTGGTCACAGACACAGCTTGGATCTGGCGTTGCTGTGGCTGTGGTGTACGCTAGCGGCTACAGCTCCGATTTGACCCCTAGCCTGAGAACCTCCATATGCCATGGGTGTGGCCCTAAAAAAAAGACAAAAGACAAAAAAAAAATACTAGGGATGTAATGTCACATGCCAAGTGTAATTAGCACTGCTGTATATTACATAGGAAAATCAAGAGAGTAAATCCTAAGAGTTCTCAAGAAAAAAGCTTTTCTATTTCTTTAATTTTCTATCTATATGAGATGATGAATGTTCACTAAATTTATGGTGACAATCACTTCAGATCTGCATGAGTCACATCATTATGCTGTACAGTTAAACGGATATAGTGCTATATGTCAATTGTATTTCATTAGAATTTTAAAAAAGAAAGTGGACAGGAAAAATGGATGTTAACTGACCCAATCAAATAAAATTAAGTGGTAACATTCGGTCCTGCTGTATAGCACAGGGAACTATATCCAATCACTTATGATAGAACATTACAGAAGATAATATGAGAAAAAGAATGTGTACAGCAGCTACACATGACTGGGTCGCTTTGTTGTATAGCAGAAATTGACAGAATATTGTAAATCAACTATAATTTAATTTAAAAATTAAAAAAGATAAAAGGAAAAAAGTGGTAACACTCAATGCTGGCATGGCTGCAGTAAAATTGGTAATGCTGTTTCCTTGTTGGTAGCTATGTGTGTTGCATATATTTTTCTGGTGGAGGCATGACCCTGAGATAGTCATTGCCTTTGACCCACAAATCCCACTTCTGGGAATTGATCCTAAGGACATAATTCAAAGGAAGTAAACATACAAAACAGTTAGCAAGGCTTGATCCCTTATCTAAGTGTGTGAAAAATCCTACGCATGTATGTGTATATATATATATGTTAGCTATTGCTGCATAACAACCATCCCCCCAACCATAGTAGCTTAAAACACGAAGATGGTAGCTGAAGTGTCTTTTATAACCTAATCTTGGAAGTAAAATACCATCACTTCTGCGGTATTCCCTTGGTCACAGAGACCCTCATTGGTACAATGACAGAGGAGGTTCTCCACGAAGGTGAATACCAAGAGGCAGAGATCATTGAGGGGACATCTTGGAGGATGATTATCACGGTCCATGGAGGAAAAAGTTTGGTCATGTGAAGGCAGGCAGAAATTGGAGTGATGAGTCAACATCCAAGGAACACCAGAGTGTGGGGCTGCCACCAGAAGCTAGGAAGAGGCACAGAAATAACCTCCTCTAGAGCCTTCCAAGGGAAAATGGCCCTGCTGAAACCTTGATTTTGGACCTCTATCTTCCAGAACTGAGAGTGAATAAATTCCTGGTTTTTGTTTGTTTGTTTTGCTTTTTAGGCCTGCACCCATGGCATATGGAAGTTCCCAGGTTAGGGGAATTAGAGCTGTAGCCACCAGCCTATGCCACAGCCATAGCAACTCGGGATCTGAGCCAGGTCTGCGACCTACACCACAGCTCATGGCAATGCCAGATCCTTAACCCACTGAGAGAGGCCTGGGATCGAACCCACATCCTAATGGATACTAGTTGGATTCATTCATACGACAGGAACTCCTAATTTGGCTGTTTTTAACCCCCCTGTTTGTGGTAACTTTTTACGACAGCCTGGGGAAAAAAAACACACTTGTGTAATTAGAAAAATTACTGGAAAAGTTAAAAGGGCTCCTCAATGTGGGCTCTTCCTCGCACCCACTTTACAGATGTGGAAACTGAGGCTCAAAGAGGGAATCATTTTCTGGCCTCCCAGAACCACATCCCTTCCCTACAGGTAATTTGAGGTGGTCCCACATCCGCCCATCCCTTTTCAGTAAAAACCACAAGGAAAGAGCTTAGAAAATGTATTCCTTTGTTCTTTTCCTTTGAAATAACACACACAGGCAGGGAGGTGGGGCATGGGGGAGGTGGAAGCATTCGGAGAGGGGGCCTCCCGCCTCCCCCCAACAGCCTGGTTCCTTTTTCAAAGTCCCTTAATGGGGTTCCCCAAGGGCATGGAAGTAGTGGAGAGAGGGGCCCCCCAGTGATCCTAAGCTCAGCATCCAACTGTAAAGTGCAGAAGGTACAGGGTGGGGGTGCTGGGGGCTTGGGTTAGTCGGGCGGATGGGCAGATGCTCCTCTGATAGAAAAATAGACCTGGAGTGAATTGGGGGGAGAGGTTGGGGCTTGTTGGCTTTGCATCCTTGGATGCTTGGGTTTAAGGAAGCTGCTTCTGGCTTCCAACTTTGAAGACTGGGGAAGGGGTGGCAGTGCTGGGGTGTGAGTCGGTGGGAAGGTCCCCTTAATGTGTCCCCGGCCTGGGATTGCCTCCTTGCCAGCCCCAAAGAAAGAACCACTGGATCCTCCAGAGGGACCTAGGCTTTCCGGGTTGTTAGCCACCTGTAAGGTGGGGAGGAGGTGGAAGACACAGCAGAGGGCTAGGAAGGGGGCATTTGAGGGAGAAGTTTCTCCTCAGGCACAGAGTTGAGGTCGTACTGGGGAAGGTGAGGAGACTTCAGTGTCTGTGCAGGGCCTGGGAGGGGCATCTCCTCCCCTTGTGGCTGGTATCTGTGTCATGTCAGGACAGTGGATGAGTCCCGTGGGTTTTCTGGAGCTGGGAGCCCAGGACCTGGGCTTCCTGGAGGCTCCCTAGACTCTGGGGTGTGTGTCATGGTGGGAGGTAACTGGGCTCTGGTCTGTGTATGGGACAGGGGTGCATGGGATCCAGGATGCTGTGATTGGCCAGTGGGGAGCTTGACTGGGGGCTGAGCGTTGGGCTCCAGTGCCTGGAGGTGTCAGGGTCTGCCTCTCATGGGTGCAGTTTTAATATCCAGTCCCTGTAGTGAAGGGATCCAGGATCCCTTCTGAGGTTGCCAGGACCCACTTGCTCTTCCCATGGGCTCTCTTGACTGTGGTTTTTGGAGCTAGGATCTGACAGGTTGGGGCTTGGAAATCTGGGATCTGGTGGTTGAGGGGGCGTATTGAGGTTATAATAGTTGAAATGTAAGGATCCGGTAGTTGAAGTAGAGGGACCCAGGACCCAGTGTCGAGGTAAAGGAATTCAGGGATCCAGTGGTTGGGGTGAGGGGATCTGGGATCCAGTGGTTGGGGCCCCAGGATCTAGGCATTGCACTGTCAGGATCCGGTGGCTGAGGTTTCTTGAAATCCAGAATCCAGTGGCTGAGCTTAGAGATGCAGGGCTTGAAGCATGGGGATCTAGGATCCACCAGTGGGGCTGGGGATCTAGGATCCAGGACTGCATGAAGACACTGGATCTGGTGCCTGAGGCAGCTGGGGTCTGGGTATCTAGATATGGGATTTGTGCTGCTGTGATGGGGGGTATCAGTGGTGGGGGATCCAGTGGTTAAGACACGGAGGTCCAGGACTCAGTAGTTATGGGGGAACAGGGCAATGTGGGATCCAGGAGCTGGGATGTGGGAATGCAGGGCCCAGTGCATGAAGTGTGAGGAACAGAGGTGGGAGGGTGACCTGGGATCCACAGGCTGGCTTGTCAGTCTCCAGTGGCCCAGGTGTGGGGGACATCATGATTGAGGTGAGGGATCTGGGGGAGGGGGCGAGCTCTGGGTCCCTCACCTGGACGTGACCCCCAGGGCCTGCTTCATGTTCTCGTAGACCACATAGGAGATGCTCACAGCCGGGATCACCTTCATGAAGTTGGGGGCGATGCCCCGGTAGAGGCCCCGCACGCCCTCCTGAGACAGGATGTGACGGAGCAGACCCAGCATGGAGAGCTGGGGGGCTCCCTCGATGGAGGCTGGGGGGTGGGTGGGGAGGCCAGGTAAGGCCAAAGGTACCCCCCTCTCTTTCCCCCTCCTGCCCCCCAGGGTTGCGTCAGGTGGCCAGTGCAGCAGGAAGGAGGAGGGTTAGACTAACAGTGGGACCTACCACTCAGAGTCAGGACTTCTACTGGCCTTGGAACTGGCTGCTCACCTTTTCACCCCAATCTGGAGGGCCCAAGATTGGGAATGATTAGACACAGCGCAGGTATGTGTGGAGGTGGGGTGGGGTGGGAGAGGGCACAGAAGTTTCCTCTTCCTGGAACTCAATTCCTGCCCTCTTCTCCCAGTTAAGTCTTACTCATCCTCCCAGCCTCCATTCCAAACTAGCTCTTCAGGGGAGCCTTCCCTGGTGCCCCAGTCTGTGTAGCTCTTCCTTCTCCCTTTTATTCAACCCTAAATCCATACTGACTTGTGGAATGATTTATTCAGCATCTTCCTCTAGCCTGGGAGTTCTTTGGGGGTGGGGGAGTACTGTGTCTTATGTACGGACAACTCCCAGCAAAAATGGCAAAGGACACATGCTAAAACCCCTGGGGAAATTCTCAAAAAAGTTTCAGGGATGGTGGGGAAAAAGAAAAGGAAAAAAAGAACCTTAAAAGAGCAACACAGAGAAATACACTAAAACAATAAGCAGCCAGGCCCTGCTGCTCCTTAATCCTGTTCCTCACCTTCCCCTCTCCATAACCCAGACTTGCAAATTAGAGCTCAAGTCACCAGCCCAGAAGGCAGCTCCCAGCTGAGGCTGCTAGGATGCTCTTCTGACATTGGCTGTATCTGTTTCCCAGCTGGGATAAAGGGAGCCCATGCCAAAGTCACAAAGGGGTAAACTGAGGCCCAGAGAAAAGTAGGGACATTAGTCAAGGCCATCCCAATCCAGGAGGATCCCAGCCCGGGCCTCTGCCTTCTCAGGAGGAGGGGCTGGGGGGCTGTGGGGGGGTGGACCACCTGAGACCTTCCCTTTCTCCTCCCACTGCCCCGGCCTCACCTTGGGCCTGCATGCGGGTCCGCACCAGGGCCAGGGGGTAACTGGCTAACTGGCCACACGTGCTGGAGATGGTGCCGCAGGCCAGGAGCACGAGGATGCCAGGATCGGCTGAGTCGTGGCTATACTGCTGGAGCCATCGGTTCTTCAGGGTCTGGTGGGGGGATGGGGTGGAAAATGAAGGGTGGGTTGCAGGTGGGTGACATCAGAACCCTGACTTCAGAGGCCCTGCTGGCTGGCTTCTGCATGCCCTGGGGTGGGCCAAACACTTTACGCTGCATCCTCTCTCTGAGCCCTCAAAGGCTCCCCCTACTTCCAGCCCTAATCCTTGGAACCTGTGAATACCCTATGTGCCTTCCATGACAAAAGGGATTTTGCAGATGGGATTAGGCTAAAGACCTTGAGATGGGAGATTATCCTAGAGTATCTGGGTGGGTCCAGTGTCATCAAGCCTCTTTAGAAGAGTCAGAGGAGATGTGATGATGGACACAGAGATGGGGGCGGGGGCAGAAAGAGGAAGATGCTATGCTCTGGCCTTGAAGATGGAGAAGGGGCTACTGGCCAAGGAATGTGGGCATTGCTATGAATGGAAAAGTTAAGGAAACAGATTCTCCCCTAGAGCCTGCAGGAGGAAAGCAGCCCTGCTGACACCTGGATTTTAGCCCAGGAAGGCCCATTTTGGGCTTCTGACCTTTGAAATTGTCAGATAATGAGTTTGGGCTTTTTTTTTTTTTTTTTTTTTTCCTTTTTAGGTCTACATGGGTGGCATATGGAGGTTCTCAGGCTAGGGGTGGAATCAGAGCTGCAGCTGCCAGCCAATACCACAGCCACAAGCCACGCCAGATGTGAGTTGCATCTTCGACTTACATCAAAGCTCATGGCAATGCTGGATCCCCAACCCACTGAGTGAGGTCAGGGATTGAACCCGCATCCTCACAGATACTAGTTAGCTTCTGCTGAGCCACAATGGGAACTCCAGTTTACGCTGTTTTAAGCCACTACATTTGTGGTCATTTGTTATAGCAGCCATGGGAAGCTAATACAGTCTCCAAGGTGGCTGCCCCACGCTTAGCCCTTATCATTTCAAACCTGCAGCATCCATAGCTCTACCTGAGGATTTTCTCTGGTTCTCTGAGCACACAGGAACTTGTGGGAAGTGCTGGGGAATTAGCATCCCCAGAGGCAGCCTTCAAACTACAACTGACCTGGTGTATCCATACCCAAAAAGCTCCCTATCCATTCTGATTGGGGCATGTTCGATGCTTTCTCTCGGATGTCCCTACCAAGGCTGAGCTCCACCTGTTCATCCACTGAGGTATCTTGCTTGATAATGTACTATTATGGCTTCAATTTCACCCCCCCATCGCCAAAAAAAAAAAAGACATGTTGGAGTCTTAACCCCCAGGACTTATTTAACTTATTTTCAGAATATGAACTTATTTGGAAAAAAGGTCTTTACAGATGTAACGAGTTAAGATGAGGTCATACTGGAGTTCCTGCTGTGGCACAGGGGGTTAAGAACCCAACTGCAGCTGCTTGCGTCACTGCAGAGGCGCAGGTTTGATTCCTGGTGTGGTGCAGTGGGTTGAAGTATTTGGCATTGCTCCCATCTGGGGCTCGGATTCAGTCTCTGTCCTAGGAATTTCCATATGTCATGGGTGCAGCCATTTAAAAAAAAAAAAAAAGGAATTCCCGTCGTGGTTCAGCCATTGTTAGCGAACCCGACTAGCATCCATGAGGACACGGATTAGATCCCTGGCCTCGCTCAGTGGGTTAAGGATCCAGCGCTGCCATGAGCTGTGGTGTAGGTCGCAGACGTGGCTCGGATCTCACGTTGCTGTGGCTATGGTGTAGGCCAGCAGCTATAGCTCCAATTGGACCCCTAGCCTGGGAACCTCCATATGCCATGGGTGTGGCCCTAAAAAGGACCAAAAAAAAAAAAAAAAAAGAGGTCATACTGGAGTACCGTAGACCCTTAATCCAATATGATGGGGGTCTTTAGAAGAAGAAGAGAAGAGAAAGATCCACAGAGGAGAAGAAAGTCATGTGACAACAGAGGCAGAGACTAGAGTCCTGTGTCCATAAGCTGACGAAAGCCAAGGATCGCTGGCAAACACCAGAGGCTGGGAAGAGGCAAGGAAGGATTCTCCCCTACAGGTTCCAAAGGGAGTTTTGACCTTCTAGCCTCCAGATGTGACAACAGATTGCAGTTTTAAGCTACCCAGTTGGTGGCACTTCGTTATGGCAGCCTCAGGAAACTAAAGCCTACTACTCTTTTTTTTTTTTTGTCTTTTTGCCTTTTCTAGGGCTGCTCCCGAGGCATATGGAGGTTCCCAGGCTAGGGGTCGAATTGGAGCTTTTGCTGCCGGCCTACACCAGAGCCACGGCAACGCGGGATTCGAGACACGTCTGCGACGTACACCACAGCTCATGGCAACGCCAGATCCTTAACCCACTGAGTAAGGCCCGGGATCGAACCTGCAACCTCATGGATCCTACTCAGATTCGTTAACCACTGCGCCACGACGGGAACTCCAAGCCTGCTACTCTTTGGTTGCCATCCCTTCCCTGCCTCCGGACCTCCCCACAAACCACTTGCCTTTCCATTCCTGCTTCTGGAAGACCTCAAACTAAGACAAATACTATTAGTATCCCCATTTAATTTATTTATTTTCTTAAGTTTTTTTTTTAGGGCTGCATCCACAGCAATGGAGTTTCCTAGGCTAGGGGTCAAATCGCAGCTGCAGCCACCAGCCTACACCACAGCCACAGCAATGTCAGATCTGAGCCATGTCTGCAACTTAGACCAAAGCTCACGGCAACGCCAGATTCTTAACCCACTGAGCCAGACCAGGGATGGAACCCACAAGCGCATGGTTCCTAGCTGGATTTGTTTCCACTGAGCCATGACAGGAACTCCCCAGTATCCCCATTTTAATGATGAGAAACTAAGTCTTCAGACAAAACTCTCATTCAAAAAGATACACACATTTCTATGTTCATTGCATATTCACAATGGCCAATATTCACAATAGCCAAGACATGGAAACAACCTAAATGTCCATTGACAAATGAATGGATTAAGAAGATGCAATACACATGGAATACTACTCAGCCATAAAAAAGAACAAAACAACTGGGGGAAAAATGTAATTGTAATGTATACATGTAAGGATAACCTGACCCCCTTGCTGTACAGTGGGGAAAAAAAAAAAAAGAAAGAAAAAAACAAGAGATTCTCATACTAAGTGAAGTAAGTCAGAAAGAGAAGGACAAATACCATATCATATCACTTACATGTGGAATCTAAAATATGGCACAGATGAACCTATTTACAGAACAGAAACAGACTCACAGACCTGGAGGGCAGACTTGGGGTTGCCAAGGGGGAGTGGGGAGGGAGTGGGAGGGATAGGGAGTGGGGTGAGTAGATGCAAACTATTACATTTAGAATGGGTATGCAATAAGGTCCTGCTGTACAGCACAGGAAACTATATCTAATTACTTGTGATAGAACATGATAGAAGATAATATGAGAAAAAGAATGTATATACATATGTATGACTAGGTCACTTGGCTGTGAGGCAAAAATTGACAAAACAGGAGTTCCTGTCGTGGCACAGTGGTTAACGAATCCGACTAGGACCCACGAGGTTGCAGGTTCGGTCCCTGGCCTTGCTCAGTGGGTTAAGGATCTGGCGTTGCCGTGAGCTGTGGTATAGGTCGCAGACGTGGCTCGGATCCAGTGTTGCTGTGGCTCTGGCGTAGGCCGGTGGCTATAGCTCCAATTTGACCCCTAGCCTGGGAACTTCCATATGCCGTGGGAGCGGCCCAAGAAATAGCAAAAAGACCAAAAAAAAAAATTGACGAAACATTGTAAATCAACTATAATAAATTTAAAAAAAAAGAAATTGAGTACCAAGGGAAGTTACTTGCCCAAAGCCCCCAAATAAAGGTGGCAATCAATATTCAAAGCCACATCCAAGTACAGAGCTCTTGGCCAATCCCTTCTGCAAGGCCTTCAAAAATCCAGGATCTCTACTTGGCCTTGAGACTGGGGTGGCTCATAGGTTTCATTTCCTATGCCAATTCTTTTTTTTTTTTTTTTTTCCTTTTTAGGTCTGCATCGGTGGCATATGGAGGTTCCCAGGCTAGGGGTCGAATTGGAACCACAGGTGCTGTCACCCATACCACAGCCACAGCAATGCAGGATCTGAGCCACATCTGCAACCTACACCACAGCTCATGGCAATGCCAGATCCTTAACCCACTAAGCAAGACCAGGGTTCAAACCTGCAACCTCATGGTTAATAGTCAGATTCGTTTCTGTTGCACCACAACAGGAATTCCCCTATGCCAATTCTCTTTCATTGGTAATGGCTGCCTGGAACTGTGTTGAGAGGTCACTCAGTGCTGTGGTAGATTGGTGATGTCTGACCTGGGCATGGACTGAGCAAATAAAAAGCGTTTACCATTACTGCCTTTGTAATTTTAATTGTCGCCTTTTAGGGCTGGTGCAGCACCTGCCAAATAGGTGTTTAATGAGTTTCTTTGTTTTTTGTTTTTTGGCCATATCCATGTCATGCAGTTTCCTGGGCCAGGGATTGAACTCACATCACAGCTATAGCCAGAGCCACAACAGTGACAACGTTAAATCTTTAACCTGCTGAGCCATGAGCGAACACCCTTAAAGCGTTTTTTTTTTTTTTTCCTTTTTAAGGCCACACCTGTGGCATATGGAAGTTCCCAGGCTAGGGGTTGAATCTCCAAGCTGCAGCTGCTGGCCTACGCCACGGCCACAGTAATACCAGATCTGAGCCACATCTGTGACTTACACTGCAGCTTGAGGCAATATCGGATCCTTAATCCACTGAGCGAGGCCAGGGATAGAATCCACATCCTCAGAGACACTATGTCAGTTCCTTAATCCACTGAACCACAATGGGAGCTACTTAATGAGTTTTTAAAAAGAGTAGTTCTGTTAAGAAGAAGTTCTGATGACTGGATAAGAATGACCAACACTGGGCTTAAAAAAAAAAAAAAAGTAAATCACTTTTCTGCAGGACTTCTCAGATCCTTTAAGGGACAGATCTTGAATCTCCAGGAGGCCACAGGGCTTCTCAAGCTTCTTAGACCTATGAACTCCCTTTTTGGGTAAAGAATAAATGAAATAAGATTGTGTCTCATCTCTGCTCATGATGCTCAATGGCTTCTTACTGCACTTAGAAGAAACCCAAACTCATGATCATTAAGTCCTTGCTTACTCTTCAGTTCCCTCCAGCCACTCAAGACTCCTTCTTCTCAATAACAACAACAACAAAAGCAACCTAATCAAAAAAAAAAAAAAAAAGGGGCAGAAGACCTGAATAAACATTTCTCCAAAGAAGACATCCAGATGGCTAAAATGCACATGAAAAGATGCTCAACATCACTAATTATTAGAGAAATGAAAATCAAAAGCATAGCGAGTTACTACCTCACACTGGTCAGAATGTCCATCTTTTTTTTTTTTTTTTTGGTCTTTTGTCTTTTTAGGGCCACACCTGCAACATATGGAGCTTCCCAGGCTAGGGGTCCCATTGGAGCTACAGCTGCCAGCCTACCCCACCACTCACAGCAACACCGGATCCTTAACCCACTGAGAGCAAGGCCAGGGATCAAACCTGCATCCTCAGGGATACCAGTCAGATTCGTTTCTGCTG
This sequence comes from Phacochoerus africanus, assembly GCF_016906955.1. Classification (NCBI taxonomy): domain Eukaryota; kingdom Metazoa; phylum Chordata; class Mammalia; order Artiodactyla; family Suidae; genus Phacochoerus; species Phacochoerus africanus. The sequence goes on along the minus strand of NC_062547.1, from coordinate 72,799,570 downwards.
AGCCACAATGGGAACTCCCGCATGGCTCCTTTTGGTTACACATCTTGTTTTAGGATCTTCTGAGAACTTTTTAGGATTTGAAACTACTTGTTTGATGGTTGACTGCCTTCCTTGTTCACCGGAGGTTTGTCCTGGGAGGACAAGAATTAGGTTGTGCTTCTTGAATGTGCAGCTGGCACAGTGCCCAGCACATAGGGATGTTTAGGGAACAACTGCTAAGCCAACGAGTGAATGAATAAATCAATGGATGAACAAGTCAATGAAGCCTTGCCTCACTTGGCTCCACAGATGGTGGGTGTTGGGCAAGCACGTGTGGATGGCAGATATGGAGGGTCTCAGATCAGGACCAGCTATATTATTCGTGGGGCCCAGGGTACAATAAAAATAGGGGAGGCTCTTTGTTTAAAGATGGGTAAGAATTTCAAGATGGGGACAGCAGAGCCTTAAACCAAGCACAGAGCTCTTCTGAACTGGGGACCGTACAAGTGGCCTGCCCATTGACGCTGGGCTAGATACAAAGACTTGGGGAGTTCCTGCTGTGGCTCAGCAGTAACGAACCTGACTAGTATCCATGAGGATGCAGATTCTATCCCTGGAGGCTCAGTAGGTTATAGATCTGACATTGTTGTGGCTGTGGTGTAGGCTGGCAGCTGCAGCTCCAATTTGACCCGCAGCCTGGGAACTTCCATATGCTGCCTGTGCAGCCCTAAAAAGAAAAAACAAACTAACAAAAAAAAAAAAAAAAAAAGACCAGCTGTGGCTATGGGGTAGGCCGGTGGCTACAGCTCCGATTTGACCTCTAGCCTGAGAACGTCCATATGCCGCAGGTGCTGCCTTAAAAAAGACAGAAGAAAAAAAAAAAAGTCGGCGGGGCAGATGCCTGGGGACTTCTGAGGCTGTGCTAATTGGGAGAACCTGGTGGTCCCACCAGGAGACAGGAAAAGCAATGGATGAGGCCCCTGGAAGAGAAACAGCAAAACCTCCCTGCTCCTTCCTCTCCTGATAAAGGCCCCAAGATGCTGGTTTTTAGTGATGGCAGACACCGAAATGGGCGGGTCTCGAAGAAGACATTGGCCTGGACACAGAGGCAGGTCAGCCCCATGCTTTGTGGGAGAAGGACATCTTCGAAGCTCATCTTTGCCTGCTCCAGTGACACTGTGAACTAGTGTAGACCCTGCCCTTTTCAGCTCCTAAGACCTAGAAAAGCCAAACTACAAAGGGAAGGTTCTCACAACACTAAGGGGAAGAGTAGAGGAGTTCAACGCCTGAAGGGGTTCCCCAAGATCCTGAGGCCCATGGTGCTTCTCCACCCCTAGCTATGGGGGCCAATTGGTGTCCCAGGGGCAAACCCCAGGGGGAGGAGAAGGGAGGACAGGACAGGCTGCCACAGACCTCGTAGACGGCCAGGTCAATCCCTGCGTAGGGTATGATGCCCAGCACGTTGGGTAGGTAGCCTCGGTAGAAGGCTCGGGGCCCTTCTCGCTCCAGGATCCACCAAGCGCAGTCTAGCAGCCCCTTGTACTGGCCTGTCCGGCGAAGGGTCAGCCGTGTCTTCAGCACCTGGGGAGAACCTGGTTAGCTGTGGGAAAGCTGCCTCCAGAATCACTACATCCAGGAATGAGGACACCTAGAAATAGCTCCTCCTGGAGGGAGATACCCTGAGAATAACTGAATTTAAAAACAGACTCACTGGGCATTCCCTGGAGTTCCCTGGTGGCTCAGTGGGTTAGGGATCCAGTGTTGCTGTAGCTGTGGCTCAGGTCAAAACTGTAGCTCAGATCTGATCCCTGGCCTGGGGACTCCATATGCTGCAGGGTGGCCAAAAAATAACTAAGCAAATAAAAATAAAACGCTAATATTAAAAAAAAAGAATCTTCTTCTAGCTCCAAACTCCATACCTACAGATGGTTATACCTATCAGAACTGCCTCCCAGTATTTTGATACCTTCTCTCTTAGCAATAGAAGCTGTTATTTTGTTTTTTCTTCTTCTTTTTTTGGGGGGGGCTGCACCCATGACATATGCAGGTTCCCAGGCTAGGGGTCGAATTGGAGCTGTAGCTGCTGGCCTACACCACAACCACAGCAACGCCAGATCTGAGCCATGTCTGTGACACCCCCCCCCCCAACCTCCACAGCCCATGGCAATGCCAGATTCTTAACCCACTGATTGAGGTCAGGGATCGAACCTGCATCCTCATGGATGCTAGTCAGATTCATTGCCACTGAGCCATGATGGGAATTTGCTGTTATTTCAGCAAGCAGATAGCCTCTTGAAATAAAGACCACCCTTCTCATGAAGTTTCCTTAGTGGTGCAGAGGGTTAAGCATCTGGCATTGTCACTGCAGTGGCATGGGTTCAATCCCTGGTCCCAGGGAACTTCTGCATGCTACGGGCATGCCCCTCCCAAAAAAAGACTACCTTTCTCAGCTTCCCTAGGTATATAGCCATGTGACTCAGTGCTAGCAGATGAAAAAGAAGGTGAAAGGTGTGCAGGACTTTCAGAAAGCATCCTTAAAGGCAGGGAGGTATTCCTTCTTTTCTTCCTTCTTGGCTGGAATGTGGATGCTGTGGCTGGAGCACAAGCAGCCACTATGGTCCATGAGGTGCGTGTTACACGCTGAAATAGTAGAACAAGACAGAGGCAAGGAATCTGGGTTTCTAACACTCTTACGCCCCTGTACTATCCCTGAATGTCACACCTCTAGATTGCGTTTATGTGATTTTAGTTTTCCATCACTCAGAACCCTAGCTGATGCCTGGCACAACCTGAAAATTGAAAATGATTTCTTTGAAAACAGTTTCACTTGGAAAGGATTCCCTGGGGACAAGAATCCTTTGAAGAGGGATGTCTATACATGGCTGGCCCCTATCTAAACAATTAAACCAATGCTACTGTCCCCAGAAGTCACATCTCAAACTGTGATACCCAGACCAGCTACACATGAAACAGTCTTGCTCCAATGAGTTACAGTCAGCATCAGGAAGAGGCAATGTTATAATCCCCATGCTTATCAAACCACGGAGTAAAATGGTTATTGTAGGCTCCCCACCCTGCAGTGGTGCCTCTTTGGCGAGGGGCTCCCTCCTTCTCACCTCCATGGGGTAAATGATGGTTTGGGCTGTGGCACCAGCCAGGGAGCCAGCCACGAAGCGTTCCTGCACGTGTAATGTTTCCTGCTGTCCCCGGATGGCCCGCTTGATCTGAGAGGGAGACATAGCAGTGGCAGGACCTCAGCGGTTGGGCCTTCCCAGCACTTGGACCCTCCCCTTTGCTGTCCCCCTGCTGTGGGCATCTCCCAGGGGAGCAGACACCCACTCCTGAGGATCTGCAGACACCCCTGCCCCAAGCCAATCCTGCAAATCCTCCTGGCCATAGCCCGCACCTGCCCACAACGGCCCTCACCTGCTCATAGGCCATGAACTTGATAGCCGACTCAGGTGCAATCTTGAGCACGTTAATCCCGTTGCCACGCCACAGGGAGCGGACGCCCCCCTCTTGGATCATGCTCCGTAGGCCCCCCAGGATGTTCAGCCGGTTGGTCTTAGAGGCATGGACCTGGGTGGGGAGACGAGGTGGCTTTGGGGTCCCTTCTTTGGGCCCAGAAGTGGGGGAAGGGATGGGACTCTCCAGGGCCCCTCACCTGCATGAAGACCTTGAGGCGGTCCAGAGGGGCGGTGCCTGTCCGGGACACGGCACCTGCCACTGCACCTGCCACCAGCTGCTTCCACCACATGCCAGTCAGCTTCTCTTGCTCCGAGAACTCATCTGGGACTGTCAGGCACTCACCAATGTCCAGGACCTGGGGATGCAGAAGCTGAGGGTGTCATGCCCCTGGGGGGGTGTCTCCCCCATGAATCCCAGGACACCCATAGAGTCCCTCAGTGAATCTCACTTCAAGAGATCTGTCTTGGATCTCTACCAGATCCAGAACTCCAGTTTCCACAAAATATAACAACACCCTTCCTAGGGACCACCATCCAATCCCATCAAAGGCTCCCCTTCAGGGTAGGAATCCCTGGCTCTCCCAAGAGGCTCTCACCAGATCCCCTGGATGGAATCCTTTCAGATGTTATCAGATCCCACCAGAAGCACCACTCTGGGATTCCCAGCCAGGAAATGGCAGTCCAGCGCTCTCCTTACCACCCCACCCAAGCTTCCAGTGGCTTCCTAACTTATATTTTCAGCATCAGAATCCCTTCCCAAGGGAGATAGAAACCAGCAGAAGGAAGGGGGAGGGAGAGGGATGGACAGGGAGTTTGGGGTTGGTAGATGCAAACTATTACATTCAGAATGGATGAGCAATGAGGTCTTGCTGTACAGCACAGGAAACTATATCCAATTACTTGTGATAGAACATGATGGAAGACAATATGAGAAAAAGCTTGGGGAGTTCCTGTCATGGTGCAGTGGAAACGAATCTGACTAGGAACCATGAGGTTGTGGGTTCGATCCCTGGCCTCGCTCAGTGGGTTAAGGTTCCGGTGTTGCCGTGAGCTGTGGTGTAGGTCACAGATACAGCTCGGATCTGGCACTGCTGTGGCTGTGGTGCAGGCCGGCAGCAACAGCTCTGATTAGATCCCTAGCCTGGGAACCTCCATATGTCACGGGTGCGGCCCTAAAAAAACAAACAAAAAAATAAGAAAAGAAAAAGCTTGTATATACATGTATGACTGGATCACTTTGCTGTACAGCAGAAACTGACAGAACATTGTAAATCAACTATTAAAAAGAAAGAAAGAAACCAGCAGAAGGGGAGCCATGTGGGTTGGGGGTGGGAGGCCAGCCCCATCTGGTGAGCCTTTTGTTCCCTGCACCCCTATAGGTCCTGCAGTAAGTCTGAAGGGCTCCAATCAGCCAGAAGAGACCTCCCCAAATGGGTCCCCCAAGCCCCAGATGGCAGAAGAGGGGTGCAGAGCCTTGTCTCTCAGCCACTCCCAGTAGCTCCTCCTTCTAACGTCCTGACCCAGCCCTTCCCCCCCATTGCCCTGGGGAGACCAGGGCGAGTCCCCAGGGGAAGAGGGCCCGACCACCAGGTTGGGACAGCTGCCCCCACCTCACCGTGGAATGCTTCCAGAAATAAAGCACATCTTCTACGTTCTCCAGTGAATGCAACAGGAAGTGGTCACGCCATTCCTGCCAGTCAATGGTCATGGTGCCATCACGGTCTATGCTGGTGGGGAGGGGTATGGGTGGGATGGAATCAGTGCCTGGAGCCAGGGGTGAGCCAGGTGAGGTTCTAGTTGGTTCTGCGGGGAGACCAATTCCTCACCCCTGGGGAGGTCCCCATTTTATAGAGGGGGGAACTAAGGCTCAGGGACAGGGAGCAACTGGCCCGAGATCCCAGCTCCACCCACCCTGGGATTGGGTCTGGGGCCCAGAGGCTCATGGTGACTGAGGGGTCTGAGTGACCTAGAATTCTGGACCCCCATCTACTCACCTGTGCAGGATTTTTTCTGCCTGCTCCAGTGAGATGGAAATGCCCAGAGCTCGGAAACTCTGCTGGATCTCAGAGACATCAATATGACCTGGAGAGGGGACCCAAGGTGGGGAATGGTGTGAGTGGGGACCCTGAGATGGAGAAGCAGGACAGCTTGGAATGGGGACGGTCTCATAAGTCTAGGGGGTCCAGGAACCCAAGGTGAGGTTTGTGGCAGGGTTGTGTGTGGGGGGGTCCTTGACCCACTGGGATGAGAAAGGTGAAACTGGACACTGGGAGATCTTCTGTTTGATGAATGAATGAAGGACTGAATCCAGGGGTAATCTGCAGGAGATTGAGAAGCAATACTGGATACCCAGAAGCGGTGATAGGGTATCTCTATCTCATAAGGAATCCAGGAGCAATATGGGGGGAATCTCTGTCTCCCCCACAAAAAAATAAGACTAATAAATAAAAGAGGTCCCACCCAGAAAGAAAAGGAGGTGAGATAGGCTGGCTGGGCCCCGAACCACCTAGCTGGGGGTGAGGAGAGCTCCCAAAATAGCCTGTGAGTCATCAGGAAGAAGCAGCCCTCCCCCCCTCCACCCAGCACTGCCAGTTCTAACCCCATTGGCTCCTCCGGGGCCCCCACAGCCCCATCCCTGGGCCTTACCATCCTGATTTCGGTCCAGACTATGGAACAGAAGCAGCAGGCGCTGTTCCCGCTCCTGCAGGTAGAGGATAAACTCCTCCAGGTCAAGGCCTCCATCTGGGGAGATGCCCTGGCAGAGGGGGAAGGGTCAGAAAGAGCTCCAGGAAGCTGCTTCCCCAATCTAGAGGGCATGTGTATAACCAGCTTATGCCCCAGGAACCCAGCTGCCTTGCCTCCCCCACCCCAGCCCCGCACCTGGAGGATTGGGGTGGGGAAATCACCCCCTCCCAAGATGCCCAAGGCCACAGTAGGTCTATGAGGTGGACAGTAATTGTTCAGTTTTCCTGGAGAGCAAAATGAGACTCTCCAAGGTCAAGTAACTTGTTCAAGGTTACAGAGCTGGGAAGAGGGTGGGTGGACTTGGGCTCTCATCTCTGAAAGCCTGTCCTTCCAGCTGTCTCATAAGAATGCATCCACATGGCAATTCCAGGAGCTCCCCATTGGAGAGAGCTCTGGGTAATGTGGAACAATGATACATCGGCCAGGCTGAGCAGCCACAGGGCCTCTGTTTTTCCAATCTGTAAAGTGGGAAGTTGAATGGAGATCTCAAGATGCTATCTCTGGAGACAGTCCAGTGGCATCCGGGGCTCCAGTTGTGGAGGGGACACCTGAATGTGCTGGGGGTTGAGTTCCTGCTTTGATAGGTGTATCCCCAGCTGAGGGGCGACCTCAGAGAGGATTGGGTCCCTGACTAGGACAGCCTGGGGCATCCAGCCAGGAAAGGACCAGGAAAGGAATGTAAACATAAAGGCTGGGGCTGCTGCCTAGGAGGACAATGGGTGCCCAGAGAAGGGAAGGAAGGTGGGGAGAGTGTGTCTACTGGAGGGGGGTGCAGGCCATGTCTTGGGCTGTGCAAAGAGTTCAGAGGAGGGTGTGTCCCGGGCAGTGGGCAGGAAAGCACACGTGGCCCCATTCCCTGGAGGTCATCCCCCACTCCGACGGAGGAGGCGGGCGAGTTTGGCAGCGGAACTGCAGGCCTAGGGCCTCAGTGGCCCTGTCTTGAGCGAGCCCGTTAAGCCCGGATACGGGCGGGCAGGGGGAAGGTACCGAGACGCCCAAGCTGGTCACAGGTCCCGGAGTCCAGCCACAGGCGGTCCAGGGCGGCTCCCGGCGCTCCATTCAGGGGCTCGGGTTACCCGGCTCGGAATGGGCCCCAGCGCGGCGAGCCAGAAGAGGGTCCCAGAGGGGGTACCTGTTGGGCGCCACGGTCCGGGTCACCCGCGCCCAGCCGGGCCAGTCCCTGGCGCAACTCGTGGACATCCACGCGACCATCCTTGTTACTGTCCAGCTCCTCGAAGAGGCGACCCCAGCGCTGACGCCGCTCCGCATCACCCGGGCCCCCCCGCATGGCGCCAGCCCGGGGGGGAGGGGAGGCCCGGCAGCGGCGGCCTCAACGGGGGCTTGACGGCTCCCCCTCTCCCCCCCGGGACCCCGCAGGGCCAGCTCCGCGGCCACTGCTACCTCAGCCTCAGTTCTGCCTGCCGGGCTCCCGCACTTGTAGGAGGCGGTGACTGCTTGCTGTCGCCGCCTGCGCCAGAACTTGCGTCTCCTCCCCCGACCTGCATTTGGGGGAGGGGGCTGGGCGCGGAGCTGTTGAGGGGGGCGGGTGTCAGGGATGCTCTGGTGGTAGCACAGTTTAGGGAGCAACAGGGTTCATTCTGGGAAGGGAGGCTAGAGAGATCATTGATTTCAGATCTGGTTTCTGAGTTCCGCTCCTGCATGCCTCAGTTTACCCTCTGCCCAACGGGGCGAGGTAGGGAGATGTCAGGGAGTGGGTTACGTAATCCTTTTCCACTTGACCTCTCTCCTCTACTAATCCTCTTCTGGAACGAACGTTCTCGCTTTTCCTAGAAGTACTCAAGAAACAACTCTGCCCCATCTAGCCCTCCGTCGGCCCGCCGGCTCATTTCACATTCCCCACCCGGCCACAGAAGCCAAAGCCTTGCTCTCCCTCTGTGTTTTCATCTCGCCCGCGCGCCTCCTTTCTCGGTCCCACTCAGGCCGGGAAACAGAAGATCAACGCGCGGCGCGGCTGCGGAGTCGGTTTCCTATTGGCCAGAGCGCAGGAGCTGAGCCCGCCTGTCCCGCCTTGCCCACCCATCTAGGCGGGGCCTCCCCTCTGACCCTGGGCTGCCTTGGGCCCCACCGCCCCCGACTCGCCCAAAAGTCTTAAAGGGGCCTTGGCCGGACACCGAGCAGTCTGCTTTCTCCCGACTGTCCTGGTGCAGATCTCAGAGTCCTAGGAGCACCTGGGGATGAAGACCTTATAGCGATGGAGGCGGGGCACCGGTCTGTCGCGCTTGCTGCACCTGCCGAATGTCCCTCCCACTAGTTTCGGGCGCAGTTTCTCGATTCACCATTAGGGGGAGGGGCGCCCAGACCTTTTGAAGGCGAATTATTACAACAATAGCTAACACTGATTCAGTGCGTTGCACAAGCCAGGCCTTTTACTCACCTCTCTAGTCGTCTTCGTCAAATCCCTATAAAGTAGGTGGGTCTGTTTTTCCCAGTACACAGATAAAGAAACAGGAGGGTAAGCCAGTCGCCCCAGTCCACATGATCAGTAAGGGGCAAGGCAGAGCTTTAAGCCGACCTGGGATTTTTACCCATCAATACTCTGTATCCTATAAGGGATTAATTTTTCCTTAACCATCACTCTTCACTCCAGAGTCCCTAGAAGGGGGTCGTCTTATCACCACCCTTCTTTATCCCAAGATATATGGCCAGTGAGGGTACATATTGTTCCACTAAGCTTCTGCCCAGACAGGTGTGCTCAAACAGGTGTGTCCAAGACAAGCCTTTTATAGAGAGTCCCCTCAGAGATATTTTTATTCACAGGTGGTTCTTGCAGGTGCCCTACAATCCGGGGGATACTGGTATTTTCCCACGAAGATGCCCTAAACAAGTGTTTTCTCACAGGTACATCCCTGACAGGTAGACGTTAATGCACACGCCCCCCCACCTTGTGCTTCAGTGAGTGTTCCTCATGCAGACATTCTCAGCTCTTCATCTCAGTCGAGCTCAGTTTTACCCAGCTTCCCCTCATGCAAGTCTCTTTCCTTCACCTCACAGGTATGTTTCTCAACAGGTGTTACACCACCCAGGTATGCATTATATGGCCTACCCTACCACTGATGTGTTCTGTTTAAGTATTCACCCATATGGGGCTTTCCATTGATCTGGGTCCCCTGAAGGTGTACTTAAATGCAGGTATGTCTCATCTCATACAGGTGTCTCTAACATCTTTTCACACAGAAATTTCTCATGCAAGTCTTGTTCATTTCATAGGTGAGCCACCCAGAGGTGTTCTCCAAGCAGATGTAACCGGCGCCAAAGTGCCTCAGCCAGGCGTTTGTTACAATGCAAGTGTGTTCTATACAGCTATTTTCCACACAGCTATGCTTCCATTCAGCTATACTCCAAAGAGATAGGATTCAAAGCAGAAGTCTCCAATAGACATTCTTACACATCCGTGCAGATGTTTTCTATACACGTTCACTCCCATGCAGGTGTGTCCCACACAGGTGTTTTTTTCATTAGAGGCCCCCTATCCCGGTCTGTCCCAGACAGGAGTGTCTCCAAGTCTCAGGTGTCTCCACATCTGGATGCTTCTACAGAGGTGCCCTCAGTGCAGGTGGTGGGAGGCCTCTTTTGCACCTGCGCCCTTCTGCCCCTAGTTACTCCCTCCAAATAATAGGATTGGGTTCCCGTTACAGGTGCCTCCGTGGCGCGGCCCCGCCCCTGCTTGGCTCCGCCCTCTCATCTAGGCTCAGGTGCATAAGCCGGAAGTGCGCTCCCCTCCCAGGTAAGTGACTAAACTTTCCGGGTCACGTGAGCGGGCGGAGCTGGAAGAGTCCGACCGAGCACTGACCGACGCACTGAGGGTTCGAGAGAGGGACCGGGACCAGGAACTTGAGTGAGGTTGAAGACGCTCGGGCCAGGTAGGGAGGCAAGTCGCTAGGCTTGGCCTGCCGCCCTTTCCCCCTTTCCTCTCCTCTTTTCCCAGCCCCTGGAACGCGCCGCCGCGAGTTAATCTTTAATCTCTGACCTCTGGCGACGGGGGCGGGGCGGGGCTCCCGGGTGCACGGCGCGGGTCGCCCCTCCCATGGGCCTGTGCCCGGGTCTGGCCCCCTCCCCCACGCCCCGGCCTTTCTCCTTCTTTTGCTCCCAGGTGCGGGGTCGAAGGTATCCCCGGCCGGAGATGCGGTAGGAGTGGTGTGCGCGACAAGCCCCGTCCCTGGTGCCACCAGCTCGTTGCCCGGCCCATGGCGAGCCCCGGTCTGGGGCTGCTCCTGGCGCTCGGCCTGCCGCTGCTGCTGGCCCGCTGGGGCCGGGTCTGGGGGCAAAGTAGGTACCAGCTGGGGTTGCTGGGCTCCGGGGTTAGAAGCGCTGGGTTCCTGGGTCCCTGAGATGTCAGGAACCCAGGAGCTGACACAGAATGCCTTGGGGGGCAGGATTCTACAGGGTCAGGGCTGAGGGGTTAGAATTTCTGAGTTCTTCCTTGGATGGTTAGAGCTGGCCTAGGAGAATTCCTGAGTTGGGCGGAATGGTGAGCTGGGGGAAGAGGCCTGCGTGCCTGAGTCTCAGTATGGTTGAAGAGTTTGGGGGACTTGGGAGTCAGGAGGAGGCCTGCCTGGGGCTCCAAGCCCAGGTTGACCATAGGTGTGGACCCTGCCTTTCAGTGAGCCCTCTAGTCCAGTTTCGGGAGCCTTGGGGGAGGTGTGAGTCAGACACTCCAGGGAAAGGCAGGATCCGCCCAGATCCTTAAGGGCAGAGGGAGTGCCGGAGAGGTGGGGTTGGGCTTTCAGACACCGTCCATTACAATAGCCCCCAACTCCATGCAAACTGCAAACTTGTTAGCTGATTACTTACTGCTGGTTTGGGGGTGGCCCCTGTGTGGAGGGTACTGACCTAATGGAAGACGCAGAAGTGCAGAGGTCTGATGAGGGGATGCCCAAGGAAGATGCAGATGTCTCAAGATGGAAAGGATAGATGGAGATTCATTCATCTTCTCTACCCTTTCTCCTCCCTCCCTTCCCACAGCATCAATCTCCCCTGCAAATGCGAGCAGCTCCTTTATACCCTCTGCCGCCGGCACTGGCTCCAATGGGGGCCTGGTGAGTTGGGGTGTACGTGCAGAAGGGCGGCAGGGATGTGTTATTCAGGAGTCCCTCTCTAGCAGGTGGAGGGGCCTAGACTCCCGGAGGTAGCTGGTTAAGTTTTTGTGGAGGAGGGCATTGGAGGACCCTAAGTGGGGGAGACCAGATTCCAGCATGGCAAATGGAGAGGCCAAGAATCCCAGGAAGGGGTGGACAGGAATACCATACACGGGGACTTCCCACTCTGGCATAGCGGGTTATGGATCCAACTGCAGCAGCTCGGGTCACTGCTGAGGCCTGGGTTCAATCCCTGGCCCAGTGCAGTGGGTTGTATTGGATCCCTAGCCTAGGAACTTCAATGTACCTTGGGAGCAGCCATTAAAAAAAAGAGAGAATACCATACATAGCAAGAGTGGGGGGTCAGGAGCCTCATATGCCTCTCATGCAGGGGGTGGGGGGAGCTAGGAACTAGATGTGGCAGGTGCTTTGGGTGGACCCCAGACATGGCAGATGGGGGAGTCCAGGACCAGATGTGATTGATGGAGATCAGGAATCCTGATGGAGGAACCCCATCAGCAAAAGTGGCAGGTGTGGGGGGAAGGGATTAGGGTTCCCCAGCTGATTCTCAGGTGGGGGTGGACAGGAGACCCAGGTTCAGGTGGGTCACACCTCTCCCCTCTCCCACAGTCTCAGGAGGCCATCACTGCCATCATTGTGGTCTTCTCCCTCCTGGCCGCCCTGCTCCTGGCTGTGGGCCTGGCACTACTGGTGCGGAAGCTTCGGGAGAAGCGGCAGACAGAGGGCACCTACCGGCCCAGCAGCGAGGAGCAGGTGGGTGCCCGAGCTCCACCACCCCCCAACCTCAAGCTGCCGCCTGAGGAGCGGCTCATCTGAACCCTGGGGCTGGCCGCAGCCACCACCACTACCCAGGACTGCCCGGCACTTGCTCACATATAGCAGCCGCCACTGAGACACCAGCCTCTGATGGTTCAGGAGGACCTGGGGGGCCAAGGGGTGCCTGCTGGGCGGACTCTTCGAAGCATGCCACCTCTGCTTGTCTCTGCCCGCTGTTGGGGTGCCAGGGCTGGGGACCCGCCTCCCCTCTTGCTGCACCACCTTGGCTCAGCCATCTGTCCCCTTGCCACAAAAGCCCAACAACCCCCATCTCCTTTCCTTTCAGTTCTCCCACGCAGCTGAGGCCCGGGCTCCCCAGGACTCCAAGGAGACGGTGCGGGGCTGCCTGCCCATCTAGGTCCCCTTCCTCTATCCATCACCCTTCCTGGCTGTGTTACCTTGGGGGAAGGCAGAGTCCTTTCTGGGCAATCAAACCCGGCCAGTGCTTAAGAATAGAAGGGAAGAAGGTGCTTCAAAGACTCTGCCCTTGAAGGCAAGGGAGAGTGAAGTGGCTTACTTTTTATATATCTCTCTATGTATAATGGGGAGTGCGATATATATAATTAAACCTTTTGGAGGGCTGGTGGGGACAGGTATTAGCCTAGGTGAAGGAGACACATGCAGGGTGCAGAGGCTGTTGAGAGATGAATTGTAAGGTCTGGAGGAACTTAGGGGCTGGGAGGGCTTCCTGGAAGGGAGGAGGGGCTTTTAGCTGCACCCAAGAGTCAGCTGGAGGCTGCCTCAGCAGGAAAGGTGTGGGGGGGGCAGTTTCTGAGCAGAAAGAAGGCTCCCAGATAAACCCACCAGGAAAAACCAGCTTTGGGCTCTTGGCGGCTTTATTGAGGGGCTGGATTCTCTTCCAGACCCTGATCCTTAAGCTTCAAAACACTTTTTAAGCTCAGAGACTCTGGGTCGGCTCCTGGTTGCAGGCTCTTGCCAGGTGCTAGCAGGGCGTCTGGGGCCTCCCAGCTCCTCGGGGGGCTGGAGGTGAGTGTGCTCCACTTGCAGGACCTCAGAAGGCTGGGCTCTGGGATTCTCTGGGGAACCAGGATCCGAGGAAGAATCAAGGTGTTGGGATGTCCAGGTCGTATCCGAGTTGGGCTTGGTGGGGACTGGAAGTTGAGGGCTTTCTGGAGGGTGGGGCTGGGTGGAGAGCTGGGACCTGGGGTTCTCCTGGGCTATGGAATCTTCGCTTGCCTTGTGGGGAGGGGAGAGGTGGAGGGTTAGAGACTGGGGCTCTGTGAGGGAGGATACAGAGTCCCCTTTGCTGCTGGGGTCTGCAGAAGCTGTTGAAGGCCCTGATGGAGAAGCGATTTCTCCGCTGGCCTCTGGGGGCAGCTGGAAAATGGGGTGTTCTGAGGAGCTCCCGGCATCCAAAAGCTGGGGGGTGTGCAGAGATGGCGGGCTGACAGGCAGGGACAGGGGCCGGGGCTCTGGTGGTGTCTCGTCATCTGCTTGCCATCTTGGTCTTCCTGATAGGTCAGGCTGGGTGGGCGTAGGGAGAGAAGTTGCCGTCCTGGAGGTGGAGGAGAGGCTGGCAAGGTGGATGGGCAAATGGAGAAGGACAAGGGGGCTCTCACCAGGCTGAAGCAGCTGTCCGGGTCCCCTCTGTGGCAGCAGTCTAAACTCTGGCTGGGCCGCAGGCTGCTGGTCCTTGTGGCTCTGGTGCTCAGACTGTCCAGAATCTCGCTCAGCAAATCCAGTTCTTCTCCAGAGCCCAGAAAGCTGCCGTCCAGAGCTTCCTCTGCCCATGGTTCCTGGGCATCCCCAGGACTCAGAGGGGGTGTCCTGGGTGAGGATGGGTGGCCTCAGATATCTGCCCAAGACTGGCTACTCTGAAGGGTCTGGAGTTTGGGGACCAACTTCCCCATCAGTCCTGGACCCCCATTTCCAACACTGCCTCCTCCCCTTGCTTTGGAGCCTTACCCCTCCCCGAGGGATTCAGAAGGTCTCTCTTCCAGCCGGAGTCTCCTGCTGGGCCGAAGGGGCCGGTTCTGCAAAGGACAGATTTGGGCCGTGGGGGTGGGGCCTCAGGATTGGGGGTTGTGTGAAAGGAGGGTGAATGGGTGAAGTGGGCACCCCATTTTGGGGTAGACGAGATGTCTGGATGGAGATGGGGGATGGAGGAGGACCTGGTGATAGTTCCAGGTGTGTTCATTGGTGATGGGGGCAGGGGCTTCTCACCTGTCCAAAGTGCTGGGTGATGGGCAGCCGCTGCTGCAGGCGATCTGAACGGCTGGTGAGGGAAGGGGTCCTCAGGGAGCCCCCCCTTTGCAGGCCAGAGTCCCCATCCTAGGAACAAGGTGGGTGAGCCAGGAGCCCCTTCCCCCACCGCCCCTTTGGCCTTGGTCCCTAGCTTTACCTTGTACATCAGAAGACTCTGCACACCCTTCAAGCCACTCTTTGCCTTTGGAGGAGCCAAAAGAGAATTAGACTTGAGCATGATTTGGCCCCGGGATCTTGAGAACTCAGCCCTCCAACCCCGTGGACAGCTTCGCTTAGTCTTGCTATCTGCTCACATGTGTCTCAACAATATATTCAAATTCCCCATGGACTACCTACGAAGTCAATACACACTTTGCCCCTTTGACTAAGACAAAAGGAATATTCCTGGAGGCAATAACCAGCCCTTCCAATGAAACAGAAACAGAAGAGTGGCAGAAAACAGAGCATCATAAAAACGTGTCAGTGTTCAAAAGAGCAAAGGATAAAATCCAGTGGACAGTTCTGAGCTGTAGAAGTTGGTCCTGGGAAACTTTGGGCTTGGGAGAAAAAAACACGAGGGCAGAAGCTGGGATTGTGGCGTCTCAGAAGGACGGAAGACATTTGCCAAAGAATTGTGCTTGTCAATTTTAAATAGGAAAGATGAGATCCGACAAAAATGAATGAAGGCGGTCAATAGAAAATAAAAATAGGAAACATAAATGGTGTAACTGCTGTTTTGGTTCTGATAAAGATGTTGGTGCTCTGAATGAGGGGTTAGATTGTCCTCTGCCTTTGTCACCCCAGTAAGAAGCCTGTCCAGCCCAGCCTCACCGAGCGGTACATGTTCCTGACAGCTGGCTGGGTCTTGGCCTTGACAGAATGCAGGAGGGCACCACCACCTTTCTGGGGAGAGAAAGCCAACGAAGAGAGGCTTGGGCGTATGGGGATGTGTCAGGCCCCACCCACCCACTCAGGCTGTGTGGCATGGGATCACCCTGCGCCCTCTTTGCCCCTCAATTTCTCCACCTCGATCTGTAAATGCATAGTGGGGGCTGTTTAACCTCACAAAAATTAAGGGTGGGACATTCAGTGTTACTACCTTCAGGTTGTCTGCCCAGAGCTGGTAGGAGCGAAGGGTGCCTAGAGAGAGGAGAGAGGGGTGTCACGGTGGTCAGGCTCAGGCCGGGGTGCTGGTGGGGTGGGCGCTCTGAGCCAGGTGCAGAGCTCACCTGATGAGGTGCAACTGCAGGTGATCTCCTGCTCAAAAAGGTCTGAGAAGCCTTCTCCTTTGTTAAGCTTCTCCAGTCGGCCTTCGATGAACTGGGGGTGGGGGAAGGGGTGCCCCAGAACTCTGAATGTGAGGGCTAGGGATCCGCTCACCCTCAAGACATAGAAGCCATCCTTGACTCCTCCAGAAACCCATCCTTAAGCCCCAGGAGTCTGGATCCCACCTCAGGAAGCCAGAGGTCCACACGCTCCCTGCCCCACCCTCCACCCCCAGTCCCACCTCTCACAGGGTCTGGGAAGTAGATCTCTTGTTACTCCAGACAGGCCTGCTTCCAGGGGCCCCACCTCTCGGGACCCTAGAAGCCAGCCTGCATTGAAGGACCCTGAAGTTCATTCCACCTTTTCCCAAGAACCCAGGAGTCCGGCTCCATTTCCCCCCCATATCCGTGCATATAAGACCTAAGAGTCCAGCCCATCTACCCTGCCCCCAAAGAGTCTTTGACATGGACATCCACCCTTGACCCAGATGGCTTCTGCCTTGAGGCTCAATCATTTGGTTCCATTCCGGTCTCCTCAGGGACCTAGAAGTAGATCTTATCCCTAGGAACTCAGATCAGGGTTTCCATTCTTTTTTTTGTTTGTTTGTTTGTTTGTTTTTTGTTTTCTTTTTTTAATATTAATCCAGAAATTCTACCTTTATCTGCAAAAGTCAGGCTATGATATTAGTATACAGCTAAGATTGTAAGCATACAAATGTCATTAAGTCTACTGGATCTTGAAAACTATTCATCGATGCCCACAAGAAAAAGGCAAAAACTATGCCCTCCTGCAAAGGTGTATCAGGCTTTAAGGAAACTCCTAATGGTTCCGAAAAACCTCAACCTTTGTGTTGATGCTAAGAGCCCTTACACATGTATCTGACACCATCTATGCTGACTCAGCCAGGAGTCAGCAGGCTGGATGGATGTCAGCAGGGTTTCCATTCTTTAAGGACCCAAGAGTTCAGTCCTGTTTCTCCCATCCCTGGGTTGGGGGATCCTACTGACCAGGCTGACTCTGGCCCCACCCAGTGGATCCAGGTGTCCACCCCTCCACCCCTGGCTCCACTGCCTGGAATCTGGGTGTCTGTGCCCCTAGCCCTGCCCCTGCAGCCCCCACCTCCCCCCAAGGTCTCTGGCGCACCTGTTTGAACAGCTGCAGGTGCACAGCCCGCTGGTGGAAGGCCTGCAGGGGTGCCCCGGGTTTCTGGGCCAAGAAGGCTTTTTCATCAAAGGTTACAGGCTGGCCCTGGAAGAAGGACATGGATTCTAAGTTCCCCGCGGCTTGCTTTGATCCCTGATTGGGCTTCTCTTATTCTACCGTTCATCTCTGTAGCAAAGGTTGATGGAGCGCCTCTGTGTGCCCAATCTCATGCAGGGCCTTTTGGGCCACAGGGAGGACTTGGGCTTTTATGCCCAGGGAGGTGGGAGCCCTAGGATGGTGGTGGGCAGAGGCAGACAGGACCTGGCTCAGATGCTCCCAGGTCTGACATGGGGAGGTCAGACATGGAGCATAAGGGTGGGAACCCGTGAGAGGGGACTCATGGTGAAGGGTGAGCGCCCTGATTCAGGCAAGCAACAGTGAGGACCAGGTCAGGGTAGAAACAGGAGGGGGATAGATGGGTAGCTTCTGGTTGGGTTCTAAGGGCAGAGCCCACAGGAAAGTGAGATTCTCAAACACTAGGACTCCTGACCGTTTTTGTTGTTGTTTTGTTCATTCTCTCGGCAACACTCATGGAATGCAGAAGTTCCCCAGCCAGGCATCAAAACCCACGCCAAAGCTACAACCAGAGCCACAGTGGTGACAGTGCTGGATCCTTAACCCTCTGAGCCACAAGGGAACTCCCTGACCACATTCTTATAGAATAGTTGTGGAAAACTGGGAGGAGGGGGTGTCAGGGTCAAAAGTCAGCAGATGAAAGTCTTGGCTTCAACACCCACATGGTAGGGCTTCTCTAAGCCTTGGTTTCCTCATATGTAAAATGGGGCCATAATAGTATCTCTCTCTTAATACTGTTGTGGGCATTAAATGAGGTCATATTAGCAATGGCAAAATCTAGCATTTATCCAATGCTGCAGATTGTACCAGGGACAATCTGAGTGTTTTGCAATGCCCATTGACTGACTCCCATGACCATTTTGGGTGTACTGTTGGAATCCCATTTTACAGAGGAGCAAACAGAGGCACAGAGTAAGCACTCCATAAATGCAAGGTCTTATTCTGAATCTTTCAGGGACCCACTGGGCCTCTCCCTCCACATCTTGGCTGCTCACCGGGCTGCAAACAAGTGCATCGCGGTAGCCCCCGAAGAGCAGGGCCTGGGCTTTGAGGAAGAGACGGGACACTCCTT
This sequence comes from Phacochoerus africanus, assembly GCF_016906955.1. NCBI lineage: Eukaryota > Metazoa > Chordata > Mammalia > Artiodactyla > Suidae > Phacochoerus > Phacochoerus africanus. Next base: position 72,781,625 of record NC_062547.1, on the reverse strand, counting down.
CCCCTGGGGCCAGTGCGACCTTCCTTAGCCTCAGCCTCAGCAGGGACACCTGGAGGACAAGGGGGGAGCACTGAGCAGGCAACTGTGCAGCCTCGCCTTCCGGATGCAGCAGGAGGGTGGAAGGGGTTTACACTGACCACGTCTGGGGGCAGCGCCTGCACATCATCGAAGGGTGTCTCCAAGGTATTGGAGTCCACGTTCATCATCACGACATCCTCCAGGCCTTTCTCCCGCACTCTCTGAAGTTGAGTAGCATGAGGGTATGGGCACTCAGAGCTTGAAGATCCCAGGCAGAGAAGAGTACCTGGGGATGCAGAGGGAAGGGGACCCCACCCCCTACCCCTCCCACGGGGACCCCCCCCACCGTCCAGTTCCTACTCCCACTTACCTCGGCAAGACTGGCATGCACTCCGATGAGGTAGGGCATGGGCGCGCTGCGGACAACCCAGGGGGCTGGTCATGCAGGAGTTGTTCTCACTCTCCCCAGGACACCAGGCCTCTCCTCCAATCCCTCCCTCCCCAGTCCCTGCCCCTCACCAGCAGTAGTCCAGCAGATGCGGTGGCAGCGTTGGGATGAGCACGTGCTCCCAGTGCATGGGGTACAGAAGGGCGCAGGACGCGTGGACACACGATGTCAACTGGGGACGGGTCGGGGAACATGGAGTCAGGGCCTAGACTTCCAGCTTCAAGGACCCTTTCTGGGACGGTAACTCTCCTGGCTTTATTTACCATGTCCCCAGCTTCCTATCTCTCCACACATCCCTCCCCTCTTCCCCACTAGCTCCTGGGGAAGAGGTGAAAACTCAAAGCCCTTTCATGTGAAGGCCAAGAATTCCATAAATTACAGTGCCTGGGACTGTGGGACTGGGGAGCGAGGACTCAGCACATACTAGTCCCTGTAGGGGGCGAAGCTAACATTCAACCCTCCGAGATCTCGCTCCTTAAGGGTCGAACGGTGACTCATTCCACTAACCCTACCCTGAAGAAACAGAGCTAAGACTGAGCCTGCCCTGGTCCATCCTTCAGGGACCACTGACACCTCCCCTAAAGAGGAGGGACTAGAAGTCAGTCCCCACCCCGGCCCGCCCCCTAAGGGTGGAGTCAGCATTTAGCCTCCTTCCCTACTTCCGTCCTTCCCCCTTAGGGGCGGAGCTAGAATTTAGCACGTCCAGATCTCACTCTCCAAAGGGGAGGAGCCAGTCTTGCTCTGGGCCATAGTGGGTGGAGTCTGGACTCAGATCCCAAAGGGGTAGGGTTAGAGCGCAGACCCCTCTCAGCACCCCCATAAAGGTGGAACCAGAATTCAACTCAACCCTGACCTTCAAAGGGGGCAGAACCAGGACTTTGCCCTTGGATCTCGCGCCTTTGGGTTAGAGACTTTGGGTTAGAGCTAGGAATCCGCCCAGGTTGCCCCGCCCCGAGGGGTCAAGCCGGGTATCGGCCCCTCCCCAGCCCAGCAGCCCCGCCTCACGGTGCTCAGCTTGCTGGAGATGAGCAGGACCCTTCGCTCCGCTAAGAGCGCGGCGAACAGCCCCACGATGTTCTCGTCGGTCACCGCCACCACCAGCTCCGTTAAGTTCCTCTGAGGAACAGAGAGGAAGGCTGGACTCGAGGGACCATGAGACCTGATAGCCCCCTCCGGATTCCCGGACCTTTTCCCTCCCCCTCTGGTGTCCACTCACATTCTCAGGAATGGAAGGCAAGCGGCCAGAGTCAGGGGCCACGAAGCAGGAAAGCTGGCGGGAGGATTGGCGGGGGACGGATCAGTCAGGGGGTTGGCCCCACATAGGTGCCCAGCCTTCCAGGGTCCCTAGCTCTCCTCACCGGCTTGCTCTTCCCGGGGGCAGGGGGAGGGATGGCATACGCCCTGGAGGTCGTCACTTCGCTGCCCTGGGTGAGAGTTGTATGTGGTCGTCAGGGCTGGGGTGCAGCCTCTCTTCATCCACCTGAGGTCCGTTCCAGGGGTGAGGGGCTACTCACCAGCTCCAGCCCCGGAGTCCCAGGAAGGGGCTGCTGCAGCAGATTTAGAAGAAGTTCCTCCACCTCTGAGACCTGGGTGGGGGTGGGGTGTCTGAATCAGAACGTGGGCTGTGGACTCTGAGGACCTTGGCTCAAGCTGGGTGGTCTGGAAGGGGCCAAGAGGCCCAGGTTTGGCCTGAAAATTCTTTTTCTTCTTCTTTTTAGGGCTGCACTCTGGGCATAAGGAAGTTTCCAGGCTAGGGGTTGAATCCAAGCTGCAGCTGCCAGCCTATGCCACAGTCACAGCAACACCAGATCCGAGCCAGGTCTGTGACCTACACAGCTAGGGATCGAACCCATGTCCTCATGGATACTAGTTGGGTTCCTTACTGCCGAGACACAATGGGAACTCCCACCCTGGGAGTTCTGAGCCAGACTGGGGCTTAGTGTGGTGGGGGCTGGGACCTCTTCGGGAGTACCAAGGGGGCTGGTCTCACTTGGTCCTGGGCCAGGAGATCCCCCACTGTGTTTAGCAGCTTGTAAAACACTTCAAACCAAGGCAGGTGACTGTGGAGAGAAGACACAGTTTCCACGCAGTGCCCCTAGGCAGAGGCCCTTTCCCCACCAGCCCCCATGCCCAGACCCCTGTATCCTAACACCTGAGGATGCAGAGACAACTGTGGGCACCAGCACGAAGGCGGCAGAAACCAAATCTGCGGGTACCGGTCAGGTCCGTGAGGGCAAAGGTGAAGTGCTGTACAGCGCTGCTGGGGGGCTCCCTGGAAGCAGGAAAGGCTCTCAGAGAGACCTAAGCATCCCACCTCCCTGACCACCCCTCTCCATGCCCCCAGCAATACTCCTAGTACTGCATTCACCGTTTGGGGCCCTGAGCCCCAGGGTCCCTGAGCCCCTGGATCCCTGAGGCCCTGGATCCCTGGTCCCCCATCCCTGAGTCCCTGTGTCTCTGAGCCCTTGACTCCCTGAGGTCCTGGATCTGAGTCCCTGGGTCCCTAAGCCCTAGGATCCCTGAGGCCTTGACTCCCTGAGGCCCTGTACCTCTGAGTCCCTGGGTCCTTGAGCCCCTGGATCCCTGAGTCCCTGGGTCCCTAAACCCCTAGATCCCTGGGCCCCTGGACCCCTGGGTCTCTGGGTAAATGAGTCCCTTTGTGTTTAAGTCACTATTTGTCAGAGTCCCCAGGTGCCTAAGTGTCTGAGTCCCTGGGTCCCTGAGCCCCAGTGTCCCTGGGGATATGGTGTCTGATATCTGAGTTTCTGAGTGTTTGAGTCCCTGGGGTCTGAGTCTCCGGGTCCTTGGGTGTCTGCTTCCTTCCATACCTTTCCACATCAAAAGGGAAGCAGAATTTGGGCACCATCTGCATAGCCTCCTGGGGGTGGAGAGAAGCACACACTGCTTGGCCACTCAGGTTGGGCCCCACCCCTGAGCCCCCATCCCCTCCCCCAGGTGGGCAGGCCCTGGGCGAGGGGGGGAAGCAAGGAACCAGTCTACATACCCGGTCCCTGAAGTGTGGGGGGAACTGCCGCAGGATAGGGGGATCTGTGTGGAGAGCGGGCCCTAAGTTGAAGGTCCTGGACCCACCCCCCGTCTTCCCACCCCCACCAAGGCCCCCACTCACCCTCCTGCAGGGAGGCAGGGTAGGCCGCTTCGAAGAACCAATCAAACACAGCAGGGGGATCCCCTCTGTGGGACAGGAAAGTGTTTAGTGGGTCCAGGGACTCCCTTCTGCGTATATGGCTGTGTCTGTGCGGAGTATACACATGTGTGCATGCCTCTGTGTGTGTGTGTGTGCGCGTGTGTGTGACTCTATTCTGTATCTGCCTGAAAGGATAAGACTGTCCAGGGCTGGAGTTCCCGTTTTGGCTCCAGGGTTACAAACCCAACAAGTATCCATGAGGATGCAGTTTTGATCTCTGGCCTCAGTGGGTTAAGGATCCAGCATTGCCATGAGCTGTGTATAGGTTGCAGATGGGGCGTGGATCCTGCATGCTGTGGCCGTGGGGCAGACCTGGCAGCTGCAGCTCTGATTTGACTCCTAGCCTGGGAACTTCTGTATGCTGCAAGCACGGCCCTAAAAAAAAAAGGCAAAAAAAGAAAAATAGTGTTCAGGATATGTGTCAGGTAAGATTGATTGTAGGTGTGGCCAGAGTGAGGGTGAATATCACCTCCATTTTCTTGCATGGCCATGCAGGTCTATGTGTGAGCCCCTGCATGTGTGTCTTTGAGCATGAGACTTCCTGGGGTCCTGGATACCGACCCCAGATTTCTCATCAGAGGAGGGAAAGCAGTATGCCCTGGTCCTTTTGCAAACCATGCAGTCTCTGCCTTCCTCCCCTCCTCCCTCCCCCGTCCACCACGCAGGGGATGCTGGGACTTGGGCTTGGGGAGAAAGAGAGAGGAAGAGAATGGGGAGTGAGTGCAGACACACAGTCTCAAATATGGGGACCCCCATCCCTTCATCCTCACGCCGACACAGGACCCACACAGCAAATCACACACATGGATACACAGAGGACCCCCGCCCCCGTCCCTGCTGCTGAACCCCCGGAAGCCAGCCTCCCCATCACTCAGAAATTACACCAAGAGACACACGCTCAGAGTTACAAACTTAGTCGTATAGAGCCAAGAGGAGAGAGAGAGAGAGAAAGAGAGAGAGGGAGGGATTAGAAGGTCCCGAGTGGCCTGAGTGTGCCAGAGGGTAGAGTCCATACTGTATGCCCGCTGAGAGTCCTGCTCAGATTCCAGCCACCTGTCCCTGTGGCTCACGGTCCCTCCTGGACCTGCCCCAACCTTGCCTCCCTTGGCCCCAGCCCAGGCCTGGTCTGGGAATCTTGGTCCAGAGGATGGGAGAGGGGGTGGCTCTTACTCGGCTGTGGATCCCATGGTCCCTGCAGGGCTGGCCCAGCGGGGCCCTTTCCCCAGGGTCCTGGGGGCCTGTGTTTTCACAGGGCTGGGCCCTGAGCTGGCTCAGCTTCCTGTGTGGCTTAGAGAGGAAGTTTAATGGGTGACGTCCCCGGAGGCAGGTCCCCGCCCCCACCCACAACCAGAGACCCAGGCATCCTGCTTAGAGCCTTCCACTGGATAGGTGGGCAGCAGGTGGTGCAGGCTCATCGGCCAGACCCCCAGCTTAATGCTGCCAGGCTGGGCCACATCTGGACCCTGCTATCACACCCAAGCCTTCCTCTCTGTGGCAGCCAAGGATTCACAGTTTGCCTAAAACGCTTCCTCTTCCCTCAACTTGCTTTCCTTTGGTCCATCTGCGCTGGCCATTCCCTGTATGACCACCAGAGGGAGCCAGGCTGGAGAGGGGACATAGTACCAGATAGGTGGACAGATAGCAGACAAAACATACACACAGACAGACAACAGACACAGGGCCAGGAAGTGACCAGCACAGACAAAGGGATCAGCACAGTCACAGATAGCAAACAGACACAGATATCAAGTCATGTGGGCAGAACATAGTCATGGACACAAACTGGCAGCACAAGCATGGAGCAGTCCTTGTCCATCTAGATGACAGATGCAGAAAGACAACACACAGTAGCAGCAGGCAGACAGTTCCAGACAGAGACAACCAACAGCAGACACACATGCAGAGACCACAGCTGGCAATTCAAAGAGGACAACAGAGAAGGAGACCCAGACAAGAGACAGAAACGCAAAGCGCATAGACATAGAGCAGTAACAAGGGGACAGACACAGTCGGGCCCAGCCACAAGTCAAATTTATAGCCAGATCTAGTCACACACACACAGAGACACACAGCCAGACCCCCACTCAAGCAGAGTTGCAGACTCAGAAACAGGCAGACACCCAAGCAGACAGTCACGTTGAAAAACAAAGATAACACTTGCCGGCACAAAGGCAGGACACAAAATAGGTACTCATGGTCATGCACACACACGAAATCACACAGACAGACTCAGAGAGTCAAAATGCAGCAGTTGGAATTCCCTGGTGGCTTGGTGGGTTAAGGATCTGGCATTATCACTGCTGTGGCTTGGGTCACTGCTGTGACAAGGGTTCTATCCCTGGCTCTGGAACTTCCAAATGCCACAGGCACAGCCAAAAAAGAAAGAAAGAAAGCAGCTGAATAAAAAGAAGGAAAAATGTACCCGAGTCTGCAAGATTGCTCAGCCTCCTGCAAGATATTGAGAATGTCTATATGGATATGGGTGAGAATTTGCATGAATCCACATGTGACCCAGCATGGCCTGGGATATCTGGGGGTGAATGCAGTGTGTCTGCGTGCCTGTGGAATTTGTGTCTAGTCTATTGGGCTGAGTGAGGATGTGGATGACTGGGGATTTTCATTCTGTGCATGTCCATATGACTCCGGGTGCAAGGGTATTTCCATGCTGAGGAAGTGCTTGGGGAAGGGGGGAGAGCACAAGCATATGAATGCACACACACACACACACACACACACACACACACACACACACATCCAAAGCCTCCGGCCAAGACATAGGTGGATGAGGTTGAACACAGATTGGTGCCCTCTTTCTCTCCAAGGGGTGCTGGATTCCAGACAGGGTTGGGGATCAGGGGTGCAGTGTACTCCAGGCATCCCTTTCCCCCTCTTACACTCTCGGACTTTGCTATAGAGTGCATTTTGGTGCCTCCCCCAAATTTACATGATAAATTTTAACCCCCAAGGGGATGGTATGTGGAGATGGGGGTCATTAGGGTGAAGCACACATAAATAGGATCAATGTCCTCATCAAAGCGATGCCAGAGAGATTCCTCACCCCTTCTTCCATGCAAAGACACACAGTAGGAGGACAGCCATCTGTGAACCAGGAAGCAGCTTCTCACCAGACACCAAATCTCCCAGCGCCTTAGTCTTGGACTTCGGCCTCCAGGACTCTGGGAAATAAATGTCTGTTGCTGATAAGCCCCTAAGTCTGTGGGATTCTGGGAGCAGCCCAGACTAAGACAGGGATAACATTTGTAGAGCTAGCCCCAAATTCACTCTAATTCAATCCAATGGCAAATCCCTGGATTGGGGATAATAGAAGAATTCACGTTCCTGATGTGTGATCTCAAGGTGGGACACTCCTTCTTTCTGTACCTATGACACAAGTAAATGCCTCAAAGATCCCGTGAGGGCTCAATGAGAGAATTCACATGAAATATGAGGCCAGGCCTGAATCAATCTTTTGATATGTTTTGTCTATTATTATGGTAGATGGGTCAGGTGGGTGGTTAAGAGTTTTAGAGTCAGAGAGACTTTGGGTTTAAGACTTTACCTAGTTCTTTTAGGCCTTAGGCAAGTCATTTGACCTCTCTGTATTAGTTTCTATTGCTGTGTAATCCATCATCCTAAAGTTAGTGATTTAAAAGAACACACATATAGGAGTTCCCTGGTGGCTTTGTGGTTAAGAAACTGGTGTTGTCACTGCTGTGACTTGAGTTTGATGCCAGGCCCAGGAATTTCCATATGCAGCAAGTATGCAAACAAAACAAAACAGAACAAAAACCAAAACCCCCACATTTATTCTCTGACAGTTTCTGGGGGGGCTTGGACTCTGGACACAACTTAGGTCCTGTACTGTGGGGTCTCTCAGTTGTAATAAGATGTCTGTTGCGTTGTGGTCTCAGCTGATGGCTCAACTGAGAAAGAATCTTCTTCCAAGTTCACGAAGTGGCTGTTGGCAGGTTTCAGTGCATCACGGACTGAGGGCCTCAGTTCCTTGCTACTTGTTGGCCAGACACTACTCTCAGTTCTTTGCCCTGACAGGTGGACATTCCCAACATGCTACTTGCTTCCTCAAAGCAAGCAAGCTGAGAAGGCAGAAGAGTTTGCCAAGACAGAAGTCACAGGCTTTTGCAGCTCAGTCTTGGAAATGGCCTCCCATTGCCTGTGTCACATCCTGTTGGCCAGAAGCAATCACTAGGTCCAGCCCAGGCTCAGTGGGTGGGGTCACACAAGGGCATGAATGCGAGAGATGGGCATCATTGAAGGCCATCTTAGAAAGCTCTCCCTGTGTCTTTGTTTTCTCCATCCCCCCCTTTTGTCTTTTTTTCCCTTCCTTCCTTCCTTTCTTTTCTTTCTTTTCCTTTCCCTTCCTTCCTTCCTCCCTCCCCCTCTCTCTCTCTCTCTCTCTTTCTTTTTTTCTGCTTTTTAGGGCCACACCCACAGCATATGGAGGGTCCCAGGCTGGGGTCAAATCGGAGCTATAGCTGCCGGCCTACACCATAGCCACAGCAACACAGGACCTGAGCCATGTCTGTGATCTACACCACAGCTCACGGCAATGCCGGATCTTTTACCCACTGAGGAAGGCCAGGGATCAAACCCTAGTCAGGTTCGTTTCCACTGAGCCATGACGGGAACTTCAAAACAAGGTTCCTTGAAGTGTACATTTCACTGGGGGAGGGAAGGGGACAGACAAAAGAAGCAAGTATATAAACAGACAAGATAATTTGTGTTAGTGATAGGTGCTATCAGGAAAATAGAACCAGATAACAGGTGGAGTGTGGCTGGGTGCTGATTTAGAGTTGCTGGGGAAGGCTTCTCCAAGGAGATGGCCTTTGAACTGAAACCAGTAGATGAGAAGTGCCTGGCCATGTGCACATCTGGGAAAAAAAAGGAGCAGGAACAGCATGTGCAACAGCCCTGAGGTTGGATCAAGCTTGATATCATCAAGCACACAAAGACCACTGCAGCTGCAGCTTCATGAGTGAGGGGGAGGGTGATGAGCGGGTAGCTAGCAGAGTGGAGACCAAGGTGAGAGCTTAGGTTTCAGTCTGAGTAAGATGGGAAGCGTGGGAAGGAGGGTTCTTATTTGCATTTAAAGGCTCCTCTCTGCCTGATGTGGGAGGACATTGCACACTGCAGGGGGCAGTGACAGTCCAGTCGAAGGGAGCCCTGGGAAGTGGTGGGTGGAGATTGCCTGAGTGAGCAACGATGGTGGCTTAGACCAGCGTATAGATGGTGGAGAGGAGGAGTCAAGTACAAGATACGTTTTGGAGACGGAGACAATTGAACTCAGCAAAGATAAGAAGAAAGTATTTGGTCTAGAAAACAATGAGTCAAGGGTGACTGCTTCTTCTTCTTCTTCTTTTTTTTTTTTTTTTTTTCTGTTTTAGGGCTTCACCTGTGGCATATGGAAGTTCCCAGGCTGGGGGTCAAATTGGAGCTGTAGCTGCAAGCCTACCCCACAGCTACAGCAATGCAGGATCTGAGCCGCCTCTTCGAGCTACAACACAGCTCATGGCAATGCCAGATCCTTAACCTACTGAGCAAGGTCAGGTATCAAATCTGTGTCCTCATGAATCCCTGTTGGGCTCATTAACCACTGAGCCATGAAGGAAACTCCAAGGCTGACTTCTAGATGTGGGGTTTGAGCAAAGGGGTGGTGCCATTTCTTGGGGAAGGGGATTTGGGGGAGGCAGAATGGGGAGTTCTTCTATGGCCGCATTGGGTTTGGGTAATAAAGACAGGAAAGCTCACCGCCGAGTTAGTCATCTTTCTGCTTCACCACCCAGTGCTGTGCCAGGCCTGCTGAGATGCAGTTTGCTGCAGGCTGGATATTCCAGGCTGCCTTACCCAAGTTTCCTCTTCCTCCTGGCTGCAGTGGGACCCAGGGAGGCGGCTGGTGGTCCAGGAGAGTGTGGCTCTCAGCATTCCTCCCTCCCTGTCGCTCTCATTTCTGGTTTGCCTTTCTCTGTACCAGAAGCCAGGGGTTGGGGGACTACATTTCCCAGACTCCTTTGCAGCTCTGGTTCCCAGGATGCAGATTAGGTTCTACCAATTAGAGATATTCATGAGAGATTTGGAAGGTGAAGTGAGGCAGAACTCGTGTGTGTGCGTGATTATTTAGAATAATTTTATTTTATATGCATTTTAATTAATTTTTGTTCAGCACTCTAGTGGACCTGTCTTCATAGCTTCGTGTGTGTTGGGAGGTATCTGAACTCAATTGTTCTGGTGGTGGCAGCCTCTTGATTCTCCACAGTGCAGGGGAAGCAGCTCCCAGGCATAGGGGTATAGCCCGGTCTGTCTGACCCTGAAACCTCTGCCCCCTCCCCACCCCTGAATTAGAAGTCTCTTCAGTGTCCACCTCCATCCCAAGGGGAGGAGCCCTCATGTGGCCTCCCCAGAGGGTGATGAAAAACTACACTCTATAGAAACATGGCAGGACAGCAATTAATTTATTGAGGGGAGGTGAAGGGAGGGGAGGGAGCAGCCTCTCTTGCCCACATGCTCCAGGGAGGGCTTCTTTCTTCCCCAGCAGCATGCCTGGAAAGCCAAGGTTGGTGGGAGGGGAGAGGAGTGCTTTTTGGGAGATCTGGAGAGAAGGTGGGGTCAGAGGGCAGGTGGGGCTTGTGGGGTCAAAGGTGAGGCAAGTTCAGAGAGGCTCAGGGGGGAAGACATCCACGTAAATTAGGGCTTATAGGTCTGGGGGTGCAATGGGGTTCGTGGGGAGGTCAAAGGTGGAGAGGTCAGGGGTGAAGGAGGGCTCATGGAGTTCAAGGTGGGCTTGTGTGAAGCAGGGCTCATGGGGTCTAAGTAGGAAAGGTTCAAGGGGGTTGGAGATAAAGTGGGGCTCAAGGGTCAAAGGTTAGCCAGGGGAAGAGATGCAAGGTGGTAGTCCCAGGTGAGTCAGGCTGGAAGGTGAAGCAGGGTTCTCTGGGGTCAGAGGTCAGCAGCCGAGCAGGGGGGAGACATGAAGCCATGGAGGTGCCCTAGGCTACCTCCTCCTCTGCCTCCTCCTCGAACTCGCCCTCCTCGGCAGTGGCATCCTGGTACTGCTGGTACTCGGACACCAGGTCGTTCATGTTGCTCTCTGCCTCAGTGAACTCCATCTCATCCATGCCCTCGCCCGTGTACCAGTGCAGGAAGGCCTTGCGCCGGAACATGGCCGTGAACTGTTCGGAGATGCGCTTGAATAGCTCCTGGATGGCTGTGCTGTTGCCGATGAAGGTGGCAGCCATCTTCAGGCCACGGGGCGGGATGTCGCACACGGCCGTCTTGACGTTGTTGGGAATCCACTCCACGAAGTAGCTGCTGTTCTTGCTCTGGACGCTCAGCATCTGCTCGTCCACCTCCTTCATGGACATGCGGCCCCGGAACACGGCGGCCACGGTCAGGTAGCGGCCGTGGCGGGGGTCGCAGGCGGCCATCATGTTCTTGGCGTCGAACATCTGCTGGGTGAGTTCGGGCACCGTCAGTGCCCGGTACTGCTGGCTGCCCCGGCTGGTCAGCGGCGCAAAGCCCGGCATGAAGAAGTGCAGGCGGGGGAAGGGCACCATGTTCACGGCCAGCTTGCGCAGGTCGGCGTTGAGCTGGCCCGGGAAGCGCAGGCACGTGGTGACCCCGCTCATGGTGGCCGACACCAGGTGGTTGAGGTCGCCGTAGGTGGGGGTGGTCAGCTTCAGGGTGCGGAAGCAGATGTCGTAGAGCGCCTCGTTGTCGATGCAGTAGGTCTCATCCGTGTTCTCCACCAGCTGGTGAACCGACAGCGTGGCGTTGTAGGGCTCCACCACCGTGTCAGACACCTTGGGGGAGGGCACCACGCTGAAGGTGTTCATGATCCTGTCCGGGAACTCCTCGCGGATCTTGCTGATGAGCAGTGTCCCCATGCCGGACCCCGTGCCGCCGCCCAGCGAGTGGGTCAGTTGGAAGCCCTGCAGGCAGTCACAGCTCTCCGCCTCCTTCCGGACCACGTCCAGAACCGCATCCACCAGCTCGGCGCCCTCTGTGTAGTGGCCCTTGGCCCAGTTGTTGCCGGCTCCGGATTGGCCTGAAGAGGGAAGGGGTGGGGACACCCAGCCATTTTGGGGAGACCATACCCTCAACCTCACCCCGGCCACCCTAGTAGCTGAATAATAGTAACAAAATTATTATTACTGATTGTTCCACCCTTGCTTCCTTTCAGTAGCTAGAAGGATCCTGACAAAACTTAAATCAAGTCCTGGAGTTCCTGCTGTGGAGCAATGGATTGGCGGTGTCTTGGGAATGTTGGTTCAGACACAGGTTCAATCTCTGGCTGGGCTCAGTGGGTTAAGGATTCAGCATTGCCACAGCTATGGCTTAGGTTAAAAGTGTGGCTCAGATCTGACCCCTGACCCAGGAACTTCATAAGCTGTGAGGAGGCCAAAAAAAAAAAAAATCATGTCCCACTTCAGCTCAGAATTACCCCAGTTCATCCATCTTTCAGTAAAAGCCCAAGTTCTGCCCATGGCCCAGAGGCCCTGCAGAACTTACCCCACCCCCTCCCTGCCCTCCCCCCACAACTCTGCCCCAGCCAAATGAGCTGTTCCTCCAACACACCAGGAACGGCTCTGCCTCAGGGCCTTTGCATGTGCTGTTCCCTCTGCCAGGATGCTGTTCCCTCAGACACCCACACAGCTTCCTCTCTCTCCTCCTTCAGGACTTTGTCACTCTCACGAGGCTCTGCCTGATCACTCTATACAACTGCAAACCCTCTCCATTTCTAATTCCCCTTCTGTGCTCCATTTTTCTCCATAGCACTGATAAACCTATTTTTAAAAATTAATCATATTTGTTGTCTGTCATCTTACAGGAGAATGCAAGCTCCAGAGGACAAGGATTAGGATTAGAATAGCTATTGGCTGGTATTTTTGTGAACGGGTAACATTTATTCTTGCCCCCTCCTCTGTTTCCACCTGGGTCTAACCCCCTCATCGCCCATCTGAATCAGACCAGTGCTTCTGCCTGGGTCCCTCCAGCTGGAGTCCACAGCATCCCCCAGTCTGTTCTCCTTGTGGCCGCCAGGGGGCACCCTATGAGCTTCCGAGGCATGCCCTCTCCCTCTGCCCACAGCCCGCCTGGGCTCCCAGCTCCCTGGGATAAAAGCCCAAGTCCTTCCTGTAGCCTAAAGGCCTGGCATGGCCTGTTTCTGTCCCTGTCCCCTCCCTGCCCTCCTCTCCTCCCTCTCTCCCCCTCACTCTGCTCCAGCCACATGGGCCTTCTTACTGTTCCTCCAACACACCAGGGCCTTCACATAGGCTGTTCCCTCTGCCTGGAATGCTCTCCCCCCAGGTACTCCCAGGACTTCCTTCAGGTCTCTCTTCAGTGTCACCTCCTCTGAGAGATTAGGATTTAAACCAGATGGTCTGGCTCCTGAGTCCACACTTTTACCACCACCTTCCCTGGCTCACCTCCCAGAGGCCAAAGAACCTTATGGCCAGACTGGAGCTGCCTGAGAGTATCCTAGAACCACTCACATCCATTGGTCAACCTCATTTAGCCTCTCCATGGCCATTTCCTGATGACCTATTGTGTGCCACACCCACACAGAATCATCATCTTCCTGAATTTTTGCACAGACCAGAGAGGGAAATTCACTTGTCCAAGGTCACACAGCTTGTCCCACCAATCTGAGGGCTCCAGATTAAACTACCATGCATTAAGGAGGAGAGGTGCTGGAGGAGGAGGAGCCTGGGACCTGAGGTCAGGTGGGGAGGGGGGTGCATTTAGCTTGACCTAAAGGTAGCTGGAAATGTTTCCTAGAGGATTGTTCATGGAGGGTGAATGCCCCTTGAATCTGAGGGCTCCAAAAGTGCTCATGGTCTTTATACATGCTGTTCCCTCTGGCACATCTTTCCTTGCTTCCTTGCACCTCGGTCAACCCAAGTCCTACTCACTTTGTAGGCTGCAGATATTAATAGTGGTAATGATAATACAAACCACAGCAAAACATCAACTGCTTCTCTTCCCCTCTGTGAACTAGCCACTGTTGTAAGTTTTTTTTTTTTTTGTCTTTTTGCTATTTCTTTGGGCCGCTCCTGTGGCATATGGAGGTTCCCAGGCTAGGGGTTGAAACGGAGCTGGAGCCGCCAGCCTACGCCAGAGCCACAGCAACGCGGGATCCGAGCCACGTCTGCAACCTACACCACAGCTCATGGCAACGCCGGATAGTTAACCCACTGAGCAAGGGCAGGGACCGAACCCGCAACCTCATGGTTCCTAGTCGGATTCGTTAACCACTGCGCCACGACGGGAACTCCCTGTTGTAAGTTCTTTATATGTATTAATGGCTTTAAGCCTCACAATCCTGAAAAGTCTTTGTATAATCCCTGTGTTAAAGACGAGGAAAAAAAAAAAAAAAGATGAGGGAGTTCTTCGATGGCCTAGTGGTTAAGGATCCAGCATTGCCACAGCTGCGGCCCGAAAACTTCTGCATGCGGTGAGTGTGGCCAAGAAAACAAAACAAAAGATTGAGGCACAGAGAGATTGAGGAGACTGTCCAGAATCACCCAGCTGACTCAGTCAGTGGCTGAGCTTGACTTATTTATACTCTCTTGCACAAGGATATCAGGTTCAGGGGGATGGGGGTGGGGGCAGAGAGCTTTGTTCTTGGCTGTCTCTCTAGGAGATGTATAGGGCCTGGTATGCAGTAGGTGCTCAGTAAGTATCTGTCAACTGCATGAAGTGGCAGAGCTGGGATTTGTGGGCTGTGGTCTGGCTCAGGTCCATATTGTTAAATGAAAATGCCACCTCCTCCGGGAAGCCTTCCCTCCCTGGCGCCTCCCCTCTCCATTGTATAAGATGCCTCCCACCTGGGCTCCCATGGTGGTCTGTGTGTCTGCCTCCCCCATTGGGCTCCGGGTCCTTGTGGTCACCTTTGAGTCCAAATGCTAGGTGGAGAATTTTCTCCAAGCCATGTGCAAGTGAAAGGATCAATGCGGGCTCCTCTGCCTGTGTCCCAGGGCCGTGACTTACCAAACACAAAGTTGTCAGGTCGAAAGATCTGGCCAAAGGGACCTGAGCGGACGGAGTCCATGGTGCCCGGCTCCAGGTCCACCAGCACAGCTCTGGGGACATAATTTCCTCCTGCAGTGAAGCAGATGGAGAGAAGCTTGGTCAGCGCCAGGAACCAGCATCCTGTCCCTCCCCACCCCCACTCCCGCAGGTGCACTCCCACTCCTTACCTGTGGCCTCATTGTAGTAGACATTGATCCTCTCCAACTGCAGGTCGCTGTCCCCGTGGTATGTGCCAGTGGGATCGATGCCATGCTCATCACTGATCACCTCCCAAAACTAGATGGGTGATGGTGGCAAGGACCAAGTAAGGGGAAACCGGTGGCCAGGTCTGCCCCCATCTCCATCGTCTGCTCTCAGGACCCGCAACCACTTTCTAGCTGTCCACCTGTCCCTCAGCAAGGTGAATGGGGACATAAGGCATAGTGGGGAGGCAAGGATGAGGCAGCAAGAAGGGAGAGGTGGGGGCAGGGTGAAGCAGAGTCACCACCCCAGCTTAGCGGGCTGGTGTCAGCACTCCCTGGCCGCTGCCTTGGGGAGGGGCGGGATCTCTTTGTGCGTGTGGAGGGCACGGGGGGCCAGCTGTGAAGCCAGCTGCGGCAAGCGGACCGAAGGCTAGGGCCCCACCCCCACCGGCCTCTTTGTTCCCAGCTTGGCCCTGCCCCCCGCGTCCCTCCCCCACCGTCCCTGGGGTGCTGGCCTCCTGGGTAACCGGTCCCCCCGCCCAAAGACCCGCGGCGGAGGAGCTCTGCGGAGCTCGGCAGACCGCGCTCCACATTTCTCGGCATCGGCATCGTCCTCGGCCCGGGTTCCCTGCACACCTTGGCTCCGATCTGGTTGCCGCACTGGCCGGCTTGCAGGTGCACGATCTCCCGCATGATGGTGGCCCTGGCGGTGGTCGCGGCGGCGGTGGCGAAGGTTCTGGTAACTGCGGTGGCGGGGCTGAAGGTGGATGCGGCGGCGGTGGCGATGGCGAACCTCGGTCCCTGCGCCCCCCCAGGCGCCTCTATATGAGCAGGCGGGGCTCGCGTCACGGCCGGTCACTGGCCCGCTCCGCCCCCTGGTCCCGCCCCGAGACCGAGGGTGCTGGGATGGATGGAGAGATCCTTCTCGATCCCCCTCCCTTTCCTCCTGGAGACCTCCCGGGCCCGGGGCTGAGACGCGAGGTGGCCCTGTGCGACCCCACCCTGGGCGGTGGGGGCGAAGCTCCTCAGACGCCCTCAGTACTATCTGCCTCCCCCACCCCTCTCCAAGCCGGGCCTGGCGATCCGGGTCTTGCAGGGATGGGTCGGGGGTGGGGAGGGAGAGCGAGCGTCCAGTAAACAAGCCGCGGGGAGATCCTGCTTCTCCCTCTTCCTCCAAGCGGCCCTGCCTCAGTTTCTCTGTCCCAGGCCTCCTTCCCCATTCCATTTAGTGCCCTCGCTTTAACTGGGAGGGCTCCTAGCCCGGGCCGAGCTGGGCGCTCCGGAGTAGCCGTCTGTTTGGGGAGGTTGGGGGCGGTCAGTTCCTGCCGGACTGATCTTGCAGTTGTGTAGTAAGTAAAACCCCGATGTTCCTTCCATGTTTGACTAGGGAGACTTGCAGAAACTGATGGAGGTTTGGGGGAGGGTACTGTGCGCTCCCCCTGGACACCTCTCTTGGGCTTTGGATCTGTTGCACGTGGGGTCACCCTCAGCTTTGCCTGGGGTGGAACAGCAAAGATTAAGATTTACAGCTGGATTACCTATTGGGGGGAGGGTGTAAAGGATCCCTGGGGGACTGCCTTGCTCCCTCCCAGATTAAAACCTCTCTGCTCCATTGTTCTAATTCATTACAATGCATTGTTCTAATTCACTGCAAAATCCCTGCCTTTGCATTTCTAATTAGTCTCTGACCTTACGCAGGCTACTTTGCCTCTCTGTAGCTGAATTTACTGCAAGATGGGGAGTCAAGAATGCCTGACCTCAAAAAAAAAAAAAAAAAAAGAATGCCTGGCCCCCAGGTGGTTGGGAGGATCCAAGAGAGGGCCCAGTTCACAGCAGAATGGCCCCAGTTTTCCCTCAATAAATTGTAGCTATTAGTATTACAATGATTATGACTGTTATACTGGACAAAACATCCTGTGCTGCCCGGAAAGTGAAGGCCAGACCTCTTGTGGCCACCTTCTTTTGGCAGCCTCTGCCTCAGGGGTCGAGGAAGCCTCCTCTTTATCCTCCATGGCTTCTGGCTACTGTGGGGTGGGGGTGGGGTTAGTCAGGTCTGCTGTATGGCTGGCACCTCACTTTCTTACCAGTGGTTTCTTTTTTTAAATGATTTTTATGTTTTCCATTATAGCTGGGTTACAGTGTTCTGGCAATTTTCTACCGTACAGCAAAGTGACCCAGTCACACATACATGTATACATTCTTTTTCTCACATTATCGTCCATCACACCCCATCATAAGTGACTAGATATAGTTCCCAGTGCTATACAGCAGGATCTCATTGCTTATCCATTCCAAAGGCAATAGTTTGCATCTATCACCAGTAGTTTTTAATTTTGTGGTTCTCAGCTGGGAGAAGTTCTGCCCCAGGAGGACACTTGACAGTGTCTGGAGGCAGGGTTGTTTTTTTTTCTCCCCCCCCCAGCCACACCTTGCACATATAAAAGTCCCCTGGGTCAGGGATTAAACCCGTGCCACTGCAGTGACCCACGCCACAGTAGCGACAACACCAGATCCCTAGCCTGCTAGGTGGTCGGGGAACTCCCCGGAGACATTTTTTTTTTAAACTCAATGAATTTTATTACATTTATGCCTGGAGACATTTTAAAATGATCTTTATTTTTTCCATTATAGTTAGTTCACAGCGTTCTGTCAATTTTCTACTGTACAGCAAGGTGACCCAGTCACATATACATTCTTTTTCTCCCATTATCCTCTATCATGCTCCATCATAAGTGACTAGATATAGTTCCCAGTGCTATATAGCAGGATCTCATTGCTTATCCACTCCAAAGGCAATAGTTTGCTGGAGACATTTTTGATCATTACATCTTGGGGATGTTACTGGCATCCAGTGGGTGGAGCCTAGGGATATTGCTCAACATCCTGCAGTGCACAGGACTGTTTCTGCAGCAGAGAATTATCTGGCCCCAAAGATCATTGGCCAAAGCCACGGTAGAGAAACCTGATTTAGACTTATGAGGTTATCACCCAGTGCAAATGTTAAAATTGATCTCTGAGACACACAGTTCCTGGATTGCAGTAGGAGGTCCACTAACCCATGTTAACATCAAAACAAATTCAAAGACTCTGTATTGGCATTTAAATTTTTTTTTAAATATCAAGAGTCATAAAAACACTTACGTTTTTATGGAAGGCCCTGCTGGGAGGGGCTGACTTAGGACTCAGCCCCAGAAAAATGGGGTTTCCTGTGTCACCCCCTAGGGTGATTTGGGGTGAGGGCTGAACTCCACAGAGGTGGGGCTTCCTGGATTAGCCCATCTGGGAAGGGATAGTTCCCTGGCAAGGCCAGGCCCTGCAGTGGGTAGGTGCCTCTGATCTTTCTCTGCATCGGGGCAGCTCTTGGGCTTCCTGAGGATGCTCAGGGGAAGAACCCATAGAGGGGAAAGGGGGACGAAGTTGAGGAGCAGGGGACAGGCAGCCTTCTAGCACCTGGAGCTTCTGGGATCTGGCATTGCCAGAGACGTAGAAAGCCTGCAGGGATGGAGTGGGAGGGGTTGGGGTGAGCTGACGTCACTGACACCCCTTGGCCACTCCCTCCCGTCTGGCCTCTCCTGGACTCCCGACCTGGCAGATGAGAAGTACCCAATGGTGTACCCAATGGTTCCCAGGCATGCAGACCATCGCTGGTACCCAGGTGTCCCATGCCATCTCTTACCACCCAGAAAGCCATCAGAGCTCCCTGCAAGAATCCAAAGATGGCATCATAGGAGGCAGCCAGTGAACAGAGCTAGGGATAAGAGAAGGAGCTGGATGGTAGGTCATAGGAGCCAGATTTTCTGTCCCTAGGAACTGGCCTGTACATAAAACTGGAAGGCAGGGACAGGGGTGGAGGTGGGGTTGGGTGGGCAGTGCCTTGAAACCCTGAGAATCCAGAGGGACTCAACCAGGGCTGGGCTTTTGTGCCTCCCTGCCTGTATGAGCCTGCCAGTTTTGAATGGAAATGGATTTCAGCCTCTAAAGAGGGTAGCAGCTGCGGGCCCCCTGAAACCATTATTGGAAGAGAACCTCATGCTAGACACTGCACCCCGGCTTTGGGAGAATTGTGAGACGGTGAGTAGTTTCACAAGGTTCAGGGGAGATCGTTCAGGTAGGCTCCAGCTGTGGCCTAGTACCCCTACTTCTTGCCAGTGTCAGCTCTCCAATCAAACCAGGTCAGTCTCATTGGGAAGTCCTCAAAAAGTAGAGGTTGAGCTCTTGATTTTGAAGTGGAAAACAGAAAACAAACAAAAGCCCCTTCTTTAAGCATCATCTTCAGAGTTCCCATTGTGGCTCCGCAGGTTAAGAACCCAACTTAGCGTGTTGGAACCCAACTATGTTGGAACACAACCAACACAGTGTCCCCGAGGATGCAGTTCGATCCCTGGCCTCACTCAGTGGGTTAAGGATATGGTGTTGCCACAAGCTGCAGCGTGGGTCGTAGATGCATCTGGGATCCAGCATTGCTGTGGCTGCGGCGTAGGCTGGCAGCTGCAGCTCTGATTTGACCCCTAGCCTGGAAACTTCCATATGCTGCAGGTGCCATCCTAAAAAGAAAAAGAAATTTTTTATTTTATTTATTTTTTTTTGTCTTTTGTCTTTTTTGTTGTTGTTGTTGTTGCTATTTCTTGGGCCGCTCCCGCGGCATATGGAGGTTCCCAGGCTAGGGGTTGAATCGGAGCTGTAGCCACCGGCCTACGCCAGAGCCACAGCAACGCGGGATCCGAGCTGCGTCTGCAACCTACACCACAGATCACGGCAACACCGGATCGTTAACCCACTGAGCAAGGGCAGGGACCGAACCCGCAACCTCATGGTTCCTAGTCGGATTTGTTAACCACTGCGCCACGACGGGAACTCCAGAAAAAGAAATTTTAAATTTTATTTTATTATTTTTTTAGGGCTGCACCTAGGGCATATGGAAATTTCCAGGCTAGGGGTCAAATCAGAGCTGTAGCTGCCGGCCTACACCACAGCCACAGCAACTTGGGATGCAAGCCTTGTCTTTTTTTTTGGTCTTTTTGCTATTTCTTTGGGCCGCTCCCGCGGCATATGGAGGTTCCCAGGCTAGGGGTCTAATCAGAGCTGTAGCTGCCAGCCTACGCCAGAGCCACAGCAACGGGGGATCCGAGCCGCGTCTGCAACCTACACCACAGCTCACGGCAACGCCGGATCGTTAACCCACTGAGCAAGGGCAGGGACCGAACCCACAACCTCATGGTTCCCAGTCGGATTTGTTAACCACTGCGCCACGACGGAAACTCCCAAGCCTTGTCTTTGACCTTCACCACAGCTCACGGTAACGCCGGATCCTTAACCCACTGAGTGAGACCAGAGATCGAACCTGCATCCTCATGGATCCTAGTTGGGTTTGTTACCCCTGAGCCACCACAGCAACTCCAATTTTTTTTTAAACATCATCTTCCTTGAGAGGATAAGGAAGAATGGGACCGGGGCTGTTGTGTGTTTCAGGGAAAAATCAAACATGGACACTTGAGGAACACTTAGAGGTGGGGGCATTCCCTAAGATCCAGAACATTCTGTTCACAGACTTGGCCACACTTTCCTTGGGCCATCGAATCAAGACCAGGCCTGCCTCCTGGTTGTGTGTGATTATCTGTGCACCTCCAGGCATTGCTGATGTGCTCTCTGGTCCCCAGCTTGCCCTGGGGATGGAAGGAGAATGTTTTGCCTGTTATTAATGATAATAATGACCTTTAGGCCAGATCCTGTTTGAGGTGATTTGAATGTGTCAGCTCATTTATGTTTTAACTCATGAAACCACAGCCCTAGGAGGCAAGTACTGTTTCCATACTCATTTTACAGGTGTGGAAACAGAGGCCCAAAGAGGCTGTGTGTCTCACTTTTAGTCACACATTGTTGAGGTTGGGACTAGAGCTTGTACATTCCAGCTCCAAAGTCCTGCGCCTTTATCACTACAGGAAGCTGTTGTTACTTCGTTACTTGGTCTTTAAGATTAAAAAAAAAAACCAAAAACAAAACAAGGGAGTGAATAGTGGGAATAGCAGGAAGAAATGTTGCTGGTGTGAAAGCAGCTGTGTGACCATCCTGTGCCCTGGGGCCAGGGCTTCTGTCCGTGTCATTGTGTCTGTCCATCACCGTACGTGGGTGCCCTGGGCCGGCTCCAGTGTGTGAAATCTGCTCCTGCCACTTGAGTCTGTGCTTGCTTTGCCCACTGGGCCTGTGGGTCAGCGACTCTTTCCCAGAGGCTCCCCCTCCCCGACCTCCTCCTGCCACTCCACTGTCCTAACAGACCTACACCTCAGCAGGCTCTGAATCCATCCCCCCCACCCCCCGCCCTTGGTGGATCCCAGCCCTGGGCAAGGACCCAGCCTGGCACGGTCCCTCTCCAGCTGCAGGGAGGGGGAGACAGAGGGTTCTGAAAGTTGCTGTTCCAGGACAGGGACGCTGAATGTGTCTTAAGAGGAGCTTGGCCCTCCCCATTCCCGCCCTCCTGACACAAGCTCCGTGGAAGCCGCTGTGCCTGGCACTGCTGTTCCCAAGCATGGGGTGGGGATGTGGGGGATGGGGTGGGGGGACAATGGAGCATTTTCTGGCTTTGTTGGGTGTGTGGCCCACCTCCTGCCAACACTCACCACCAGATATACCATGGAGTACGTTCCGATGGTGGCATCCTCTGAATAGAAGTATTTCCTGGGAGATGGGTCGGGGGAGGGTGGCCATCAGCTGGGGTTGGGGGGGTAGACATGCTCTGTGGGTTCCCCTCCTCACTCACTCCCCTGGCATTGAGGACATCTTCAGGGTGCCTGGTGCAGGTGTAGTCCCTCGTAGTCCAAGGAGGCTGGGTCTGGCAGGCACGTGGCCAGGAAGTGGGGCTGCAGGTGGCCTGTGGTCATCTTGGTAATGCTGGTCAGGAAACAGCTGGCCAGGCCACCAAAAATGAGGGCACCCAGCTGCTTGTAGACCATGGCCATGTACGTGCTGCTCATGAAGGCTGTGGCGAGCTCAGCTGCAGGCCCTGGACACGAATCAATCTCCTAGGCTGATCTGTGGGGCCACGTCAGAAAGGTGAGGCGGCCACTGCTGAGGACAAGGGGCACACTAAGTGGAACATCCCCAAGCTTTTGTCTCAGGTTCATACAGAAGGGAGGCTGTTGTTTTCCACTAAACCAGGCCAAAGCGTGGGGCTTCTCATTTCATCGCGCGCGTGCGCACGCGCACGCACACGCAATTGGGAAACTTCTCCCAGTCCTGTGCCTGAAACGGGCAGGACTTTTTTCTTTTCTTTCTTTCTTTTTTTTTCTTAGGGCCGCACTTGTGGGATATGGAGGTTTCCAGGCTAGGGGTCGAATTGGAGGTACAGCTGCTGGCCTACACCACAGCCACAGCAATGCCAGATCCAAGCCATGTCTGTGACCTACACCACAGCTCATGGCAACGCCAGATCCTTAACCCACTGAGGGAGGCCTGGGATCGATCCCGCGACCTTATGATTACTAGTCAGATTCGTTTCCGCTGTGCCACAATGGGAACACCGGACTTTTTTTTTTTTCCTTTTGTAAAGGGGCATATGGAAGTTCTCAGGCTAGAGGTCGAACCAGAGCTGCAGCTGCCAGCCTATACCACAGCAATGGCAACACCAGATCTAACTATGCCGCACCTTGCAGTAATGCCAGATCCTTAACCTATGGAGCATCCCCCTGGATACTAGCCAGGTTCCTAACCCATTGGGCCACAATGGGGACTCTGGGCAGGACTTCTTAAGCCAAGGGATATGGCTTCCCAGAGCACCAGGAAAAGAGGTCCCATATCTGAAAGGGGCAGGGACTTCCTGTTACATGAGGAAAAGAGGTGAGCCATCTCCCTGGTTTATGTCAGAAACAGGCAGGATTTCCTGTCTTATATAAGAAAGGGGTGGGACTTCCTGTTATACCAGGGGGGGAAAAAAGGATAGATTTCCTCCCAAATGCCTGAAAATGGTGGAACTTCCCTTTTTACCAGAAGAAAGAGCAGGATGTTCCATGTTTGAAAGGGGAAGATTTCTCAACTCCCCAGGAGAGGGGCAGGACTGCTTCCTGCCTTCTGCAGATAAGGGATGGGGCCTCTCTGTTTCCTGGGGAGGGGGGAACAGGGACTGAACTTACTCCATGCCTGGGGCAGGGAGGTGGGTGTTTCCTCTCTGCTCTGACAAAAGTGAGGAGTCGTACCTTTTTCTTAAGGAAAGGAGGGTTGCGCTCTTGAGCAGAGAGAGTTCCCATTTCAGTAGAAAAAGAGGTAGTACTTCCTCCTGATTTAGATCTACATGGGTGGGGGTTCCCACTTTTGCCAGAAAAAGGGGTGAACTTTCCCATGGCGTGGGGTCAAAGTGGCCAGTCTCTTACTGTGTGGATGGAAACGATGAAGCCCGTCTTCCTGAGTGCTGACTCCTCCATGACATAATGGGCTATCCGTGGGTATGGGGTGGTGGTGTCATTGCAAAAGAAGCCCTGGTTATGGGGTACCGGTCTCAGCACGATGGGCAGGCTGACGGCAGCGGGTGGCGATGACCCCACTCATGGACAGGTCACCTGAAGTTTACTCTTCTTAGGCCTTCTGGCCAGTCTGCCCTCCCTGCATCTCTACAGCCTGGACATGACGAGGACATAGGCAGGGAGGAGAGTCCAGCCAGGAGGCCAGAGGAGGCCAGAGCTCCAGAGACCCCTTCATGGTGAGGTCCTGTGAATGAGGTGGATAATGGGTTAGGATGATGAGGGGATAAGGGTGGAAGGGTTCACTTTTTCTGTGTGTGTACGTGTGTCCTGATGTATGTGTGTATGGTCGTGGCTCTTGTGTCTTTGTGTGTGAATGCGTATGTGTGTGCTGGTGAATATCTGTCTGTATCGTGTGTGTGATGTGGATAGGTGTTTGTGGTACACACAGGTACATGTCTCGGTGTGTGTGTGTGTGTGTGTGTATTTGAGAGAGAAAGAGGGATTTATGCATGTGTGTCCATGTGTGGGTTGTGCTGATGTGTATGGTTAGGTCTGAGATCTGTATATATGTGCTTGCCTATATCTATGGGTCTGTGGCTGATCGAGCTGGGAGATATGGTGGCAAAGTTGAGTGTAAGCAGCATCCGGGGCCCCTCACCCAATGCCACCATCCTAAAGTCAGGCAGAACAGAGGGCCTGTCTCTAGCTGGTGCCAGGCTCTCTGTCTGGCCCACCCATCTTAAAAGCTTACACCCAGGTCTCCCATCCCTCTCTTGACCCTGATATTCTGTTGCCCACGGAAGTCTGGTGGAACGAGGCAGCTGGAACCCAGCTTCCCACAGTCCTCAGCTCCTTCCTGGGCTGGGAGGGCAAAGTGTCCCAGCCTGGCCTCTGCTCCCCAACGTGGGGGCTTTGGTCACTGGCCCTGCCCACTGGGGAACTGGGAGGGCTTGCATACGCCAGCCACACATCTAGACCCCAAGCAAGCTCAGGACACACAGATATATGCACACACAGAGTCTGACCCAGACACACAGATTCAGAAACACACACACAGACACATAATGCCACAGTATACCTGCCATTGATGCAGGCCCATATAGACTCAGACACACACCTGGCTACACAAATACATTGGATTCACCCTCAACCCAGATGCAAAGGCATGGACCTCCATAGACCAAGTGCATGCACAGGAGTCACCCACAGTGAACATGCCTCCCCTAAGCCAACACAACACTCAATACAAACACAAAATACGCAGCCCAGAGACCCAAAGGGGCACACACAAGTGCATGAGTATACACACGCAGAATCGTACATTCACATGGTATATAAGTGCAACACAAATCAGACATACAGACCCAGGGGTTTTCACACACCATATGCACAGTCAAACATATACAAAGACACACAGTACAAACGTACTTCCCCCCACTACAGACACACAGACAGACCCAGATACAGGATTCAAAGAGACATACGGCACATAAAATCACATGAAAGACTGAAAAAATAAAAGAAAAAAGAAAAAGATGCGTAGCCAGATAGTGACCCCAGCACCCAGACAAACACACAAAAGTTAGGAGAGAAGTCCCCCCACCCCATTCACACAGACACATTGACCCGGCCATCCCAGAAACATGCTTATGGACACACAGATGTGAAGACACCCAAGTACTCACACCAGGTGGCCCAAGTAGTCCCCAGTGTAGAGACCCTCAGATAAAGACAGGCAGACAGCTCCCCTCCACGGCCCCTTGGGTGTACACATGGGGGGCTCAAGGCTGGTGGGGAGGGCGCTCAGCCAGCAGCAGACAGAACACGTCCAAAGCCGCCAACAGCAGTGGTCGGAATGGGGGTGTCCTGCACGGATTCCCCTGCCACAGGCACTGGTACCGGATCACCAGCTCCAGCAAGGCCAAAACTGTGTGTGATAAACTCATTGACTATGGAGGGGGGCGAAGGGGTGGGCGAGCCCACCCGGAATGGTATTAGAGCCAGAGAACTGGGCGGGGCCAGAGCGGGGAGAGGCCGGCCTGAAAGGTGAAGACCCAGGTAGGCAGGGGCGGGGTCCCATGGTAGGGCAGCAATTGGATGGCCAAGGGGGCAGGGCCTTCCCGAGGAAGGGCGGGGCTGGGGAAACTGATGTTTCCCCTGGCTCCCTTATTTATTTATTTATTTGTTCATTTATTTGCCTTTTCTAGGGCCGCTCCCGCGGCATATGGAGGTTCCCAGTCTACGGAGCTGTAGCCAGAGCCACAACGCGGGATCCGAGCCGATTCTGCAACCTACACCACAGCTCACGGCAACGCTGGATCCTTAACCCACTGAGCAAGGCCAGGGGTCGAACTCGAAACCTCATGGTTCCTCGTCGGATTCGTTAACCCCTGAGCCACGACGGGAACTCCAGGGCTGAAGATTTAAATAGGAGGCAACAGAAGGGCGGAACCTGGGGAGGGAGAGGGTGGTCCAGGGTGAGAAAAATAGAAAAGTGGGTGGGGGCAGGAGAATGGTCGAGGCCTGGGAGGCTGATGTCTGAGAAGTGGGCAGAGCCTAGGGAGAGTGACGGGAAAATGAGAGGGACTTGGGGTGAGTGAGCAGGGCTCGGGACAATGATGTATAGGAAGTGGGCGGGGCCTAGGGAGAACGACAGGACAGTGGGAGGGGCTGGGGCGTGTGCCAGGCCTGGGAAGCTGATCGACAGTGGCGATCCCCTGGTGGTCATTTTCTGGTTGAGAGCCAGGCTGAGTAGGCGGCATCCTTCCTTCTCCCCAATGGTTGCCTGTCCCGCCCCACCCTGCCGGGAGACGTCGCCGCTCCTCATTGGTCGGGCGCCGACCAATGGAAATTCGCCTTTGGACTCTACGAGGTCTGCCGCAGTTCCCGGAGCTGCACCCTCTCCGCAGGCACTAGGGCGCTGCACGGAGTCGGGGCGAGTGGTGGTCTTCTGTCGCACTCCTGCTTCCCTCGCTCTGTTTCCACAACCAAGGCCCTATCTGACTCCGCTCCGTACCCCCGTTCCTCTGCTCCCAAGTTCCTACGCTCCTTCTTCCCGGCTTTGCTTTTGATGCTGAAGACCTAGAAGCATCTTTCCTTCCTTTCGGTCTAAGTCCCCCTCCTACCCGCCAATTCCGTGCAGCCCTGGACTGAGGCGCCCGGTCCACCAGGGGTCGCCCGCGGCCTATATTGAGTGCCGCTACCCAGGAAAGGCGCCCAGAAGTTCCTCAAGGGAGAGAAGGGTAGCCGCCCCCCCCGCCACCCCGGCCCCGAGAAAGAATGAGGTCCTGGATCACCACTGTCGAAGGTGGATCTTGAATGGCTCGAAGGGTAGGGCCTGGATCTTCACCGAGGGCCAGGCCTAAGTTCCTTTGTACTCTTGTATCTTTGCCAGTCAGCCTGTGTCCGTGTGTGACTTGAGTGCCTTTGGTGGTCTCCTGGCATCTGATATTTTGGGTCTCTGAATGCATATCCTAGAGTCTTCGATACTCTTTGAGGCTATGTGTTAGTGGGTGGGTTTGACCATCCATGGCCACTGTGTGACCTTGCGTGTTTCTTGTGGCTAGCTCCGCAGCTGATCTTGCATAGCTATGACTGCACCTCTGGGTATGACTGTGTGACTGTGTATGTACCTGTACTGTGTATCTCCACTTCTGTTTTGGTATACACATGATTGTAGGTCTGCAATTGTGTGTCCTGTTCTTTCTTTTCTTTTCTTCTTGGCTCATTTTCCGCCGCACCAGCAGCACATGGAAATTCCTTGGCCAAGGATCGAATCTGAGCAGCAGCAACGCCAAATCCTTAACCCATTATGCCACAGCGGAAGCTCCATGTGTGTCCTATTCTTGATATACTTGCTGTCCATGATCTGAACACGTATCTATTGTCTCTGTGTGTCTCTGTGGCTAGCTTTAGTGGCTGCTCTTGTGTGTCTATGTCACAGTGCATGGTGTTTGTGAGAGTGTGAATATGTCTCTGTGGGGTGTTTGTGTCTCTGTCTCAGTTTCTGCAATTGTGTATGGTCTGAGTGGATATGTCTTTTGTACACCCATGTCTGGTGGCTGTCTCTCTGGGCGAGTTGGAGAGTCCCTTCTAGTTGGTAGCCCTGTGGGGGCTTCCTTCCTGGGGCAGGCTGCCTAGATTCCCAGAAAAATGAGCTGGTTTCTCTTGGACCAGGTCCCTCTGAGGGGGACCCCGGGGCCCTCCCTGATCCCCCTGGGTCTTCCCCATCCTTGTGTCCTTCCACTGTCCTTAATAGGGAAACACCATTTCCTGCCTTTGATGTCACTGGCGTTAAATTTTCCCTTCCTCCAAACAGCTCAGGCCACTAGTTTCCTTCTTTGTGTGTTCACACCTGACCACGATTCTGTCCTTAACATAAAAAAAAAACCCAAAACAAAGTAAACCAGTAATACGTGGAAAATGCAAGTAGGCAGAAGCATGTACAGTGAAAGGTCCACCTTCTCTAGTTAAGATCATTCCTCTGAATCCCCCTAGCTTTTTATATACCTTCCAGATGCGTGCTATGCAAATGTACCTCTGCTCTGAAACCAAATCCTCACTCTTTGTTTTCTTAGCCCTTAGAGATCTGTATCGAGCCCCAAAAGATGACTCAACTTCACCAATGGGTTGATTAATGAACTGATGCTATGAGCAAGCGAGCAATAATTTGACCATTTCTCTTTCGATGACTCTTTTGGCTATTTCCATTCTAAACACTGCCTGCCCATCTTTTGGCCCAGATATTTACACTAGTTTTGCTTCCCTGGTGCTTCGACCACAAGATCAACCCCCGCATACCATCCCTCAGGGACACTAGACTGTCAGCCGCCCTGGCAGTGACCATGGCCGGCCAGATAGCACACCCACCCACGCCACATGCTTTTCCGGCTCCAGATTCTTGACAATTCTACAAGGTGGTTTCTGTGTTAGCCACACTTGACCCACGGGAACGTGGGAATCATGGAGTGGAAGGCATTTGTAAAAGGAATATCATACGACTAAGGATAGGATTTTTAATGACCTTATCATTAGTAAGAAGTGGGATCGGAAGCCAAGTGGTTTGGAGCTTGTGCTATTTCTGTTCCTCAATCAGAAACACACCCATGCATGCATGGACACCCACCCTGCCCCCTTTCCTCCTCCCTGACCACACATCACATTGGAAACACCATTTCAGAGCAGCTGGGTAGGTACACCAACTCCAAGAAGCCTTACTGCACCATCATGCCTTGTTGTGTTTACACAACACCGCAGGTACACTCACATGCAGGGTCTGTGTTTTCCTGGCCTGGATACAGAGCCGAGAAGACTCGGATCCAGCTTTTCCAGGGACTAAGTTGGAGAACACAGTTTCTTCTCTCTGTATCAGTTTTCCCCTTCAACACATGTTGACACCCCCTTGGCTGGAGACCAACCTCACTCAATTCTTCCTTTCCTTTTTTCTTCTTTTCTAAGTTCAAGGCCCCTCACTGGGCCCTGTGCCCTCTCACTGCGCACTTCTTTGGCAACCAGGCAATCACTAATGGTCCCTTTCAGACTTTGCCTTTGCTCTGGGGGACACAGAGGAGCCAGGCTGCTGGAAAGTTGATACTGGGAGAGGCCACCTACAGGATAGGGTGCAGCTGGGAACCCAGAGAGAAGTAGGTGAGTTTTGCTAGGAAAAATCAAGGCATACTTCCTGGAGGAAGTGCTAGTTTGTGGGGCCTTAAGAAGGGCAAGGGGGTGTCCTGCCCCCTCATGGCTTCCTGCCCAGCCCCTCCCTTGAGTCCTATGATGGTGATGGTGAGGATTTAGGCCCTGCTCAGAGAGGTGAGGAAAAGCAGGGCCCACACTCATCTCAGGGAGATAGCTGAGCACAGAGGTGCGACTCCACTGAACGTGGGGTGCTAGGCAGCTGATGCTGAGAGCTCCATAGTGGGCGGGGCCGCCTGCCTCAGATGTCCCGACCACAACAATACGTCATGGCGCTCCCTGGCTGCGGCCTGAGTCTTCCCCAGCCTGCTGGGCCTTGTTTCCCCTCCCTGGAGGGGGCGTACAGAACTCTGCTAAGCCCCTTGACGTCATGTCCAGAGAAGTTCAGAACAGTCCCCGTAAGTCCTTGGCTCGGTGATTTCAACATTTGGAGTCAATTTTTAACTTAAAAAAATTTCTTTTTAAGGCCGCACCCAAGGCATATGGAAGTTCCTGGGCCGGGGATTGAATCTGAGCTGCAGCTGTGGCGATGCTGGATCCTTTAACCCACTGCAAGGGGCCAGAGATTGAATTGACACCTTTGCAGTGAACTGAGCCGCTGCAGTTGGATTCTTAACCCACTGCACCACAGTGGGAACTCCAGGAGTCAGTTTTTTTTTTTTTTGTATTTTTAGGGCCACACCCACAGCATATGGAGGTTCCCAGGCTAGAGGTCTAATCGGAGCTGCTGCTGCCGGTCTACACCACAGCCACAGCAATGCCAGATCCGAGCCGCGTCTTCGACCTACACCACAGCTCATGGCAATGCTGGATCCTTAACCCACCGAGCGAGGCCAGGGATCAAACCCGCAACCTCATGGTTCCTAGTCAGATTCGTTTCTGCTGCACCATGATGGACACTCCGAGGAGTCAGTTTTTGTATGTCCACGTATTGGAATTGTAGAAAAGATTCCGTGATCCAGTTTACCTTGAATGAGCATTTCCATGCGCCTGGTACTGCCTATGGCAAGCTCTCAACCAAACCATATTTTGATCTGCACTTATTCCAATTTATCAGATGTGAAAAGCGAGGCTCAGAGAGGTGAAGCAGCTTGCCCAAGATCACACAGCAAGAAATTGGAGAGCTGAAATCCAAGACTCTAGAGCTGGGGCGGCAAATCTTCCTGTGAAACAGGCCAGAGAGAGTAAATATTTTGGGCTTTGTGGGCTAGTCAGTTTCTGCTGTAACTAACTACTCCACTCTGCCATAAAATCGCAAAAACCCGCCACAGGTGATATGGAAATGATTGAGTGTGGCTGTGTGCCCATAAAGCTTTACTTGTGAACACTGAAATTTGAATTTCACATAGTTTGCACATATCAGGAAATTTCTTTTATCATTCCCCAGCCACCTCCAAAAGAAAACAAAACATTTGAGTTGATTGACTATGGTTTGTTGACCTCTAGAGCCCATGCTGGTAGTTTCACTCATTCATACATTTTTTTTTCTTCTTTCCCTTGCTTTTTAGGGCTGCACCCATGGCACATGGAAATTCCCAGGCTAGGGGTCCAACCCAAGCCACAGCTGCCGGCCTACACCACAACTCACAGCAATGCCAGATCCTTAACTCACTGAGCAAGGCTAGGGATTGAACTGGCAACCTCATGGTTCCTAGTCAGATTTGCTTCCGCTGTGCCACCACAGGAACTCCCATTCATTCATTCATTCAGTATTTTGAGGCCTGCACTTTTCTAGGTGTTGGAGAGAGCATGCAAACACAATGCAAGTGAAGGTGCTTCTCTTTGGGAAATAAGTTTCGTGGGAGAAACAACCATGAGCAAGTAAACAAACAAGACTACTTCACGTGGTGGAAACTGCCGGTGAGGAAATTTCATGAGGTGATGTAACTTGGCCGTAGAGAGAGAGAGAGAGAGAGAGACACTTTCAACTGGATTGTCCGAGATAATGAGTCTGAATTCCTCTTTTTGTCAGTTCAAGCAGTCCTTGGCTGTGGCCTGCTGTTTGGGGGCTGGGGGTAGGGCTTAATAATAAACAGATCAGCCCGTGGCATGTGAGCTTCTTGGCAGAGCAGTGGGATCTGGAGAGAGCTCTTTGGCCTCAGTATCTTTTTATCTATCTTTCTGTTTGACCAGATGCCTTGGGGAAGGGATCCCACCATCTGTTTTTCAGGTCCTGGCTGCTGAGTTGGGGGTGAGGATCTAGGTGGGAAACTCCAGCATTCGCGCTCACGTTTGCTTTACCCATGCTTTTAGCGTGATTTGTCCACCCGCAACTGCACTCCTCCCCCCAGAAACTCTGCCATTTCCGTTGTCTGGAGGAAAAAAAAAAACCTATTGTGTTTCCACCCTGATGGGGAGAAGAGCTGGTATCTCTTTCAGGAATTTCCTTTCAACCAACTCTCCTATTTTAGCTGCCACCCACAACACTCTCTTCTGGGGTTGGCAGGGGGTCACCAACGACCGAGACTTGGAGTCGTGGTGATGGTGGCATTTCGGCAGAGAAATTGTATTTAGCATTCCACCCTGATGGCTTGCCATTTGGGTTTAGGTTTTTAACACCAAAAGTCTCTTAAGTATCAACTGCAGTGGGGGTTTGAGAGACGGTACAAGAAGAAAGCTAGAGTTGAATTCATCCTCTTTACTCAGAAGGACAGCTAGAATCCAGACGGCCGTAGATCATTCCAGGCAGAGGGACATCAGGTGCAACGGCAAGTGGCAGAATCTTCTGGAAGGTTCCTTCAGACACTGATGGCAGGGGGCCCGCTCCCAGACTGTCAATAGGTGTCGGTTGAGGTGCTATAAGTTCAGAACTAACAGGTGATGCTGGTTGGGGCATCACACCTTATAAACCAAACTGCTGGTACAACGGAAAAGGAAGCTTTTAGCACCTGTGTGTCAACAATAGTGTCATGATTGTTCAGCCTCCTAGTTCCCCAGAGAGGCTTAATATGAGATTGAATACAGGGCCTGAAACTGACCCTTGTTCTGTGGAACCCAAACTCCCCCTACTCCCCATTTCCTGGGCCCCTGGTGGACCGTAGACCGCAGAGATCAACCACACATCCCCTCCCCACCTCCCCTCCTCTGTCTACAGGGAGAGTGTGGGCTGGAGAGGGTGAAGAAAAGTTGACTGGTGGCTACCCGGCTGGACTGGGCAGAGCAGGGCTTCTGTGGGAGCCCAGGGCTTTTCTAGGGCTGGCCATCTCTCAATCCAGGGTTGCTTCCTCTTTTGGGGACCGAGTTTTGGCAGCTTCTCTGCTCCTCCTCCCGCCCCCGCCTACACCACGGGAGAGCAAACGGGAAATTTGAGTTTCCTTCGCCTTTTCCTACAAGGGGAATTTCTCCACCTGGACTCTCCAACCTTCTGCTTGTGGGGTCTAGGGGGCCGCTGATGGGAAGCGTCTAGGTGGGTGGGTGGGTGGGTGGGGGCAGGCCAGGGACGACCCAGGGGTCCCTAGGAAAGGGGGGCGAGGGTCGAGCATGGCACTTAGGGTTCCACTGGGGGGAGGGGTCTTTTGCCCCGGAGGTGAGGGGGGATAAGGCCTGGCTGTCCTCTGAGCCCCCTGAAGAAGTGCTGGGTTTAGGGGAGCCCTGGGGGAGCCCCAGTGCTGGGGGCCTAGGGAGTGAGAAGAAACTCGGGAGAGAGGCAGAGAGACAGAGAAGCAGTGAGGCCCAGGGAGCTAACTGGGGAGACGAAAGAGAATTAGATAATAGGATTTGGTGGAGCAGGGCTTGGAGGGCGAGAGAGAGAGAGAGAGAGAGAGAGAGAGAGAGAGAGAGAGAGAGAGAGAGAAAGGAGATGGAGAGAGGGAGAGATCTAGGGAAAAGAAAGTTAGGGAAAGTTCTGACCGAAGGTGGAAGGGGCGGGGGCGGGGCGGGCGGGAACCAACGTACCCAGCACATCGCTGGGATCCCCGGCGGCCACTCCCCGGAAAGCAGCGCTTCCGGATTGGGTATAAAGTGAGTTGCGCTGGGACCCAGGCCGCAGCTGTCCGTCGCCGGCCATGAGCTCCAGCTCCGACGTCGACCAGGACCCCGAGGCCCAGAGGCCTCCCGCGCCCCGAGGCCGAGCTTGCCGCCCCTTGCCCTGGGCCTTGAGCGCCGCGCTGCTGCTGTTCGCAGCCGCCAGCGCCGTCTGCCTGGTGCGCTCCTGGACCGCGCCCGGGGCACCCGCCGCGCCCGGCCCCGCGCCCAGCCCGCGACTGCCAGAGGGTCCGGAGTTGACGTCCGACGCCCTGGCCGGCTCCCCAGACTCTCCACAGGTGAGATGCGGCCCGATCAGGAACCCAGGCGAGACCCCAGTCCCACCCCGGGACCCCTTCTCCATCTAGAAGCCCTCGGCGAGGCTCTTTCTGCACCTCAAGCCGAGGGTGGAGGGACACAACGCCCCCACCCGTCCTCTTTGGACCTCCGAGGGCACCCTTTCTTTATCCAGGACTTCGTGGGGGCACCCCTTCTCTACCTACACGCCGTGAGACCCTATCTGCATCCCGGGCCCCAGAGGGGATCTTTCTCCATCGCGGACCCCAAGGGGTCTTTTATCTTGAACAGTTGATGGGACTCCCCCTTTCTTTCCTCATTCCCGGAGAACCTCAATTTTCTCTCGGACCTCTGGGGTATCCGATTTTCCCTGCCAAGACTCTCCTGTGCTAAGTCTCCCTGGAGGACTCTCTTTTCCCTCCTGAGTTCCCGGGGTGCCGCCCTTGCAGACGGCGGTACTGGGGTAGGGTGTGCGTACCTGTGTGTGTGTGTGCGCGCTCGCCCCCGCGCGCGCGCTCATTTGGAGCGGGATGGGAACGTAGATTCAAGGCCTGCGCAGATCCTGGGGACCCCGTCCCCTTTCCAGAGGGCTGCGGGTGCGGGAAGGAGGGCCCTCCATCCACTCTCTGCTTTTCCTCTGTCGGCAGGGCATGTTCCAGCAGGATGTTTTCGCGCAGCTGGTGGTGGCGGAGGGTGGTGAGTGACTCCCCACGACATGGGGGGTGGGGTTGGAGGGGAGAGTGGGGGGTGCACCAAGGCGAAGAGCTCCGGGAGAGGGAGGCCTCTTCTCTGACCCAATCTGACCCTCTTTCTCCCCTTTCTCTGAAAAAATCCCCTCTCCTTTTAGAACCTTCTCTGTCACTCTGGGACTCTTCCTCTAAGCCCCATCTGTGCCTACCTCCGACGCGCCCCCCCCCCCCCCCCCCCCCCCGCCCCGGCCATCAGAGCTGGGGCTGGATCCTGCAAATCCCAGCCAGATCGAGTCTCTCCCATTTGGTTCTGGGAGCTCTGGACCGTCCTCCGAAGCCCTGTATTCCCTTCTCACTTCAGGCCACCCTCCTTCCCAAAGATGTCCCCGCCCACTTCCGGAGACCCTCCTCTCTGCCCCTCCCTTTTCCCCTCCCCCTTCCAGAATCTCTTCCCATCCTCTCTCGGAGACCGCCCCCCTTCGGGACTCTTCTCCCCACACCTTTCTTTCCCGCTTCTGGACTTGTGGCCACCTCCCCACTCCTCCTCGCCTTGGAGTTCCCTCCTTACCCTTCCCACCGCTTCCGCCTTTCCCTTTATCTTTCCTCCGTTTTCTACTTCTCTCCAGGTCAGACCCCTTGTTTCCCCAATCTTTACCCTTGGATTTTTCCTTCTTACCGACAACCGCCCCCTTCATTCCCTGCCCTCTGGACTCCAGATCCCCTTTCCTCCTTTCTTCCTCTCTGAGTCCTCTCCTCCATTCTACTCGGTCTCTGCCCCCCCATTCCCCTCAACTCCCCTTCCGTACCCCTTTCTTCCCTAGGAGCGCTCCCTCCCCCATCGTACATTCCCTCTTCTTTCTGGGGTTTCCCCCCCTTCTCTTCATCACTCTCCCACTTCTGGAGAGTCTTTCCCCTCCTCTGAAATCCTTTCCTCCCTTCTATCCCCCCCTGCCCCTTTTCCTTCCCCCTCAGTCCCAGCTCCCTCTGGGATGCTCTTCCCTCTCTGAGTCTCCTTCTATCTCTCAGACACCCTCCCCACTTTTGCCTCCTGTCCTCTCTCCCTCAGAGCACCCCCTACCCTCTCCCCAGGGCTGCACCCCCACCCCCTCAGCCTTGCTCACATGCTGAGTGTACCCTGCTCTCTGCTCACAGAAAAGCTGACCGAAGGGCCCCTGCACTGGTACAGCGAGCCGGGGATGAAAGGTGTGACTCTGACGCCAGGTGTGAGATATGACAGGGACACACATGAGCTGGTGGTGGTCAAGGCTGGAATCTACTATGTGTTCTTGCACTTGGCACTGAAGCGTGTGGTGGCCGTCAACAGCAACAGCAACAGCAGCTCCGGCTCCGTCTCCGTTGCCCTGCACCTGCAGCCTTCCCACGCTGAGGCCACCGCCTTGGCCTTGACCTTGGACCTGCCACCCCCATCCTCAGGGAACTCAGCCGCTGGTTTCCGGGGTGGCCTGCTGCACCTGGGTGCTGGACAGCGCCTGGGTGTCCACCTGCACCCCGAACTCCGCAAGCCCCTCACCTGGCAGCTCTCGGACACCACGGCCTTGGGCCTCTTCCGTGTGGCCACCAGAGCTCCTGCTGTACTCCCTTCACCCCAGCTCTCATGATCCCAGGCCCAGGTGCCACCCCCTAGACCAAGACTGAATCTTGTCTTCTTTTGTTGGGGCCCCTGGTTGATGGGGCCTGGCTGCTCTACCTCACTGGGCTGGGCAGGGGTCTGTGCTGCTGACCCCTTCTTCCAGGACTCTTCGGGAGTCACTCCTGCCCCAAATCGAACCCTTGGTATTTATTCTGAGCCTGAGCTCAGTCAGTGTACATTATATTACATGTATATTAATCCATATTATATTACATGTATATTGATCCATTCAGCTTATATTTATTGAGCTCATGCTCGGTGCCAGGCACGGCCAGGTGAAGGGCTGGAGAAACATTGACAAACAAAAAAGACCCCTCAGAGTTCCCATTGTAGCTCAGCAGGTGAAGAACCCGATGTAGTATCCGTAAGGATGTGGGTTTGATCCTTGGCCTTGCTCAGTAGGTTAAGGATCCAGCATTGCTGCAAGCTGTGCTGTAGGTCATGGATTCAGCCTGGATCCAGCGTTGCTATGGCTGTGGCATAGGCTGCAGCTGCAGCTCCGATTCGGGCCCTAGCCTGGGAACTTCTATATGCCACAGGTGTGGCCATAAAAAGAAAAAAAAAGACTCCCCTAAATCCTTATTTATGTTAATATATGAGAAAAGGAGACTCAACCCCAGCCTCCCCTCCCCCCATGAAATTCATGGGGCTAGCTTGTGGGGGGGTCCTGTAATTGCTGTGTGAGCTTTATTCATTTATTCAACTTTTATCAAGCACTGTTTTAGGTGTTGGGGACACAGCCATGAACAAGACGACACAAAACCTGCAGCTTTTGTCAAGCTGAAGTTCTAATACGGTGGCTTGACCCTGGTATTATGTGACCATGTGTAATTGGACTATGAGGGATGATGTGAGGTGGGGTTGCTACTGGATAATAAACTATAAACAGAATGACTGCTATGTATTGAGTATTTACTACATGAGTTATCTTGAGTCTTAATGATTTCACTGTGCCTTAGGGATTTTATTATTCCCATGTTACTGTCATTTATTCTCTTGAGGGTTTTTTGTTGTTTGTTTTTTTACCTCTATTGTATCTGGTGATACATACTGTATAATGTACAAATACTGTGTAATGCCATTTTGCAGAACGTCGCTTGTCAAGTCTGTGTTCTGTGACGCCACACTAGTAAGTTAGAATCAGTCTTGGTGAAAGTATTTACACTATGAGAAGCAGCATAGGTTACAAGTCCAGGCTTGGTTTATTGTTTATTCATTGTCTATACTTAAAGTCTATTAAACATGGATAATAAAGGATAGTAAACTTGTAGATTACACTTAAGTGTGTCTTGTCTGTAGCTGTTACATCGCGAATAGTGCACACACACAAAATCAAGGAAGTCTTTAGTGTTTTTAAACCATTATCTGATTTAGCAAGGAAGTTGCTCACACCAGCAAAAAACAAGTGAAGTGTGGACGCACATCTTTATTGTTCCATTCCACTTC
The DNA here is from genome assembly GCF_016906955.1 of Phacochoerus africanus. Taxonomy (NCBI): domain Eukaryota; kingdom Metazoa; phylum Chordata; class Mammalia; order Artiodactyla; family Suidae; genus Phacochoerus; species Phacochoerus africanus. Next base: position 72,744,536 of record NC_062547.1, on the reverse strand, counting down.
AGTCTTTAAAGGAAATTAGCAGCCTGCATTCACTGGTTTGTCACTTACCACCATAGGTTGGCTCTGGGTACAAGAGTGAGACAAGTCAAGGAAGGCATTCTGTGAGAATCACTTTTGGCTGTGTGGAATTTGCAATGCAATGTATTTTACTATTATTATTTCCTTTTTTGGCTGCGCCTGCAGCCTATGGAAGTTCCTGGGCCAGGGATTGAATCCAAGCTGTCACAGAGATGACGCTGGATCCTTAATCAGCTGTGCCACAGTGGGAATTCCCATTCCCAGAATTTTTTTTTAATATATATTAACCTGTGTACATATTTGCATTATTTTCACTAGTGTTCTTTTTTTATAACGATTTTTTATTTTTTCTATTATCGTTGCTTTACCAGAATTTGCAATGCAGAGTATTTTGTATATCATTTTTGAAGGTTGTGTACTGCATATCATTTATGCCAGTAAAGTTTATAATAAATGCAAATATTCATTTCTCCCCTTCCTGAGGGCTGGTTGTTAAACCTTTACCAGCACACCACTCCCTCCAGACCCAGTCGGTTCCCCTAGGCTCAATCATTTTCCTACAATGCAGACCTTCTGCCCACTGGCCCCTGTATACCAGCTGGACCTTGGCTCCTGGGGCTGGAGTGGACAAGGAAGTCGCCACACAATAGGTGACTTTGATGGATCTTAAAAGGAGGGATATGGGAGTTCCTGTTGTGGCTCAGCAGTAACAAACCCGACTAGTATCCATGAGGATGTGGGTTCGATCCCTGGCCTAGCTCAGTGGGTTAAAGATCTGGCATTGCCATGAGTTGTGGTGTCGACGGCAGACTCGGCTCAGATCTGGCGTTGCTGTGGCTGAGGCGTAGGCCAGCAGCTGTAGCTCTGATTTGACCCCTAGCCTGGGGTCCATATGCCCCAGGTGCAGCCCTAAAAAGACCAAAAAGAAAAAAAAAGAAAGGAGGGATGTAGGTGAGTGGGAGTGTGAGAGCATGGTGTATGCTGATCAGACGAGAGGGGAGGGACTGGCAGGGAGGTCGGGTATGTGGAGGTGAATGTCATTTGCCTGCCCCATTCCTATCCTTTCTGGAAGAGTTTGTTTTCCACGTCCCTCCTGACAGCTGATGGACACCCTTGAATATGGCCACACCGGTCATTAATTATCAATCCAGTTCCACACGAATTGGCAAATGCATGTTACTCTTGCCCTCCTTTACTGGATGCTTTCTCTGGACCCGTAGGATGGCCCTGGTGACTCAGCATCCAAAGTGTTAACAATTAGAGTTCCCGTCATGGTTCAGGGTTTAGAAACTGTGAGGATGTGGGTTTGATCCCTGTTCTCACTTGGTGGGTTAAGGATCCAGCGTTTCGGTGAGCTGCAGTGTAGGCCAGCAGCTACAGCTCCGATTTGACCCCTAGCCTGGGAACTTCCATATACTGCAGGTGCAGCCCTAAAAAACAAACAAAACAAAACAAAACAAAACGAACAAAGAAAAACCAAAGTGTTAACCCTTGGGGCACCCTTGGGATTGGTGGGGGAAGTATGAGGTCCAGGGGCCAGTTTCACATCTGATTGGTCAACGTCTGGTTACACTGGTTGTTTCTGATTTTGAATATCACCCCTGGCACCAGATGGTGCCACTGCTCTGGCACAGCTGATTGGGCCAGGGTGGATACATGACTCAGGCTGGGCCAACCAGATCTCCTCGGCAGGAATGTGGGTGGGTGAGCCTGGCCCCGTAGACAGTGGTAGTCAGGAATTGGAAGCTGCATGTGAGAGAGAAGCATGGAGGGGCCGTGGGCAGAGAGGGATGGGAGGAGGAAGATGCGTGGGGATGCACGGGTGAGACTGCAGAGTCCTGGGGAGACAGAGGAGTGACCATGGCTTCCCCTTGCCTCTTCCTGTGACATGATACCCATTGCATTAATTTCCTAGGGCAGCCATTACAAAGTGCCTAAAACTGTAGCTTAACGCAACACAGCTATTTATTTTCTCCCAGTTCTGGATGCCAGTAGTCCAAAATCAACATGTCAGGAGAGCCATGCTCCCTCCAAAGGCCCTAGGGAAGAGTCCTTCCTCATCTCTTCCAACTTCTAGGTGTTGCTGGAATTCCTTGGGTTTCCTTGCCTTGCAGCCGTGTTACTCCCAGGAAGGATATGAATCTGGGGAGGGGGACACTATTCAACCCAGGACATCTAGTGTCTATGCTGCGGGGGGTGGTTGGCATGAGAAACTTGAGTATCCTTCCATGAATTTTCTTCTGGGGTGGATTTTGTTCTATGTCTTCAAAAGACCTCTTAGACAGTGGTCTCCAAGGATGCAGTCCCGTAGGGTCATCGGATATCTTTTCTGATGCCTTTGGGCTCACAGAGACTGTCTTACTTCCTGCATTATGTTGGCAATGGGTCTGAGATCCCTAAAGAGAGACCCTTAACTTCTTCCACTACAGCAGCCTGGTAGGATAAGTCTCCAAAAATGGTGGCAGAATGGAGAAGCCCAAAACCTTGCACCAGCTTTGCATGTGAGTGCATGTGTGTTGGGAGTAATACAGTAAAGAAACATACTTTAAAAAAAAAGATTGTGTTAAGGATACTTAACATGAGATCTACCCTCTGAACAAAATTTTACGTGCCCAACAGAATATTGTTAACTATAGGCACGAAATGGTATGGCTGCCTCTAAAACATTCATTTGGGAGTTCCTGCTGTGGCTCAGCGGTTAATGAATCTGAATGGCACCATGCTCAGTGGGTTAAGGATCAGGCGTTGCTGTGAGCTGTGGTGTAGGTTGCAGATGAGGCTCAGATCCCTCGTTGCTGTGGCTGTGGCTGTGGCTGTGGCGTAGGCCGGCGGCTACAGCTCCGATTCGACCCCTAGCCTGGGAACCTCCATATGCCGTAGGTGAGGCCCAAAAAAGCAAAAAACAAACAAACAAAAAACCCAACAATGACAAAAAAAGTTCATCTGGCATAACTGAAACTTTGTACCCATTGAAAAATAACGCCCCATTTCCCCCTCCTGCTAATCTCTGGAGATCATCATTCTACTTTCTGTTTCTATGATTTTTTAGGTAGAATTTTTTAGATTTCTCTCGTAGAAGTGAAATCATACAGCATTTGTTCCTCTGTGTCTGGTTTATTTCACTGAGCATACTGTTCTTCAGCTTCATCCATGTCGTTGTGTACAGCGCGGTTCCTTTCCTTTTTAAGGCAATGGAATAATAGTCCATGGTACAGATGGACCACATTTTCTTTATCCATCTGCCGATGGACATTTGGGTTGTTTCTACATCTTGGTTATTGTGAATAATGCTTGCACGAACATGAGAGTGCAAATATCTCTTTGGGATTCTGATTTCAGTTCTTTTGGATAGGTACCCAGAAGTGGAGTTGCTGGATCATAGAGAACATGCATTTTAGTGTCACACAGAGCTGAGTTCAAGCCCTGCTTCAGGCAGTGCTAGCCAAGCTATGCATCCTTGGGCAAGTGCCTTCACTTCTCTGGGCTTAGTGTCTTCAGTTGTAAAACTGGAAAAAGTTTTGTTATCTCATGGGATCCTGGGAACAGTAAATCAGCCAATGAGTTTAATAGCGCAGTGCCTGGCATTTGATTCAATATGTGGAAAGTGCAGTTTATTGTTTCCTCGGTTGGGTCATGGCAAGATGGCATGGAAGGTTCACGGTATATCAGGTAGATAGAGGGTTTGGGGAAGTGAGTTCCAGGTAAGAAGAGCAGCATGTATAAAGGGCCAGAAGTAGGAGAGTGACTAGTGTGAGATAGGGATGAGGGGGGTCAGACCATACAAGCTTGTGGATGACAGCCCAAAACTCTACCCTGAGGGAAAGGGAGTATTACAAAGACAGAGGTTAAATTAGCTTGTTGGATCTTTCTGGTAGAGATGCAGAGTTTGGATGGGAGGCAAAGTTGGGAGGCAGGGAGGCCCATGGAATCACCTAAAGGAGAGCTAGTGGGAGGCTTGGGATGGAGTGCTGGCTTTGAAGACCAAAGTGATGATAAAAGCAGTAGGAGTTGGCAAGACTTTGAACATGGGTGAGATGGAGGAGATAAGACTTTTGGCTCATGGAGGTGGATAGGTGGTGGAAGTGTTTATAGATGTGGGGACCCTAGATCATCATAGGTCACTGTGAATTGTGGAATTTCCATGTGCCTCTGAAGTGACCAAGTAGGGATGTTGAGTCAATTTTGTGGCTATGCCAGCTCTTTGACTGGGATGAAAATTTGAGTTGGTGGTGTATTTATATATGAGGTGTTTGGGGCAAGGATGAGATTTCTTAGAAAAACAAGTAAAGAGGTAGCAGGAAAGAAGGTCTAAGGTCAAAGCCTAAGGAACTCCAATAAAGAATGGTTCAGTGAGAGGCTAGGACACAAAAAAGCCTGGAAAGGAGGAGCCAAGGAGGAAAAAAAAATCAAGATTCCAAGGATTCTGTTTCAAGAAGGAAGTAGTGGTCATTGGTGTGTGATACGCTGAGTCAGTTAAGATGAGAACTGAAAATATCTACCGGATTTTGAATCATCAGAATCAAAAGTGGCTCTCTTCAGGGATGTGAATGGATCAAGTGGCATCAGAGCGGCTTGAGAAATTATTAACAAGTGAAGAATTTGAGATCACCTCTATAGATATTTTCTTTAGGAGAGTTAGCATTTGGAAATAATTTCAAATTTAGAGAAACATTTCGTAAATAATGAAAGTACAAAGAATCCCTCTATATCCTTTACCCACATTCACCAATGGCTCCCATTTCACCCCATTGGCTTTATCGCCTTCTCTCTTCTCTCTCTTCTCCTTGCCATGTTGTGAAAATAAGTTGGAAGTATTCATTGAAAATGAGTCAGACAAGATCAGAATTATTAAGAAACAAAATTAGAGGAAACTACATCCTCAGAGGTTGGGGCAGTTCTAGGAAATTCCCAAAGGTAGTATGTGTGGATTCAAGAAATGGGAGGAAGTTTGGGGGTATTTATCAAGGTGATTTCATAGAAAGAAACATAGAAGTTAGCTATGTTGGCTTTACTCTTTCTTCTGGGCTGTGTAGTAAGCAGATCCAATGATATAATTTGCCCTTTGGCTAATTCAGTGGTTAAAATATGTCCTAGTTACCATTACTCCTCTTCTGAGTCAAGTTATAACAAATAGAACAGGTGGGGGAACGGGCATTAAAAAAAAAAAAAAGGTGAGTAGGCAACTAAAAGTTAGCAGGCATACGACCAAAATCAACATAATGAAAGAGCTATTTCAAACTCCATATAAGCAGAAAAGAGTCAATATTTGAAGAAACAGGAGTTCCCGTCATGGCGCAGTGGTTAATGAACCCGACTAGGAACCATGAGGTTGCGGATTTGATCCCTCGCCTTGCTCAGTGGGTTAAGGATCTGGCGTTGCCGTGAGCTGTGGTGTAGGTTGCAGACGCGGCTCGGATCCTGAGTTGCTGTGGCATTGGCTACAGCTCTGTATTGGACCCCTAGCCTGGGAACCTCCATATGCCGTTGAGAGTGGCCCTAGAAAAGGTAAAAAGATGAAAAAAAAACAAAACAAAAGTTGAAGAAACAGAGCTAATAGAACAAGCAAAAGACCCCAGAACAAGTTTAAATCATTTTCCTAGGAAGATTTTATTTTATTTCAAATTAAATGACATTTAAATACTCTAATAAAATCTATAATGATACTCCCTCAAATTTTAGTCAAACTTCCCGAGATATGAAAGTTTAAAGATTAAATACTATTGCTCATTAAAGTTCCAAGATATTATAGTGCAAAGGAATTGACTTACCAGAGTGAGATTAGAGAATGCCTCTACATACACTCATTTATTTGGTCAATGAATATTTAATGAAGGTTTTAAAATGTGCCAGAAATTTTTCTGACTGCTGGGGATACAGGAGGAAGAAGAGAGACTTAGATTCTGCTCTCAGTTAGCTTATATTCTAGGTCAGGAGTCAGCAAAAACCATTAACTGTCTTTGTAAGAGATGTTTTATTGGAATATGGCTGTGATCACTTTTTTCTTTTTAGGGCCACACCGCAGCATATGGAAGTTCCTGGGCTAGGGGTCAAATCAGTGTTACAGCTGCAGGCCTATGCCACAGCCACAGCATCACCAGATCTGAGCCACTTCTGTGACCTATGCCACAGCTTGTGGCAACGCCAGATACTTAACCCACTGAGTGAGCCCAAGGATCAAACCTACATCCTCACAGACACTGTGTCAGGTTCTTACCCAGCTAAGCCACAGCAGGAACTCTGGCCATGATCATTTTTAATATATTGTCTATAGTTGTTTTCAACTATACATGGCATAGTTGAGTAACTATGACAGGGACTGTAGGGCTTGTGAAGCCTAAAATATTTAACAACTGTACCTTTACAGAAAATATGGCTGATCTCTGTTTTAGATGACCCCCAATACAATAATTTTTCAGTGTGTGAATACCGTATTAGTCAAAGTTCTTCAGAGAAACAGAACAAATAGTATGTGTATATATGTACAGAGAGATTTATTTTAAGGACTTGAGTCTCAAAATTGTGAGATCTTGCAAGTCTGAAATCTGCAGGGCAAACCAGAAGACTGAAGACCCAGGGAAGAGTTGAGGTTGCAGTCTCAAATCTGAAGGCAGTCTGGGAGGCAGAACCACCTCTTCCTCTGGGGAGCCTCAGTCTTTTTCTCTTAAGGCCTTCTACTGATTGAACAAGGCCCACCCACATTATGGAGGGCAATCTGCTTTATACATTTATGGATTTAAATGTATATATATTAAAATACATATTGCTTTCTAGGGCCACACTCATGGCATATGGATAGTCCGAGGCTAGGGGTTGAATATGAGCTGTAGCTGCTGGCCTGTGCCACAGCCACAGCAACGCCAGATCCAAGCCATGTCTGCAAACTACACCACAGCTCTTGGCAACGCTGGATCCTTAATCCACTGAATGACACCAGGGATCAAACCAGCATCCTCATGAATACTAGTCAGATTCATTACCACTGAACCATGATGGAAATTCCCTATTGGTTTAAATATTAATTGCATCTAAAAGTATACTTTTGCAGCAATATTTAGATTGACATTTGGCCAAATATCTGGATACCATGACCTAGCTAAGTTGACACATAAAATTAATCATCACAAATGTTACAAAATAAATATATGAGGGATGTCTTAGAGGATGAAGGAGGTCTACTTTCAAATGATGGCCAGGGACATTTTCTTTTTAGAAGGCAACAGATGAGCTGGGATTCAAGTGATGACAAAAATCCAGCCATGGGGAGTTCCCATTGTGGCTCAGTGGTAGTGAACTTGACTAGTATCTATGAGGGCTCGGGTTCAATCCCTGGCCTTATTCAGTGTGTTAAGGATCCAGCATTGCTGCGAGCTGTGGTGTAGGTTACAGATGTGACTTGGATCCCGCATTGCTGTGGCTGTAGAGTAGGCCAGCAGATGCAGCTCTGATTTGACCCCTAGGATAGGAACCTCCATATTTTTCAGGTGTGGCTCTAAAAAAAAAAAATCTGCCACAGGACTGGAAGAACATTCCAGGTAGAGAGTACAGCAAATGCAAATGTCCTGAAGTGGAAACAAGCTAGGTGTGTTTGAGATGCAGAAAAATCAGCGTGGTGGTTAGTATTAGGGAATAGTAGCAATATTATGAGGGCCTCATGTGTAGATTTAGGGGTTTAGACATTTCCTACTTTTAGTATAAAGCCAATGGGGAGTTTCAATCTAGGATTTTGGTGGGAAAATTGGAAGCAGGAACATAATTGGGAGGCTGGTGGAAGCCCCTAGGAGAAATATCTTGTTGGCTTGGGTGGTGGTTGTGGAGCTAGATGGAAGCAGAGAAATGTCAGCTATACTAACTGAGATTTGGTTCTTTTTCAATGGATCTGGAGAATACAATAAATGAAATGAAAAATGCAGTAGAGAGCACCAGCATTAGACTTGATCAAGAAGAAGAAAGAATCTGTGAACTTGAACACAGGCCATTTGAAACTACCCAGTCAGAGGAGAAAAAAGAAAAAAAGAATGAAGAAAGCCTAGATGAAGTACAGGATAACATCAAGCAAAACAATTTATGCATTCTGGCAGTCCCAAAAGGAGGAGAGAGGGAAAATGGGACAGAAAGATAATTTAAAGAAACAACAGAAGTTTCCACTGTGGTAGAGTGGGTTAAGGTTCTGGCATTGCTGCAGCTGTGGTGTAGATTGCAGCTGTGGCTTGGATTTTATTGCTGTTCTTGGAATTTCCATATGCCACAGGTGCAGCCAGAAAAAGGAAAAAGAAAGAGAGAAAGAAAGAAAGAAAAAATGAGAGAGAGAAAGGCTGAAAATGTCACAAAGCTGGAGAAGATATGGACATCCAGGCATGTGAAGCTCAAGGATTCCTGAACAGACTCAACCCAAAGAGGTCTACATGAGACATTAAAACCAAACACAAAGAGAGAATTTGCAAAGACAATTTGTAAGAGAAAAAAACCTCATTGCATATAAAAGTATCCCCATAAGGCCATTAGCAGATTTTTCAGTGGGAATCTTACAGGCCAACATGATTAGAGAAAAGACCTGCCTACAAAGACCATTTCACCTGGCAAAGCTATCTTTCAGTAATGAATGAATGATAAAAACTGCTCCAGACAGGCAAAAACTGAGGAAGTTCATCACCACTATACCTGGTTTACAAGAAATGCTAAAAGGATTTCTTGAAGCTGAAGTGAAAGGGTACTAATTAGCAACATGAAAACATATAAATATGGAACTCATGGGTACAGTAAATAGTCAAATTCAGAACAAGCATCTCACGCTTTTTGAAATTTCTCTTTATGTCACTTTGCTTTTAAGAAAGACCTGGATTACACCTGCTTTTACTAACTGAAAGAAACTCGAAAAGGATTTTTGCTTGTACAAAAATAGCATTCAGCATTTTTTTTGTAGAGGCAGTGCAAACCCCGAACGGTGAGAACAGCTCCATCAAGCTCCTTCCTCAAAAACTACACTCAGTAGCTTAGCATCAAGGCACCAACCATAGCTTTGAACTGTGTCTGTGAGCATTTGTGTTTATCTCAATTTATTTTGTGACTCTGTTAGCAAGATGTATCCTAAGATAATTGCTTCATCACTTTACACAATTTTGGCTTATGAAAGGTTTCATAGGAATGCTCTACTTTTAGATAAAAGGGGGAAGCTGTAATCTATTACAGTAATGGTTGTATGCAAATCGCTTAACTTGAGCATAAAAGTTAAAAAACAAAGGTATTAAAAATAACTAGTCACAATAATTTGTTAATGAATATACAACATAAAAGATGTCAAATTTGACATCAAAACAAATTATGGGGAGGGGGAAGTTAAAGCATAGATTTTTGAAATATGATTGAAGTTAAGTTGTGATCAGATTAAAACAGAAAGTTATAACTCTAAGATGTTTTATATGTCACATGGTAATTACAAAGCAAAAACCGATAGCAGACACACACAAGTTAAAGAGAAAAGAATCAAAGCACACCATTATACAAAAGACATCAAATCACAGAGGAATATAGTAAGAGAGGAAGAAAGGAAGAAAGGAACTATAAAACAAAAACATTGGAGTTCCCATTGTGGCGCAGTGGTTAATGAATCCGACTAGGAACCATGAGGTTGTGGGTTCGATCCCTGGCCTTGCTCAGTGGGTTAACGATCCGGTGTTGCCGTGAGCTGTGGTGTAGGTTGCAGATGTGGCTCAGATCCAGCGTTGCTGTGGCTCTGGCGTAGGCTGGTGGCTACAGCTCCTATTAGACCCCTAGCCTGGGAATCTCCATATGCTGCAGCAGCAGCACAAGAAATGGCAAAAAAGACAAAAATAAATAAATAAATAAATAAATAAAACAATAACATGACAGCAGTAAATCCTTAACTATCAATAATTAAAAGTAACTCTCTCAAATCAAGAGACATAGAGCAGCTGAATGGGTAAAGTAAATAAGACCCATTTATCTTATGCCTACAAGAGATACACTTCAACTTTAAGGACACATAATGGCTCAAAGTGAAGGAATAGAAAAAGATATTCCATGAAAATAGAAACCAAAAAAGAGCAGGAGAGATCAGCTATACTTACAGCAGATAAAATAGACCTTAAGTCAAAAAACTGTAACAAGAGACAAAAAAGGTTATTAAATAATTATAAAGGGATCAATTTAGGAGTTTCCATTGTGGCTCAGCAGTAATGAACCCAACTAGTTAGTATCTATGAGAACTTAGATTTGATCCCTGGCCGTGCTCAGTGGGTTAAGGATTTGGCATTGCTATGAGCCGAATAGTGTAGGTTGCAGACATGGCTGACACAGATCTGGCATTGCTGTGGCTGTGACATAGGCCAGCAGCTATAGCTCTGTTTCAACTTCTAGCTGCGGCCATGGCCCTAAAAAGGCAAAAAAAAAAAAAAAGGTCAGTTCATCAAAAGGATATAACAACTTTATATATATATATATATATATATATATATATATATATATATATATATATATACCGAACATTGGAGCACCAAAATACATTAGAGAAATATTAAGAAATTTGAAGGGAGGAGAGTTCCCGTCGTGGCGCAGTGGTTAACGAATCTGACTAGGAACCATGAGGTTGCGGGTTCGGTCCCTGGCCTTGCTCAGTGGGTTAACGATCCGGCGTTGCCGTGAGCTGTGGTGTAGGTTGCAGACGCGGCTCGGATCCAGCGTTGCTGTGGCTCTGGCGTAGGCTGGTGGCTACAGCTCCATTCGACCCCTAGCCTGGGAACCTCCATATGCTGCGGGAGCGGCCCAAGAAATAGCAAAAAAGACAAAAAAAAAATGCCTACACATTAACAAACAAGAAAGATCGCAAATAAATGACTTGACTTTATATCTCAAAGATCTAGAAAGAGGACAAAGTAAGTTCAAAGTTAACAGAAGGAAGGAAATAACAAAGGTAAGAAGAGAAATAAAGAGAGTAGAAAAACAATAAAAGATGAACAAAATCCACTATAATCAAAAGTCTCCCAACAAATAAATCCAGCACCAGATGCTTCATTGGTGAACTCTTTCATATACTTTAAAGTTAACCCTTCTGGAGTTCCCGTCGTGGCGCAGTGGTTAACGAATCCGACTAGGAACCATGAGGTTGCGGGTTTGGTCCCTGGCCTTGCTCAGTGGGTTAACGATCCGGCGTTGCCGTGAGCTGTGGTGTAGGTTGCAGACGCGGCTCGGATCCCGCGTTGCTGTGGCTCTGGCGTAGGCCGGTGGCTACAGCTCCGATTCAACCCCTAGCCTGGAAACCTCCATATGCCGCGGGAGCGGCCCAAGAAATAGCAACAACAACAACAACAACAAAAACAACAACAACAACAACAACAACAAATAGACAAAAGATAAAGTTAACCCTTCCAAAATTTCAAAGAGAAGGGACTGCTTCTCAGTTCATTTCACGGAGCTAGCATTATTCTCAAAGACAGACAAGGACACTAAAAGAAAAGAAATGACAGAACCTATAGAAATGGTAGCCCTATAGAACTACCTTATGATCCCACAATCCTACTTCTGGGCATATATCTGAAGGATGGAAAATCACTATCTTAAAGAGATATGAACACTCCCATGTTCATTGTTGTCTTATTCGCAGTAGTGGAGAAATGGCAATAAGTATTCATTGATGGATGAATGGATAAGGCAAATGTGACTAACATATTAATATATATTTGTTTGCTTTAAAGCTAATACTTTTGGAGTTCCTGTCGTGGTGCAGGAACCAACCAACCAACCAAACAAACAAACAAAAAACAAAAAACCCAAAAAATGAAATACCATAGGCTGGAGGACTTAAACAACAGAAATTTATTTTCTCACAGTTAAAGAGGCTGGAAAGTCCAACAGCAAAGGATTCACAGGGTTGCTTTCTGGTGAGGACTCTTCCTGGCTTGTAGACAACCACCTTCTCTCTTCTTCTTCTTCTTTTTTTTTTTTTTTTTGTCTTTTTAGGGCCGCACCCGCAGCATGTGGAAGTTCCCAGGCTAGGAGCTGAAGCCACCAGCCTACGCCACAGCCACGGCAACGCCAGATCTGATCTGCATCTGCGACCCACACCACAGCTCACGGCAACACCGGATCCTTAACATACTGAGCGAGGCCAGGGATCGAACCCGCAGCCTCATGGTTCCTAGTAGGATTCGTTTCCACTGCACCACGACAGGAACTCCCTGGTATCTCTTCTTATAAGGGTGCTAATCCCATCACAACAGTTCCGCCTTCATGACCTCATCTAACCGTAATTACCTCTTAAAAGAAAACACTGAGAATTCCCTGGTGGCTCAGCGTGTTAAAGAGCCGGCACTGTCATTCTTGTGGCTCAGGCAACTGCTCCACTGCTGTGGCATGGGTTTGATCCCTGGCCTGGGAACTTCCACTTGTCATGGGCATGGCCAAAAAACCCACACTGTCTATCCAATCAGCTCTACCAAAATCAAACTATTTCCTTACATACATGAACTAAAAAAAGAACTCTTTAGTTTTCACCATCTCCCCCACCCAGTTTTATGGCAATATAATTAACAGAAAGCATTGTTAGGTATTAATTTTAAGTGTACAATGTAATGATTTAATATATGTATAGATTGTGAAATGGTTACCACAATATTTACTTAACATTCATTGCCTCACTGGTTAAAAATTTTTTTCCTTGTGATGAGAACTTTTTTTTTTTTTTAGGGCCGCACCCACCATAGGCTAGGAGTCGAATAGGAGCTATAGCTGCTGGCCTACGCCCCAGCCATGGCAACGTATATCACAATTCATGGCAATGCTGGCACCTTAACCCACTGAGCGAGGTCAGGGTTTGAACCTCCGTCCTCATGGGTGATAGTCAGATTCGTTTCCCCTGAGCCATGATGGCAACTCCATGATGAGAACTTTTAAGATCTACTCTCCACAACTTTCAGACATACCAAAGAGTATTTTGAGCTATGGTCATGTGGAGTGAAAAAAAAAAAAAAAAACAACCAGAAAAACAGAAAAAACCCGACACCTAAAAGTAGAAAGTTATGTTCTATTCAGGCACTTTACTGAGGACTATAGCCGGGGCGATAACCTCTCAGTTAGCTGAGGAACTGTTCCAAAGAAGTATGGGAGGGGTCAGGATATATAGGAGCTTCTGCTGAAAAAAAAAATGTTATCAAACATCAAAAGATTCCTGCTAACCACAAAGCACAGGCATCTCAAGGTAATGATTTTAGTGCTTTTCTATAGAAGAATAGGCAAGAGTCTGGGCTTATTGAAATTATTTCTTTGATATGCATCTTTTTTTTCCCCTGTCTTTTGTCTTTTCAGGGGTGCACCCACAGCATATGGAGGTTCCCAGGCTAGGGGTCTAATCTGCTGGCCTACCATAGCCACAGCAACACCAGATCCTTAATGCACTGAGCGAGGGCAGGGATTGAACCTGCAACCTCATGGTTGCTAGTCAGATTCGATTCTGGTGCGCCAAGATGGGAACTCCTGACATGCATCTTAATTATCTTGGGCCAGTGTCCTGTTTTTCTCCATCTTGAATTCCCCACAGGGCACACAACTGGGTGCGTAGCAGCTGCTGGCTTGATGGTGGGCAATGTTCTTTGTTTACAGTGATCATGTTTACATTACATTCCAAGAATTGATTTATCTTATAACTAGAAGTCTGTGACTTTTGACCAGCTTCACGCCATTCCCCCACCCCACCCCACTCTTTCCTTCTTTCCTACTCACAGAAACCGGGTGTGTGGAATTTTTCCCCCACACTGGCCACTTTTCCCACACGAGATGGGTGTCCTCCTGTTCCACTCTATTGTGCCACTATTTGTCTGGAGTTAGTGTTAGATCCCACAGGTTAAGGGTTCAGTCTCACAAGACTGCTCCCCTTCTCCACCTTCAGATGCTGATCCCAGGTCCAGGCTTCTGATTGATCAGCTATAAACAGAGTTTCCCACAACTCTTCCTTGGGCTGGCAATTTGCTGATGCAAATCCACAGAACCCAGGAACACAAGTTTACCGACGAGATTCCCAGATTTGTATAAGAGGCTGCAACCCAGGAACAGCCAGATGGAAGAGGTATGATGATGGAGGCAGAGTTGTGCTGTCTCCAGGCATGCCACCCTCCCAGCATGTCCACGTGTCCCCCCATCTGGAAGGTCTCCAAACCTCTTCCGTCTGAGTTGTTGAAATGGAGGCTTCATTACATAGACAGGATTGATTAAGTCATTGGCCATCAGTGATTAACTCAATCTCCAGCTCCTCTTTCCTCCCCAGAAGTTGCCAGGGGGTTGAGACTGAAAGTTCCAAGCCTCAAATCATGTGATTGTTTCTTCTGGCAACCAACACCCCCATCCTTGGGGGCTTTCTAAAAGTCAGCTCATTATTATAACTTCAGGTGTGGCTAAGTTTAAAAAGGGGCTTATGGAGTTCCCGTTGTGGCTCAGTGGTTAACGAATCCGACTAGGAACCATGAGGTTGCAGGTTCGATCCCTGGCCTTGCTCAGTGGGTTAAGGATCCGGCGTTGCCGTGAGCTGTGATGCAGGTTGATCCCGTGTTGCTGTGGCTCTGGCTACAGCTCCCTAGCCTGGGAACCTCCATATGCCATGGGAGCGGCCCAAGAAATGGCAAAAAGACCAAAAATAAATAAATAAATAAATAAATAAATAAATCAACAAAAGGGGGCTTATTGTAACAAACAAATGATGCTCCTCTCATTCCATTCCCTCAGGAAATCACAAGGATTTTAGGAGCTCTGTGCCAAGGACTGGGGACAAAGACCAATTACATATTTCTTCATATCATAATATCATACCATCTCCAGTGGCATCACGATGGAGGTTAAGGCTTCAGCATAGGAACTGGGGGCAGGGGGCAGTGAGGAGGGAAGAACACACAGTCAGCTCCTAAAAAAGTTTCTTCTTTGTTTCCCCATTGGTTTTTTGGCTGAGTTCTCTCTCTCTCTCTCTCTCTTTTTTTTTTTTTTTGGCTGCATCCTCAGCATATGGAAGTTCCTGGGCCAGGGATCGAATTAAAGATGCAGCTGTGACCCACACCCCAGCTGTAGCAATGACCCAACCTGCTGCACAGACAATGCTGGATCCTTAACCCATTATACCACAGTGGGAACTTCTGGCTGAGTTCTTAACGGGTTGTTCTAGTGTTCTACAAGCCCAGCCGCCTATGATTTTTTGCTTTTACTTATTATTTCTCTCTCTGAGAATTCCCCATTCTGTTTCTCATGCATGACATAGCTTTGGGGACACTTGACTTCCAATTTCTTAGGAAAAAAAAATTTTAACTGCTAGCAACCTGAGAAAATTGGCTAGTATATGCGACATAAATTATATTAATTACAAAACCCAAATCACAGGGGATTGGAGCTGTGTCTGTGACCTACAGCTCAAGGCAACGCTGGATTCCTGATCCAATGAGTGAGACCAGGGACTGAACCCACATCCTCATGGATACCAGTCAGATTCATTCCTACTGTGCCACAACAGAAACTCCCCTAACATCTATTCTAATTCATAAACATAGTCTATTCTTGAACTTTTTTTTTTTTTTTTTGCTTTTTAGGGCTACACCCAAGGTATATGGAGGTTCCCAGACTAGAGGTCCAATTGGAGCTACAGCTGCCAGCCTACACCCAGCCACAGCAATGCCAGATCTGAGCCTCGTCTGAGACGTGCACCACAGCTCACGGCAACGCCAGATCCTTAAGCTACTGAGTGAGGCCAGGGATTGAAAGCGAAACCTCATAATTCAAGTTCCTAGTCGGATTTGTTTCCCATGTGCCACAACGTGAACTTCCTCTTCTTGAACTTCTGATGCATGGAAGTATATATCATGCATTCTCTTTTGTCTGGCTTCTGTCACTCAAAGTAAAGTTTCTGAAGTTCATCCATGTTCTGTGTAGCAGTAGTTCTGCCACACGTGGAAATTCAAATTCATTGTTTTTTTATTGTCAAATAATATTTTATTACATAAATGGAGCCCAGTTTGTTTAGCCATCCACCAGTCCATGGATATTTGGGTCATTTCCCATTTTTGCATATTGCTACACATTTTTAAAAATTTCTATAACAATTCTTGAGCAAGTATCTGCAAACACACATTCATTTCTTCCAGGGAAATACCTAGATGCAGAATTATCAGTTATATGGTTATGAAAAATTAATTTTTATGAGACCAACATAGAAACAGAAACTTGAAAACTCATATATACATTTGCATACCAGCTAAACAACGTGACACCCATATGTTACCATTTTTATGCAACCACGTGATGATCGGTGACATCCCTTCTCCTTTTAAAAAAAGCTTTATTCCAGTAAATTACACATAACATGATAGTTACTATCTTAAGCATCTTAAAGTGTACAGTTCAGTGGCTTTAAGTTCATTCGTCTTGTTGTACAACAATGATCATCCCCGACCTCCAGAGCTCTTTTCATTTTACATTCACATCTTATACCCTTTGCATTTTGCATTCACATTTCCTCTTTTTTCCCTGGGGTGGCTTGAGCTTTCTGGAGGAAGACTTAGAAACAGTGAAAATCTAAAAATTGTTTGCCACAATGCTTTTCCTTTATAAGTGGTTTCCTGCTACTCTCTTTTTTCTTTTTGAGTATTTCTCTGTAACTCTCTTTCTCTCGCGTAACATAGTTGTCTTTTTGTTTCTTTTTCTTAGTGCATCCGGCCCTATCCCCTGATTCAGATCTCCTGCTAAAAATTGAACACGTATTATAACTATCCAAGGCTTAAGAGATACAACTATAGGGAATGTCGATGCCTGGCTGCCTACAGGAATAATCTGGGAACCTTTAAATAATACAGAGACTTTGGGTCATATGAGACCTACTGATTAGGAATTTCTAGGTGCAAGGCCCAGGAATATGTATTTTAACAAGTCGCTGGATATGGCAGACAGGATTTTAAGACTGCCCTCGAAGACCCTGGCCTTTGTATAATTCCCTTTCTTGTGAATATGATGGGATGTCACTCCCATGCTTATATTATGTGATCAAAGGGATTTTGCAGATTTTGCTTAGTTGACTTTGACTTACTCAGTAGGGAGGTTGTCCAAGGGGGCCTAAGTGAATCACGTAAGCTCTTTAAATCTAGATCTAGAAGTCAGAAATGGAGAAGGTCAGAAGCCACAGAGATCTGGCACTTGATAAAGATTCAAATGTCCTGGTTGGCTTTGAAGAAGGGAAAAAAACTTGAGAATATCTTCAAGCTGAGAGTGCCACCCAACAGACAACGAGCAAGAAAACAGGGACTGTGGTCTTACAACCTCAGAGAATTTAGTTGTGTCAACAACATGAGTGAAATTGGATGTGATTCTTCCTCATTAGAACCTCCAGATGAGAACACAGCATGGATACACCTTAATTATGAAACCCCGAGTGTCGAACCCGGCTGAACCTTTTTTGGAATTCTGAACTATGGATGCCATAAGCTAATCAGGAGTGTTTTAAGCCACTAAGTGTGTGGTCATTTGTTATGCAGCAATAGCTGACTAATACATTTCATTGTTTCTATGTGGTCCACTTGTTGCTTGGGATCACTAGCCCTGTGTGCAAAGAAACTTCAGAACCATGGACAGTGGGATGTGTTGGGAAAGATCTGATTGGCTGGTGATTAATCACCAGCTAGCATGATGTAGCTCTACTGGGCAGTCTTACACAAGAGCATTGATGCCCTGGTCCAAACGGGTTTTGCTAAGGGCTCCAGACTTGCCAGCTGTAAAGGCACATCTCAGGGGTCCTACAAGGTCCTGAGTGAGTTAGTCTCTGCCTAGTTGTTTAGAAGAATCTTGTACCATCCTCTTTCTCATTTGCATAAGCCTCATTTTGGCTTCTCCTTCCCATTTCTTAACTATTGTCCTCTGCTCTTCTTGCAGTCAGGAATGCCCTTCCCTGCTCCCCTTGAACTTTTCCTCTGTCCTCCCAGCCAACTCCAACTCCTATTCACTCTTAGCATTCACCGTAAAAGTCACTTTTTCAGGGACTCTTTCCTTAACCTCAGCACCCAAATTAAGCAAGATTTCCCTGTTTTATAATTTTGTAGCTCTTGGAATTGATGCTTTTGGAAGTCTTATTACAACTGTCTTTTAAAACTTTTGTTAATTTTCTTGCTGCCCACTCAGAGACTGGCTAGGAGTTCACCCAAAGTGTTCTCTTTTCTTTGGGTACATAGCTCTTAGATTGTGTTTCCCAGCCCTTTTGCTGTAGGTTGGTTGAATTCTAGCCAATGGACTCTCAGAGGAAGCCATGTCCTCTACTATCTTAGCTGGTCCATAAAAAACTGCCATAAATGATCCTTCAACCATTTCCCTCTTTTGTGGATAAGCACCTTGGTAGATGGTAGAACCATAACATAGAAGCAGCCTGGATCCCTTAGTTGCTGGTTGTAGGAGAGCATCCTGACAAGCAGGAAACACCCATTTTACATTTTTATGGGGACAAGAAGTAAACTTCTATTGGGTTAAGTCACTGGGACTTGGGGGTTTATCTGTTACAACAGCTAGAGTTATCTTAATATATTCTGCCTCGTGGGCTAGTGTTTTGGCTCAGTGAGGGCCTACTGCTTGTTTGTCTCTTCAGATGCAATGTCCACCCTTATCCATCTTTTGGAAGGAAGATCTATATCAGTGACATCACCCCCCCCCCAACAAGTTGGTTTCAGCACTTGGGAGGGACTGGAAAGGGATGATGTGTAGGAAGTTACTAAAGGCTGGGCTTAGCTTCCCCTTAGCTTCCTCTCTGCCAGGTCACCTTAGGGTAAGAAAAATGTATCTAAAACTTTGGCAAAAGCAAGTGGATGACCGTAGATCCTCTCAGTTTTACTGTTTAACCTGTATGTCAGTTGGGTTTTCTAGAAAGTGGAGGCTGAGACTGAGTCAGAAGCATAGGATTATGATTAAGAGGGAATGACTCACCAGAGTAAATGGGGAGGAAGCAGAACTGGGCAGGAAAAACCTCATGCTTAAATCCAGATCTGACCAGTTTCCAGGCAAGCCAATGTGGCAATTGGAAGTGAAGATGACTCACTAAGGAATCCCGTGTTGGTCAGAAGCCCTAGTGTCTTTGCTGTATCATTATGGCTAGACTGCCAAGGAAGAATGAGCTCTGGGGCAGACCCTGAAGATCAGTGGGAACTCCTCTAAGGGAACTGCATTTCTTCTGGCAGAAATGGCAGATTCTTTCTTTAGAGATACAAAGAACCTGAGCCTCAGTAAGTCCAGACACAAGGTAAGTGATTCTAATTCTAAAAAACAAGGGTTCAAGTCCCAATCTGGGTTTAGGCTGGGTTCAAGTCAGAGATGTCTTCGGTTTGGGCTGGTGACCACAAAGGGACTGTGATAAGTTCAGAAAATGTTGAGAGTAAGGTCTTGGTCCTAGATGGGCTTGTGGGACACCACAAGCCAGGTGTACTGGGACGGATGCCCTACCGACATCTGCTCATTTTTGACTGGTGGGTCAACCCCATGTGCTTTTGCACATCCAATTGCAGGTCCAGGGCAGAACCCTTAATCTCTACACTCTTCTTGATTCTGAGGTTTTTTTATCCTACAGTCTGTGGTCTTTCCTACTCTATTTCTTACTTTCTTCTGTTAATCCCAGAAGACCTGTGTGACCCCCAAGGTGTACTTTTTATTTCTTTTATACCCTTCTTGCCAACCCTTTCAAGTGCTAATGCTTTATTCCCAACTTGCAGCCAGACCAACTCCGCTAATCATGGACACTATTGGGGACAGCTCCTGTACCATTCCCTTGCAGCAACTTCTCGGGCACTAATACCTGGTTGAAGAGATTACCTGGGAAGGGAGAGCATTTAAAATCATGAGTGCAAATCTTGACCACACTGCGTGGTGGATTTTGGTATAAGAGTGAAATTTGGATAACACAGGAATTAGAGACTTCACCTCAGGCTTGGCACTGAAATGGGTCAGACCGCATTTATCCCAACCAATGTCCCTCTGGGCCATAGACTCTGGGATTGAGAAAAATTCAGACAACAGGGATTAAAAAGGAGAAAAAAGCTAATTAAGTTACATAACCAAGTTTGGTCACAATATGAGTTAGGAAGCCAAGAAAAGTGGCTACTGAGTTATGATACTATATTGCAGTTAGATGTGTACTGTAGAAGGGAATTTTTTTTTTGTTTTCTGTTGTTGTTTTATTATTATTTTTTATGATTTAAATTTTCCATTATAGTTGATTTATGGCTCTGTCAATTTCTACTGTACGGCAAAGTGATCCAGTCATACATATATAAATACATTCTTTTTCTCACATTATCCTCCATCATGTTCCATCACACATGACAAGGTATAGTTCCCTGTGCTATACAGCAGGATCTCATTGCTTGTCCACTCCAAATGCATAAGTTTGCATCCATTAATTCCAAACTCCCAGTCCATTCCACTCCCTCCCCCTCCCCCTTGGCAACCACAAGTCTGTTCTCCAAGTCCATGAGTTTCTTTTCTGTGGAAAGGTTCATTTGTGCAGTATATTAGATTCCTGATATAAGTGATATCATATGGCATTTGGTTTTTCTCTTTCTAACTTACTTAGTATGAGAGTCTCTAGTTCCATCCATGTTGTCCAAATGGCATCATTTTGTCCTTTTTTATGGCTGAGTAGTAGTATTCCATTGTGTATATATACGAAATCTTAATCCATTCATCTGTCGATGGACATTTAGGTTGTTTCCATGTCTTGGCTATTGTGAATAGAGCTGCAATGAACATACAGGTGCATGTGTCTTTTTCAATGAAAGTTTTGTCCAGATATATGCCCAAGAGTGGGATTGCTGGGTCATACGGTAGTTCTATATTCAGTTTTCTGAAAACTAAATATATTTTTCAGAAATATAGTTTTTATATATACTTTTAGTACCTCCATACTGTTTTCCACAATTTGTTGTACCAACATTTTTTTTTTTTTTGTCTTTTTAGGGCTGCACCTGTGGCATGTGGAAGTTCCTAGGCTAGGGGTTGAGCCTGAGCTGCAGCTACCAGCTTATGCTGCAGCCACAACAACTTCAGATCTGAGCTGTGTCTTCGACCTACACCACAGCTCATGGCAACACTGGATCCTTAACTCACTGGGCAAGGCCAAGGATCAAACCCAAGTCCTCATGGATACTAGTTGGGTTTGTTACCCCTGAGCCACAATGGGAATGCCTGTAGAAGGGAGTTTAAATGGCGTGAACCTCTGTATGTTCAAATTTTCCTGACCTTATATTTAGGTAATGAGACCCAAAAGGGATTTTAAGGCATGTGTAGCTTGGAGGGAAAATTCTGATTAGAACACAGAAGCCATTTTAACTGACCAGCCCTATGGGGGCCATCTGAAGGTCAAACTCCCCTCACCCGCCCAAGGAGGAGCCGCCACTCCAGCAGGACATCCTGACTCCTGGGAGGAGCTAGGGCCATGGCCGAAGCTGCCATACCAGCAGCAGCAGCCTAGGCTCCAACAAGGGCTATCCCACAGCCGAGAGCCCCTCCACCAGCCTACTATCCCTGGGAAGACAGAGCTAGGGATGGAAAGAGGCTCCCTCCATGTCCAGAAACCTCTTCTTTGTACCCTGAGGTACCCAAGGGACTCATCCTTAGCCCAGCTAGCCCTCGCAGTGGTGTAAGTTACCGACCAACTGCCCCTACCATTTTGCTTCTGGGAGAAGTTCCTGATGGAAATCAGGGAACAGTAAGAGTCCATGTACCTTTCTCAATGTCTGGTCTAAGGATGGCAGAGGATAAGCTGGGAAGTTTTTCTTAGGATCCTGAACTCTTTTCTTTCCTTTTCTCTTTTTTAGAACCCCACCCGGGGCATATGGAGATTCCCAGGCTAGGGGCTGAATCAGAGCTGCAGCTGCCGGCCTACACCACAGTCACAGCAACAGCAACACGGGATTCAAGCCACG
The DNA here is from genome assembly GCF_016906955.1 of Phacochoerus africanus. NCBI lineage: Eukaryota > Metazoa > Chordata > Mammalia > Artiodactyla > Suidae > Phacochoerus > Phacochoerus africanus. The sequence continues at coordinate 72,722,586 of NC_062547.1, read as the reverse complement.
TCTGTGACCTACACCACAGCTCACGCAACCCTGGATCCTTAACCCACTGAGCAAGGCCAGGGATGGAACCTGCATCCTCATGGATACAATTCGAGTTCAGGTTCTGGTTCGTTACGGCTGAGCCACAATGGGAACTCTGATCCTGAAGTCTTTATAAAGGGGTTTACTAAACTAGTGAGATCTTTCTATCTCACTTGGAAGGAACTACAGAGCTGACTCTCCCACTACCTACTGTGCCTCTGAGGATAAGCAGCATATAACACCGGCGGCCAGAGCCCATGCAGACCAACTGGCGTACCAGGACCAACAGGGATGCAGTGCAGTGGTTGGGGAAGGACGCTGTCCCTGAGGCAGACCCATAAAGCACTTACCAGGTGAATTCTATTGATAAAGATGGACAAGATCATAGGATTAACTGTTTAATAGAGGGTATGAAGTAACTTACAATAAAACCTGTTAATTACGAAAAGGTGAAAGAGGTCCAATGGGGACAGATGAAAATCCTGCAGTCTTCCAAGAGAGACCAGTGGAGACTTTTGGGAAGTGTACAAACATGGATCCCCCCTCCCCCTGAGGGACAGGCCCTTTCGACGCTGCATGTCATAGCCCAGTCTGCCCCAGACAGCGGGTGCAAAATTCAGAAAGCAACTCCTTGGAGTTTCCACTGTGGCTCAGTGGTTAAGAACCTGGCTAGTATCCATGAGAATGCCGGTTTGATCCCTGGGTTAAGGATCTGGCATTGCTGTGAGTTGTGGTGTAGTCTGCAGATGCGGCTCAGATCTGGCATTTCTGTAGCCACCCTTCTGCTAATTTTTTTTTTTGTCTTTTTGCCATTTCTTGGGCTGCTCCTGCGGCATATGGAGGTTCCCAGGCTAGGGGTCTAATCGGAGCTGTAGCTGCCAGCCTACGCCAGAGCCACAGCAAAGGGGGATCCGAGCCGCATCTGCAACCTACACCACAGCTCACGGCAACGCCAGATCGTTAACCCACTGAGCAAGGGCAGGGACTGAACCCACAACCTTCCTAGTTGGATTCGTTAACCACTGCACCACAATAGGGAACTCCCCCTTCTGCTAATTTGAATAAGCACCATGACAGTCCTAGTTTGACCTCATAGAACATTCTTGCCTGCCCGCTTGTATCTCTTGCAAGCGTCCTATCTTAATAAATCTATCTTCTGCCCATTGCTTTGTCTCTTTCTGAATTCCTTATGTGTGGAGACAAAAAGAAACTGAGACTTCTTAATAAGTCCAGATACCAGGTAAGTGATTCTAATGAAAGAAATGTGGGTGCAAGTCCCAATCTGGGTTTTCACGAAGTACAAATCAGAGGTGTTTCGGTTTCAAATGCAGCACATTTTGTTTCTCTTTTCATCAATTAATGGGCATTTGGGTTGTTTCCGTTTTTTGGCTATTATGAGTGAAACTGCATCAGATATGCCTGTACAAGCACTAATCAATTTCATTCCAAACAGCAAAATCATTTGAGGATTTCTTTGACCGGCTATACAAAGTATGTCGGTTGAATATTTTTTTTGTTTTTTGTTTTTGTTTTGGCTGCACCTATACCACTGCTCACAGCAATGCCAATCCTTAACCCACGGAGCAAGGCCAGGGATCGAATCTGTATCCTCATGGATCCTAGTCAGGTTCATTAACCACTGAGCCACTAAAGGAACTCCCTGTCCTTTGAATTTTAGCCTGCCTTACCATTTTACCAGTTCCTTCATTTTATATTAGTATGACCATTGTAGTTTTCACTTTTTGAAAATGGTACTTGAACTCTTCACTGAAGGCCATAGATCCTCTATGTAGCTCTTTGCTACAATTAGAGCAAAACTAGGTTCTAGCAATTGCTTCCTCCCCTAGCGTTAGAGCCCCATCCCATTCCTGCTTCGTTGCCTTAACATTCTTCACACTGTTGAACACTATTCATTTTCTTTTTAAAATTAAAAAATTTTTATTTTTTATTATTCATTTTTGGCTGCACCTGCAGCATGCAGAATTTCCTGGGCCAGGGATTGAACCTGTGCCACCGCAGTCACCAGAGCCACAGCACTGACAATGTCAGATCCTTAACCTACTGAGCCACCAGGGAGCCCCCTCCATCCCTTTTCTGAAGACTAGGAATGTGCTGTTTTTTCCCTGGCTGGATCTGACAGATGCAGGGAACACTGTGGGATACAGTTCACACTATATCCTCAGAAGATACATTGTAGCGTATAGGACATTCTCACTAAACTCTTGTAGAATGAATAAATAAAAGTGTATGATAAGGGATATGATTTGAAGGTTCTTGAAGGCCCCTTATCTATTCACTGCTATGAGCTGAGTTTTATTTGAGGGTTGGGAAATCCCCTAATCTTACCACTTGTGTCATGGAAAACTGTCTACTGCAAGGACTACCTTTCCTCACATGACTTAGATCAGCCTCACAGACCCCTGCGCCCTGGCCTGTCCCCGTACTGATCTGTAACAAGGCCAGACATGGACCCATCCAACTCCCATTCTTTGCCTCATAAGTGATTCGCTGAATTGCATGTCTCCACTGATTAGACAAAGCTGCTCTTCACCCAAATTTTGGTGAAGCTCCTTTCCTTCCTCCAGGTCCCTCAATTTTGCCCCCCAATTTCACCTGAGCCAGCAGAGAGCATATCCTGAGAACAAGAAGACCTCTGATCTGCCATCTCACTACAACATCCTTTCATCACTTTTCCCCAGTTCTAGAAAGCTCAATTCTTTCTATAAAGGAAAATTTCTATAAAAGAAAATCTTTTGGGAGTTCCCATTATGGCGCAGTGGTTAACGAATCTGACTAGGAACCATGAGGTTGTGGGTTTGATCCCTGGCCTCGATCTGTGGGTTAAGGATCCAGAATTGCTGTGAGCTGTGATGTAGGTTGCAAGTGCAGATGGGATCTGGCGTTGCTGTGGCTCTGGCGTAGGCCAGCGGCTACAGCTCCGATTAGACCCCTAGCCTGGGAACCTCCATACGCCGTGGGAGGGGCCCTAGAAAAGGCAAAAAACAAAACAAACAAACAAAAATAAATAAAAGAAAGTCTTTTGGACAAACTCATGTGATGCTTGAAGACTTAATGGTCAGTGTTCTTCTACTGCAATGGCTTCCCTATCTCAAAAATTTCCCCTCTTCCCTTCCAAGACTCCTAAATAAAGTCTCTCCTTATTAAGTCTGAATTTTTTTTTTTTTTTTTTTTTTTTTGCTTTTTAGGGCCACGCTGGCAGCATATGGAAGTTCCTAGGCTGGGGATGAAATTGGACCTATAGCAGCAGGCCCACGCCACAGTGGGATCCAAATCATGTCTGTGAACTATACCACAGCTCACAGTGGCAACGCCAGATCCTTGACCCACTGAGCAAGGCCAGGGATTGAACCCACATCCTCATGGATACTAGTTGGGTTCATTACCTCTCAGCCACAATGGGAACTCCTGATTTTTTTTTTTTTTTTTTAATGGCTGTACTCACAGCATTGGAATTTCCTGGGCCAGGGATTGAATCCAAGCCACAGCTGTGATCTACACTGCAGCTGTGAAAACACTGGCTATTTAACCCCCTGCGCTGAGCGGGGGATTGAACCTGCGCCTCCGCAGCAACCCAAGAAGCTACAGTCTTATTCTTAACCCATTGTGCCACAGTGGGAACTCCTGGATTTGTTTTTAAATTTGACAGAGTAAAGGATCGTATACCTACTCAGATATGTATGTTTTCAAAGAAACAGCTCTTGGTTTTATTGATTTTTTCTACTGTTTTTTGAATCTCTATTTTATTGATTTCCTCTCTGATATTTATGATTTCCTTCCTTCTGCTGACTTTAGGTTTTATTTATTCTTTTTTTTCTAATTCATTTAGGTGGTGGGTTAAGCTGTCGATTTGAGCTTTTTCTTCTTTTTTGAGGCAGGCCTGTATTGCTATGAACCTACTCAGATATGTATGGTGCGGGGAGAAAAAATTCTCTATCTTCTTTGGGGTATTATTTCTAGTCATTTTAATTACATATATTAATGAGAAATCTGGACTCCTAGAAACCTTATTTCTAGTGAAAACTAGGAAGCAAACAATTATGAACTGGCCGTTACATATCACCATTCTGTAGATTGACAAATTTATGAATACACTATTTCATATTTCTAGAAGCCCATGCTTCTTCAGAGTACAATTTTTCAATGTAGCCCATGGCATGTTTACTAAAAGACCTCCAAAATTTTTAGTTCAAATAGGAAGCCCAAATCTTCCTTCACTTAAATTTAATAATTCATGTTTCAGTATATTATCTTATTTGGAAATGACGTGGATATTCAATGGCTATCTATCACTTAATTCAGTGGAATTTTAAGTCACCAAAACGACTTTGGAAACTCTTTTAAAATATGCATATTGGAGTTCCCGTTGTGGCGCAGTGGTTAACGAATCCAACTAGGAACCATGAGGTTGCTGGTTTGATCCCTGACCTTGCTCAGTGGGTTAACGATCTGGCGTTGCCGTGAGCTGTGGTGTAGGTTGCAGACGTGGCTCGGATCCTGCGTTGCTGTGGCCCTGGTGTAGGCTGGTGGCTACAGCTCTGATTTTATAAAATGCATATTTTATAAAACACTCATCTTATATTTTTTCTCCCCGCACCATCTTATACACGTATTTTATCATCATTGTTGAAAAATTCACTTACCTTATCTCACAGTTATTTAATTTACTTGTTTTTTTTTTTTTTTTTGTCTTTTTGCTATTTCTTTGGGCCGCTTCCGCGGCATATGGAGGTTCCCAGGCTAGGGGTCTAATCAGAGCTGTAGCCACCAGCCTACGCCAGAGCCACAGCAACGCGGGATCCGAGCTGCATCTGCAACCTACACCACAGCCCACGGCAATGCCGGATCGTTAACCCACTGAGCAAGGGCAGGGACCGAACCCGAAACCTCATGGTTCCTAGTCGGATTTGTTAACCACTGCGCCACAATGGGAACTCCCTATTTAATTTACTTGTTCTTAACAATTATGTTTAGATTACTCATGAAATTTCATGGAACATTAGACAAAGTTAACTGTCATCTGGAGTTCCCATCTTGGCTCAGTGGAAACAAACCTGACTAGTATCCATGATAATGTGGGTTCACTCCCTGGCCTCAGTGGGTTAAGGATCTGGCGTTGCTGTGAGCTGTGGTGTAGGTCACAGATGCGGCTCAGATCTGGCATTGCTGTGGCTCTGGCGTAGGCGGGCAGCTGTAGCTCCAAATAAACCCCTAACCTGGGAACATCTGTATGCGGTGGGGACAGCCCTAAAACCAAAAAAAAAAAAAAAGAAGGAATTAATCATCATCATCTTATTTTTCTCACTGACAAATTTTTTTCCTTTTTTTAATTCCTCAATGAATTTATTACAGTTATAGTTGTACAATGATCATCATAATCCAATTTTATATGATTTCCATCCTACACCCCCAGCACATCTCCCCACCCCTCAAACTGTCTCCTTTGGAGACCATAAATTTTTCAAAGTCAGTGAGTCAGTATCTGTTCTGCAAAGAAGTTCATTGTGGCCTTTTTTCAGATTCCACTTGTCAGTGAAAGCATTTGATGTTAGTGTCTCATTGTCTGACTGACTTCACTTAGCATGATAATTTCTAGATCCATCTGTGTTGCTAAAAAAGGCCAGTATTTCGTTCCTTTTAATGGCTGAGTAATATTCCATTGTGTATGTGAAAAGTAATCACCATCATCTTCTTTTTCTCACTGACAAATTGTGTAATATGCATATTTTGTAGGATATATTTTGTTACATATACAGGTATACATAAAATATCCAAGAGCGCAGGACTGGGGCTTTCCATTTTAAAAGCTTGTCTGTGTCATATGAAGAGAGAGTGAGCACGTTTCCTGACTGTGAACCCTGTAGGTGAACCTAAGAGTCCAGATGGCATTTTAATCTAAAGAAAGAACAGGCATGTCTGAACTTGTCTCCTGAGCAAGGTGGGGGAAGGGCAGACAACCTCTGTGGGCCTATTTGCATAAGGATGATGAACAGTCCTTATAACACAGACTTAACTGTAAGGGGGGGGGGGAAGAGCTCTGCCACTGTACTATGATCTTCTAGAAGAGGAGAGAAGAATCTGCTCCAGGTAGGCCAGCACGGATTTTTGCCTTCTCTGGCTCTTCTGTGACCCACAGGGGAACAGATAGACTATGAGGAAGAGTTGATGGATCGGTTACTCTAAGACTGAACAGCCTTGCTACCCTCTCTTAGAATGCCCTTGGGAGGCGATCCTAATGTCTGAGAACTTGAACTCTCACAGATTCTAATTCCTTCTGGACACCGATGGGCTCACCAGGAGAGTGATTGTGCTCATAGATGGGTGCTGTGCAAATGTCAACCGCAGGATTGGAGAAAGGCAGTGTGGCGACTCTTTGGGGCCTTAGATTGTACCAAGAGATGTGGTTGCCCCAAAGGGGGAAATTTGAGCTACTTTTCTTCAAATGATTTCATTTGGTTCCTAGTGCTGGAGAGGGAGGTTTAGGGGAAATACAGGCGTTTTTGTTATTTTTCTTGGCCACGCCCACAGCACGCGGAAGTTCTCCGGCCCGGATCACATCTGTGCCACAGACAGTGACAATGCTGGATCCTTAACTGCTGGACCACCAGGGAGCTCTTGGAATGTGGTACACACACACACACACACACACACACACACACACACACACACACACACACGCCCGCATAGTCTTCTAGTAGGTAAGGTGAATTTTAAAGAGATATATTTTCTCTTCCTAAGCTTAACATACTTTCAGACCTTTATCATATACTCAAATGAACATGCAGAGCGTGTTAAAGTCATGAAACACAGAGTCAGCCCATTTGGGTTCAAATCCTGACACTGTCCGTTACTAGCTGTTGATGGTGGACCCATCTTTCAACCTATCTGAACCCACTGTCTTGTCTGTAAAATGAGAAAATAACAGCACCAGAATAACTGAGTTGTTGTGAGGTGTGGAGTAGGGGTTGTGGAGTCGGATAGCCTGAGTTCTGCCTCTTCCTGGCTGTGTGATTTCTGGCAAGTAACTTAACATCTCTGTGCCACAGTTTGTTTTCTGCCAAATGACAGGTACAATACAAGTGCATATCTTATTGGGTTGTTTTCAGGATTACAGAGGGTAATGTACGTAAAATGCCAAACACTAGCACAATACTAAGTTTTGCTGTTATTATCATAAGGTATGTAAAGTTTGTACCCCGTAGTACTCAAGTCAATGTCTGACCAGACTGAAGGGTGGGCTGAAAGAGTAGGGTCTGAGAGAGAAAAGGGAAATGGGGACAGGAGGGTAATGATATCATCTCAGGAGGACGGTGGGCAGAGGTTGTGTTCATAGGACAACTTTCAGAAGTTGAGTTTCATGAGTTTCAGGCTGCGGGCGTTTCCCTCAGGGGTCTAAGTTTTAAATCTCCCTGTAAGAGAGAGATTTTGCCCGTTGTTCCCTAACGCTCTATTTCTCTTGCCCGGACTTGCCCGGGCTTGTTCTGGCTTATTGATTTAAAGGAAGATGTACCACCCACAGAAGAGTGGTGAGTTTAAGTTTTATTCAGGGTGGTACTGAGGACTATGTCCCGGAAGCAGCTACTCAGTAGCTCAGAGGAAAATGCTCTGAAGAGGCAGGGGAGAAGCTGGTTTATACGGGACTTTTTTTTGTGTGTGTTTTTCTGTCTTTTTAGGGCCGCACACAAGGCATATGGAGGTTCCCAGGCTAGGGGTCCAGTCAGAGCTGTGGCCTCCAGCCTATGCCAGGGCCATAGCAACCCGGGATCCAAACTGCATCTGTGACCTACTCCATAGCTCGTGGCAATGCCAGATCCTTAACTCACTGAGCTAGGCCAGGGATTGAACCTGTGTCCTAATGGATGCCAGTCAGGTTCGTTAACTGCTGAGCCATGACGGGAACTCCTATATGGGAGTTTTTGGCTGAGGAATATGTATAGTCAGGCACACATCTTGGTAAATGATAACTGCTAGGCACAAAGAACAAATATCTCAAATTCATGATTTTAGTGCTTTTCTTTTTTTTTTTTTGTCTTTTTGCCATTTCTTGGGCCACTCCCGCGGCATATGGATGTTCCCAGACTAGGGGTCTAATTGGAGCTGTAGTCTGTGACCTACACCACAGCTCACAGCAACACGGTATCATTAACCCACTGAGCAAGGGCAGGGATCGAACCCACAACCTCATGGTTCCTAGTCGGATTTGTTAACCACTGAGCCATGACGGGAACTTCATCGTTAATGATGTTTCAATGGACATCTGTGTCCAAGTGTTTGTGTGGACATAGGTTTTCATTTCTCTTTGGTACGAACCTAGGAGTGGAATTGCTGGGTCATGCGGTAACTCTGTGTTTCACTTTTCAGGCACTGTGGGACTGTTTTCTGTAGATGCTATGCCATTTGAGAATCCCACCAGCAATGTGAGAGTTCATTCGTGTATTAGTTGGGGTGCTCCAGAAGAGCAGAACCAATGGGAGATGCATATATATAGAGAGATTTATTATGAGGAATTGGCTGATGGGAGTTTTCCCAGTGACTTGCTGTCTGCAAGCTGGAGTCTGAGCAAAGTGGTTGGTGTAATTCCTGTCCAAGTCCAAAGGCCTGAGAACTAGGGGAGCTGATGGTGTGAATCCCAGTCCATGAGCAGAAGAATATCGATGTCCCAGCTCAAGTAGGATGGCAGGAAGGGCAGGCATCCTCCTTTTCTCTGCTTGTGTCCTATTCAGGCCCTCAATACATCGAAGGATGCTCTTCCCTCCAGTCTGCCCATGCAAATACTAACCTCTTCCAGAAACACCTAGCAATATGGCCTAACCAGACATCTGGACAGCCTATGATCCAGTCAAGCTGACACATAAAATTAAACACCACAGATCCAATTTCTCTCCTTCTTTTTTATTTTTATTTTTTGCCATACCTTTTGCATGCAGAAGTTCCTGGGCCAAGGCTCGAACCTGAGCCACAGCAGTGACAACATCTGATCCTTTAACTGCTAGGCCCCCGGGGAACTCCTTCTTTCCATCTTTGAAAGCAATTTCTATCATCTGTTTTTTTTTTTTTTTTTTGGAAAATAGACATCCTGGGGGTATTTCTCATTATGGTCTTTATTTTCCATTTCATTAATATTTTATTTATGACACCTCTATTGTCATTGGTAAAATTGCTCTATTGACATGGTTCTCTTTTTTCAGGTACAGGATTGAATTTATTATTGTATTTTGAAAAAAATTTATTGTAGTTGATTTATTTCTCATTATGGTCTTGATTTGCATTTCCTTGATGACTAATGAAGTTGAGGAATCTTTCCTTTTTTCCTTTCACAAGTGTTTCTCTTTCCTTCTCTGTCATTATTACACTCATTTCCATGCCAAACCATAGACACTCTAATTCTGAAGTAAACAAGGCCAGCCTGGTCTTGATAGAGAGTTAGCACATATCTCTGTGTATAGCTGCTTAATTGTAAACAGTGCTATGAATAAAAGTACCAGGACTTCTTTGGGGGCAAGAGGAGATAATTCTATCTAGTCCTGGGGTTGTGGAGAATTACATAGAAGCTTCCTTTTAAAACTGTAAATACTGGAGTTCCGTCATGGCACAGCAGAAAAGAATCAGACTAGGAACCGTGAGGTTGTGGGTTCAATCTCTGGCCTCACTCAGTGGGTTAAGGATGGGGCATTGCTGTAAGCTGTGGTGTAGGTCGAAGACATGGCTCGGATCCTGTGTTGCTGTGGCTGTGACGTAGGTCAGCAGCTGTAGCTCCGATTTAACCCCTAGCCTGCAAGTCTCTATATGCTGCAGGTGCGGCCCTAAAAAGCAAGAAAAAAAAAAACCCCAAAAACAAAAAACAAACAAACAAAACCCCCCCAAAAACCCCTTTAAATCCAATCAGGTCTCTTTCGTTCTAATACCTTCAACGGCTCCCTCTTGCCCCAGAAATAAATGTTCAGTTCTTAGCTTGGCATTCTAGCTCTGCATGCCCTGGCCCTAGCCTCATGTTCTACTTCACAGTATACCCTTGATCACCCTCTTGTCATTTCTGCCATTGTGGGGCTCATGATCCTGATAGTGGCCCTTTGCTTTCAAGTAGGGTGGCACAACTCATTTCTGGAAGTGAATAATGGTCCTTTTGTTTAAAAAAACCTCTTGGAATTGTCTGGTGGCTCAGTGGGTTAATGATCTGGCATTGTCACTGCTGTGGCTTGGGTTGCTGCTGTGGCATGAGTTCAATTCCTGGCCCAGGAACTTCCAAATGCCATGGTCGTGGACCAAACAAACAAACAAACACCTCTTGGTGGGTTATATAATCTTTGGTATGATTTTTGAGAAATGCCAAGTTCTCTGGGCATTGATGTCATGGTCCTTGCGCATGTGTCGGGAAAAAATCTCCAACATAGTTAGGTGAAGAGAAAGAAGTTTACTTAGACAAGAGACTGCTAGCGCAGTGAGAGATATACCTGCTGACCTGCTGATTGGCTGGGGAAAGAGGGGTCTTAGGATACACTTGCTGGTTGGTTGGGGGCATATAAGGCCCCTATAGGGGCAGGGTGAGGAGTGGGCCACATACATTTCCTAGTAGGGAGTAGGAAGGAGTAGGTCAGGTTGCTCCAGGTAGGGGAGGGGGCATTACAAGGATTCAGGTGAGGCGATGATAAGGGTTTGGTCATTCTTGTCTTGGCCAGAGGCTTAGAGTTTTGTCTCCTTGAAGAGGTCTTAAAATCTCACATTCCCCCTTCTTTTTTTTTTGGTCCTTTTAGGGCCGCACCCATGGCATATGGGAGTTCCCAGGCTAGGGGTCTAATCTGAGCTACAGCTGCTGGCCTACACCACAGCCATAGCAATGCCAGATCCGAGCCGCGTCTGTGACCTATACCACAGCTGATGGCAACACCAGATCCTTAACCCACTGAGCAAGGCCAGGGATCAAATCCAAAACCTCACGGTCCTAGTTGGATTCGTTTCCTTTGCGCCACGACGGGACTCCATTCCGCCTTCTTTGTCTTGAGGGTCATGTCTTTGGCCCCTTTGAAGACGCTGCTCATGTCTAATTACTCACCTATTTCCCTCTATGGTCTGTGGGAAGCCAGATTATAAGGGAAAAGGGGCAACAATGGCTCTGGCTGCTTCCTGCTGAATGGGGAGCCCTGGGTTCAGCCTGCGCTCTGTCAGGGTGTTTCTGAAGAGGAGGGTGTGGCTCCACGGAATGAGACGGTAGCTTGTTCCAACATTGTGCTTGTGTTGACTGGTTGATATTCCCACCACTTTACCATTTGGAGACTTATGTATGTTTGTATGTATGTATGTATGTATGTATGTATGTATGTATTTATAGGGCCTCACCTATGGCACATGGAGGTTCCCAGGCTAGGGGTCAAACCAGAGTTGTAGCTGCCGGCCTACACCACAGCCACAGCAACATCAGATCCAAACCCCGTCTGCAACTTACACCACAGCTCATGCCAATGCTGGATCTTTAACCCACTGAATGAGGCCAGGGATCAAACCCACATCCTCATGGATGCTAGTCAGATTCGTTTCTGCTGAGCCACGACAGGAGCTCCTCAAGACTTATTTGTTGTATTCTAGAAGAAACAAACTTAATAAGCAGATGAAAAAGTGGAGGCCATGGAGTTCCCGTTGTGGCTTAGTGGTCATGAACCCAACTAGTAACCATGAGGATACAGGTTCAGTCCCTGGCCTCGCTCAGTGGGGTAAGGATCTGGCATTGCCATGAGCCATGGGATAGGCCAGCAGTTGCAGCTCTGCTTCAACCCCTAGACTGGCAACATCCATATGCTGCAGGTTTGGGCATAAAAAGAAAAAAAAAAGTCAAGACCAAAGATCAATAAGAGAATGATTGTAACCAGAGGCCCAAGCAGGATAAGAACCAGGTTATGCTTGGTAATATTTTTGATTATAGTCCAGATAGAGTCAGTTCTGAGGTTACACTGTCCAAAGAATGGAACCGCTTGGCGTGGTCATTTCCTCTTTTGGCCCAGTGTTTTTGATGTAGATGTAAAGGACCAGTTGGAGGAGTGACAGCCTGAATATTTATAGACAAAACGGATCTCATTTCTTTTCAGGAGAATAAACGTGAAACTCGGTCTGGACCTGGCACTTTCAGGAGACTTGTGGTCAGGTAACAAGCGGTGTAGGTTTTTTTTTTTTTTTGCTTTTGCTTTTTAGGGCTGTACCCACAGCATATGGAGGTTCCCAGCCTAGGGAGCCAATTGGAGCTAAAGCTGCCAGCCTTAACCACAGCCACAGCAACAGCAGATCCAAGCCACGTCTGTGACCTGTACCACAGCTCACGGCAATGCCAGATCGTTAACCCACTGAGTGAGGCCAGGGATCGCACCTGCAACCACATGGTTCATAGTCAGATTCGTTTCCGCTGCACCATGAGAGGAACTCCAATTTCATAGTTTTATCTAAGTAAGTTTTAACATTTGATGTGGTATTAATACATAATTATCAGGAACTATTGGTCATTCTATATAGTGCTTCTTTTTCTTAATGTATGATCTAAATTTCATTCTAAAAATGCAATAGTTACAAGAGGAGACCTTAAAAACATAAGGCTGTGGCTCCCAGCTGCCAGTTGATACTGCTTAGAGAATGCCTGGTGGCATCAAGTCCCACACAGTGCATAATCCTTAGCAATACAAAGACTTGTCTTGTTAGGGCCACACCTAAGGCATATGGAGGTTCCCAGGCTAGGGGTCGAATCAGAGCTGTAGCCACGGCCTACACCACAGTCATGGCAACTCGGGATCCAAGCCGCGTCTGCAACCTACACCACAAGTTATGGCAACGCTGGATCCTTAACCCACTGAGTGAGGCCAGGGATTAAACCTGCAACCTCATGGTTCCTGGTCAGATTCGTTTCCGCTGCACCACGATGGGAACTCCAAGGCCTTGTCTTAAATTACTCCCATAATATTACCTCATATTAGCTGGGATGTGTGAACCACAGCTACTCCATTTTGCCTTTCAATTTCACGTCTCTCATTAATGGCTAAAGCTGATGTCACTGCTAATGATTTTAGTGCTTTTCTAGATAAGAGAAGATGCAAGAATTTGGGCTCATAAAAATCCTTACCTAAAAATATCTAGGTATCTGCAGGCCTATTTTGCCCAGAGCACAGCTTGCCTCATTCCTGATCTCCATCCTGAATTCCTTTCAGGGGGTGTTGAGGGTCAGCCGCCATAGCAACTCAAGATTCAGTCCACATAGAGGCAGATGGCAAGTGCCAATCTCCAGCTCACAGGGCTCCCCCATGGATACAAACAACCATAGCTTTTGGGAGGCATTTCATGACCCATGGCACTAGGAACGCTCATTCCCATGTCTGGCAAAGATTTAATTGACAGGCCACTCAATGTGTTATTACTGGACTAGGCTTTATTACTGTAGCCAAAAGTCTCTGGACCACCTATGTTGTGGTCCAGGAAAATATTCCCTCTTCTTGCACTTTCCCATATTTAGAGATCATTGATCTCATACGGATCTGTGGGTTTTTTTTTTTTTTTTTTGACTCTTTAGGGCTGCACCTGTAGCATATGGAAGTTCCCAGGCGAGGGGTTGAATCCAAGTTGCAGCTGCTGGCCATGGCCACGGCCACAACCACAGCCATGAAGGATTCAAGCCTCTCCTGTGACCTACACCACAGCTCATGGCAATGCTGGATCCTTAACCCACTGAGTGAGGCCAGGTCCTCATGGATACTAGTTGGGTCCTTAAGCTGCTGAGCCATGACGGGAACTCCTAAACTATGTATCATTTTTATCAGAGACTTGGTTACCCATTTGGCAATGCAAGCAATCACAATTTTGTAAAATGGTGAAAAATCATATAGCTAGCAATAAAAAATCATATAGCTAGCAATATTACTAACGTCATAAATAAGAATTCTTAACATCAAGAATATCTGGTGGAGGAGAAGGAGGAGAACGAGGTGATAGAGTAGCAGTGGGGAGATACATATGGTAGGAGTCCCTTAAACCCAGATTTTGAGAGCCATGAAGGCTTGGATATAAGGAACATTTTCTGTGTAAGATTATTTGGGTCAAATTCCTTCCAACTGTTAAGAATACAGCCAAGGGGAGGAGTTCCTGTCATGGCTCAGTGGTTAAGGAATCCAACTGGGAACCATGAGGTTGCGGGTTCGATCCCTGGCCTTGCTCAGTGGGTTAAGGATCCAGCATTGCCGTGAGCTGTGGTGTAGGTTGCAGATGTGGCTCGGATCCAGTGTTGCTGTGGCTCTGGTGTAGGCCGGCGGCTACAGCTCCGATTCGATCCCTAGCCTGGAAACCTCCATCTGCCTCCGGAGTGGCCCAAGAAATGGCAAAAAGAATACAGCCAAGGGGAGAGTTGTCAGGGGCCTCCCGGAAGCCATTCTTAGGCTCCATGCTATAGGGGTACTGTGAATGAGGGTACTGAGGGTCACCAACTGGCAAAAAGTTGTCCCTTATTGTCTCACTGATGTCTCCATGTGATGAAGGCACAAAATTGGGGCTCTGTGCAACTAACGCATGAGGGGGAATTCACAGGAGCCAGCTGGGGTTGACTCACCATTTGGAGATCCTCTGGGACGTGGAACGAACTTTCTGGATAAACCCAGGAGCATCAGGTTCCCTCAAGGCCCAGCTGGCCCAAGGAAGGCAAATAGAAAGTAACAGGAAGAGAAGGGTGGGGATTCTGCCTTAAAGTCCTATTGGGGAAGCAGTGGCTAGGGACAGTGGGTTCTTTGTTTTTCTTTAACCTCTACATGCTTCATGTTGCGTGGAAATAGTCTTTTTTTTTTTTTTCCCCTGGCATATGGAGGTTCTCAGGCTGGGGGTCTAATAGGAGCCACAGCTGCTAGCCTATGCCAAAGCCACAGCAATGCCAGATCTGAGCCATGTCTGCTACCTACACCACAGCTCACGGCAATGCCAAATCCTTAATCCACTGAGCGAGGCCAGGGAGTGAACCCAAAACCTCATGGTTCCTAGTCAGATTTGTTTCTGCTGTGCCACCACAAGAACTCCTGCATGGAAATAGTCTTCATGGGGGCAGATGCCCTAATAGATTGGTCCATTCTGTGACTCACTTATCCTCTCATGGGAATATACAAGCAGCAGGCATGCGCTAATCACTCTTAGGTTGCCTATCCCATGTCTGATATCAGTTGGTCAGGTCTCCAGCTGGGAAGAACAAAAAAGGAGGAATTTTCACCTGTTCCAGCGGCAGTTACTAAGGCACAGTGAGCAGTGTGGGACTTCAGAACACATCAGAGTGATAGCACAGGGAAATATATCCAATCACTTGTGATGGAACATGATGGAGGATAATGTGAGAAAAAGAATGTATGTATATTTATAACTGGGTCACTTTGCTATACAGCAGAAATTGACAGAACATTATAAACCAGCATTGCTCAGTGGGTTGGGCATCTGACATTGCTGTGGCTGTGGTGTAGGCCAGCAGCTGCAGCTCTGATTAGACCCCTAGCCTGGGAACTTCCATATGTCTCAGGTGTGGCCCTAAAAAGCAAAACAAACAAACAAACAAAAAACACACTAGATTGTAACCCTGGCCAGAATTCCTCAGTTGTTTCCATAGAGAGAGAGGAGGGAGGTGGAGGAGAGATCCCCAGTAAGGTCACCGTATGGGCCGCCAAAGTATCGTGGTCCATGCATGCAGGTCAGAAAAAGAATTTTCAGCCATATCGAGGCGAAGAGATGGAAGAGTTTATTGAGCTAAGAAATGCTGCTAGTGCAGCAGGAAGACCTCCTGATGATCAGGGAGAGCCAACCTCCCGTGCATGGTCATATCTGTTTTTATAGCCCAGGGAGTGGGGAGGTCTTGTGATACACCTGTTGATCTGCTGATTTGTTGGGGAAAGAGGGGTCTTACACTACACTTGCTGGTTGGTTGGGGTTGTACAAGGTCCTTTGGGGTGGGGTGAGGAGTGGGCCACATACCTTTCCTAGTAGTGGGTAGGAAGGAGTAGGACAGGTTACTCAAGGTTGGGGAGAGGTTATTACAACCAGATGGGTGCGATGATGATAGGGTCTACTAATTCTTGTCTCGGCCAGAGGCTTTGAGTTCTCTCTCCTTGAAGAGGCCTTGAAGTCCCTCAAATGATAAAGGCAGAAGTCATGTGCTCTGCATGATAAAGTCAGCTGAATTTTGAGAGAAGAGAGTCAGGTCTATGAAGACAGGTGAGAGGGGGAGCGATGCAGGGGTGAGTGAGAAAATGGAACCCCAACTGCTATGGCAAAGAGGAGTTCCTTGTGGCTACAGTAAAAAATGTCCATCAACCTAGTGGCTTAATGTCATCTTATATTCTTAGAGTTCTAAAAGTCAGAGTCTGAAATGGGTCTCCATGGGCTAAAATCAAGGTGTCATTCTGGAGATTCCAGGATGAGAATCTATGTCCTTGTCTTGCACATTCTTTGGCTCGTGGCTTCCTTCCTCCATCTTCAAAACCAGCAGTACAGCGTCGCCCATCTCTGATGAAAATCTCTGCTTCTGATGTCACATCTCTTTCTCTGACCCTTCTGCCTCCCTCTGATAAGAACTTGTGGTGACATTGGGCACACCTGGATGGTCCAGGCTTACTTCCTCATTGCAGGACTGAATGGTATCTGTGAGTACCCTTTTCTATATAAGGTAATACATTCGCATGTTCCGAGGATAACCTCTGGGTTACTCCCAGCTGAAATGCCATCTTCTTTTTTTCTCTTCTTGTTTCTGCATCTTTCAAAGAACTCAGAGTGGGGGAAACAGCTGCCTCAAAAGTCTTTTGAAATACCACGTGGTAAGTGGTTTGTTCTGGAAGCGGAGGGAGCTGGCCT
Organism: Phacochoerus africanus; assembly: GCF_016906955.1. Classification (NCBI taxonomy): domain Eukaryota; kingdom Metazoa; phylum Chordata; class Mammalia; order Artiodactyla; family Suidae; genus Phacochoerus; species Phacochoerus africanus. The sequence continues at coordinate 72,705,708 of NC_062547.1, read as the reverse complement.
GAGTGGTCAGGAAATGTCATGAAGATGCAGGATGTGTCATATGGTTTTGTGGGGGATGACTTTGATTTTTTGGCAGACCTGGCTCTCAATCCTGGCTCCACCAGAGTTATGTGGTCTTCGGGACATTGTTTAATCTCTCTGAATCTCAGTGAATTATGCTGAACTGTACAAACTTGTCAGAATGTAACCAAGTCTCCATTTTATGTAGATTGACCTAAAATTGTGCCGTTGGCTGAACTGCAATGTTCACTGTGCTGTCTTGTGTAGCTCATCTTAGAATTTGGTAAATTTCAATCTGCAGAATTACTGTTTCACATTTCTCATCCTACAACCCACATCGTTGGTTTGCTGTCACCTTTGTATAAAGCAAGGTTGGTAGTCAACTGCTATGGGTTTAATCGCATCCACCCCCCCAATTCACACGTTGAAGTTTTAACCCCCTCAGGACCTCAGCATGTGATACTATTTGGAAATAGGGCTGCTGCAGATGTAATTAGTTAAGATGAGATCTTACTGGACTGAATGATCCCTAATCTGACTGTTTCCATATAAAACAAGAAGAAATTAGGACACAGACGCAGAGGAGAGTGCGGGATGAAAGCAGAGATCAGGGTGATTCTTCTACAAGCCTGGAAACAGCAAAGATTGCCAGCAAAACCTCCAGAACCTAGAAGAGGATCATAGAACAGATCCTCTCGTGCAGCTCTCAAAAAGAACCAGCTTTACTGTCATCTTGATCTTGGACTTCTGCTCTCTAGGACTGTGAGACCCATAAGTTTCCTTTTTTTAAAGTCATCTAGTTTATTATTTTCTTGTTTTGTTTTGTTTTGTTATGGCAGCCCTAGCAAACTAATACACCGGCACACAGAAAGCTTTCTAGACAAAAGTAGCCATTGTTTCAGTTTTAGGAGATGGCTCTGCTGAGATTTTTTTCCCTTTCTTTTCTTTTTTTTCTTTTTTCTTTCTTTCTTCTTTCTTTCTTTCTTTCTTTCTTTCTTTCTTTCTTTCTTTCTTTCTTTCTTTCTTTCTTTCTTTCTTTCTTTCTTCTTTCTTTCTTTTTTCTTTCTTTCCTTCCTTCCTTCCTTCCTTCCTTCCTTCCTTCCTTCCTTCCTTCCTTCCTCCTTCCTCCCTTCCTTCCTTCCTTCCTTCCTTTCTCTCTCTTTCTCTCTCTCTCTCTCTTTCTTTCTTTCTCTTTTTGGCTTTTAAGGGCCACACCCATGACATACGGAACTTCCCAGGCTAGGGGTCTAATTGGAGCTACACCACAGCCACAGAAACTCGAGATCTGAGCTGCGTCTGCGACCTACACCACAGCTCACGGCAACACCGGATCCTTAGCCCACTGAGCGAGGCCAGGGATCAAACCCTCATCCTCATGGATACTAGCTGGGTTCATTACCTCTGAGTTACAACGGGAAGTCCAAGAGATTTTTTGTTGTTGTTGTTCTTAATCATGGTAAAACCCAGACAATGCAAGTTTACCATTTTAATTGTACAGTTCAGCGATGCGAAATACATTCACATTGCTGTGAAACTGCCCCCACCATCCATCTCCAGAACTTTCTCATCTTCCCAAACTGAAACTCTGTCTGCATTAAACACTAACTCCCCATCCCCACCCCCAGCACCTGGCCCCCACCATCCTACTTTTTGTCTTTATGGATTTGTCTCCTATGGAGACTGACTATAAGTGCAGTCACACAGTATTTGTCCCTTTGTGTCTGGCTTATTTCACTCAGGGTCATGTCCTCAAGGTCCATCCATGTCACCAGTGTCAGAAGTTCTTTCCTTTCTAGACTTGAATAATATTATGTTTTGTGTATATGTCACATTTTGTTTATCTCTTCACCAGTTGGCTATCTCTTCCACCTCTTGGCTACTATGAATAAATTGTGCTATTACCAGCTGTAATGGAAAAAATAAAGCTCATTAAAAAAATAGTGCTGCTATGAACATGGTGGTCTAAAAACTTCTTTGAGTTCCTGCTTTTAATTCTTTTGGGTCTATACTCAGAAGTGGGATAGCTGTACCCTTTTTTTTTTTTTTTTTTTGGTCTTTTTAGGGCCACACCCAAGGCATATGGAGTCTCCTAGGCTAGGGGTTGAATTGGAGCAGTAGCTGCTGGCCACAGCCAGATCAGATCTCAGCCGTGTCTGCGACCTACACCACAGCTCACGGCAACACCGGATCCTTAACTCATTGAGCAAGGCAAGGGATCAAACCTGTGTCCTCATGGATGCTAGTTAGATTAGTTTCCACTGAGCCATGACAGAAACTCCTGATCTCTTTTTCCATGAGTTTGTTTTTGAAATATAATTGATCTACAACACTAGGTTAGTTCCTGGTACACAGCATAATGATTCAATCTTTCTATGCATTTTGAAATGATCACATCGACAAGTCTAGTTATATGTCACCACACAAAGATTAATGTAATTATTGACTATGTTCACCACACTGAGTTTCATACCCGTAAGTCACTGATTTTGCAACAAGAAGTTTGTATTTCTTAATCATCCCTCACCTAATTTCTTTCCTCCTCCCATGCTCTTCCCTTCTGACAATCACCTGTTTGTTCTCTGTACCTATAACTCGGTTTTTGTTCTATCCTGTTTGTTTGTTTAAATTCCACAAATAAGTGAAGTCACACAGTATTTGCCTTTCTCTGATGTATTTCACTTAGCATAACATACTCTAGGTCTATCCATGTTATCTCAAATGGCAAGATGTCATTCTTTTTATTGCTGGGTAACATTCCCTTATCTGTCTGTCTTTCTATCTATGTATCTATGTTTATGTATGTATGTATGTATGTATGTATGTATGTATGTATGTATCTACCTATCTGCCTACAACATCTTCTTTATCCATTCATCTATTGTTGGGCACTTAGGTTGCTCCTGTATCTTGGCTACCGGGCACAATGCTCTGTGTTCACAGAGGTGCCTATATCTTTTCTAATTAATGTTTTCATTTTCTTCGGATAAATACCCAGGAGAAGGATTGCTGGATCACATGGTAGTTCTATTTTTAATTTTTTGAGGACTCTCCATGCTGTTTTCCATAGCAGCTGCATCAATTTACATCCCCACCAACAATGCCCTTGGATTCCCTTTCTCCGCATTCTCACCAACACATGTTATTTGTTGTCTTTTTAATAATAGCCATTCTGATGTGTGTGATCGTTTGTGGTTTTGATTTGCATTTCCCTGATGGTTAGTGATGTTAAGCACCTTTTCAAGTACCTGTTGGCCATTTGTATGACTTCTTTAGGAAAATGTCTATTTGGTCCCTCTGCCCATTTTTTACATTAGATTTTTTTTTTTTTGCTATCGAATTGTATGTGTTTTAATTGTTGTGTATTAATCCATTCAGACATGTGGCTTGAAAATGTTTTCTCCCACCCCTAGGTTGCTTTTTCACTTTGTTGATGGCTCCCTTTACTGTGCAGAAGCTTTTTTAGTTTGATGTAGTCCTGCTTGTTTTTTTTTTTTTTGCTTTTGTTGCCAAATCTAAAAAGTAGTTGCCAAGACCAAAGGTAATTGCCATCATGTTCAGGTGTTTAACCCATTTTGAGTTGATTTTTTGGGCATGATGTAAAGTAGGGATCCATTTTCATTCTTCCACATATGGCTATCCAGTTTCCCCAATGCTACGTAGTGAAGGGACCATCCTTTCACCACTGTATATTCCTGGCTCTTTTTTCATAAATGTAGTGATCATATATGCATGGATTTATTTCTGCTCTCTCTATTCTGTTTCCTTGACTTATATGCATGGATTTATTTCTGCTCTCTCTATTCTGTTTCCTTGCCTTTATGCCAATACTATGCTGTTGTGATTACTATTACTTTGTAATATTATTTGAAATCAGAAACTATGATGCTTGCAGCTTTGTTCTTCTTCTATTTTATTTTAAATATTTTTGGCACCTGTGGCATATGGAAGATCCCAGGGTAGGGGTAAATTGAAGCTGCAGCTGCCAGCCTACACCACAGCCATGGCGACACTGGAGCCAAGCCACATCTGTGACCTACACCACAGCTTGTGGCAATGCTGGAACCTTAGCCCACTGAGCATGGCCAGGGATTAAACTTGCATCCTCATGGACACTATGTCAGATTCTTAACCCACTGAGCCACAGAAGGAAATCCTGTTCTACTTTCTTAAGATTGCTTTGGGTATTTGGGGTCTTTTATGGCTCCATACAAATTCTGGGGTTGTCTTTTCTGTATCTGTAAAAAATCCCATTGGAATTTTGATAGGAATTGCTTTGAATCTACAGATTGCTTTGAGTAATATGGACATTTTAACAGCAGTAATTCTTCCATTCAGTGAACATGGGATATCTTTCCATTTGTTTTTGTCTTCTTCATTTTCATCAATTTCTTGGAGTTTTCAGTGCACTGACCTTTTCACCTCCTTGGTTAAATTTTTGATGCAATTATAAATAGGATTTTTTTCTTAATTTCTTTTTCTGGTGGTTCACTGTTAATGCATAGAAACACAATTGATTTTTGTATATTGATTTTGTAGCCTACAACTTTACTGAATTTTTAAAATGAATTCTAACAGGTTTTTTTGTGTGGTATTTTGGGGGTTTTCTGTATATAAGATCTTGTCGAAATCCTATAAAATTGGATTGTGATGATCATTGTACAACTACAAATGCAATAAATTCATTGAGTAATAAAAATAAGGAGGGGAAAAATAAAATAAATTTTAAAAAAAGATCATGTTGTCTACAAATAGAGACAATTTTTATTTTTCCGTCCTGATTGGGATGCCTTTTATTTCTTTTTTCTTGCTTAATTGCTCTGACTAGGACCTCCAGTACTATGAGGAATAAAAGTGGGGAGAATGGAATCCTTGTCTTGTTCCTGATCTTACAGGAAAAGCTTTCAGCTTTTCACCATTGAATATGATAGCTGTGGGCTTGTCATACATGGCCTTTATTATATTGAGGTATGTTCCTTTTATATCTAGTTTGTTGAGAGTTTTGTCATGAATGAATATTAAATTTTTGTTTTTTTATTTCCCAGTGCATATAAGTTATGATTACACTATACTGTAGTCTATTAAGTGTATAACATATTATGTCTTTTGAAAAACACTTCTTTAAAAAACCCAACCAGCCGAAAAATGTTAACCATTACCCGAGCCCCTAGCAAGTTGTAATCTTTTTGTCAGTGGAGGGTCTTGCCTTGCTGTTCATGGTTGTTGCCTGATCTAAGCAGTGGCTGCAGAAGGTTGGGGAGGCTGTATTTTGTTTCTTCTAATAATACAAAAATGAAGTTTGCCACATCAAATGCCTCTTCCTTTCATGAACCACTTTTCTATAGCCTGCAAGGCTGTTTGACCTACAGCAGAAGTTCTTTCAAAACTGGAGTCAGTCCAATTTGAATGTTGAATTGTGTGAAATGGTTTTCCTGCATCTATTGAGATGGTCATATGATTTTTACCCTTCATTCTGTTAATATGGTGTACTACATTGATTGTTTACATATGTTGAAGCATCCTTGCATCCCTGGAGTAAATTTCACTTGATCATGGTGTATGATCCTTTAAATATATGGTTGAATTTGGTTTGCTAATATTTATTTGGTGGAGGATTTTTGCATTTACATGTGTCAGGATCTTGGTCTGTAATTTTCTTTTCTTGTAGTGTCTTTGGCTTTGGTATCAGGGTAATGTTAGCCTTATTATTATGATCATATATATATATGTATGTATGTATCTATCTATATCTATCTATCTATATATATGTATATAGTCTTTTTAGGGCTGCACCCATAGCATATGGAGGTTCCCAGGGTAGGGGTCGAATTGGAGCTGTAGCTGCCAGCCTATACCACAGCCACAGCAATGTAGGATCCGAGCTGTGTCTGCGACGTACGCCACAGCTCACGGCAACTCGGGATCCTTAACCCACTGAGCAAGGCCAGGCATCGAACCCACATCCTCATGGATACCAGTTGGGTTTGTTAACCACTGAGCCGTGACAGGAACCCCCTGATTTTATATTATCATAAGCATTCCCAAGAATATACAAAACACCTTTTGAAAGTGTTTTCTGCTTACGCTCATTTCTGCAGTCTCAGGGGACTTTTTTCTTAGGCTCCTGCCCTGTTGGGTTTCACTGAAAACTCATCTCCTCCACCACGTCCCCACCACTTCCTAGAGAAATGACAGTTTGTAGTTGTTGGAGAGTCTGAACAGAGTCCCCAAACTGTGGTAGTGGCAGGAGAGAGACAGGGGCTCCATGAACTAGGGATGGAGTGAAGGAAAAGGGTGAAGGAGGAAAGGAAAAGGGGACAGTGAGACAAAGTGAAGGAATGAATGAGGGAGGTAAAGGAAGACATCTACAAGAATAAGATTAGCAGCCACACAGTGGTGGATATTAAAATAGAAAACGAAAATAATAAATGGAAATATTTAATGGATATTAAAATTTAAAACCAGAGAGGTAGAAAAAATTCAGACTTTTCAGTGATGGGCCTTTCCCATTCTCACATTAAGGATTTGACTTTTTTTTTTAAAAAAAATGTAAGGCCACACCTGTGGCACAGGGAACCTCCCTGGCTAGGGGTTGAATTGGAGCTGCAGATGTAGGCCTATGCCTTAGCCACGGCAACATCAGATCAGTGCCTCTGCAGGTTGTGGCAATGCTGGACCCTGAACCCACTGAGTGAGGCCAGGGATCAAGCCTGCATCCTCATGGACAGTAGTTGCGTTCTTTACCCAATGAGCCACAATGGGAATTCCCTGATTTTTTTTTTTTTTTAAATTTTATGGCCACACCTGCAACATATGGAAGTTCCCAGCCCAGGAACTGAATCCGAGGGCAGCTGTGATCGCCCCAGTTGTCACAATGCCAGATCCTTAACCCAGTGCACAGGGCTGGGGATCAAATGCATGTCTCCACAGTGAACTGAGCCGCTGCAGTCGAATTCTCACCCTAATGCACCACGGCAGGAACTGCAGGGATTTGACATTATTGTGAAGCATGTTATTTATCAGGGCCAGATGTAATCTCACCTGTGTGTCCCCACTTCCTTTTCCAGTTGTTTTTATTTTACGGGTTTCATTGGTGATCCATTTCCGTGGACAAATCCTCTTTAGGAAACTCGGTTTCTTCAAAACCCAAAGGAAAACCAAGATGATAGTTTTAATAATTCAAGATGATTAAATCTTGAATAATTAAAGTCAGGATATGGTCCTAGGATCACAGTGCCTTGGTTAGATGATGGCCATGGTGATGGGAGGAGAGTAGGAGAATGGTTGCTACATTTTATCCCATTCAGTAGCATAAACTGATGACAGTTTCCCAAGATCTTCCAGCTACATGGTCTCTGCCTCCTATAGAGGAGAAGTTACTTTATGATCCCAGAGGATTTTGTGATGAGGAAAGAAGTGGGCATGAAGTTGGTTTCCAGTGGCTATAGCAGCGGGAAAAGATGAGTTTTGAAGCAGTGAGAAAGGAAGAAAATAAATAAATAAATAAATAAATAAATAAATAAATAAATAAGGAAGTAGTTGGGAGAAGCTTGGCAATATCTGAAAAGCCAGGCTTTATAAACCCAAGTGGTTTTAAATTAATTAATTAATTAGTTAATTGCAGCACAAATCACAATAGCCAAAAGCAGAGACAACCCAAATATCCATCAATAGATGATGGGTAAATAAAATGTGGTCCATCCAGGCAATAGAATATTATTCAACCATAAAAAGGAGTGAAATTCTGATACACCTGACAATATAGATGACCCTTGAAAACATTTATGATAGATAAAAGAAGCCAGGCACAGACGGACAATATTGAGTAATTCCATTCATATGAAATATCCAGAGAGGGTGAATCCATAGTGATGAAATGCAGTTTGGTGATTCCATTCCTGAATTGGAGGATGGAGGAATAATAGGAAATGACTGTTAACAGATATGAGGTTTCCTTTTGGGGTGATGGAAAGGTTCTGGAATTAGATAGATGGCGGTTGCATAACAGCGTGTTTTTAGTTTTAATTTACAATTTTTTAAAATTTAAAAATCAGAAAATTTTAAATTTAACTTTAACATTAATTTAATTAAAATGTTTTTTTAATTTTTAAATTAAAAAATTTTAATCTTACAATGTTGTATTAGTTTCTGGTGTTCAGAAAAGTTACATATTCTTTATAAATATATACATATTTTTTCATATTCTTTTCCATTATGTTTTTTTTACAAGATATTGAATATAGTTCTGCAAATGTACTAAATGCCACTGAATTTAATTTTAAATTTAACTTAAATTAAATTTAAATTAATTTAATTTTAAATTAAAAGGGTTAATTTTTTTCTAAAACATTATTTTCATTTTTATTATTTATTTATTTATTTATTTTTTGCTTTTTGGGGCAAACCCTCAACCTCATGGTTCCTAGTCAGGTTCGTTTCCACTGCACCACAATGGGAACTCCCCCAAACATTCTTTTTCTTTTGTCTTTTTCTAGGGCTGCACTCGTGGCATATGGAGGTTCCCAGGCTAGGGGTCTGATCAGAGCTGTAGCCATTGGCCTATGCCACAGCCACGGCAACGCTGGATCCTCAACCCACTGATCGAGGCCAGGGATCGAACCTGCAACCTCATGGTTCCTAGTCTGATTCGTTAACCACTGAGCCACGACGGGAACTCCCAAACATTCTTTATTAAGATAAAAAACACGAACAAAAGTATAGTAAAATACAACATATACCATTTCAATGTAACAATTATTCCTGAAAACTAAATATAAAACTACCAAATGATCTGGTGATCCCACCCTTGCACATATATCTGGAAAAAACTACAATTCAAAAAGATATACGCACCTCTATGTTCACAGAAGCACTATTCACAATAGCCAAGACATGGAAACAACATAAATGCCCATCCAGATATGAATAGAATAAGAATACATATACACAAAGGACTTCTGCTCAGCCATAAAAAAGAAGGAAATAATGCCATTTACAGCAACATGGATGGAACCAGAGAGTCTCATACTAAGTGAAGTAAGTCAGAAAGAGAAAGACAAATGCCATAGTATATCATTTATATATGGAATCTAAAATATGGTACAAATGGGAGTTCCTGCTGTGGCGCCATGGGATCGGTGGCATTTGGAGAGTGCTGGGATGCAGGTTAGATCCCTGGTCTGGCACAGCTGGCTACGGATCCAGTGCTGCCACAGATGCAGCTTAGGTTGCTGCGGTGGCTTGGATCTGATCTCTGGCCTGGGCTATGATATGCTGTGGGTTGGCCAAAAAAAAAAAAAAAAAAGGCACAGATGAACTCATCTACAGAGCAGAAACAGACTCAGACATGGAGAACAGACTTGTGGTTGCCGAGGGGGAGAGGGGAGGAAGTGGATGGACTGGAAGTTTGGGGCTAGTAGATGCAAACAATTATATTTAGAATGGGTGAGCAATGAGGTGCTTCTGTATAGCATAAGGAACTATATCCAATCACTTGTAATAGAACATTGTAGAAGATAATATGAGAATAAGAATGTGTATATATATATGTACACAAAGCAAAGAACTAGGTCACTTTGCTGTACAGCAGAAATCAACAGAACATTTAAAATACTTTGATAAAACAATTTAAAAAACCTAATTATTCCTATTTCCTGGGATTAATGAATTCTCTTTGCTAAAAGTAGTTTAAATTATAGACAGTGATGTTTCCTCCCTCAAAACTTCAGTAGACATCTCTAAGAGAATGAGGGCATTTTCTAACATAACTACAATGTCATAGTTTCCAAATGCAAATTTCCCCATTGTTTTTATCTTTAAAAATAAGTGTATATGTTACATATATGGTATATGTTATATTTATTTTATGTAATATAAATTATTTTACCTCAGTTTTTTAAAAAAGAGTGTATACACCAGATTTTTTTAAATGCCCCCCCCCCCACGGAGGTTCCCAGGGCAGGGATTGAATTCAAGCCATCGGATCCTTTCTTTAACCCACTGCACAAGCAGAGGGTGGAACCCACTCCACCAGAGCAACTTGAGCCGCTGCACTCTGATTCTTAACCCACTGCACCACGCTGGAATTCCGTCACAAAATTTTACAGAAAAGAAATTCTATTTTATTTTTTTTATTTTAAAAAATATCTAGGAATAAATTTAAGATAAAAAAAATTTGGCCCACGAGGTGCAATGGTCAAGGGCGCACCAGCTGAACCCCAAAAAAGGTCTCATCAGCATTTCTGGAAGGCAGCAGAGGCAGAGTGAGGTTGGTACAGAGAACGTCCCCTTTAGCTAAGGGTGTTAGGCGCTGGGAGGCCACACGGCATGTATGGTGAAAGTTGAGGCGTAGCAGGCTAATGCTGTGGGTGGTGGGGGAGCAGATACCCAAAGTCAGGGTGGCCTGACGGGGCATGACGGTCCAAGTGGAGGAGGAGCAGTTCGTCAATGTCACCTGGATGTGCAGTCGGTAGATGCCAGTGCGTTGGATGCGCAGCTGCCCATTGTCCAGCTCTGGCCCATGCACGAAGGATCGGCCCAAAGCGGGGCTGCCCTGCCAGCGCAGCCTGGGATCCTGCCGTGATTCTGGAGGCAGATGGTTGTGGAGGAGGGATGGAAGGATGGAGGTTTAGAGAAACTGGGTTTTATAGGGGGCATGCCCCAAACTCCCATGTAGAAACCTAACCCCTGAGGGATAGTATTAGAAGATGGAACTTTGGGAAGTAATTAGATTATGAAGGTGGAACCCTTATAAAAGAGACCCCACATCCACTGGTGGACAAGTGGATAAAGAGGAAGCGTCTCATACACACACACACACACACACACACACACAGATGGATAAAGATGAGATGTATAGAATTATTATAATGTTTCTTATACATAATAAAATTATGTATTAGATAATAAATAGATATAATTATTATTATTCAGCCATTAAAAAAAAGAGGGAAATTCTGCCATTTGTGACACCCTGGGTGGACCTAGAGGGCATTATGCTAAACGAAGTAAGTCAGACAGAGAAAGACAAAGACTGTAGGACCTCCCTTATATGTGGAATCTAAAACCCAACCCAATCCAAACTCAAAGATACAGATACAAAGAACAGACTGGCGGTTGCCAGAGGTGGGGAATGGTTGAGACGGTTGAAGGGGGCCCAAAGGCACAAACGCCTAAGTTATCAAAGAAGTACCGGAGATGTCACATACAGTATAGTGACTGGAGTTCAGGATACTGTCTTGCATATTTGAAAGTTGCTCAGAGAGTAGATCTCAAAAGTTCTCATCACAAGAAAAACAAAACAAAACAAAACAAAAACTACGCCTCTGTGTGATGAGCTCTCTCCCCAGACACCAGATCTGCCCCCCAGTGCCGTGACCTTAGACTTCCGGGCCTCCAGAACCAAGAGAAAGAAATGCCTTGTTAATATGCCACCTGGTCTGTTCTTACAGTGGCCTGAACAGAAAGGGCCAGAGAGAAAGAACAATGGGGTTCCCTCTGATGCAAAATGGAATGAACACACACCCAAACCTCTGGGGATGAGTGTGGGACACCCAAAGCGGAAGAGAGTTAGGGGCTGGGCGGGGACTCAGCTTTGCTCTAATGCCCCTTCTCATGACACCTTCCTCCATTCCCAAGGGTAAATCCAAGCCTGGCCTGCCTGTCCCCCTCCCTTAATTAATATTCCTCCCAAATGCACTAGCTGCGTCTTTCACTCTATTTGATGTGCTCCCGATTTTACTTATTCACGTATTTATTGTCTGATCCCCTCCGTAAAGGAAGGTCCCCAAGAGGTCAGGGATTTCTGTCGGTTCTGCTTGCTGCGGTGGCTCCCAGAACAGAGCCCGCCTCATGGTAGCTGCTTAATTAACGTTTGCGGAGTGAATGAAGGCAGGTTAGCGTGGCTGTCATTTTGGGGTAGTTGGTTTGGGCTCTTCCAAGGGAGAAAACAAAATGCCGGGGAAGGAAGCCTGCGCTCAGAAACAGACCATCCCTTCTCCCTCTCTCTTCTCTCTTTCTCCTCCTTTCGCCCTCAATTTCTCTTTCTCCCACCCCCCCAACCCCCCGCCCGCCTCCTCCTTTCTCTCGCCTTCTCTTTCCCTCACACACACACACACACACACACACACACACACACACACACACACACGGCCCGTCATGTTACCTGTGTGATTCAACAGGAGCTCGGCTAAGTCCCACTGGAAGAAAAGAGAAAACAGGGGCTAAGGACACAAGCAGGCGCCTGCCGTCTAACCCCAACGCCCCGCCCCCACGGCGCCCACCCGGGGTCAAAAGCACTCATTTCTCTGCCCGAGGTCCCACTCACCCCTCATCCCGGACTTCTGACCTTTGCCAAGCGCTCTTAAAGAGGAAGTAGGTTTTGAAGTAGCAGTGATAACAAAAGAGAAGACCTCCGGGAGAACTTCTGAGTTCCAGGATAGAACCGGGGGCGCCGCGCGCCCTTGCCTCTCCCTGCAAAGCCCCCAGCGCAGCCCGCCTCCCCAAAGTCACTCCCGGTGATGGGTGTCCAGGGGGTCTCCTGGCTCACGGAGGCCCCAGCACTGTCCCCCTCCCAGCTTCGTGAAGCCCCCAGCAGCCTCTGAGTCAGCCTGGTGGGGGAACACCAAAGTCGAGTCATTTTCCATGCCCAAACCGGACGTCTTTCTCAGATGCACCCTCCACTCCGGGATCTCCACCCGGGATTTACCTCCTGGGCAGAACTGACTATCCGAGCGGAGACCCCCGGGGGCAGCCTTGCCCCTGCCTTCTCTCCCTGCTTTGATCTCTCAGGCTCGGTTCCTTTTCACCAAATCTTTCTTCTTGGCCGATTTTTATCCATCTCATTCTGATCTGATTTTTTTTTTTTCTTCTTCTTTGTCTTTCATTAATCGGCGCTCCAGCTCTGCATCCCTCTGCCCCGAGCCGATTCTCTTCCCGGTTGCTCACCTCCTTTCGGCGTTCTCCCACCCCCGGCTCCTGCATCAGCAGGTAGCAGGTGTGCGCTTCTCTCCTCTTCTCCCTCCTGGACTTACCCCAGTTGAATCCAGCTGTTGCTGGGTGAAGCGCTGACCGCAGAGGAAGCAGCATATGACCATGCCAATGAGAAGCAGTAGCAAAGCCGCCCGCAGGATGGACGCCCAGGGCAGGCGAGGCACGTTGCAGCCGGAGCCCTCCTCCTCCATCGCGAGTCTCTTCAAGCGCTGCATCTGTTGTGTGGCAGAACGGAGGGCGGAGGGCGTGCAGAGGGCAGCCAGGAAGGGGGAAGGAAGCTTCAGCTCTCGCGCAGCTATGGGGCCCTCTCGGCCTGCCCGAACCTGCCTGGGACCGACCCGCCCCACCCTGGGGATGTCCGACAAAGAAAGGGAGGGACTTGTTTTACGGTGCAGGGAAGTTCCCTTCAGCAGGCAGAAGAGGTGGGCCAGGGTGCCTCTCAATTTTTCTCTTTTGTCTCCCCACCCTCACCTTCCTGGTACTACTCCATTCATTCATCAAACCTTCACTGAGTATCCACTATGGACCAGATGCTGCGCTGGGCACCAGGGGTACACCCAGGGAGGGAAGAGGGTTCCCCAAATATCCATGCACTCCTCCCCATCTTCCCAGCCCACCTGGCACCGGTGGTAGGACCACCCATGACGGGGGTCACATGACTGACCTGCCCAATAGAAGCCCACCAATGGTCACTTCCATGGCCTGACCGTCTAAATCTGCCAGCTGCCTTTCAGTTCTGTTTCCCTGTGCTCTTGCAGAGAGCCTGTTCTTGGTGACTGCAGTGGCTTGAATATGCAAGTTCATGTCTGCCCACAACCTCAGTGTCTGAGGCAATAGGGTCTTTGCCGATGTACTTAGTTCCAGATGAGACGATGCTGGGTGAGAATGGACACTACATTCCACGATATCTTTATAGGAAAAGGAGAGGATACACAGAGACACTGAAGGAAGACAGAGGAAGAGGTGAGAGTGATGTATCTAGAAGGCAAAGAACCCCAAAGATCGCCAGCAATCACCAGAAACCAGGAAGGGTCAACCCTATAGCCTTTCTGTTTTTAATTTTTTAATTTAATTTTATTTTTTTGTGGCTGAGCCTGCGATGTTTGATAGTGCCCAGGCCAGGGATAAAACCCTCACCCTAAGCAATGACCCCAAGCCTTAGCGTCGGCATGATTAACCTGCTGTGCCATGAAGGAACTCCTCAAAGTTTTTGAAGGGAGTGCAGCCCTTTGGACATCTTAGTTTCAGACCTCTGGCCTCCAGAACTGTGAAAGTGCACATTTCAGTTGTTGATTAAGTCCCCTAGTTTGTGGTGCTTGGTTATGGCACCCTTGGGAAAACTAGTAACACCAGTGTCACTACAGGATAGAGAAAAACGACTCGTGCTTCATAGGCTTATGACCATACTGAGTAGTTTCAGTGAGTCAAAACACTCGTTGGTAGCATGAAAACTGTCACAGACTGTATATGCCAAGTACAGGTGGCTGTGTTTCAAAAAGTTTTACTTCGGGTTCCCTGGAGGCTCAGCAGTTTAAAAATCTGACCTTTCTTTGCAGCCCATTTGGTGTCCCTTCCCCACCTCTGTCTAGTTGAAATCCACCTAGAGTCAAAAAGAATTGCTATAGGTAATTCCCTGGTAGCTCATGGGGTTAAGGATCTGACGTTGTCACTGTTGTGGCTTTGGCTGCTGCTGTGGCTCAGGTTCGATCCCTGGCCCTGGGAACTTCCACGTGCTACAGGTATGCCCCCCCCCCCGCAATTGCTTCAAAGGGCAGTTAAGTATGTAGAGTCTTTCAACACACTTGGGTTCCAGTCTCCAAAATGTCACATGGAAAAAATTTTTTTAAATTTTTTTTTCATTTTTAGGGCCACACCCTCAGCACATGGAAGTTCCCAGGCCAGGGGTCCAGTCAGAGCTACAGCTGCTGGCCTATGCCACAGCCACAGCAATGAGGGATCTGAGCCACTTCTGTGATGTACACCATAGGTCTTGGCAATGCTGGATCCTTAACCCACTGAGCGAGGCCAGGGATCGAACCCACATCCTCATGGATCCTAGTCGGGTTCGTTGACCACTGAGACACAAAGAGAACTCTAAGAATGCCACATCTTAGCCCTTGGGAACCTCACACTGTCATCAGCTTAAGTCCAATATTTCCATCTATAAAATAGGCTGTGAAATACAATAAATGAAAGACTATAACATAAAAGAAGCAGACTCATAGGTATAGAGAACAAAGTAATGGTTACCAGTCAGGGGAGGGGCAGTATAGGGATGCAGGAGGTGGAGCTACAAACTACTGGGTGTAAAACAGGCTCAAGGATGAATACACACAGGCAATATAGCCAATATTTTGTACAAACTGAATATGGAAAGTAACCTTTAAAATTGTATAAAAATAAAATTTAAAAACTTTTTATAGTTGATTTATAATGTTCTATCAATTTTTGCTGTACAGCAAAGTGACCCAGTCATACATTCACATACATGGTTTTTCTCATATTATCCTCCATCGTGTTCCATCACAAGCCATTGGATACAGTTCCCTGTGCTATACAGCAGGACCTCATTGCTTACCCACTCCAAAGGCAATAGTTTGCATCTACTAATATAGCCAATATTTTGTAATAACTATAAATGGAGAGTAACCTTTAAATTGCATACAAATAAAAGTTTTTAAACGAAGTAAAATAATGAGTTCCTCCTGTAGCACAGTGGGTTAATGGTCTAGCTTGTTTCTGTTGCATTGCTGGTTGGGTCCCCAGCCAGCCCAGGGGATTAAGGATCTGGTGTCTATGCAGCTGTGGCATAGGTTTCAGCTGTGTCTCGGATTTGATCCCTGGCCCAGGAACTTCTAACTGTTGGTGGGACTGAAAAAGGACAAAAATAAAAATAAAAATAAGGGAGTTTCTGTTGTGGCGCAGTGGAAATGAATCCAAGCTATGGTTTAGGTCACAGACGTGGCTTGGATCCTTCGTTGCTGTGGCTGTGGCTGTGGTGTAGGCTGACAGCTGTAGCTCCAATTCAACCCCTAGCCTGGGAACCTCCATATGTTGCTGGTGTGGCCCTAAAATGATAAAAGACAAAAAATAAAGAATATAAAATAAAATACAATGGGCTGTAGTGAGATTTAAAGGAGGGATGCACGCAAGGCCCTCAGCATAGTAAAGCACACAGCAAATGCTTAATAAAGGCTAGCTTTCAATTTTGTTATTTTCCCCCAGAAAATGCTCATTAGAAGAAAGGGAAAGGGCACAAGCAGACAATTCACAAAGAAGTTCAGATGGTTTATCCCACATAGAAAAATGGCTCTTGGCAATAAAATGAAAATTCCCTCATTTTCACAGCCAAGGTTCAAAGATGGCTAAACCCAAAGTAAATCCCTGCTGGATCATGGATTTTAGCGCTAAAAAAAAAAAAAAAAAGAAGTTCCCACTGCATTGCAATGGGTTAAGAATCAGATTGCAGTGGCTTGGGTTAGGGAGGAGGTCCGGGTTTAATCCCTGGCCCAGGGCTGTGGGTTTAGAATCTGGCATTGCCATAGCAATTGTGGCTTAGATCCAATCCCGAGAACTTCCATAAAGGTAAAAAGAAAAAAGAAGCCATGAGAGGGTGGAAGCACTAAAAGTATGATAAATTCGTAAAAATTCATCTTGGGGCAGTGAGGACTTTTTAAGTATGTTGAAAAAAAACTAAGAAGGCATAAAAGAGACTGTTGCTATGTTTCTCATGTAAATTAATCATGTTGCTGTTAAAGATACAATCGAAGTTAAAGGCAAGACAGAGAAAAAAAGAAAGTTTTGCAAGGTCAAAGAAAAACACAGCTATTTTCTTTAAGATATAAATAACTTATAAGTTAAGTCATTGAGAAGCGACTCTCTAGAAAATGAAACGAATATGAATACTCTGGTTATAAAAAGAAACACAATCAGGCATGAGACCCTTGTGGTATATGCCCTGTTCCGAATAAGATGATTAAAAATTGAAAGCACATGGAATACGCCTGTCTTTTGCACCTATCATAATTTGGTAAATGATCAGAGCGTTGGATATTTGAAAACTCACCAAACGGCAAATGTTGACATGAGGAGCATCTGTAATATTTGAACACTGGGATTTGAAACAGATCAAGCCTTTAGAAAGGATGGTTTGGCAAATCAATCAAGATACCAAAATGCACCTCCTCTAAGGCCCATCAGTTTCACTTCAAGGATTTCATTTCATAAGCACGTGTCTGGCCAGGGAACTCTATATGCCAAGGGGCGGCCCAAAAAAAAAAAAAAAAAGAAAGCACGTCACTGTCGCAGATGTACATACCTCAATTCAATGTGACACATGTGGTGGTAACAAAGAGCCAAAAAGCAAAGCCCCATTCGTTATCCAGGGTTTAGCCTCATGTGAAGAACTTGGCAGGTATCACTTTGTGAATCTTCGTCCAAGCCCTAGGAAGTTATGATTCCCATTTTCCACCACAGCGGGATCAGAGAGGAGACTTATCAGCTTAATTCACACAGGGCAGAGCAGAAGGCAGCATGTGCCTGGCTTTTAGGGCACATTTGCATCTGTCGCCTGGGTTTTCCCACCGCTCTGGATTACTGAGCTGGGGACACAAGGGAAGCTCCATCAATCGATTGCTCTCTAGACTGTGTAGTTCTGCTGAGGGCAGTGTGAGGCGTTTGAGGAAGTTCTGAAACCAGAGCTTCCCCCACCTTGATGCTAGAGGATGCAGGGAGGGGATGTGATGAGCTCCCCCTCCCCTTGTCAGCTAACTTTCCACCTTCCTCACTACTTCTGAGAAGCCAGGGGAGTGAGGAGGAGGAGGAGGCGGTGGTGGTGCAGGGGAGGGAATGGAGGGGAGAGGCCCTGGGGGCGGAGGCAGGACTGGGGGCGCAATCTGATGCAGGAAGTAAGACAGCTGTCCTCAGCAGGCAAGCCTCAAGCCCACTGGGCTGATTTTTGCCTGCCTTCTCTTTTTCCCACAGGGCATTTGGAAACGTCCATCTCTCACCTACGATTCTGGGAACCAAGGGCAGCTCGAAGGTGCCCACCCAGGTGTCTTCTTTGTCCAACTTTGTGGCCCCTCCACTGTCTCTTTGCTGGGAATATCCCCACGTTGCCATTGGTCTATGCCCCCTGGTGTTCTCCTTGCCAGAGTCCTAAACGGGAAGGAAGGAGATCATGGCTGCTCAGCTTACATCTCCTCTTTAACTATATAGCTTCCCACTTCTGAGATTTAATCTAGAAAAAGGGGCATATTTTGGCCACTGCAGGCATGTGGAAGTTCCTGGGCCATGGACTGAACCCTTACCACAGTTGGAACCAGAGCTGCAGCAGCGACGATGCCAGATCCTCAATCCGCTGAGCGACTAGGGAATGCCCTGGAATATTGATTTTAAAGATAAAAAATTACTGCAAAAATATACGTGGTGAACACAATGTCACAATGTTTACTTTTTTTAAAAATTTTTTCTTGTGATGAGAACTTTTCTGATCTACTCTCTTAGCAACTTTCAAATATACGATACAGTGTTATTAACTATAGTCACCATGCTGTACATGACATCGCCAGGATTTATTTATTTTTATAACTGGGAATTTGGACTTTTTGACCACCTTCACTGAAAATGCTTAAAATGAAGATTGGATGTGACTCTGTACTAACAAGATTCATTTTACTTTTCTTAACTTAGTTCTGAACCCAGAGCCTAAATATGAATTCTGACTTCATCACTTACCAGCTGTGTGACCGTGAGTAAGTTACTTAACCTCTTTGTGCCTCAGTTCCTTGGAAGTTATAATGCTATCTATCTTATAGACTTGTTGTAAAGTGTAAAGGGATTAATATTCATAAAGTACTTAGCACAAGGCTAGCTGCAGCAAGGAACCAGTGGCAGCTGTTATTACACTCCTCCTCCTCCTATTATTATTATCATTATCATAACCTTGACCATGAGTCCTTCGGACTTGAATGTCAACACATAATTAGAGCTTAAAGAATTGATAAAATGCTTTTTTTCCTTTCTATTTCCAGACTTTGCTTTCAAGGCTATTGCCTTGGTGGGGGTTTAAAAAAATCTCTAATTTTAGGAATTCCCGTCATGGCACAGTGGTTAACGAATCCAACTAGGAACCATGAGGACGCAGGTTCGATCCCTGGCCTTGCTCAGTGGGTTAAGGATCCAGCGTTGCCATGAGCTGTGATGTAGGTCGAAGATGCAGCTCAGATCCCCAGTTGCTGTGGCTCTGGCATAGGCCAGCGGCTGCAGCTCCGATTCGACCCCTAGCCTGGGAACCACCATATACCGTGGGAAGTGGCAAAAAGATGAAAAAAAAAATTTCTAATTTCATCATCAAAGCTAATTTTTCCTCCTTTCCTTGAAGCTTATGTATCAGTCAGGGTAGGCTAGGCTAGATTGCCATAATAATGAACAGCCCTTAGCTATCTTTATACAATAAAAGGTTATTTCCTGCTCTTGCTATGTGCAGGTCAGCAAGGGGTATGATTCTACTCATGACAGGCTGAACTGTCACTACAATTCTCTTTTCACTGACCAAAGACACATCATGCCTAACTTCAGAGGCTTCAGGTAAACCTTTGTGTTTCAGTTGGGCAAGGCTGCTTAGAAGGAAGACTACATTTCCCAGGCTCCCTTGCAGCTAGACCAATCATGTGACTAAGTTCTGTTCAATGAGGTGTGAGTAGAATTGATCAGTGCAACTACTAGGTCATGCCTTTAAAGGCAACTGGTGGTATCTTCCTTTCACTTTTCTCCCTTCTGTATGGAATGCTGCAGCCATGATGGTGTACTATCTTGATCTACACAGGCAGGGGCATCCCTCTTGGTAGGTCAGAAGAACAGAAGAGGAAGAATTTGGGATTCTGAAGACTTTGCAGAGAAGAGAGGACATACCAGCCTAGAATTTCATGTAGAAGAAAATTATTTCTGTTGCTTGCTTATTATTCTTAAAGAATAGTCCAGGAGTTCCTGCTGGGGCACAATGAAGTCAGTGGTGTCTCTGCAGTGCTGGGACACAAGACTGATCTCTTGCCCCTGCACAGTGGGTTAAGGATCCAGCGTTGCTGCAGCTGCAGCATATATCTCAGCTGCAGCTGGGATCTGATTCCTGACCTGGGAACTCCATATGCGATTAAAAAAAAAAAAAAAAAAAGAGAATTGTCCAGAACTGTAGAGTCAGCCCTTACAGCTTCTGTCACTTATATTATTGGTACATAATACACCACTTAAAAATGTATTGGCTTTAAAAAGAAGAACATTCCCCCCCATCATGTTTCTGCAAGTTGGCTGGGCTCTGTCAGGCAGTTCTTCTGTTCCATGTTGTATCAGCTGGTGCATATAGGCAGATGCTTTCACCTGGGAACTGAGCTGGGGCTGGAACATCCAAGATGGCTTCCCTCACATGTCTGGCAGCTAGGCTAGAATATCTGGAGTAATGCTGGTGGCTGGCTGCTTCCCTTTCTTTCTGTCACTTGCTATTATTCAGTAACCTAGTCCTAAGTTGTTTTTTTTTTTTAAGTTTTCTGAACCTATATTTACTGAGTTCCTGGGAAATAAGCAGTATCTTCCTGATGTCCATCTCTTGAATTATCACCAACTACTATGAGAATTTGTAAAACAACTCATATACATCGCCATTATGCAGATGTATAAAAGGACCCAGTGAACAGTGGTGAGAAAACAGATTTAAAAATGTGAAGTGCCTTGGTAAAGGGTAAAAGCAAAGCTGAAATTCAAATCCAAGGTCTGTTTAACTCCGAAGTTCTCTTTTAGCCCTTTATAGGCTATCATTTCCTCTGGGACCAAGCCCAAACGAACAGCTGAACAGCATTTTCTTTTTTTTTTTTTTGGCTTTTTGTCTTTTCTAGGGCTGCACCCGTGGCATATGGAGATTCCCAGGCTAGGGGTCGAATTGGAGCCATAGCCACCGGCCTACGCCATAGCCACAGCAATGCGGGATCCGAGCCGCCTCTGCGACCTACACCACAGCTCATGGCAACGCTGGATCCTTAACCCACTGAGCGAGGCCAGAGATCGAACCCTCAGCCTCATGGATCCTAGTCAAATTCGTTAACCACTGAGCCACGACAGGAACTCCAGCTGAACAGCATCTTAAAGGATAAGTGGGACAGAGATGTGGTATGGAAAAAGTCACTAGCCTAAACTTAAAAAAAGATGATTTTTTAAAGACCATTTTTTGGTTCACTGCAAAAAGGAGTGGAAAGTACAGAAAGTCCTCTGATCCCTGGTCCAGCCCACGCTCATATACAGTCTTCCCCATCATTAACATCCCCCATCAGAGGGCTGCGTTTGTTACAGCTGATGAACCCACACTGGTACATCGTTATCTCTCAAGTCCATGGTGGACATTAGGCTTTGCCCTTGGTGTTGTGCATTCTATGAGTTTTGACAAATAAATAATGACATGTATATACCATTATAGTATCCTACAGAATAGTTCCACTGACCTAAAAATCCTCTGTGCTCTGCCTAGTTATTCCTCCCTCCCCATAACCCCTTGCAAACACTGATCTTTTTACCATCTCTACAGTTCTGTCTTTTCCAGAATGTCCTATGGTTGGAATCATACAGTATGTAGCCTTTTCAGATGGACTTCGTTCACTTCGGAATATACATTGAGATACCTCAATATCGTTTCATGGCTTGATAGATCACTTATTTTTAGCTCTGAATAATATTGTCATGAGGTTGCACCATTTATAAATTTATTCACTGACTGAAGGACATTTTGGTTGCTTCCAGTTTGGGTAATTATGAATAAAGTTGCTACAAACATCTATGTGCAGGTTTCTGTGTGAACATGAGTTTTCAAGTCCTTTGAATAAATACCAAAGAGTGTGGTTGCCAGGTTGTATGATAAGAGTGTGTTTAATTTTGTCAAAAATGGACAAACTCTTGCAAAATTCTCCCAAACTTCTTTACATGGTGGCTGGGACCCAAGAAGGCAAAAATGGAAGCTGTCAGATCTCTTAAGACCTGGACCTGGAATTAGCAGTGTCTCACATCCCTTGAGTTCTTTTGGTCAAAGCAAATCAAAAGATCAACCCAGATCCAAGGAGATGGGAGGTAGACCCAACTACTTTTTTTTTTTTTTGATTTTTAGGGCCACACCTGCAGCATATGGAGGTTCCCAGGCTAGGAGTTGAACCTGCAAACCTCATAGTTACTAGTCAGATTCGTTTCCGACGCACCACAATGGGAACTCACCAACTACTTTTTTTTTTTTAATGACTTTTATTTTTTTCCATTATAGCTGGTTTACAGTGTTCTGTCCATTTTCTACCGTATAGCAAGGTGACCTAGTCACACATACATACATACATTATTTTTTCTCCCATTATCATGCTCCATCATAAGTGACTAGGTATAGTTCCCAGTTGTTTATCCACTCCAAAAGCAATCGTTTGCATCTAGTAACCTCACGCCAGTCAGAATGGCCATCATTAATAAGCCCACAGATAACAAATGCTGGAGAGTGTGGAGAAAAGGGAACCCTCCTGCACTGTTGGCGGGAATGTAAATTGGTACAACCAATTACTTTTTTTATTTGGCCTCGGCTGCGGCTTATGAAAGTTCTGGAGTCAGGGATCGATTTGCGCCATGGCTGCAACCCGAACCACAGCAGTGACAATGCTGGATCCTTAACCCACTACCCTGGGCCAGGGATCAAACCCGCATCGCCTCAGAAACAATGTCAGATTTTCAACTCATTGAGCCACAGCGGGAACTCCCCTGACCCACTCCTTGATGGGAAAAGTAGCATATATGTGTAAGAATGG
This sequence comes from Phacochoerus africanus, assembly GCF_016906955.1. Taxonomy (NCBI): domain Eukaryota; kingdom Metazoa; phylum Chordata; class Mammalia; order Artiodactyla; family Suidae; genus Phacochoerus; species Phacochoerus africanus. The sequence continues at coordinate 72,682,903 of NC_062547.1, read as the reverse complement.
GCAGAATAGTTGTAGGCGGTCTATCAGAAAGCAGAAGGTCTGACCTGAGAAATAGAAACTAACTTGGTTTTTCAACCTTTTTTTTTTTGTTTTTCTGTCTTTTTAGGGCTGCACCCACGGCACATGGAGGTTCCCAGACTAGGGGCTGAATCAGAGCTGTAGCCTCTAGCCTACGCCACAGCTCAGGGCAACACCAGATCCTTAACCCACTGAGCGAGGCCAGGGATCGAACCCCATTCCTCATGGATGCCGGTCAGGTTCATTAACCGCCAAGCCACAACAGGAATTTTTTCAACTTTTAAAGATTTTTTTTCCTCAGCCTTGTTGAGGTATGATTGACAAAAAATTGTACACATTTAGGTTACACAATATGATTTTAAAAAAGATATACAACCTCACATTCAGTGCTCTGGATTTGTGAAAATCTAGACTCCCCTACCCCAAGATGGAAGAGTTCCTAAAGAAACTGAACCCACTAGTATGCCATCTATGTGACCAAGACAGGGTAAGCAGGAGAGCTGTGAGCCTGGAGGATCACCCTTTTGCCTTGAAGATTGTGTTCAAGGGCAAGGAAGTGAAATTTGACTATCAGTGCTTACTTTTTTGGAGAGAAGTACAGTCAAGCCTTGAACAACAGGGGTTTGAACTGTATAAGTCCACTTTTTTTTTTTTTTTAAAGAAGACATGCTTAATAAAAGGAGATATTTAAAATTGAGAACAGGAGTTCCTGTTGTGGCTCAGCAGGTTAAGGACCAACATAATATCCATGAGGATGCTGATTCCATCCCTGGCCTTGCTCAGTGGGTTAAAGATCTGGCGTTGCCACAAGCTGCGGCGTGGGTCGAAGATGCGTCTAGGATCCCACTTTGCTGTAGCTGTGGCACAGGCTGGCAGCTGCAGCTCCGATTCAGTTCCTGGCCTGGGAACTTCCACATGCCACAGGTGTGGCTGTAAAATGAAAATAAATAAAGTTGAGAACAGGAAAACAGTCATGGAAAAATAGGCAAAAGATATAACAAAACCATCCACAGGACAAAAATCCATTGACTGTATGGAGTGAACCTCAATCGATTTTGCAGCTTTTAGATTGGGCGAAATTAAAATAAAACAATAACTGCTATTGCTGTGTGGGTTGTGGGCCAAACACTATCACTCATGCGTTCCTGGAAGAAATGTGAATTCTATAATGTTATAGAAAGCACTGGCCATATCAATTAATATTAAAAATGTATATACTTTTGTGCAGGAGTCCACTTATACAAAGATTTTTTTTTTCAACAGTAAATACTACAGGTGGGTTGAATCCGTGGATGTAGAACAGAGGATACAGAGGAACCCTAGTTATGGAGGAACTGCCAACTATAGGGAAGAATGACTGTAAGTTATATTCAGATCAAAAAAATGTATTGGAACATAGTCGACTTACAATATTGTACTAGATTCAGATGTACAGCAAAGTGAATCCGTCATGCACATAAATATATCCATTCTTCTTTTCCCCCATATAGGTTATTACAGAATATTGAGTAGGTTCCCCTGTGTGGTACAGTAGATCCTTGTTAGTTATTTATTTTATGTATAGGAGTGTGTAATGTCAATCCCAACCTCCTAATTTACCCCTCCCTCCTTATGGTGTTCTCTTTGGTAACCATAAGTTTGGTTTCAAAATCTGTGAATATTCAGATTTTTGACTGAATGGAGGGTCAGTGCCCCCAATCCCCAGATTGTCCAAGGGTCATTTGTAGAGTACTTTCCTCACAGAACCAGACACACACACACACACACCAGATACACACACACACACACACACACATATACATATATTCCAGATATACACACATATATATATATATATCTTCTTTTTCTCATACTATCTTCCATCATGGTCTATCCCAAGAGATTGTGTATAGTTCCCTGTGCGGTACAGTAGGACCTCATTGCTTATCCATTCTAAATGGAATGGTTTGCATCTGGCCCCAAACTCCCCACCCATCCCACTCCATCCCCCTCCTCCTTGTGAAGGTTTATTTTCATTCTGACTATAACTTATATATAATAAAATTCATTCATGTTTAAGTGTACAGTGAGATGTGTTTTATCAAAAGTGTAAGATCCTATAACACCACCATGATCAAAATCTAGAACACGTCTGTTGCCCCCAAAAGTTATCCCATGACCTTTTTGCAGTTTCTCTTTCTATCCACCACTAGGCAATCACAGATTTATCATCTGCCATTGTAGTGTTACCTCCTCTAGAATTTCACATACGTGAAAACACGTGGTTTGTCATCTCTCATGTTTGCCATAGTCCTCTGAGGATAATGCTTTTGATTTGTCCATTGTGTTATGTTGATTAATAGTCTGTTCCTTTTTATGGCTGAATAGTATTCCAAAATGTTGATGTGCTTTCCTCTGATGGATGTTCAGCAGCTGATGGGCATTTGTGTTGTTTCCAGTTTGGGGTTATTATGAATAATGATGCTATGAATGTTTTATATGTCTTTAGGTAGACATACATTATCATTTCTCCTGGACAATTTCCTAGGAGTGGAATTGCAGGTCAATGGTAGGTGTATGCTTAACTTCATAAGAAACAGCCCACTCTTTCCCCACGTGTCCATCCCATGTTGTAATCAATCTCATCAACAGCGTAGGAGCATTCCAGTTTCTCCACAACCCCAGCAATACTTGGTATGGTTCATTATTTTAGTTTTAGTGTTTTTTTTTTTTCTTTTTCCTTTTAGGGCCACACTTGAAGCATATGGAAGTTCCCAGGCTAGGGGTTGAATTGGAGCTGCAGCTGCTGGCCTACACCACAGTCATGGCAATGCTGGACCCTTAACCCACTGAGTGAGGCCAGGGATCAAACCTGCATTCTCTTGGACCTAGAAATTATCATGCTAAGTGAAGTCAGTCAGACAATGAGACACCAACATCAAATGCTTTCACTGACATGTGGAATCTGAAAAAAGGCCACAATGAACTTCTTTGCAGAACAGATACTGACTCACAGACTTTGAAAGACTTATGGTCTCCAAAGGAGAAAGTTCGGGGGGGTAGGGGGATGTGCTGGGGTTGTGGGAAATCGTATAAAATTGGATTGTGATGATCATTGTACAAATATAAATGTAATAAATTCATTGAGTAATAAAAAAAATTTAAAAAAAACCTGCATCCTCATGGATACTAGTCGGGTTCATTATGGCTGAGAAACAAGGGGAACTCTCATAGTTTTAGTCTGAGTCATGGTTGTGGTAATTTACTGTATTCGAAGTGCACTTTCCTGATGATTAGTGATATTGAGTATCTTTTCATGTGTTCATTTACCACTTGTATATCTCATTGGGAACATATCTATCCAATTTTGGGACAGTTTTTTCTCCTAAGTTTTGTCTTCTAATGATGATTATTATTTTTTTATTTTTTGTCTTTTGTCCTTTTAGAGCTGTACCGCGGCATATGGAGGTTGCCAGGCTAGGGGTAGAATCAAAGCTGTTGCTGCCAGCCTACACCACAGCCACAGCAATGCGGGCTCTGAGCCGCATCTGCGACCTACACCACAGCTCAAGGCAATGCCGGATCCTTAACCCACTGAGCGAGGCCAGGGATCGAACCCTCAACCTCATGGTTCCTAGTCGGATTCGTTAACCTCTGCGCCATGACGAGATCTCCTCTCTTCTAATTATTAAGTTGTAAGAATTTTTATTTCTTTTTTTTCTTTTGGCCATCCCATGGCAAATGGAGTTGCCAGGCCAGGGATCAGATCAGAGCTGCATTTGTGAATTATGCAACAGCTTCCGAAATGACAGATCTTTTTTTTGGTGTGTTAACTTAATCACACAAATATTCATTTATGCAGTAAGGAAAAAGCTCTTCATCTTCATCTCCTCCCAGGCACCATGAGGCCCCACCACAAACACCCAGCCAGCTTGCTTCGCACAACTTCCAGGTAGAGGAGGTAGCCACTGCTGCTCCAGCATTTACCCAAGGAAACAAAGAAAAGGCAAAGAGGGTGAGGTGGGGAATCAGCTTGTATTTTTGGGCCCTGGCAACCCCATCACCTTCTCCTACTGGGGCACACATTGAATTTGGGGAGCTATTTATTCTTTTTTTTTTTTTTTTTGGCCACTCCAAGGCATATGGAGTTCCCAGGCTGGGGATCAACTCTGAGCTGCAGCTTCGACCTAAGCCACAGCTGCAGCAATGCCAGATCCTTAACCCACTGTGCCCGGCCAGGGATCGAACATGCATCCCAGTGTTCCCAAGACCGCCAATTCTATTGCACCACAGCGGGAATTCTGCGGAGCTGTTTATTCTTATGGCCACTTTTCACCTTGGCCACACTGAGGCCACACCAGCTGTCTTGGTGGTTCTCTCTGGGCTGGAAGTGCCTTTGATGAACTTACAATTACAGCCAGTTCTTGGAGTTCCTGTCGTGGCGCAGTGGTTAACGAATCCGACTAGGAACCATGAGGTTGCAGGTTCGGTCCCTGCCCTTGCTCAGCGGGTTAACGATCCGGCGTTGCCGTGAGCTGTGGTGTAGGTTGCAGACGCGGCTCGGATCCCTCGTTGCTGTGGCTCTGGCGTAGGCTGGTGGCTACAGCTCCGATTCAACCCCTAGCCTGGGAATCTCCATATGCCGAGGGAGCGGCCCAAGAAATAGCAACAACAACAACAACAGACAAAAGACAAAAAAAAAAAAAAAAAAAACAATTACAGCCAGTCCTGGCTGAGGAAGAGAAGGCTGTTTCTTGTAGGGAAATGACTCAACACCCAGACAGAGACAAGCAGGCAGACTGTTGCCCACACTCAGGCTACATTATCCCTTGTACCCACTCATGCCAGATCCTTTGAATCCACTGTGCCTGCCTGGGGGTTGAACTTGTGGGGGTTGAACTTGGTGCTGGAGAGATGCCGCCAATCCTGTTGGGCCACAGCGGGAACTCCTGAGTTGTAAGAATTATATATTAGATTTTATGTGAAATATATTCCAGGTACAAATCTCTTTCTAGATGCATGATATAAAATTAGTAAATGTTTTCTTCCTCTCCGTGACTGAGTTTTCATTTTCTTAATTGTGTATTTAGAAGAGAACATGCTCACTCTTTTATGGCTCCTGTTTTTAGTGTCTTGGTTAAGAAGTCTTTACTTCATCTCTCTCTGCTTATCTCTTCTCAGGGATCATTGTTCTGGGCTGCCTGTTGTTCAATATCTATTTCATTTTATTTTATTTTTGCTGTGCCGGGGGCATGCAGAATTTCCCGGGTCAGGGTTTGAACCCGCTCCACCGAGATGACCTGAACCACAGCAGGAGCAACGCCAAATCTTTAACTGCTGAGCCAATGGGGGAACTCCTCAATGTCTTTAAAATAATCTTTTCCTATATTTTGGACAGGTTTTCAGTTGTTTAAGGCTCGAGGATAAATCTGATCCCTGTTACAATAGCGTGGCCAGAAGCAGAAGTGCCAGCTTTCAGGCATTTAAACTAGTCAAACTAATAAAAATAGAGTAAAGTGGGACTTGCCAAGGGCTGAGAAGTGGAGGGAAAGGAAAGATGTTGGTTAAATGGTACAAAATTTCAGTTATAAGATGAATACGTTGTGGGGGTCTAATGTAAAGCATAGAGGTTATAGTTAACAACAATGCATTATATGCTTGAAAGTTGCTAAGAGAGTAAATCTTAAATAGCCTCACTACACAAGCAAAAATTGTAATTACCTGAGGTTATCAATGTGTTAACGAACCTTATTGTAGTTATCATTTTGCCATATATGTGTGCATCAAATCAGCACCTTGTCCACCTTCAGCTCATGCGATGTTATGGACCAGTTATATCTCAATGAAAGTGGAAAAACACTTTTATCAAAGTATCACATGCATACTGAAAAGTGCACATATCCTAACACACTTAGGCCACCAAAACCTAGGGCAAGAAGCAGAAGGTCATCAGCACCCCAGAAGACTCTCTTATCCCCAAGACTCCTCTTGTTCCCAAATCTTGGACCACATATGTGGATGCACCGATATAATTTCAAGTTAGCTCTGTAGGGATCTGCAGACAAGAAGCCACAACTGTGTCAAAATTGCCTACATGAGGAGACTCTTGATTCTGCCAGAAGTCACAGGTACAACTGAAGAGCCAAAAGCCTTGACTTATGTCAACTGCCATTTAGAAGGGAAAAGTGGGTTACCCTATGGCACTGAAGGCTGAGGAAAGGAAACAACCATAATGAATTAGAATACCACTGGCCCAGACTGTCAGTAAGATACATAACTCTCTATACACTTCCTCCTATAGTTCATCTCCTCTCATGGTGTCTGCCTCCTTCAAGAATCTCTTAAATTGATGATGATTACAATAGGTTGAATTGGGTCCTTAAAAAATATATGTTCAGGAGTTCCCGTCGTGGCGCAGTGGTTGACGAATCCGACTAGGAACCATGAGGTTGTGGGTTCGGTCCCTGCCCTTGCTCAGTGGGTTAACGATCCGGCGTTGCCGTGAGCTGTGGTGTAGGTTGCAGACGCGGCTCGGATCCCTCGTTGCTGTGGCTCTGGCGTAGGCCGGTGGCTACAGCTCCGATTCAACCCCTAGCCTGGGAATCTCCATATGCCGCGGGAGCGGCCCAAGAAATAGCAACAACAACAACAACAACAAAGAAGACAAAAAGACAAAAAAAAAAAAATATATATGTTCAAGTCCTAACCCTTGGTACTTGTGAATAGGACTTTATTTGGAAATAGAGTCTTTGCCAGTATAAGACAAATGTGAGATCATGAGAATGGGTTCTAAATCAATCAGGATGGTGTTATCAGAAGAGAAGAAGAGAAGAGGAACCGATTGTGATATTGTGATTCATAATAAAAAGAAGTATACAATTTGGTTTTCATCCCTGTTGTGGGCACGAAGCTCCTAAAATCCCTTGGAATTTCCTCAGTGATGTGGGTGATGTAGGTTAGGTTAATGAGGCAGCCTTGGAAACCCCCAAGGGAAGGTGGCTGGTGGCCGGTAATTAGAGGGTTGGAACTTTCAATCCCACCCCCTGATTTTTGGGGAGGGGGGAGGGTCTGGAGGTGGCCATAAAACCCCAAAGGCTGGGATTCGAAGCGCTTCTGGGTAGTAAACACATAGTGATTTGGGGAAAGGGCTGTGTCTGGAGAGGGAATAGCCGCTCCATTTTCTTTCCCCAGACCTTGCGCTGTGTCTCATTCTGGTGGTTCCTGAGTCATATCCCTTTATCACAAACTGATAATCTAGTAAGTAAAATGTTTCTCTGAGTTCGGTGAGCCTCCCCAGAAAATCAATCAAAACCAAGGAGAAGGTCACTGAAACCTCTGATTTATAGCCATGTGGTCAGAAACACAGCTGACAAGATGGCTTGAAGATAGGCATCTGAAATTGTGGGGGCCAGGCTTGTGGACTGAGCCCTCAGCGTCTGGGACCTGACACAGGCTCCAGGGAGACAGTGTGAGAACTGAGTTGAATCATCGGACATCCACCTGTTGTTTGAGAGTTGCTTGGTGTAGGGGAAAACCCATGTATCTGGGGCTGATGCTGAAAATATGTTACTGGAATCCAGGCTCTTGTTCTCACAGTCGAAGAATGAACTCCGCGAACACACAGGCAGCAAGCAAGCAAATAGCTCCCAGGGCTGCTGGGACAGAGGAGAAGAGCCCCCACTTGCTATGGTCCCATAGGGGTTTTTATCCCTTAAAGATGGGGGGGGGACCAATATGGGGTCCAGAAAGGTATGGTTTTCTTCCATTGGCCTTGCCCAGTTACCTGTATCAGTCCTTGTCCAGTAGGGGTTTTAAGGGTGGAAATTTCCCATAAGTCTCATGTGGGTTTTTTTTTTTTTTTTGCTCTTTTCTTCCCAAAAACTGGGTCACAGGGGTTTAAGGATAAATGTCCATCTGGGCGTAGGTACACTCCCTATAGTAAACAAGGCCTGTGGGAATGTTAAGCCCTGGAGCCCTTAAGCCACAAATGTTCATCAATAGCCATAGCAATGAATGCATCGAAGCCCACGCTCCACACTGAGTTACTATTCAGCCTCAGTGCCACAAGTGTTACTGAGTTTATTGCTGTGAGAGTAAAAGAGAAACTCAGGAGAAAGACTGATATTTTCCCAACACACACACACACACACACACACACACACACACACACACGCACGCAAAGAAAGTCACAGGTTGGAGGGATAGATCTCCAAGTGAAACCGTGCCAAGGATGGCCACCAGAAGCCGGAAGAGACTAGGAAAAATCCTCTTTTACAATCGCCACAGTGAGCATGGCTCTGCCAAGACCTTGATCTTGGACTTCTGGCCTCTCGAACTGCTAAGAGGACAAATCTCAGTTGTTTTAAGCTGCCGAATTTGTGGTGCTTTTTAACCGGCAGCCGTGAGAAAGAATACGGCAAACAACGGTTGGAAAAATGTATTTATTGCCCAATCAGTATGCAGCTACGAGTTTCCATAACCACAGGGCAAGAAAATGACAAAATTAATCTTTCCACCATCAGTAGAATTTCATGTTACAAGTCTCACACTTAGAGTTTCAAGTCACAACAACAATAAAAAAAATTTCAAGTAACAAAGGGACCATTTAATATTTTCCTCCATTGATATAACTTCATGACCGATCTTTGGATCTTCAAGGTCACAGACCCTTGTTTTTTTCGGAATGAACACTGAAAAACTTTCTCTCTCCCCCTCAAAATGTATATTTCAATCCTTTTCAAATGTAATAGCCTTTTTTTTTTTTAATAGCCACACCCATGGCATATGGAAGTTCCTGGGCCAGGGGTTGAATCTAAGCTGCAGCTGCAGCAATGATGGACTCTTTAACCCACTGTACCAGGGGTTGAACCCATGCCTCCCCAGTGACCCAAGCTGCTGCAGTCAAGTTTTAAACCTACCACGCCACGGTGGGACCTCCTGCAATAGCCTTTTGAAGTTGACTTGTAAATATAAGGCTCTCCTCTCCCCACCAGTCTCAAAGCAAATTTGAAAAAGAATATTGAGGGGGAATACAGAACCTATAGTTTGGGAGTTAAATTAGTGAGGTGTAGGATTTCCACACTCTCTGTGGGAAAGTATCCTCCTCCTTTTTTTTTTTTTTTTTTTTTTCCTTTTTAGGGCTGCACCTGCAGCATATAGGAAGTTCCTAGGCTAGGTGTTGAATGGGAGCTGCAGCTGCTGGCCTACACCACAGCCACAGCAACGCCAGATCCGAGCCACATGTTCGACCCATGCCACAGCTCATGGCAATGCTGGATCCTTTAACCCACTGAGTGAGGCCAAGGTTCAAACCCTCATCCTCATGGATACTGGTCAAGTTCTTAACCCGATGAGCCCAATAGGAACTCCTGAGGCTCTTTTAAATGGCACATTCTGGTTTGATAGTTTTGAGCCTATGGCCTTTTTTCCCCCATAAAAGCAGTTAGAAAATCTGGACAACATACACAAAAATAATCTGTTTGGGGAGTTCCTGCTGAGGTGCAGTGGGTTAAGAATCCAACTGCAGCAGCTCAGGTTGCTGGGGAGGGGAGGGTTCCATCCTCAGCCCACTGCAGTGGGTTAAAGGGTCCAGCATCACCGCAGCTTCAGCCTAGGGCACAGCTGCAGCTCAGATTCAATCCCAGGCCCCAGAACTTCCATATGCCAAGAGGGTGGCTATAAAATATTTTAAAATAATAATAATAAAAATCATCTGTTTGGATGCACTGGGAGAGCCAGCAAGACTGGGAGAACTTATAGAGCTAAGTTGTGGAGTGGGGTTCAGTGGTTTGCAACTGCCTTCCCCACAGGGGTCAACCAGTAAGTTCTGCACAGAATGACTCCGAGGCGGAGGAGGCAAACAGAGCTTTCAACATATTGATGAAGGTGGAGGGACCAAAAATGGAGTTTAGGTCCACTGACTGGGGCAGGGGGTGGGGCCTGGGGAAGCCTGGAGGCATGTGGTAGAGTGAGTGGAACCCAGACAGAAACAGACCAGTCCTCACAGGGGGTGATGCCCAGTGTCAGATCATCTCAATCCCGAGGGGAATTAAAGAGGTCTGGAAGGCTGGTGGCTGCAGTCTTGCTGCCTAAAAGAAGCAAAAGAAGATTCTCTGGAGATGGAGGATTACATCTTCCAGGGCCTCACATCATCTCTAATTGTTTTGTTTTTATCCATCCCCCCCCACGGCCGCCCCAGCATGCAGAATTTCCCAGGCCAGGAGATGGAACCTGAGCCACGGCATACCTCGAGCCACAGCAGTGACAACACCGAAGTCCTTAACAGCTAGGCCACCAGGCCCCGCCATCTCTCATTTTTTATCTGCGATATTTGGTGTTCAGCCAGATTGCAAGAGGTCAAGATGGTGATTAAAAGCATGAGCCAGGGCGTCCCTTGTGAGGGACGGTTGGGGCTGTGTGTTCCATTCCCTGCTTTGTTCGGTGGGTTAACGATGTGGCGTTACCACAGAGCTGCTGAGTGGGTCACAGATGCAGCTCGGATCCAGTAAGGCTGTGACTGTGGCGTAGGCCGGCAGGTGCAGCTCTGATTCAACCCCTAGCCGGGGACCTTCCATTTGTCCTTGCGGGGGGAACCCTAAACAGAAAACAAAAACAAAAACAACAAAAAAGAAACGCAATTTAGGTGTTCGAATGAGCTGGAGATCGCCAAGTTGCAGGTGTCCAAGTCACCCATTTAAGATGAGTTAGAATGAAAGTGACAGTCGAGGTTCTAATCACTTACTGTGATAAGAGAAAGAGTCTGAGAAAGCACTGCGTTTCCCCTGCTCTGTCTTCCCCAGGGATGGTGTGTGTGTCGGGGGGAGAGTCAGCTGGAATAGCACGGTGCTGGCTCATCTCACAGCTAAGGGAATCCTAAACAGGTCTGCGCCTTTTATGGGATTTGAAGTCTGGGAGAGGGAAAAGAGAAGGACAGAGGTAGAAAAGGATGAGAACTGAGCCGGAGTGGAGACGTGTGTTCAAGATTTCCTCCACTTCCTGAGGCCCTGCCTTGTCTCAAGGGTGTCACTCCTCTTGATATTGTTAGTGTCGTGGGTTGCATCTTTATACATGGTGTTTCTTTTAAAATAGATTTATGATTACTGCTTTGTTTAAACACTTAGGGAAGTTAAAAAAAGACCAACTTAAGTCCATAGAAACTAGAAGGGAGGAAAATATTGGTCCATAGTAAATATAAAAGCAGACATTAATGGAATAGAAAAAAACACATTAGAAAGAATTGACAAAACTGAATATAGTTGATGGGCAAGATGGATAAAGTTGATAAACTTCTGGGAGTTCCCATCATGGCACAGCAGTTAACAAACCCAAACTCGACTAATATCCATGAGGACTCGGGTTTGATCCCTGGCCTCACTTAGTGGGTTAAGGATCTGGTGTTGCCCTGAGCTGTGGTGTAGGTTGCAGATGTGGCTCTGATCTGGAGTTGCTGTAGCTGTGGGGTAGGCGTGCAGCTGCAGTTCTGATTCGACCCCTAGCCTGGGAACTTCCATATGCCGTGGGTGCACCCCTAAATAGACCAAAAAAAAAAAAGATAAACTTCTGGAAAGATTGAGTAAAGAAAGAGAAAGAAAGCACAGATAACCAATATTAGGAGTAATAAAAGGATTATCCTACATTCATACATAATGTGTCTTACAATGATTAAAATAAGAAGATTAAAAAACCTTTTAATATACTTGAAAATTTAAATAAATAGAGAAATTTCTAGAGAAACACAACTTGCTAAAATGGATACAAAGAGTAGAAAATGTGAATAATCTTACAAGTATTTTAAAAATTGTCTCTGTAATTACAAACTGTTCCCATAGAACACTACAAGTTTAAAAAGATAAGTGGGAGTTCCCATTATGGATCAATGAGAATGAACCCGACTAGTATCCATGAGGATGCAGGTTCAGTCTCTGGTCTTGTTCAGTGGATTAAGGATCTGTCACTGCTGTGAGCTGTGGTGTAGCTCGCAAACATGGTTCAGATCCAGAATTGCTGTGACTGCGCTGTAGGCCACCAGCTGCAGCTCCGATTCGACCCCTAGCCTGGGAAGTTCCACATACTGCATCTGGGGCCCTAAAATAAAAAAAAGAAAAAAGGAAAAGGGATGTTGGCTTGCCCCTTCTCTGTTGTGCATGGCGAAAGAAGGATTTAAAATTGGGTGATGCAGTGGAGTTCCCGCTGCGGAGTTCCCTTTGTGGAGCAAGGGAAATAAATCTGACTGGTATCCATGATGACGCAGGTTCAATCCCTGGCCTTGCTCAGTGGCTTAAGGATCCGGCATTGCTATGACCTGTGGTGTAGGTCACAGATGTGGCTTGGATCTGTCGTTGCTGTGGCTGTGGCGTAGGCCAGTGGCTACAGCTCCAATTCGACCCCTAGCTTGGGAACCTCCATATGCCACGGGTGCAGCCCTAAAAAAGACAAAAAAAAAGATATAAAAATGGGTGATGTTGAGAAGAACAAGATTTTTGTTCAGAAGTGTGCCCAGTGCCATACTGTGGAAAAGGGAGGCAAGCACAAAACTGGGCCAAACCTCCATGGTCTGTTTGGGTGGAACACAGGTCAGGCTGTTGGATTCTCTTCCGTAGATGTCAACAAGAACAAAGGCATCACCTGGGGAGAGGAGACGCTGAGGGAGTACTTGGAGGATCGCAAGAAGTACATCCCTGGAACAAAAATGATCTTTGTCAGCATTAAGAAGGGAGAAAAGGAAGACTTGATAGCTTATCTCAAAAAAGCTGCTAATGAATAGTAGTTGGCCACCACTTTATTTATTACAAAACTGAAATATCTTATGACTGTTATTATTTAGGGCCACACCTGTGGCATATGGAAGTTCCCAGGCTAGGGGTCAAATCAGAGCTGCAGCTACCAGCCTACACTGCAGCCACAGTGACTCCAGATCTAAGCTTCACCTGCAACCTACACCACAACTCATGGCAACGCCGGATCCTTAACCCATTGAGTGAGGCCAGGGATCGAACCCAGATCCTCATGGTTCCTAGTCAGGTTCTTAACCCACTGAGCCACAATGGGAACTCCCTGTCTCCTGATTTTTATATGTGTACCATATTTAAATTGATCTCACACACTAGAATTCAGATCATGAATAGCTGATGGGATGTTTCTGTTGGATAGTCCTCATTTAAATAAGATTGGCTTGGTGGCTAAATGAATACGGTCTGCTTTTAGAATTTTTGTAGTAATTCTAGTCCAGCAAGTACTATCACTCTTTTCCCCTTCTAAAGAGATGATTAAAATTGAAGAAGGAATGTTAAATTTTTCAGGAAGATGGTGAATACTTTCTCAAAACCTCTAGGAGACTGGTTTTATATTTAGATTTCTATAGCTGGTTATATTAATGGATTTAAATATTGCGAAGATCCCTTCACTGTCTTACCGAACAGAGAAAGATTTGCCTATGCTTCAAGTTGTGTTCATTTTACTATCCTGTTAAGGCAAGAGCTGGAGATAAACTGACAATGTCTACCTTATCTTTTTGGTCTTAACTATGCTGATTTCATTAAAATTCTCTATCTAGAAAAAAAGAATAAAGCAAAAGGGTTGAAAGGGAAGAAATCAATAATCTACATTATTTGCAGATTACATAATTGCATACATAGAAAAATAAACGACTCTATACACATATTTAATAATTATTAAATAAATTTATTTAATAAATTTATATATATTTAATAGTATATATAAATTTATATAGCAAAGAAATGACAAAATCAAAACATTAATCAATGATGATTTTATGTATTAACAACTTTAGAAAAAGACATTTGAAAACTGTGCTACTTGCAATAGTATCAAAAAACAGCAAATACTTGAGATTAAATCTAATGAAAGCAGGGCAAAAATTCTACACAAAATAAATATATAAAATATATAAATATACACGTATAAAACGTATAAATATAAAACATTATTGAGAAACTTAAATAAAATCTAAACAGATAGAAGGCTATACCACGATTATGGGTGAGAAGACTTAATATTGTGAAGATCATTCTACAGTGAATTCTACATTAACATCTATTGATCTATAAATTCAGTGCAATCCCAATCAATATCTTAGTAGGGCGTGTGTGTGTATGTTTGCATGTGTGTGTGTGTGTGTTTGTGTGTTGGTGGAAATACAAAATAGTGCAGTGCCTATGGAAAACAGTATGGAAGCTCCTCAAAAAACTAAAACTAGAACTACCTTACCATGTAGCAATCTTACTTCTGGATAGAAGTTGGAGTCAGGATCTCAAAGGGTTACTTGCACTTCTGTGTTCATTGAAGGATTATTTACAATGGCAAAGATACAGAAACAACCTAAATGTCCATCATCAAATGCTTGGATAAATGAGATGTGGCAGAAGTTCCATTTGTGGCACAGGGTTAATGAATCTGACTAGTATCCATGAGAATGCAGGTTCGATCCCTGTGGGTCAGGATCTGGTGTTGCCATGAGCAGTGGTGTAGGTCCCAGACATGGCTCGGATTGCTGTGGTTGTGGCTCCACTTAGACCCCAAGCCTGGGAACTTCCATATGCTGCGAGTGCAGCCCTAAAAAGCACACACTCACAAAGGGAAATGTGGTGTATACATACAAGAGAATATTTTTCAGCCTTAAAAAAAGAAATTTTGCTATTTGCTACAACATGGATGAATTTGAAGTAATTACGCTACTTTGAAATAAGCCAGAAAAAAGGACATACACTATGATTCCACTTATGTGAGGGACTTCATAGTCAAATTTGTAGAGGCAGGATATAGAATGGTGGGTTCCAGAGGCTGGGGGATGGGGAGTTATTGTTTAATGGCTACAGAGTTTCAGTTATGAAAGAAGAATGAGTCCTAAGATCTACTACACAGCATAATGCATATGTTAAAAATATTGTATTGTATACATAAAATTTTTTAAGTGGGTAGATCTTAGGTTAAATGTTCTTATCACAAAAAAAAATTAGATGGCGCTCCCGTCGTGGCTCAGTGGTTAACGAATCCAACTAGGAATCATGAGGTTGTAGGTTCGATCCCTGGCCTCACTCACTCAGTGGGTTAAGGATCCAGCGTTGCCTTGAGCTGTGGTGTAGGTCGCAGATGCAGCCCAGATCCCGCGTTGCTGTGGCTGTGGTGTAGGCCGGCACCTACAGTTCCGATTAGACCCCTAGCCTGGGAACATTCATGTGCCACGGGTGGGGCCCTAGAAAAGACAAAAAAAAAATTAGAAAGGAAGAAGCTTTTAGGGGTGATGGTTAAGTTTATAGTATTGTTTATGGAAATTGTTTTAAGGGTGTCTACTTATCTTCAAACTCAGAGATATATACATTAAATGTGTACAGCTCTTTTTGTGTATCAGTCATATCTCAATTAAAAAATAAGTATAAGATGTTTAAACAACTTTTAAAAAAATGAATTTACAATATTTTGTTCCTTTTTGCTTCTCTGAGATAGTTGAGTGGCCTTTGTTCCCTTTGATTAGTAATTTTCTTTTTCTTTTTTCTTTTTTTTCTTTTTACAGCTGTGTTTGCAGCACATGAAATTTCCCAGTCCAGGGGTTGAATCAGAGCTGTGGCTGCTGGCCCATGTCACAGCCATGGCAACATCAGATCTGAGCTGCATCTGCAACCTACACTGCACTGCACCTTGTGGCAATGCCAGATCCCTAACGCCATGAGAGAGGCCAAAGATTGAACTTGCATCCTCAGGGAGGGACACTGTGTCCAATCCTTCACCTGCTGAGCCACAATGGGAATTCCAGTACTTTTAATTTTTGACATAGTATAAAAAGGTTTTTTTTGGTTGTTGTTGTTGTTGCTATTTCTTGGGCCGCTCCCACGGCATATGGAGGTTCCCAGGCTAGGGGTCGAATCGGAGCTGCAGCCACCGGCCTACACCAGAGCCACAGCAACGCGGGATCCGAGCCGCGTCTGCAACCTACACCACAGCTCACGGCAACGCCGGATCGTTAACCCGCTGAGCAAGGGCAGGGACCGAACCCGCAACCTCATGGTTCCTAGTCAGAGTCGTTAACCACTGCGCCACGACGGGAACTCCCTAAAAAGTTTTTTATCTTAAAATGTTTTTGGTCAAACAGATGTCGTTACGTTTGATGATGCATGATTTTCCATATTTTACACATTCAAAAAAGAATTTACCATACAATCTCACTTTGACTGCTATTCAGAGAATGGCCAGTAGGGGGTGAGAGTGGATGCTGGCAGAGGCTTTTGGAGATGAAAAAGACAATAATGCTAGACCTTGATAGATTGCATTTATAAATTAAAGTGTCTTAAGAAAATGTTCAAAAGAATGGGGTAAAATGTATAATTTCTAAACTGAATGGAGGAAAAAACTGAAATGAGGAAGATCCCAAACAAGGCAAGGAAGGAGAGAGAAAATAATATAGAAAGAAAGGGACAATCAGAAAATGGATAATAAATCCAGACATATTGTTAATTGAAATAAATGTAGATGGTCTAAATCGGCACTATTTCATACAGTGACCACCAAACCATATGTTTCAAATGAGCACTTTTTAAAATGTGTATGATCTGAATTGAGTGTGAAATGCACTCCAGAATTTGGAAACCTGGAATTTAAAAAATTCAAAATATCTTACTAATTTTATAGGTATTCCATTCTGAGAGAATAACATTTTGGCTATGTGGTTAAATAAAATATATCAAAATTGAAGTTCCTGTTGTGGTGCAGTGGTTAACGAATCCGACTAGGAACCATGAAGTTGGGGGTTCGGTCCCTGCCCTTGCTCAGTGGGTTAACGATCTGGTGTTGCCGTGAGCTGTGGTGTAGGTTGCAGACGTGGCTCGGATCCCACGTTGCTGTGGCTCTGGCATAGGCCGGAGGCTACAGCTCCGATTCGACCCCTAGCCCAGGAACCTCCATATGCCGCGGGAGTGGCCCTAGAAATGGCAAAAAGACAAAAAAAAAATATATATATATATAGATCAAAATTAATTTCACCATTTTGTTCATCTTTTGATTGTGGCTGCTAGAAAATTTTAAATTACAAAGATGGCTCACATTATATTGCTATTGGACAGCATCAGTACAATACTCAAATTACAAGACAAATATTGTCAGGCTGGATAAAAAGTTAAAATCACAGGAGTTCCCATTGCAGCTTAGCGGGGTAAGAACCTGACTAGTATCCACGAGAATGTGGGTTTGATCCCTGGCCTCGCTTAGTGGGTTGAGGATGTGGCACTGCCATGAGCTCTAGTGCAGGTTGCAGATGCAGCTCAGATCCCGTGTTGCTGTGGCTGTGGCATAGGCCAGCAGTTGTAGCTCCAATTCGACCCCTAGCCTGGGAACATATGCCACAGGTGTGGCCCTCAAAAGCAAAGAAAGAAATGGAAGAAAGAAAGAAAGAGAGAGAGAGAGAAAGAAAGAAAAAAAGAAGGAAGGAAGAAAGAAACAGAAAAAAAGAAATGGAAGAAAAAGAAAAAAAAATTAGTAGCAAGTTGTTTGTATTTAAACTTAAAAGATATTACAAGTTGCCAGTTAAGGGCTGTAAATAGCCAGAAAGAAAGTTGATTTAACCTTGTTATTATTGGACAGCATAGACTTTAATGTAGGAAGCCTTCCTTACTTAGAGACAACTAAGTCTCTGTCAGGAAATTATAACAATTCTAAATGTATATGTGCTTAATAATATAGTTTCAAAATAAATAAAGCAAGAATCAAAAGAACTACTCAAACATGTGGATGGTATGGGTTGAGATATGTTATTGATGTAAAATGCACTGCAGAATTGAAGATCTGAAATGGGGGGAAAAGATCTAAAATACCTTACATCAGATCTAAAATACCTTACCTTACAAATGCCAAAGTGGGAGATTTTTTAAGCATCCCCCTTAGCAATAGATACTCAAGCAAACGTCAGAATATGCCAGGAAAGATGAAAACCTCTAATTGGAAAAGATACATGCACCCCTATATTCATAGCAGCACTATCCACAATAGCCAAGACATGGAAACAACCTAAATGTCCATCAATGGATGAATGGATAAAGAAGATGTGGTACATATAAATAATGGAATCTTATCCTGTCATAAAAAATAATGGAATAATGCCATTTGCAGCAACATGGATAGAACTAGAGATTATCATACTAAGTGAAATAAGGCAGAGAAAGAAATATTACATGATATCACTTATAAGTGGAATCTAAAAAAATGATACAAATGTACTTATTTACAAAACAAAAATAGACTCAGACATTAGAAAACAAACTTTCAGTTACCAAAGGGGAAAGGGGAGGAGAGAGGGATAAATCCTAAGTTGGGAATTTATGATTAACAGATAAAGACTACTATATATAAAATAGAAAAACAATAAGGTCCTACTGTATAGCACAGGGAACTATATTTAATATATATTTAAATCTAGTAATAACCTATAATGGAAAAGAATCTGAAGAAGTATGTATGTATAACTGAATCACTTTGTTGTACACCTGAAACATTGTAAATCAACTATACTTCAATAAAAAGGTAAGGACATAGATTTGAACAATACAACTAATAAGTTTGAGCTCATGACCACATGCATGAAACATGCACAGAGCCACTGGAAAATAAGCACAAAACGTTTGGGGAGCTGATTCGAAGGTAAAATGGTGCAGCCACAATGGAAAACAGTATGGTGAGTCTTCAAAAAATTAAAAAGGACAAGATTTAGTTTTTTGGGAAGAAAAGATAAACTTCTGGTGACATTGATCAAGGAAAAACAAAGAAAATGCGCAAATTAGAAATATTGCCGATACGAAAGGGGACATAATTACAGAGGTGGCTGAGGATTAGGGTTAGGGTTAGGGTTAGAGGCAATAAGAAGACATGAAGAATGATTTTATTCATCAATATGGCATTTACTCACCTATCATTGTGAAAATGTTAGATAAAATATCCACATTTCCAAAAAAATGTAACTTTAAAATCCAAGTCAAGAAGAAATACAAAGTCTCAAGAATTTAAAACTCATCAAGGAATTTGAATGTAACTTTATTTCACTTTATTTTTTGTCTTTTCTAGGGCTGCACCTGAGGCATATGGAGGTTCCTAGGCTAGGGGTCCAATTGGAGCTGAAGCTACTAGCCTACACCACAGGCATAGCAACTTGGGATCCGAGCCGCATCTGCGACCTACACCACAACTCACGGCAACACCGGATCTTTAACCCACTGAGCGAGACCAAGGATCAAACCCGAAACCTCATGGTTCCTAATTGGATTCATTAACCACTGAGCCACAATGGGAACTCCTGAATGTAACTTTAAAGCCTTCCCACTCTGTCCCCCCGCCCCCTACCACAAAACTTTCTCCCAAATAAGGCACCAGATCCAGATGTTTTTACAAGTGAATTCAACTAAATATCTGTAGCTAATAACACTAACCATATGCAAACTGCTTTAGAATATAGAAAAAAAACCACACTCATTTTCTTTTATGAAGCCAACATTGCCTTAATACCAAACACTGACGAGGATAATATGAGTCAGAAAAACCAGACTATCTCTTTACATACATGCAAAAATCCTCTATAAAATATGTCAGTTGAGGAGTTCCCACTGTGGTACAACAGGAACAGGGGCATCTCTGCAGTGACAGGACACAGGTTCAATCCTAGGTCCTGAAGAGTGGCTTAAAGGAGCCTATGTTGCCACAGCTGAGGCATAGGTAGATCTCAATGGTAGCTTGGGTATAATCCCTGGCCTGGGAACTCCATATGCAACTGGGCCGCCAAAAATGAAAAAAAAAAAAAAATCAATCAGTTGAATACACTAATGTATTTTAAAAAACCAAGTTGGGTTTATTCCAGGAATAAAAGTTTGGATTAACATTGATGAATGTAATTTGCCACACTGTCAGTCTAAACGGGAAAATAATGTGATATGTTAAGAGATGCAGAGAAAACATTTAATAAAATTTGACATTTATTTATGATTTTTAAAAATCTCTCGACAAATTAGGAATAGAAGGGGACTTCCATAATCTGATATAGGCCACCTGAAAAACCCTACAGCAGATTCATCATTAAAAGCATCACTTAAAGATCAGAAGCAAGACAACGATGTCCATTTTAGGGACTTTTTTCACTGTTGTTGTGATAAATACAAACATCTATTGTGAGGGATATACCAGCAATAGATATTAGGAAATATTTTAAAAAGAGATGACATTTCCTATAGCACCAACAAATAGAAAGCACTTAGAAATAAACCTAAAAATGGGACAAAATAGGAATTCTGGTTGTGGCGCAGTGGAAATGAATCCAACTAGTATCCATGAGGATGAGGGTATGATCCCTGGCCTCGCTCAAAGGGTTGGGGATCCAGTGTTGCTGTGAACTGTGGTAGGCTGATAGCTGTAGCTCCCATTCTACCCTCTAGCCTGGAAACATCCACATGCCATGGGTGCAGCCCTAAAAAGCAAAAATAAATAAATAAAAATAAAAGCTATTTGCACTGTGTTTTTAAAAAAACAAAAATAGGAGTTCCCATCATGGCTCAGCAGAAATGAATCTGACTAGCATCCATGAGGATGCAGTTTCGATTCTTGGCCTCTATCAGTGGGTTAAGGATCCGGTGTTGCTGTGAGCTGTGGTATAGGTCGCAGATGCAGCTTGGATCTGGAGTTGCTGTGTCTATGGCGTAGGCTGGCAGCTACAGCTCCGATTAGACCCCTAGCCTGGGAACCTCCATGTGTCGTGGGTGTGGCCCTAAAAAGACAAAAAAAAAAGGTACAAAATATTTATGGAGAAATCATTATTTAGAGACATTAAAGAAGCCCTCAGTAAAAGGAGAGTTATACCATGTTCATTGATTAGATGACTCAATGTTATAAAGATATCTGTGCTTTTCAATTTGATCTACAGATTCAAGGCAGTTCAAATAAAAATCTCAACTGGGTTTTCCATGGAATTGACAAGAAGCATAAAGGACTATACATAACCAAGATCATCCTGAAGATGAAGAATAAGAAGGGCCTTGTCCTCCCAAGTAGCAGGCTTATTATATTCATGATATTAATGAAAGTAGTGCAGTCCTGGTATCGGTACAGACACATCAGTCAACAGGATGGTTTATCATTTTCTGGGCTTCCTCTTGCGAAATAAAGATGCTCTTGGAGGACTTCCTTGTTATCAGGATGGTGGGCCCATGACTACCTATTGCTTCCTCTAAGCTAGATATAAATCTGGAATACAAATTAGCCTCGGTGCTTTCTGTTTGTTTTCTGCTTCTTAGTTACCCAGACTTCAAGCTAAAATTGAAGTGCAACTTATAATAGATGCCTACATATGAGTTCATATTTGTTTTATGCCAAAATAGGCTGTTACTAAGTTGAGAGTTTCATTTAGAATATATGCGTGTATTCATTTATGCACCATCCATTTATTCACTCTTTTATCTGTGTATACATCTATCTATCCAACTGTAAGTAGGCCACCATGAATGAGCGGCCTTTAGTGGTCCTGCTCAGCCACGTTGCAGTGGGCCCTTCCCCCAAGCAAGTGATGGGCAGTGACAATTGGCCCCTCCCCCTGCCTTTCCTCTGTATAAATGGAGCCTGAATTCGGACTGAGGCAAGATGGTTTTTTGATTCACTAGTTTGCCATTTTTTCCATCTGCTGTCTTTCCCATTAAAGTTGCTATTCCTTGCCCCAACAACTCGTCTCCGAATTTATTGGCTTGTTGTGTGGTGAGCAGCGTGAACATGAATTTGGTATCACAACCAACTGACCATCCACCCCTCTACCCATCTACCACCCCCAACTATCCACCACCCATCCATGCTTCAACCCATTCATTCATCCATCTATTCAACTGTCCACTTACCCACCCATTCATCCATCTACCCACCCACCAAACTTTCACCCATGTCCCCATTCCTTCATCCACTCCCTACTCATCTATCCATTTTCCCACCCACCCATCTATCCATTCATCCAAACACCCTCTATTTACCCATCTATTTGTCTCTTTGTATGTCTCTTTATCTATCTGTATGGTTATAGAAAAAGGCTTGCAGAGTTCTCTGTTGGCTTAACAGGTTAAGGATCTGTCTGCTGTGGCCTGGGTTTGATCCCTGGCCTGGGAACTTCTGTATGCCATAGGTGCGGACAAAAAAAAGTGAAAGAAATAGAGAAAGAAAAGGACACTTGCACAGTCTATTAGTTACTTATTGATGCGTAAGGAGCCACCCAAAGCATAGTGGTGTAAAACAAGCATTTTATCTGCTCGTAATTCTGCAAGTTGGCCTGGCAGAGTGGGGATGGTTAGTTTCATCTCTGCAGACTGGGGGAGGCTCATCCGGGGCTGGTGGAACTATTCAGATGGAATCTTACATCACTCATCTTCCAGGGCTTCTCCATCTGCCCATCCTCTCTTACTGGAGAGCTGTCCTTCCCATGGCCATTTGGAGCTCTGAGAAGCCAAACGTGGAAGCTGCTTGGCCTCCTGAGGATGAGATTCTAGAATTCGTGTAATGCTACTTCCAGGAAGATTCTACTGGTCCAAGTAAGTCACAGTCAATTTATTCAGCCCTTATGATTTGAGAACCTATTACATTCTGGTCATAAGAGGTGAACAGAACAGACGCATTCCCTGCCCCCCAGGGAGCTTGCCTTCTGGTTCCTGCTCTTGCTGTACAGTAGAGACACCAAATGCACACAGGTGTGAAGCAGGTCTGAGGTCTCCGGCCTTTTGTGGGTGACTTTTCTTCTCTTTCATAATAGGTTGTTTTTCTAGACCCCCTTAATCAAATGGACCATTTTCCAGGATTCAGGTTCTGGGAAGGGGTCCCTGTTCCCTTTCCTCAGCATCCTGCAGATCTGAGCCACACCACTGTCCATAGGGGTTACCAGATTCCCACGTCTTTTCCCCTTAGAATCTACTTTTGGGGATCACCCTCCTGATCAATTGCTGCAAGTGCTCACTGTTGCCACTCTGACTTTAATTTCTCTCTTCCAGAAGCGTCTAGTTTTCTTTCTTCCTTTCAAGTTCATCTCTATGTTCTGTTATTACTTTATTCAGCATGTCTGTGTGTTTGTAGTAGGAGCAGGGTCTGTCTGTGTCAATGAGGCCTCCCTTGAAAGACTGTGTTTCCATAAAACATGCTGCGAGGGAGATTTGCATGCTGGAGGTTAATTGCACAATGTTGTCAGGTACAGCATCTGTGAGGGTGTTAGGGCAGCAAGACTGGGCAGAGGGAACACCTGGATGTGATGCAGTGACAATGGGGGCTCCAGTGGAGCTCGTGGGTTGCTCTGAAGCTGGGGTGACTCTTCAAAATTATCCCTACATATCCCCCTGAGTTTTGGCCAGACCCCAAACCTCTTCATTACTTTATGCTTCTGGAGATAGATGCCCTTAGCTTATTTCTGCTCTGCATCACCTCTTTTGTGAAGAAATGAATAGGCAAAGCCAATCTACTGCCTGAATGGGGACGGGGTCGGAAGATGTAAGTAATAATAACATCAAGAACAATGGCCAATATTTATTGAGCACCTAGGATGTGCCAGGACCCGCTCAACTAAGTGCGTGGCATGTCTTAATTAGGCCCAGGTAGCAGGGGCAGGTGTATTCTGAGATATGATTTAGTGGGGATATCATTATCCCTATTTTACAGATGAGGAAACTGAGGCAGAGTGGTTAATCACAGCTGCGCAAGGGCACTCAACCAGTCACCAACGGAGTAGAGATTTAGATCAGAAGAAGAATAGGAACAAGATCAATTATTGCTTCAAAATTATTATCCTTCCATGCATGATTATCTTTGAAGCTTCCCAACCACTTGCTTCAGGAGGAGGTTTGTTTTTGTTTTTGTTTTTTCATATTGCACAGCTGCGGAGACATAGACTCAGTGAGGTGACGGGACTTGATCAGGGTGCCCTAGGAGAGCCCCCAAGGAGTGTGGTGAGCCAATCTGCAGGGCCACAGTTTGGCAAGAGTGTCTTGAAGCGGGAGACAGGATGAAGCACGGAGGACAAAGGGTCAGGGATACAGGGAAACTGGCTGGAAATCTTGGACTAGAGGTCCCAGGATAGACATCAATATACAAAGGCTCAGAATCCTTCTCCCAACCCTCATATGAAGGTGCCCAGGACCTGTGAGAGGGGGACCACCTGCACAAAAAAGACACACATGAGGCTGTTCATCACAGGTACTATGAAACAGCCTATGTGTCCATTGATAGGGGAGTAGATAATGAAGTGGGGTCTATTCATAGACTGGAGTAATATGGTAGATTTAGGGATGTGCTTTAGGGCAAGGGCTCTGGAGTCAGAAGGTGGAGAATGAAGATGGAGGATACCTAGATAGAGCATCATCAGTTAACTTCACTCCCTGAGCCCCCGTTTCCTGCTCTGTAGTCAGGGGGAAATATTGGAAGGATTCAGAGAGATGATGCACGTGAAGCCCTTGGCACTTGGAGATCCCTGAGCAGATCAGGTGTCAGTAAGAGTTTCCTGTGGATAAGGACAAGTGGGAGCTTCTGACATTGCTCATCTTAACACCTCTCACAACCAGGGTGGTAAATCGATGCAACATTGCATCACAGTGGAATGGAAGAAATTAGTGTCCCCCTTGCATGAGTAAAGGCATGATAATCAGATTCTCATATTCTCAGGGATGAGGAAGTGGGCCACCCACCAGGTAAGCCGAATAGACCAGCAGAAGCAGCAGCTGAGGGTGAAGGGGGTTTAGAATGGGTAGTGGAGGAGGGCAAGCACTGGTTGAAGTGGCTAGCTTCAGCAGCAGCAGTGGCAGCTGTGGCTCATGCCATGTTCTTCACTTTTCTGGTGGGAATAGAGATCAGCAAGCCTCCTGCAGTAACTTCCCCCAAATGCAGTGAATCTCTTTACAAAATGTGTGGATCCCAGTGGGATGAGGGGTGGACTGTCATGGATGTTGTGGGGGTACCACTCAGATCCCCGCTGGATGAGTCTGCTATTTCTCCTTTAACCAATTGCAGTTGACCCTGGAACATCACAGGTTTCAATTGCATGGGTCCCTGTATACACAGATCTAAGTTTTTTGATTGTTCTTTTGGCTGCACTCTCAGCATGTGGAATTCCCCAGGCCAGGGATCGAATCTGTGCCACAGTTGCAATCTGTGCCACAGCTGTGACAATGCTGGATCCTTAACCCTTGTGCTGCAAGGGAACTTTGTCAGTTAATTAAGTGAGGGGGAAAGTTTGTACTGGATTAGAGATCATAACATATAGAATCAAAAGCACTAAGTCCTGAGTCTTTTTTAGCTCCCGCCCCCCCCCCCCCAAAAAGATCCCACCTCCAGTGCCTCTCAGGGAAGGTGGTGTATTAGTTTGCTTAGGATGCTATGGCAAAGGACCACAGATTGGGTGTCTTAACAGAAATGCAGTTCTGGAGGCTGAAAGTCCAAGATCAAAGTGTCAGCAGGACTGGTCCCTCCAAAGCCTCTCTGCTTGGCTTGTAGTTGGCCACCTTCTCCCTGTGTCCTCACATGCTCTGTGCTCTTGCCTGTGCATGTGTGTAAAGACACCAGTCATATTGGATTAGGGCCAACTCCAATCACCTTATTAATTTTCTCTCTAAAAGTGCTATCTCCAGAGTTTCTATTGTGGCTCAGCAGGTTACGAACCCAGCTAGTATCCATGAGGATGCAGGTTCCATCCCTGGCCTCACTCAGTGGGTTAAGGATCTGGCGTTGCCATGAGCTGTGGTGTAGGTTGCAGACATGGCTCAGATCCCATATTGCTGTGGCTCTGGCGTAGGTCGGCAGCTACACCTCCAGTTCCACCCCTAGCCTGGGAACCTCCATATGCTGAGGGTGTGGCCCTAAAAAAAGAAAAAGAAAAAAAAGGGCTAGCTCCAAATACAGTCACAGAGGTATTGGGGGTTAGAGCTTCAACTTATGAATTTGGTTGGGGGCAGAGGACACAATTCAGGACCCATTAGGGGATGGGCAGGAAGTTCTCATGCCCTGCTTGTCGGAAAAAAAAAAAGAACCCTGGAAACACGGAAAGTTCCCCAGAGAAGAGGAACACTAGAAGAGGCTTGAGCCCTGCTCCCTGTTGCAGAGAGGCTGCAGGTCCCCCCAAAGGAAATGACTCAATGGTGTCTCTGGGGCAGCTGAAGCCACAGACAGCCTCAAAGAATTTCCTGTGCTTCAACCTGGGCAAGAAATCAGCCTTGTGCGCAGGGTTTGGGAGTAGCAGAGAGAACGGCCCCTCTTGATAGGTTACAAGTGCAAAAGCGGAAGGCTGGTGGGTCTGAAGAGACCCTTAATGCCTTGGCATTTCCTAAGCTCCCTGGAATTTTGACTGTCCTGGGGAAAGGAGCCTGTGGGGAGGCTGTGGATAATAAGTTCTCAGCCTCCTGGTGCCAAGGGATCTTTGCACAATTTAAGTCACCCTATGAATGAAAATGAAGCTGAGTTCTTTTCAGTCCTGGTGAGCTGACCTTCCTGTCTGCTACACACATGTCTTAGTTTGGGCTCCCACAGAGGCAAATCCTTCCTCTGGAAGGAATACAGCCCTTGCCAACACCTTGATTTGAATCCCACATGTCTCATTTCTGACTTCTGATTTCCAGAACTGCCAGATAACAAGCAACTCTTGTCTTCAGCAGCAATGGGCAACTAGGACAGCCACGAACTCTCATTTTTCTTGAAACTCTTGGTCATCTCAGGCTGTTGTGTAGTTTCCCACCTTTGGAACTTGGCAAGAGAGGACGAGAAGGGGGAGAGTTTCCTGCCCCCGGATCTTTGGGTCTTGAGAGAGAGTTGACTGGGGTGGGGGGAGGGTGAAATCTGAAAAGACACCGGAGCACAGGAGGTGAAAGCAGAAATCTAGTAGATAGACTTCTAAGAAGTTGTAAAGTAGGTTGCTGGCCTTAGCTGAGGGCTTCCTGCTCCCACACCTTATCTGAAATCAAGCGGGGGACCAGGGCCCTTGCCACACCAGCCTCTCCGCCTGCAGGGTTCTCTCTGCCACCTTTCTCTTCTCCTCCCCTCCCCCCATCTTTCCCTGCCCTCCGTCTCTTCCCATCTCCCACCTACTCCTCTTTCTTTGCCCCTGCCCCTTCTTCAACCCTCTCCTCCACTTCAAGACTGGGAGGCCCCTCCCAGGAATGATCTGAGGCTAAATTTACTAGAGGTTCCAACCCGAGACAGATGTTCAGTCCGCTCACCAAAGCCACGAAAACAGAAAGATTATGATGTGAATGAAGGAAACTCCAGTGTGGGCTGGGGATGGGCATCTGTGGCTGTCTCACTTCCCACCAGCCCACCAGGGGTGGAGAGGCACGAAGCTGGGTGCCCTTGGCGGGGGCAGGTGGGGACGGCATACCTGCCTCAGTCTGTACCTCAGAAACAGGGAGGGCAACAGGAGCTCCTGCCCACGGGTGTAGATAAAGATGTGATTCATACATAAGGATGTGACTTGCATGAGATGCCGGGCAGCGGGCGAGTGCCTGACAAATGCTCCCCTTCATAGTTCACTTAGGGCACTCATGCACTTATGAAGCGCCTTCTGTGTACCAGGCACTGCACCAAATGGCTTTTTCTTCCTCTGATTTAATCTCAACAATAAACCTAGGAGGTGAGGTTTACTTCCCATTTTACAGATTAGGAAACTGAGGCACGGAGAGGTGATGGGACTTGCTCCACGTCACACAGCCAGGAAGTGGCAGAGTAGAAGTCGAATGCAGAACCATCGGATTGCAAAGCTGGTTCCCTTCACCCCAATACGGGGCAACAATGTCAAAAACAATGTCAACATTAACAATAATAATCCATTCACTTCCCAGGTCTGAGCTCTCATCCTAGGTCCAGGGAAGTCTGACCTCCTGGGTCCATGCTCATTTGCATAAACCATCTGATTTGTATGCATATTATTACCTGCTCTTCCCCACACTCTTTCATGCTCCCAGTTACTCCAAGCTTCCAACTGGCTGTGTAGACAAACTGGCAGTCTCTGCTGGGAGGTCTGAAGTAAGGTCCCTTGGAAGTGTGTGGCTTCTACTTCCTCAGGAATTATGGATGTGAGGGGAAGGCAAATGGGGCATGAGGTGTCTAGTTCCCCCCCAAGTTTCCTGCTGGGTCAGCTGGGTTCAGGTTCCTCAGCTGTAAAGTGGCTTCTGTGAGTCATTCCATCTATCCCTGTGGCCCTGCGAGCCACCCTTCCCCTAAGAAATAGACAGACCCAGGTTCAGAGTCCACCATTTATTTCCAAGACCCGTGGTCATGGGGTCCAGGGCTACTGACTGAGTCTGGTCCTCACCCCGGGATGTGTACATCTTGGCTAGGAGGAACCTCAGGCTGTGTGTCTGTGTCTGTCATTGTGATGCTTTGTGTGTGGTGGGTCCTCCTGTGATGCAGCATGAGGAAGTCTGATGTGATAAGCCTTGCACGGCCTGTGACTATATGGCCCGTGGGGATGACTGAGGCTGTGGTGATGACACGTGTGTGATTGTGCCCTGTGTGGTTGTAATGCAGCATGCGTGACTTGGAAGGCTTTCGATGCTGTCTATGACTTGTGTGAGGCTGTGTGCGAATCTGATGCTTTGTGTGTATATGTCTGTGGTTGTGAAGGAATGACTGAGCTTGTGATTCTCTGTGATGCTGTAGCTGTGAAGATACTTTCCTTCTTTCATTTTCTCTTTTTTCTTCTCTCTCCCTTCTCTGTCCTTCCTTCCCCTTCCTTCCTTTCTTTCTTTCCTTCTCCTTCCTTCCTTCCTTCCTTTCTTCTTTCTTTCTTTCTTTCTTTCTTTCTTTCTTTCTTTCTTTCTTCTTTCTTTCTTTCTTTCTTTCTTTCTTTCTTTCTTTCTCTCTCTCTCTCTCTCTCTCTCTCTTTCTTTCTTTTCTTTCTTTCTTTCTCTCTCTCTCCTTCCTTCCTTCCTTTTCTACCTTTCTCTCTCCTCCCCCATTCTCTCTCTCTCTCTTGTTTCTTTCTCTTTTTCTTTCTGCAAACATTTTTCAAGTGCCTGTGTGCCAGGCTCTGGCTTGGGTGTCGAAACAGCAGTGGTGTCCTAGTGGTACCTGAGTGCTTAGCAGTGCTGAGATAGGCCAGATAGTTGGTGATATATATGGAAGCCAGAAATTAGCCACAGTGGGAATATTTACACCATAGCAATTGGCCAACACTACACAGCATCTCCCCTCCCAGGGGAGCTGGTTGTAGCTCTCCATTTACCAGCACATCCCTGAGCCTGTGTCTCTGAGTGCAACTCTGCGGCCAGGCTGAGGTGTGGCCACAAGCTGGTGGATGAGACTTGGATACAGTGACTATGACTATGGGTGGGGCTGGGCTGGGCTGGGCTTTCCACATGGGTGAGTCTGGATGAATAAATCTACCCACCCTCCCACTCTGCCCACTCTTGTAAGAGTGGAAAGGATGATAAGTTTCCTGTTCTTGGCCAAGTCCCTGGACCCCCCAAGTCCCACTCCCCCACATCAAAAGTATAAATACCCACCCCACCCCCTTCTTCCTGAATATCAGGCAGATCAGCTTTATCCCTGTTTGGGGGGCCAACAGACCCCCAAGTCTCCGAGTCTGTGGTCAGTGTTATTCCTGGAGGGGTCTGCAGCTTCCTTTGGTCCTCCCGACATGCCTGCTGGGTCTTCAACCTCTTGGGTCAGCTGGGTTTGGCCCCTTGTGGTCCCCGCTCAGCTCTGCAACTGCTGAATTTGCAGTTTCCCTGGGGATTCTTCAGAATCTTTGCTTGCTGGGGCTTCTGCCTCCCCAGGCAGACCCTCTGAGGTCTGTGCCCGTCGGACCCCTGTTCAATCCACCACTGCCCTTTCCTTCACACCATGAATGCTCCAAAGTAGGACCGCGTGTCATCGCGGAGTTGGACCAGGCGCTCCCCCGGCACGCGAACCACCACCTCCTCCCCAGCATCCAAGTGGACCACTCCGCCCAGGAAGCTGCTGTCCCACCAGACGCGGGGGTTGTTTGCACGTCCACATGGCGATCGCCGGCTGAGCAGCAGCTCCAGCTCCTCGGGGTAGCGGGATGTGCGCTTGTAGAGTCCGTGGGTGATGGGCAGGCCACCGGTCAGCCCCTGGGGGCAGCCCACACCGCCCAGCTGCACTTTGGAGTAGATGTAATAGTAGCCAGCCTGGGCGATCACCAGGGCACCATCCCGGTAGGTGAGGCCCCTCAAGAAGGCCAGGCCCAGTTTCGTCTCCCACAGCAGAGGGCCCCCGCGCCCTGTCAGGCTGGAGTTGGCGCCTGTGGAGGGATATAAAGGGGGCTGCTCAGCGCCTGTCCCACGTTTGCTGTGTGACCCTGGACCAGTCACCACCCTTCTCTGAGCCCCACTCGCACTGGGCTAGGCTGTTTGAGAGCTTTAGATGTATGAACCCAAGTTCCCTTACTTTACAGGTGGGGAAAGGGAGGCACAGAAGGTGGCGAAATCAGTTGTTGTTGTTGTTTTGTCTTTCTAGGGCTGCACCTGCGGCATATGGAGGTTCCCAGGCTAGGGGTTAAATCGGAGCTGTAGCGGTCGGCCTACGCCAGAGCCACGCAGGATCCAACCCATGTCTGCGACCTACACCATAGTTCAAGGCAAGGCTGGATCCTTAATCCACTGAGCGGGGCCAAGGATCGGACCCGCAAACTCATGGTTCCTAGTTGGATTCCTTAACCACTGAGCCACTGGGGAACTCCCTAAAGTCACTTCTTTATCATACATCTTAACTCATTTCCTCCCCCTCCTGTAGGTGGGGAAACTGAGGGCCCCAGGGGTAACTCAGTGACTTGCCAAAATAATCAGTGCTTGCTTGTGGCAGAATACATCCTGGGCCGTCAGCCTTATAACGTCTGTGTGCCTCAGGCTCCTTCTCCTTAAAATAGAAATGTGAGGAGTTCCCTTGGTGGCTCGATGGTTAACAAACCCAACTAGTATCTATCAGGACGTGGGTTCGATCCCTGGCCTCTTTCGGGTCTTGCTGTGGGGTAGGCTGGCTGCGTCCGCTCCGATTGGACCCCTAGCCTGGGAACCTCCATATGCCATGGGTGGTGCGGCCCTAAAAGAAAAAATAAATGAATAATGGAGATATGAGCTGTACTCGCTAAGGACTTAATGAATGAACACATATAAAGCACATCACATTGCGTGGCTCAGAGTAAGCCCCTCAAAAGGGTTTATTCAATAAATGCAATTAGAAACTCACAGACCTAGGCAGTGCCTGTGCTCTGGGCAGCGCTGTGAGTAATTACTGTATTAGCGAAGGAATACTCTGACCTGTTGGGGGTGTCTATCTGATCTCCCCAGGATGTGCTGATCCCCACCCCATGCCAAGACATGGGGTCCCCCTCACCTGTGAGGTGCGCTGCCGGATTGGCCTGCTGGGGCCTCCGCTCTGGGGAGAGAGGGTCAGGGGTCAGAGGTGAAGGCAGTGAGGGGGTAAGGGCCAGCCTCCCAGAGTGCGAGGTCATCAAGTCCACCTCCTGGCGTCAACCCCACCCTTTCCGGAAGAACCCAAACTTCTGCTTCTCCGGCCTGAGGGACAGGCATCTGTGGGGTTTGGGCTGGTTGTGCAAATCACATTAGGCAATGGGCTGAGGGGGTGGGGGCAGCGTGGGAACGATCCCACCCCCTTTCCGGGACCAGGACCCTGACTCACCTTGCATCAGCTGCTCCCAGGATCCTGCACCTCTGTCCTGAAAGTGCAGAGCAGCCCACGGTGAGCATCTGCAGGGCCCACTGAGAGACACATGCAGACATGCGCACAGACACCCTCCTCAGACATATCCAAGGCCACGTGCACGCTTCCCCCTCGCCTGGCCCCCTCACCCCAACCGCTCAGCTCGCTAGTAACCACCCAGTGCCTGTTTTCCTCTCTGTAAATGGACGCGTGAAAAGTGCCTGCTGAGGATTCAGCACATTTACATATGAAAAGTGAATTACAGCACCTGGCACGTAGCCAGCGCCACGGAAGGATTTATTAAAAAATTGCTATCAAAGACACGTGGACCCCCGGATGGCTGGACACTTGGACCTAGTTGCTAACCCATGGTAGATGTGGACACATGACACTGGGCCCAGATCTGGACACTTAGGTGACATACCAAGACACGTGTGGAGGCAGATACATGGAGGCACGGGTTTATGGAGCCATGTGGGACTGTGCACAGAGACCCTTAGAAGTGCAGATATGCAACGTCAACGCACATGGGCTGTCGACGGGCTAGAGTGTAGACATGTGGGTCCACGTAGGCAGGAGAGCGGCACAGGTCCACATGGGCCTGTAGCCATCAGATCCAGCCATGAGGAGAAAGGGCTTGGAAGCACAAAAAGGCCAAGACCATGTGGACACATCGTGGGACACGCAGATCTGCAGGTCTGGCAGACAGACAGGCAGAGACCTCCACAGCCAGTGGGAAACTGAGGAAGAGATTTTCATAGACTTGGACAACATGGACTAGTAACAGCCCCAAAAAGGGTGATCAGGGTATGGCTGATAACAATCAGCCATATCAGAATGTGGTTTCCAGGGGTTACAGACCACAGAACTGTGTTATAAACATTCAACTTAAACATAAACTGTGTTTCAACATTAAATTAGATTTTATGTGTTCCCACCACTAGAAGAAATGGTAATTATGTGACACCATAAAGCTACCATGGCAACCCAATTTTTTTGGGAGGTGCATATGGAAGTTTCCAATCTAGGGGTCAAGTCAGAGCTGCAACTGCCAGCCTGCACCACAGCTCACAGCAATGCTGGATCCTTAACCCACTGATGGAGGCCAGGGAGCCAACCTGCATTCTCAAGGATATTAGTGGGGTTTTTAACCCACTGAACCACAACGGGAACTCCTGCCATGGCAACCCTATTATAGTGTCAGTGTATCAAGTCATTATGCTATACACCTTAAAATCGCACAATGTTCTATACCAACTATATCTCAATTTTTTTAAAAAAATGTCAGTTCCCATTGGTTGAATGCTTGCTGTGGGCCAGCCAGGCACCCATGCACATCATATTTTATTCCCTATGAGGACACTGATTATCAGGCCCATTCTACAGATGAGGAAATTGAGGTTCAGAGAGGTGAATTAACTTACCCTGGGCTGCTCTTAGTCTGTCTTCTGTCCTGAACACACACACATGCACACATGTAGAAGTGCACTGTGACACAGGGGACCCACTGGCTTCAGGACCCCAGTACCACTTACCTGCAGGGGGTGGGCCATGGCCTCCAGGCGCCAGTGCAGCTGCAGCAGGAACCAGCCCTGGATGGCCAGTCCAGCTGCCAGCAGCAGTAGCAGGAAGCCCAGACCTAGCCGGGCAGCGCTGCAGGGCTGTCTCTGGCGGCTGCGCCCCAGCCTCGTGAACGGGATGTCCGTCTGTCCATCCACCACGAACACGGAGGGCCGCACGACTGTCTCCTCCATGCCAGAGCAGACGAGGCCAAGACGCCTGGGACTGGGCTGGCAAAGCTGTGTCCTGTGGGCTGGGAGGAAACCACGATTGCCCAACCCTCCTGGGCTTCTCGCACTGCAGACAGGCGCCCGTGGGTCCCTGGGGCTGCCTTTAGAGCTGGGGCTCAGCCCCTCCCCTTTCCCCACTCACCCTCTTCTTCCTGTCCCCAAACCCCTGGCCCAGCCCCATCTCACTCTCACTCATAAGATCTCTCACACCATCCTGAGGCATTTGAAGATGTGACTCAGGTGGAGGCGGGAGAAGGAAGGCCCCTGCCCTCCCTTCTGGCCTTGTCATCCGCACGGTTATCATATAGTTATTGAGAACCTCCTGTGTGTCAGGCACTGTTCTAGGTTTGGGGGCACAGCCATGAACCAGAGAGACCAAAGTGCTTGGCCTTTCATAGCTCCTAGTCTGGCAGGGTGAGGAAGGTAAGCCTAAGAAATGTGAAAACACTATAAAGTGTTTGAGACGGTGATCAGAGCAGTGGGAAATCTATGAGTGGTTTGTGTGTGTGGATGTGTATACAGGTGTGTGCATTGTGTGCAATGCATTGAACATGGGTATGCTATGCGTGTGTGCATGCAGGTGTGTGTATGCAGGTGTGTGCAGGTGCAGGCATATCTGTGCATGTGCTTGAGTGTCTTGCATATCTGCATGCACCTGTGTGTGCATTCATGCACATTTTGATTGCAACTCACAGTCAGAGGGCGGAACCAATGTCCACCCAGTAGCAAAGCTCAAAGCCTAGAGTCATCCTGAACCCCTCCCTCTGCCCTGTCACTACAACCTACCCTCAATAAGCCCCCTCTTTTTAATCCTAAATGTCATTTATTTTTTAATTAAAGTATGGTTGATTTACAGTGTTGTGCCAATTTCTGCTGTACAGCAAAGTGACCCAGTCATACATTTGGATACATGCCTTTTCTTATCTTCCATCATATTCTGTCACAAGTGATTGGATATTGTTCCCTGTGCTGTACAGCAGGACCTCATTGCTTATCCATTCTAAATGGAATAATTTGCATCTGCGAACCCCAACCTCCCATTCCAACCCTTGGCAACCACAAGTCTGTTTTCCTTGTCCATGAGTCTGTTTCTGTTTCACAGATAGGTTTGTTCATTTGTGTCATATTTTAGGTTCCACACGTAAATGAAATCCTATGGCATTTGTCTTTCTCTTTCTGACTTACTTCATACTAAGGTATGAGAATCACTAGTTGTACCAATCTTGCTGTGAATGGCATTATTTTGTTCTTCATTATGGCTGAGTAGTATTGTTGTATATATGTACCACATCTTCTTTATCCACTCATCTGTTGATGCACATTTAGGTTGTTTCCTGTCTTGGCTTTGTGACTAGTGCTGCTATGAACATAGGGGTGCAATCGAATTGCAGTTTTTGTCTGGATATTTGCCCAGGAGTAGAATTGCTGGATCATATGGTAGTTCTGTATTCAGTTTTCTGAGGAAATTCCACACTGTTTTCCATAGTGGTTGTACCAATTTACATTCTCACCAGCAGTGTAGGAGGATTCCCTTTCCCCACAGCCTCTTCAGCATTTGCTATTTGTAGACTTATTAATGGTGGTCATTGTGACTCTTGTGAAGTGGTACTTCATTATGGTTTTGATTTGCATTTCTCTATTAATTAGTGATGTTGAACATTTTTTCATGTGCCTACTGGTCATCTGGATGTCTTCTTTGGAGAAATATCTATTTAGGTTTTCTGACCATTTTTCAATTGGTTTTTTTGTTTTGTTTCAGTTGGGTTTTTTGTTGTTGTTTTTGAGTTGTATGAGCTCTTTGTATATTTTGGAGATTAAGCCCTGGTCCACTGCATCATTTGCAACTATCCATAGGTTGTCTTTTTATTGTTGTTGTTGTTGTTGTTTTTAATGATTTCCTTTGCTGTGCAAAGCTTGTAAGTTTGATTAGGTCCCATTTGTTTATTTTTGGTTTTGTTTCTATTGCCTTAGGAGACTGACCTAAGAAAACATCTGTACCAGTTTAAGTCAGAGAATGTTTTGCCTATATTCTCTTCTAGGAGTTTTATGGTGCTTTGCCTTATGTTTCAGCAAGCCCTTTGATTCAACCTCTAAACCAGATCTCAAATCCAGCCACCTTTTTCCATCCCCACTGCTACCACCCTCGCTAAGTGCTTTGGACTGAATGTTTGTGACACCCCAAATTGATTTATTGATGCCCTAATCCCCAGTGTAATTGTATTTAAGGGTGGAGCCTTTGGGAGGTGCTGAGGCACTAGGGTAGAGCCCTCCTCAATGGGATTAGTGCCCTTATAAGGTGAGATGTGAGATATGCCCTCTCTCCCTCTCTGTCATGTAAGGACACAGAGAGAAGGAGGCCATGTACAAGACAGGAAGAGGGCTCTCACCGGAACTCAGCCAGGTAGGCACCCCAATCTCAGGCTTCCAGCCTCTAGAACTATGAGAAATAAATGTCTGTTGTTTAAGCTACTCAATTGGTATCTTGTTATAGCAGCCCAAATGGACCAAGACACTAAGGCACCCATCACTGTTTTGCTTGGACTGTTGCAGTAGCTTCCCAACTGGACATCCTGCTTTATTTTTGCCACCTTATAATTCATTCTGTAGTGAATTCTAGAGCTGGTGTGACTTTTCTTATTTATTTTATTTTATTGAGGTAAATTCATACAACATAAAATGAACCATTTTAAAGTGAGCCACTCAGTGTCATTTCATGCATTTACAATGTTGTGTAACTCTATCTAGTTCCTAAGCACTTCAATGCCTCAAAAGTAAGCCTTATAGAGAGTTCCCTGGTGACCTGGCAGTTAAGATTCCATGTTGTCACTGCTGTAGCTCAGGCTACTGCTGTTCCCTGGGCTGGGAACTTCCACACAGCATGGGCACAGCCACACACACAAAAAGCAAGCTTTATAACCATTAAGCAGTCACTCCTCAACCCCCAACCCTACAAGACCCTGGCAACCACTAGTCTATCTTGCTCTATGCATTTACATGTTCTGGACATTTCAAAAACAAACAAACAAACAAACATACCAGTGGTCTTTTGTGTCTGGCTTCATTCACTGAGCATAATGTTTTCCAGGTTCATCCACATCGTGGCATGTGTCAGTGCTTTACTCCTTTTTAAGGCTGCATAATATTCCATTGTATGGATGGATTACATTTTACTTATCCATTCACCCATTAATGGACATTTAAGTTATTTCTGTCTTTTGGTCATTATGAACAGGGCTGCTACAAGCATGTGTGTGTGTGTATTTGTCTGGGTACCAGGTCTGAATTCTTTGAGGCAGATGTTTAGGATCAGAACTTCTGGCATCAGCTTTTTAAACACATGTCAGCTCTCTTCCATGTTTAAAATTTTCTAATGGCCTTTCATTGAGCTTATGGGGGTTAGTAAATTAAGGCTCATGAGCTAAATCTTGCCAAGCTCCTGTTTCTGTACAGTCACGGGAGTTCCTCATGATGGCTGGCCCATTAGTGAGCTGTGGAGTCACAGATGCGGCATCTTCCTCTGGCTCCTGTTCCCCATTTTGATCCCAGAGCCCACCTCCCTGGCCAGCAGCCAACACTTGCCACTGTCCACACCCTGTCCTGGTCACACTGGCTGCCACCTACATGTTGGAGTGTCCTCCGTCAGCAACTGCTGGGCAGTGAATGGATGCATCTCATTCTGGGGTCTGGTGATTCAGCTTGTTGCCTCAATTCCAGCCAGCTCATCCATATGAGGCAGATGGGCTTCAGGAGAGAGAGGTTGGCTAGGATCTAAGTATCACTGGAGCAGAGAGAAACTGGCCTGGGTGGTCACCTTGTCCCTCTCCACTGGGTCTCCAAGCCTCAGGTCCATCACTCTTTATCCATAGAATATCCCCAGCAGCTGGGCAAAAATCATGCCCTTCATCCCGGAGGGCCCATCCCCAGCAAAAGGGGCATATGCAGGGTGGAAGCTTCCTCTCATTTTGTACGTACCTTCACAATATCCTTGATTTTATCTCTCAGTCCTCAAAGGCTAAAATATTTACTATATGGCCCTTTAGAGAAGAAAGACTGTTCTCTGAGCTAAGAATAGACACTAAGCGGTCTTTACCGTCTTTTTGGGGTGGGATAATTTTGGCCTCCTGGTGGCATATGGAACTCCCGGGCCAGGGATCAGAGCCACAGTCACAACCCAGGCCTCCCTACGGCAATGTCAGATCCCCAAACTACTGTGCTGGACCTGGGATCGAACCCATGTTCCAGTGGTTCCCAAGATACTGCTGATTCCATTGCACCACAGAGAGAGCTCCTTTTTGGGGGGGTTGGTCTTCATTATCATGAAGCCCTTCGCACTCTAGTCACTCTGCCCCAGGCATCTAGGGCACTTGCTGTTCTCTCTGGGTGGAGCAGTCCTTTCCAGAGCCCCCATGATTGGCTCCTCTTTGTCATCTATGTCTTGACTGAAGAACCCCCCCTCCTCGGAGAAGCCTTCCCTAACCACCTGTATTAGGCAGGGTTTGTCAGATAAATAGAACCAATAATATATCTTTATCTCTACCTAATAGCTATCTATTTATCTATCTTTCTATCTATCTATCTTTCTATTTATCTTTTAGAGAGAGAGAGATTGGTTCATGCAATCTTGTGGCTTGGTAAGTCTGAAATCTGTAGGACAAGCCAGCAGGCTGGAGATTCAGTTAAGAGCTGATGTTATGGTCTTGACTCTAAAGGCTAGAAACTCAGGAAGAACTTCTATGCTGCCATCTAGAATTCTCTTCTCCTCAGAAACCTATTTTTTTTCTCTTCAGTCCTTCAACTGATTGGACAAGACCCACCCACATTATCAAGGGTAATCTGCTTTTGTTTTTTATTTATTTTTTTGCCGCGCTGCAGTATGTGGAAGTTTCTGGGCTGGGGATCGAACTCAAGCCACAGCGGTAGCCCAAGCCACAGCAGTGACAACACAGAGTCCTTTACCACTAGACCACCAGGGAACTCCAAGGGTAATCTGCTTTGAAAGTCAACTAACTGTAGGTGTGAGTCACACCTTTAAAAAATGCCTTCAGGAGTTCCCATTGTGGCTAAGTGGTAACAAATCCAACTAGGATCTATGAGGATGCAAGTTCAATCCCTGGCCTCGCTCAGTGGGTTAAGGATCTGGCATTACCGTGAGCTGTGGTGTAGGTTGCAGATGCAGCTGTGATCTGGCATTGCTGTGGCTCTGGTGTAGGCCGGCAGCTACAGCTCTGACTTGACGCCTAGACTGTGAATTTCCATATGCCGTGGGTGCAGCCTTAAAAAAGCTAAAAAAAAGCAAAAAAATAAAAATAAAATAAAATAAAATAAAAATTAAAGAATGAAAAAAAAAAAATCCCTTCATAGCAACATTTAGACTGGTGTTTGACAAAACAACTGCTCACCACAGCCTAGCGAAATTTACACATGAAATGAGCCATCCCTCAATCCAAGGGAGTTGCTGGTGGCTCCATCACAAGCAGACTTCCTCACGTTGCCTATTCTTTCCTTTTTGGACACCCTCATTGTCTGAAATCAAATCCATGCTGTCTTTGCTGTTCACAGCCTAGAACCATAGGCACTCAAAAAACCCAACACCCCATGCATTAAAGAAATAAAGAAAATCAATTCCAGGGCAGAAGGAAGGGGAAGTGAGCAAGAAACGAAATGAGAAATGGGATATAAAAGAAGGTGGGGGGTCGGGGGGAGTTCCCCCGGTGGATCAGTGGTTAACGAATCCGACTAGGAACTATGAGGTTGCGGGTTTGATCCTTGGCCTCACTCAGCGGGTTAAGGATCCAGCGTTGCCGTGAGCTGGGGTGTAGGTTGCAGATGCGACTTGGATCCCGCGTTGCTCAGGCTCTGGCGTAGGCCAGTGGCTACAGCTCCTATTCGACCCCTAGCTTGGGAACCTCCATATGCCATGGGTAGGGCCCTGGAAAAGACAAAAAGACAAAAAAAAAAAAAAAAGAGGGCAGGGGGCCCTGGCATATGTCAGCAGGGACACCTAGTGAGTGATGAGGATCTTGAGTCTCCCCTTGATGGGGGTCTCTGGCAATTGGGGGTTGGAGGGAGTGGGGGTGGGCTGTGAGTGGATTTTCCCTGCAATCCTGGAATTGGAGGTGGGGGTTTCCAGGACCTGAGTTCTTGGGGAGGGGGGCTATGCTGGGGTCCACGTTCAGAGAAATTTTCCCGTGATGACCTGACCCACAGCCAGAGCTTAGATCCCACCCTCAACAGTCCTCAAGGGGTCATAGGTGGAGTTAAAAGAGGCACTTGGGGGCCCTTGACTGCCAGTGGCCTCACTCATCTGTGCCTACTGCCCCACCATGAGTTTCTGGTGAGGCTGTAGCCACAATAGCCCCTGTACGCCTTCCTTAACTGGTGACTCATTCTCTGGCTCCCTCAGGGCTCTAGCCGGAAACACCACCACCCCCTCCCCCTCCTCGCAGA
Source organism: Phacochoerus africanus (assembly GCF_016906955.1). Lineage (NCBI taxonomy): Eukaryota > Metazoa > Chordata > Mammalia > Artiodactyla > Suidae > Phacochoerus > Phacochoerus africanus. The sequence goes on along the minus strand of NC_062547.1, from coordinate 72,643,007 downwards.
GCCACCTCACACAATCCTACCAGTCTGTTCAGGCCCATTTAGAACGTGGAAACCAGGAAGGTGGGGCAAGTCCAGAGAACGGCAGATGACATACAGGTGAGCTAGAAAATGGAGTGAGCGTTGAATTGTGTTGTGGATGAGGTCAAACGGGATGAAGGTGAGGTGGCTGGTAAGGATGCAGGTGAGCATAAGGGTTAGAAGGCAGAGCAGGACCAGAGGGTTCTGGTGCTGGTGAAGCCACAGGTAAAGATGCAGGGGGAAGGAATTCCCATTATGGCGCAGCGGAAATGAATCTGACTAGGAACCATGGGGTTGTGGGTTCGATCCCTGCCCTCGCTCAGTGGGTTAAAGATCTGGCGTTGCCATGAGCTGTGGTGTAGGTCGCAGACATGGTTCAGATCTGGCGTTGCTGTGGCTCTGGTGTAGGTCGGCAGCTGTAGCTTCAATTAGACCTCTAGCCTGGGAACCTTCATATGCTGTGGGTGTGGCCCTAAAAAGCAAAAAAAAAAAAAAAGATGCAGGGGAAGATGCAGGTGAGAATGTAGCTAAGGATGCTGGTGAGAACACAGGAAAGAGACTAGAGAGGGATGTAGACAAAGATGCAGTTCCTCACCCTGAGGAGGATGCAGAGAAAATACAGGTAAGGATACAGGTAGAAAGACAAGGTGAGAATAAAGGAAAGAATGTTGGTAGAGATACAGGTAAGTTTACAGATTAAGATGTAGGTGGGGGAAGCAGGGAAGATGCAGAAAATGCAGGCAGATACAGTTGAGTGTGCAGGTGAGAGAGGGTGAAGATTCAGCTGAGACTATTGGGAAAAGCTCAGGTGAGGATGAAATAAGGAGGTAGGTAAGCAAGGTGGTGAAAGCTCAGGTGAAGGGACAGTGAGCTGCTGGGGAGGATGCAGGTGAGAATGCAAATGAGAATTTGGGTAAGGATGAGGGTGCATGGGAGATGCAGGGGAAGCTGCAGATGTACTGCCCACTAGGTGCAGGTAAGGCAGGTACATGCATTTGAGGCGAGGAAGCCGGGTGAACTGCTGGAGGGGATGAAGTGGGAAGCAGGTGGAGTTTCAGTAGGATGAACCTGAGCTGTGGGTGAGGCAGTGGCGGGATCACAGCTGCCTCTTTTCCCCTCTCAAAGACCAAAAAAAAAAAAAAAAAAAGACCTTCAGATGTGGGGGGAAATGTGAAAGATAACTGGAGCTTTATTGGGTAGACTGTGGGGGAGTGGCATCAGTTGGGGCAACCAAAGACGACCATGTTCTCAGAGAAGTTGGCCAGGTCCTGGCACTGTTTCTGGTTCTCCTCATCTTGGCATACATCAGCATCAGGCCACAGCTCCACCCAGGTGTCCTTCCCAATGATGTAGCTGATGCTGGGGGAAAGGGAGACAGGTCAGGAGGGGGAGGGGAGGGGCGGGGGGGGGCGGCCTCACATAGGTGCAGGGCGGGCACTCACTTGGGTTTCTCTCCCCACAGGTCGGAGGAGACTCCCCACACAAGGTAGTGTCCCCCCTCCTTTAGTTTGAGGGCTTCTCTACATTTGATGTGGCTGATGAACCTGCGCTCCTGTCCAACCTGCACTTCATCGGAGCCTGGAGGGGAGGGAAAGGGAAGCTGAGCTGGTGGGGGGGAGAGGGAGACAGAGGGGGAGGCCGAAAGAGAGCAAACAGAGCACCGGGTTCACCTGATTTGATGATCTGCTCGATGACCATGATGTAATCGTCAAAGTCATCTGACAGCTCCTTCTTGAGAAGTCTGGTCTTGTACACTGTTGAGGGCAAGGAGGACAGCGTGGGTCCTGGGCTGGGTTGACCCTGGGGCGCCCTCACCTGGGCCTATGGCTCCTCTCGAGCAGACACATGCAGGATCAGAGCCAGGCACCCTCCAGTTCCTGTCTGCCTCCCCACCTCCACCCCGAACACACACAGCCACACCCCCAGCCATGCACACAATTACACAGCTGTCCACAACCACCGCCGTATACACCTCGACAGCCACTCCTCTCCACTGAGACCTACAGTCATCCTCTCATATAACCAAGACAATGATGCACAAACACAGCTACAGTCCGAAAGGCAGCCAAGCACACAAACTAGAGCCGCTCACCACAACAGTCACAAGCACAACGACAGCTACTCCCACAATCACCATCTCAGACAAATGCGGCTCCCCACCACACAGCCATGTACACAACCATAGCCACTCACAACCACCTTCTCTCACACACTCCCACATACCCATCCCACTCATGACCAGGGTTCCTCGTGCAATCACGGCCTCTCACAACACAAAACATACACACACAGACACACACACCAGTCATCCACAACCACAGCCACATGCAGCCATGACCACACCTGCCAGCACACCTGTTGTGCACATATGTCACGCATGCGTGGACCCCACCCCCTCACCATAGTCCACGCCGGGCTCGCAGGCCCTGTCCAGCCGGTCGTCCAGGGTGACCTCCTCTTCGTCATGGTGCATGAAGCAGTTCTCTGCGCGGGGGGGGGGGGGGGGGTGGATGGATGGGGGACGTGGTCTAAGTTTAGTTTCTTTTTCAGCGCCCACCACCCATGGGTATGGCCAGCCCCCGGCCCAGAGCTCTCGGGTCACACACTGTCCCCGCCCTCCCTGGGAGCGGGGGTGGGGGTGGGGTCTCAAGTGGGCGTGGCCACCCTCCTAGCGCCTGCGCACCCACCCTCAGCACAGCGACACATTTCTTTGTGGCAGAGTTTGTTCAGCATCCCGTCCTCCTTCTCCGGGTGGTAGAACCGGGTGCAAGACTCATCTGTGGGCAGAAGTGATGGGGAGGGGTCAGCCTTCCGTCCCACCGACAACACCTGGGGGTTCAAGTTCCCAACTCCAGTCCATCAGACTTGTGGACACTGGGTCCCCAACCCTGGTACCCTCAGGGCCCTAACTCCCAGATCCGTGGGACCCTAGGACCCCAGGCTCTGGGATGACTGCTCACCCAGGTTGTAATAGGAGTACACCTTGACTGACCCAGGCTGTATAAGCCCCACATTAAAGTACTGGTGAACTTTGAAGGATATACAGTCCTCCAGGGTGTGTGAGATCTGGGAAGAGAGAAGAAGCTGATCAGGAGGGCAACATGGGAGGAAATCCAGCATGGGGTCCTGAGGGTTGGGGCAGTGGTGGAGAAACTGAGGGACCAAGAATGGATATGAATGGGGAAGATGGGGAGGGGGTAGGAATCTTTGCAAAAGGATTAATGAGCAGCTCAACAAATTCCTTTTTTTTTCCTCCAAGGCTCATGGCTAGATTACACTTCTCAGCCTGTTTTCAGTTCTGTGTGACCATGGGATTGCGTTCTGGCCCATAATTGCTGTCTATGTCCTGATACATATTCTATGGCTAACAAGACAGCATGAGATTTCTGAAAGTTGCTAAATGAGTACCTCTTAAAAGTTCTCACCACTCATACACATTATAACTATGTGAGGTTCTGGATGTAACTATGTTTATTGTGGTAATCATTTTCCAATATATATACACATCAAATCATTATACCGTACACCTGAAACCTACACAATTTTACATGCCAATTAAATCACAATAAAGCTGGACAAAATAAAAGGAAGGGAAGGAAGGAAACAGATATACATACATATGTACATACACCTATGTATATGTGAGAGATGTATATTTGGAGGAAAAGGCTAACAATCAGTGAATTTGGGTCAAGGGTATATGGTGCTCCTTCACTGTGCTCTGAAACTTGGAAGGTTGAAATTATAAAAGTTGAAAAGTACAAAAAAATTAAAATACAAAAAAGATTAAAAAAAAACCCATCTCCTGCACAATCTGCTCTTCTTCTAGAAAGACTGGATCCAGCAGAGGATTCCAAAATCCTAGGGATTATAGAATCTCGAGATGGAAGGTACTTGGACCCCTGAGTGACCTCATGAAACAGAAGGCCTCCCTCATCCCCTCCCATACCAACTGGACTTTACATGAACGAGAAATCCAAGTCTCTTATGTTGAAACCCTTATGTTCTTGGGGGGTTTTATTATAGTAGCTACTGTTACTTATGCTGACTAATACAGGGTGAGGGTCACTGAGGGTATTGGGAGTTAGCAGGGAAGATATGAAGATGGGGGATGGAGAGAAATAAGCAGGACAGGGAAGGAAGCTCAAATCATGTTAGAGATAAAGAGAGCAAGAGAAAGCTAGATGGAGAGAAATTAAGAAGGGAGAAGTGCTAGAGGTTGGGGAGCAAGGGAAGTCCTTTCTCTCTACTGGACACTTTTTTTTTTTGAAACCATATATATATATATTTTAACCCCATGATGGTTTAGGACTCTAATGAGAAGAAGTTGGAGGAAGCAAGTGAAAAATCAGGTTGGAACATGAGTGGTCCAAAGGTGAGACGCTATAGAAGATGAGTTGAACACTTTGTTACCCAGGTTGACCACCTTGTTGATCACTTGCTGACCTGGGATGACTACCTTGTTGACCCAGGTTGACCACCTTGTTGACCTAGGTCAACCACTTTGTTTTCCATGCCCCTTCCTCCCATGTCCAGCAGCACAGATCCTGTATCCCCCAGCCCAGAGCTGGTCTGACCCACAGACAAAGGCTAGTGGAGTGGAGAAGGTAAGGTAAGATATCAAAGGAAGCCTTACCTTGTCCAGGTAGATGATGAGGGTGTTTTTGTTGGAGAGGGCTTTGTTCAGCTCATACTTAGAGATGTATCTGTCCACACCAGTGCTCAGCTGGGAAAGAGTGGGGCTTGTGAAAATCCCTCCCGTATCCCCCTCCCTCCAGCTTCTTCCAGACCCCAGGCTCCTTCCCATGGATCCCAGCTCCTGAGCCCAAGACCTTCATACCAGTTTGAGGTCTTCAGTATCAGGAGAGAAGCCAGTCATCATGGATATATCCAGGATTGACATAGTGGCATCCTGGTTTCCAAGGTACCTGGATGGGGCAGGGGGAGAGGGGTTGGGCCCCAGGGTGGGGATCAGTGCCTGGACAAGGGAGTTGTATCTAGATCTCACATAGCAGCATAGAAAGATGTTATACTTTAGGAAACACTTTCCCAAAAGGAATAAAGAAAAGGTAGCATAATGGTCAAGGTGATTAATTGCTCAGGTTCTAGAGTCCAACTGCTTGGGTTCAAATCCCAGCTCTGTGTAATATTTGATGAGTCACTTGACCTCTTTGTGCCTCAATTCTAGAAAATGAAGATAAGAATGTGGCCGGGTCTCACTTTGTATGATTCTGTTACCATGGTCTAGGTCAATAATATCCCCTAGCACTATGGTTCAGGTTTCTTTTTTCTTCTCTTTTTCTTTCTTTTCTTTTTTTTTTTTTTTTTTGTCATGCAGTGACTTGACGTGGTATCTCAGTTTGCAGACCAGGGATTGAACCTAGGCTGCAGCAGTCAAAGAGCCAAATTCTAACCACTAGGCCACCAGGGAACTCTCACCATGGTTCAGATTTCACGGTATATCACTTGTGAGTAATTGCATAAAGTACAAATCTTGTTGCTAGCTCATCACTCCACTAATCACTACGTAAATAACAGATGCACATCACAGCCAAGGACCAATCACTTTACTTCTTTCAAAGTCCATCAGTGACAGGTCCCTGAGCATCATTATTCAGTTCACACTCAGGCAGCAAAGCGTGTAGTTGTGTTACTTCTCAGTCTTACAGTGAAAAAACCATGTGGCCTTTTATGAAAATGGATACCTGAAAAAGGGAATTTGTCCACAAAGATAAAAGTGCAGCAACGAAATGAGGAGCGATAACACTGGCAGTAAAATTTGAATAGAACATAAATGGAGTTAGAGAAAAAATTAGCAGACCTCGGGGAGGTTGGCCCAGCTGCCTTTTGCGAGACTAGCTCTGTGGCTGGAGGAACTTAGTGAGGCAAACTTAGCAACATAAAGGAGGAAAGTGGTTGTGACAAGGAGGATGTCGATGTCCCAGAGGATGTGACACTGGCAAGAACCATGACACTGAAGGGACTCTTGGTTATTTCCTTGACACTGGAAACTCAAAGGCATAAATGGTGGAAGCTGACTCAAACTTGGAAGGGAACATGACAATTCACGATGGCATAAAAAGATGCTGGCTTGAAATCATAAGTTATACAAAGAGAAGAAAGGGGGCACTGTCCCAACCACAGTGCTTTGTTTGTTTGTTTGTTTTTGTCGTTTTAGGGCCGCACTTGTGGCATGTGGAGGTGCCCAGGCTAGGGGTTGATTTGGAGCTACAGCTGCCGGCCTACACCACAGCCACAGCAACACTGGATCTGAACCGCGTCTGCGATCTACATCCCAGTGTACTCAACAAATATTCATCTCACTACACTTGCATTTCTCTAGGCCTTTGTAACTGGTGGGAGGAGAGTTTTTGATGTTGTGATCCAAACTCTTAAAGGTCATGAAATAATTGTAACTTCATAGATAAGATCGATTGGCACAGCCTCAGCTTACATGGTCATTGCCAGTCTCGCAATGCCATGCATCATGAGAACCTCTCTGCCTCCTGTGGGTACTTAGCACAGGACCAGATGCAAAATACACTCGCAGAAAGCATTAGGCATCACAGTTGTTATTTGTAAGAAGTCTTGCCAGAGACAGAGGATGGCCAGGATGAACCCCAATGAGCCATCTCTTACCTGGTACAGATGTCAAGGACCATGGAGCTCTTGGCTTCCTGAGGCTTCTTGACTAGAAACACAGAAGACAAAAGGGTGGGAGGGGGAAGTTCCTGGGTTCTGATCCAGGAAGGAGGAAGACCTTAGAATGGCATGGGGAGGGGTCGATAGATAGGGTCTGTACACCTTTTACCTGGTTCAGGGGCTGGATGTATGGAAACCGTGAGGTCGAACTTCTTGCAGGTGGTTTTGCCTTTGGTCTTGGCGTGGTACATGGTCACCACCTGGTGAGATGGGAAGGGAGACAAGGTGTCAGCCCACTTGACTTGGGGAGGAAAGGGTGCCTCGGGGGAGTCTAGGAAAGGCAGTGGGTCCAGCAGGTGCGGGTCCTCGTTTCTTACCGACAAGGTGCCTTGCCCTTTCCCTTCAGCTGTTAATGTGAATCTCTCATTTTCTTTTGTCTGCAAGGAGTGGGGAGAGAGAAGAGAAAGCATTAGGAACCAAGCCTTCCCCTGGCTGTGATGGTCTTTTGCCCTCCCTTCTGCCTCCCTGCAAATTCACATGGAGGTTGAAAATGATGAGGGTTTGGTCAGGTGGCTGTACCTCTTCTGACCGCAGAAGGCTAGCAGATTCCCAGAGGATACGATGCCTGACTGGAGAGCTGCGGCTGGGCAGGTGGATGGACACATCCAGGTTCAGATCCTTGTGATCAGGGACATCCTTCTGGTATTGGGCCAAGGCTTGGAACACCATGAAAGTGGCCTATTACCCATGACAGAGAAAGAGGGTGAATCTGGGCAACAAGAAAATTGTTAGACCCCACTGAGGGATGAAGAGTCTCAGATCAGAGCTGGGGCCCTGAAACTGTGGCCTTGAACCCACCCATTGTGGCCTTCAAGAACAAGATCGAGGGTTGTTGGCTACTGAGGACATGTTCTAGAACTCTCTGAGTGAGAGGGGTTCAGACAAGAGCTTGGAGACATGGGGAACATGTCTAGAATTCTCCAGAAAGGGCAGACATAAGACTGAAAGTCTAGCCACACTGAGAAAGTAGTCTAGACCCGTCTAGAGGAGAGGGTCTAAGACAAGAGTTTAGAAGTGCTGGGAATATGTCTAGAACCCACTCATGAAAAAAGAGTAAAGTTGGGAACACTGAGCATCTGATCTAGAATCCCAAACACTGAGAATGTGATTGAGACCCCAGTAGAAAGAAAGGGGGTTAAACTGGAGCTCGAGGATGCTGGAGTTTGCGGCTAAAGAACCCATGGTCTAGAACCCATGGGCTAGAATAGCTGAGACCCTTTTCTAGAACCCACAGTAAGACAGGGTAATATTGAGAGCCTGAAGGAGCTGAGAACATGGTCTAGAACCCACAAGTGAGAGAAAGAAGCTTGGATAATGGCCCAGAACAACTAAAAATCCAGTCTAGAACCTACCAATGAGACAAGGTAACATTGGGGGTCTGGTGAGATGAACAGGATCTAGAACCTACCAGTGAGACAGGATAAGATAGGGAACCTGGTGGAACTGGGGAACCAGGGGGAGAGAGAGGCTCACATCTGAACCTGAGCCCTGAGAACATGACCTAGATGTCAAGAGGGAAAGAGAGGCTCAGAACACAGCTTGGAGCACTCAGAATGTAGTCTAGATCCAGAGATGGGTTTATAAGGGGGGAAAAAAAGATTTCTCAACTTCATTCCAACCATCCTGGCTCAAGGGACAGAAGACCTACCTCTCTTGGTCTCAGTGCCTACTCCAGAAGGCTAGTGGGAGGCCAGAAGAGGTTGGGATGCAGGTGCCTGGGGTGGAGGTGGGGTGGGGATGGGGCTACTTGCCTGGGTAGATCCGTAGCCACCTCCGTAGTATCTCTGCTCATTGAGCCAGCGCACAATAGGAGGGACAGAGTCAAAGTCTTTGAGTACCAGCAGAGCCAAGAGGGCGTAGGATGTGGCCTCCACGTTGTAGAGCTTCTGGCCAGGTTCCTCCCAGCGGTTCCTTTCTGCAGAGAGAACCCCCACTCTCAATGCTCACTACTCTGTCCAGACTGTAAATAGCTCAGAGAAAGCTCAGAAAAAAAATAAAAGACTCATACTGGACTTGGTTTTCAAGTGTCCTGGCCCACATTCAAGACCCTCAATCTGCTGTCTTCTGCCTTGCTCTCTTCCCTCATCAACCCTCACTCCTCCATTTGAATTCTCAACTGCAGCCCCACTGCAGGAGATTCCCTAAACTTGCTCTTTTTTTTTAAACCTATGAGCCTTTGCATATTCTGTTCCCTCTACTTGGAGCAATTTTTCTCCATCTACCTGTGGTTAATTCTCACCCCGCACAACTGAGCTTCAATGGCACCCTAAGAGGAAGCGAGGCCCTTCTTCCTCCTATCCATTAAAGCATCCTGTGCTTCTACTATCCCAATGCTATAATGTTCTACAGTAATCTATTAATTCATTTTTCCCCCCTCAACTGAGGTGTGAGGCCATAATGGGAAGGGCTGCGCTGTATTCACTGTATGTCACAAGTGCCTAAGAAAATACTGATGGCAGAGGCTGTCACTAAGAATCATACCCTCCTCTTCCTGGGCACAGAGTTGGACTACATCTCCCAGATGCCTTTGCAGGTAGGTATGGCCACATAACTAAGCTTTGACCAATGGTATGTGCACAGCAATGATGGGACCCCTTCCATGTTTGGTCCACCTCCCTTGCACAGTCTTCCTGACTATTTCCCCCTCAGCTTACATGGGTGGATTCTGAGCGGCAGAGCTATGAAAAGATAGAGGCCTAGATCTCTGCATCTCTGTGTGGAGGAGAGCTGGCCACCACCAATAAATTATTCTTGTGTTAAATGACTTTTGTATATGTTACATTCCATTACTTGAGATATGTCACATCAGTGAGTGCAAACATGATACAGTGTCATCAGCTGGGACCAAAAATTAAGCACTCACTCTGTGCTAGGCACTGTGCTAAGTTCCCTATGCTTTCAGATAATGATAATAGTTTTAACAATATTGAAGGTGGAGTTCCCTTTGTGGCTCAGCAGTTAATGAATCTGACTAGGATCCATGAGGATTCAGGTTCAATCCCTGGCCTTGCTCAGTGGGTTAAGGATCTGGCATTTCCAGATAGGTTGCATACATGGCTTGGATCCTGCATTGCTGTGCTGTGGCATAGGCCAGCAGCTGTGGCTCCAATTTAACCCCTAGCCTGGGAACTTCCATATGCGGCAGGTGTGGCCCTAAAAAGACAAAAAATAAAATAAAATTAAAGGCACTAATGGTATCAGTGACAGAGCTCTTACTGTGTGCTAGACTCTCTTCTACTTGCATTATACATTTAATCTTCATGACCACCCTGCGATGTAGGTATTAAGATGAGGAAACTAAGGTCCAGAGAAGTTAAATGACTTGTCCAAGGTCAGGCAGTGAGAAAGTGGCTGAGTGGGGTTTCGGTTTCAGTCTGCCTGAGGTCAGAGCCCATGTTCTTAATGACACCTCACTGCTGTCATGAATTATGCAGTGAGCCTTCCTGTGTGGTTTACAATGAGAGCTTTTCACCCCGTAGAGCCATCCAGCCCAGCTCCACTTGGAGCTGCGCATCCCAGTGCAGCTTAGAGCCATGCATCCCAGCTTGAGAGGACCACCCTCAAACCCTAGCCATGCACCCCCTTCTTTATCTCTCCAGGCTGCCTCTTACCTTTGGCTGTGCTCAGAAGTTTGTTGAGGAAGGGCTTATCCAGCTTGTCAGATAGAGCCAGGGCATAACCAGCAATGGCCACAGTATATGGTCTTTTTAATTCTAGGTAGTAGTCTGCGAGGAAGTCGCTTGCCTTATTGATGCTGCGCAACAGGCTCTATGAGAAAGAGGATTGGGTATTCTGATCAAGTGGGCGTTGCTGCCACAGAGAACTAGTAAGGATCACACAAGCATCACTTCCTGGGCTCCAGGATGGTATCTGTCCTTGGGACCTGCCTTGGATCTACTACCTATTTTTGAAGCTTTCTCATTGTGAGCTGCTTTGTTGCTGAGTACCTACTATGTGCTGGCAGCGGGGATGGGGGGGGCAGTCTGTATACCCCATGGTGTGCTGGTGAATGTTTAACAATCAGCTCTCCAATGGAGGCATGGGGTTGGGGGAGGGGTGCTCCTTTATGCATCACCAATTACTGTGGTGTAAAAATTCCACCATGGTCAGTTTTAAGCTACCAATGTGAAGTCCCTGAACATGGAGTGGGGTAGAGATGCCCCCCGTAGGCACTCGTGAGCTAGTGTGAGCCAGATTCAGCTCACCAAGGGAACACTTCTTATCTGAGAGTAATCATCATCATAGCTAGCTCTTACTATGTCCCAGGCATATACTTGCTCACTTAATCTCATAATATACTATGAGGTAGGTATTATTTTCATCATTATCCTCCTGTCAGAGAGAAATGCTGTGATCCAGAAAGATGGGGGTTGGGGGAAAACATAATTTGAAGGGTTTGTCATTTCCATGATGTCAATATTATCATGGCTGCTTTCAATCCATCAATCAACCCACATCATTGAATGTAGATTTGGGAAGAGATGGGCAGTAGTTCAACATTACATAATATTTCCACCATACAAGTACAATACACATAAATTCTCAAAAGAAACATGATAAAAGATAGCAAAATGTTTAGGAAGTGATACATTTTAAGTGTTTATTACCTGCGTTTTTACTTTTTTTTTTGTCCTTTTTTAAAAAATCTTTTTTGTCTTTTTAGGGCTGCACCTGAGGCTTATGGAGGTTCCCAGGCCAGGGGTCTAATTGGAGCTACAGCTGCCAGTCTACACCACAGCCACAGCACCGCCAGATCTGAGCCGCATCTGCGACCTACACCACAGCTCATGGCAACGCTGGATTCTTAACCCACTGAGCCAGGCCAGGGATTGAACCCGTAACCTCATGGTTCCTAGTCAGATTAGTTTCCACTGCGTCACGACAGGAACTCCTATTTTTACTGTTTAATGTTTACAGTTTTTCAGTGTAAGTTTATAATTTAATTTAATCACGATCATGTTTAACAGCCAGCTTGCAAATTCCTGGAAATTTAACAATTGGTTTTACAGATTTTACACAGCTGGGTTCAGCATACTCCTGATTTAAATGCCAGCAGTCGGGTTCCACAGCCTATGCCATACTTCATTATAATATGTGTAGTAAAAAATGTTATGTTACAGTAGAAATGATCCTTTTGCCTGCCCAGGAATCTCTTCTACATCTGTCCATGACTGTTGTTAGAACACCTCACTTCCACTCACATGGCCACACCAGAAGCGCACATATTTGCCCACTAAGACCTACTGCCTCCCTCAGCTGATTGGTCCACAGGTGATCACCTGACCCACGGTGAGCCAATCAGAATCTGTCACTGAGAGTCTGCTGCTGGTGCTTTGGTCTATTTACCCAAGGAAGACAGTTTGGCCAGGCAGGCCGGATGGCCAGGAAAGTTGAATTATTAGGCAAGAAGGGAAGGAAAGATATGGGAGGACGTGAAAAACGAAGCATTCTGGCAGAGTCCCTGAGGACACTTTTATCGTTGCACTTGATAAATTCTTGGATCCCTAAAATAAATACCCTATTTTTGCATAATCTGGGTCACACTTGTGTTCCATCTAGGACAATGCAGAGAGTCCTAAACAATACAAAGACCACCATACCCGTTTTACAGATGTACACATTAAGGCCTTGCAAGGGAAGGGGCCTGAGAGTCAGGCTTTGAAGTCACTTCTCTCTGACACCCCCACCCCTACCCCGTGCCTAGTCCTAGTGTTGTCTCATTTCTACTATAATTTCTCTCAAATCTTCCAGGTTGGAACCAGGAAGGCCTGGGCCCTTTTGGGCATTAAAGGCAACGGCCCCTCCCCTCCATCCCTTTTCTGGGGTTCTGAGGAGGTAGAAGCAGCTGGCTGAAGATGAGAGCCTGAGGTTCCCCTGTAGGGAAGCTAAAGTCAAGCAACCCAGCCTCAAAATCCCAGGGAAAAGCAGATGGAGTGATTACAGATTCTCCAGAGCCTGTCTTTCCAAACTTCTCTGCTTCAGAACCAAAGCCAGAGGAAAAGGGGACAGTGAATAGTCAACATTTTAAATCCCTTCCCTTTTGGGATCATGGACTCCTTAAAAAAAATACCCTGAAAGACCCTCTAAACTAAGGAAATGGTCTTGAGGATTTTTTTCTCCTCTTTTTAAGCTCTGTGTCTTGAGTTTTCTCTAGGAAAGCAGCAAGGAGACATGTGGAGGAGTGCTGTGGAAAGCAAACTGAGAGGACTTCTGCTGAAATTGGCTATAACTCTCTAGAAATGGGAGAACAGGCGGAAAGGACCTGATCTTTGATCTCTCTGTGCCTCAATTTTCTCTCTCTCTCTCTTTTTTTTTTTTGTCTTTTTAGGGCTGCACCTACAGCATATGGAGGTTCCCAGGCTAGGGGTTAAATAGGAGCTATAGTTGCCAGCCTATACCACAGCAACACAGGATCCGAGCCTCGTCTGTGATCTACACCACAGCTCACAGCAACGCCAGATCCTTAACCCACTGAGCAAGGCCAGGGATCAAACCTGTGTCCCCATGGCTACTAGTCAGATTCATTTATGCTGAGCCATGATGGGAGCTCCAGTTTTCTCTTCTAAAAACTGGGGATAATAAGGGTAGCCTGTCTCTTGGGCTGCTACAAGGGTTACAGGACTTAAACATGTGAAGCTTTTAGGTGAGTATCTTAGTTAATGGCTCGATAAATGTTAGGTACTCTTATGGCCACTGTGATGGTGGTTGTCACACTGGGAGGACTGGAAATGGCCCCAAAGCCATACCTCACCTGATGTGTCCTGAGCAGGGGAGGGGAGGAAGGGAGAGGCAAGGGACACTTACATTGACCTGTGGTTCGCAGATGTCTTTAGCCTCCTGCAGCGCGATGAGAACAAAGGCTGTCAGGGACACATCTTTCTCCTCAGTGTTCTTGAAGCCACCCTAGAGGGGAAGCAGGAAGCCCAGAGGGGGTGAACATCATGTCCCCACATGCCCACCACCCCCCTGTAGGATCAGCAGGTCAAGGCAGGTCTGGGTCTCTCCCCAGGGTCTCCCCAGGAGGGCCAAGCTCTTTAGTATCCATTCATTCATTCTGCAAATGTTGCTGGAGCTGTGGATAAGATGGTGGGAGAAAACCAGACCCCAGCCCAGCCCTCATGGAGCTCCCTGTCTAGTAAGGGAGACAGACATGAGCCAACCAGGTCATCCACAGATATATAATTACAAACTGATGAGTGCTGTGCAGGAGAAGTGGAGACGGCATTGAGAATGGACAGTGGGAGTGTGACTCAGTCGTGGAAAAGTGTCTCTGAGGGGTGACAGATGGAACCACAATCTGAAGAGTGAGTAGGAGTCAACTCTCAAAGAGGGCAGGGGTTAGCAGGGCAGGCAGCAGAAAAAGCATGTTCAAAGGCCCTGTGGCTGGACAAAGCAAGGCTTCTAGCAGTCCAGGTAGAGTGTAAAGGGGGGCAGGAGAAAGCTGTGTGAAAGCCAGCAAGGTCAGGCTAAGGCAGCAACTCTCCAACTTCAGCACACACCAGCATCAGCAGAGATGTGTGTATATGTGTGTTAAAGCTCCAATTTCTAGACATTGCCCCTAATGTTTCTGATTCAGTGCCTCTGGAGTCCATCCTGAAAATGTGTATTTTTAACAAGTTTGCAGGTGGTGCTGATGCTGCTGGCTTGGGGACCACACTTTGAGGACCACGGCTCTAAGCAGCTCTGTGACCTGGGAACTTTCCTTTTGCACCGGATCCTGCAAGTCTTTGGTTTTTGCAATGGAGGAGTGGCACTCCCAGCTCCCTTATCCCCTGTCCCCTGGCACAATGGATTGGGCCATGGGTGGATGGTGGAGTCTTCCTCCCACCCCCCCACTCCGCCAACCTGTGATGCTCAGATGCCCCTCTCCCCCTGCCTGCTCTGAGTCCCTTCCTCTTACAATCATTTCTTGGTGTATCACGGGCCCATTCTCCTCGAAGACTCCATCAGGCTTCTGCTTCTCCAGGATCAGCCATTTGACGGCCCCACAGAGGACCTGGGAGTCGATGGCGATGAGGTTGGTTGCCATAGCGAAGACTTTGACCACATAGGCTGTCAGCCTGCGGACACAGAGCATGAGCCAATTGGCTCTGGGATCCGAAGACTGCATCCCAGCCAAGCAATGAACAGAGAGAGGCGGGGCCTGGCCCGGTCCGCCCAGTTTCTCTTCCCCAAACTCAGGACCCGGTGTGGCATGCAGGCCACTCATCTGGCTGGTGCTTTGACTCCGTGAGTAGAGGGGTCCAGTCGCACGGGGCTGTGTGGGTGAAGCCAATCTAGACCACCTGAGGCCGGGATCCAGGCCCTGCTCAGGGAGGTGCAAGGCTAAGGATGGGCAAGCAGATCTTGGAGACTCACCAGGTGCTGGACGGCCGGCCCTGGAAGGCGGCAAAGGCTGAGTTCTTTTGTCTGAAGGCCAGTTGCTGGGTGTACCCTGCCGAGAAGGGAGAAGTGTCAACAGAGGCTGAGTGGAGGGGGTGGCTACCATGGGTAGGCCAGGGAGGGGAGGGGCTTAGAAAGAGGATAAAGATTCTGTGAGAGGTGGGACAGGGGTCCAGAGAAGAAAGAGGGGGCTCTGAGCAGGGGACAAGTTTGGGGTGGGGAAGGGGAGCTTAAAGTAGAAAGTGGGAGGATCAGATAGAGGAAGGGAAAGGAATTCTTGGAGGAGAGAGGGTTCAGAGACAGAAGGGCTCTCAAAATGGGGCAAGAAGGCCTCAGTGGTGGGGGGGACTCAGAGAGGAGCAAGGGGGTGGTCTCAGAGGAGGGGCGGGGCCCCTGGTTGGAGGGGGCTCAGAGGGGCGGTGCCTATAGAGGGGCGGAGTCTCTGGTTGGAGAGGGCTCAGAGGGGCGGGGCCTCTAGAGGGGCGGGGCCTCTGGTTGGAGGGGGCTCGGAAGGGCGGGGTCTCAGGGGCCTAGACAGCTCAGAGGAGGAGGTGTGGCATATACCCTTCTTGATGAGCTCCAAGGCTTCCTGCCTCTTCTCCAGGCCGAACTTCTCCCACTGTTCGGTGCTGTCCAGGTAGTGCACAGCGATGACTGTGGGCGTCATGCCGATCATGTTCTGCTCCCCACAGCCGGAGGGGGTTTGGATGAGGTGCTTCAGCCGGTCCCCGTCGATGGCATCCTCTACCATCTGGGCCACCGGGGTCCCTGCAGCCAGACGGTAGGATGGCATTCAAGACCAGGGCTGCCCCCAGCATTTCCAGGCTCTGACCATCCAGGGCCAAAGGAGTCAGGGACAGCTGGAGGGTATGTGATGGGAGGAGCTGAGCAGCTGGAGGGGGATTCTGCATTTGCGGAGTGGTGGGGGTGAGCTTGTGCTTCACAGGGGATTTCCAGTCCCTGGTTCCTCTCGTTACACACCAGTGGTAACATAATTCCAGTAACAATAGTCAGGAATATTTATATTGTGCTTAATGCTATTTGCTAGGCTCTATTCTAAGAGAACACTGTATAGTATCTCATTTAATCCCACCCAACAACCCTTAGGTAACCATACTGTTATTTGCCCCCGTCACAGATGAGGGAACCAAGGGTCTCCTCCCAAAACTTTACACCTTACAGGTTGCAAGGTGCCTTTTCAGATCCTTCTTGTCCCTTCTTGCTCGAGTTCCCCATCCAGGGCAATCAGATCCAGAATTTCTGCTCTGGAACTATACTGCTTCTTATTTAAATTTCTTTATCAGAGCTACAATGATCTATCTTCTTTGCAGAACAGATACTGACTCACAGACTTTGAAAAACGTATGGTTTTCAAATGAGGCAGGGTGGGAGGAGAGGGGATGCGCTGGGGGTTAGGAATGGAAAGCCTATAAAATTGGGTTGTGGTGGTCGTCGTACAACTATAAATATAATAAATTCATTAAAAAATAATAAATTTCTTCATCAGCAAAAGCTATTGGCTGAACTAAATAGTGCCTGGAGCCTTCCTGAAGCAGATCAAAGAGAAGTTCTAGCTGAAGAGGAGGAGGGATGAGATGGAACTGGGCTCATGCCCCCCCAGCACAGTTCTGGGTCGAAGCCAAGGGCCTCTCACCTTGCAGGAGGATCTTGGTCTCTGACTCCGTGTCTGGGACTTGGTCGCTGAGATCCGCAGGTGGGATTTCCTCTCGTTGCACTCCGTCTGCCGGGAGAATGGGAGACACCCATGGCACCAGCCCCCTCCCACCCTACCCTGCCTCAACCACCCAGCCCTCACCCCTTCTGCGGCTGACTCACTTTGGCCCTTATGTTCTGGATCCAGTGTGCGAGTGACCACAGTTTTGTTGACTCTCATTCCTTCTGGCTGGATAGTGTTGGGGGCAGGGGGAGTCCCGTGAAGAAAAGGGCAGACAGACAGACAGCTGGTCAGTGAGGCATTGTTCTGGGGATTACTGTAGCATATGCACGATGGCATCCACTAGATCTTAGCTGTGTGACTGGAAGTCACTTACTTCACCTGTCTGTGCCTCAGCTCTCTTCCTTATAAAGACATAATATAAACATCTACCTCGTACCCATTGTTGTATAGATTAATAACAAAATTATAAGTTAATAATGACCCAACAAAATCTATAGAAATCTTCCTATGTGCCTAAAAGATTTCTTTACTGGGGTTAATTCATTTAATCCTCACAACGACTCAATGGGGTGGATACTGCTATTATCACTTCCATTTTCAAGATGGGGGAACTGGGGTACAGATGGATGAAGTCATTTGCCCAAGGTCACATAGCTAGTAGAACATAGTGTGGATTTGAACCTGAGAGTCTGGCTCCAGAGTCTGTTTTTAACCCAGTGCCTCTCAATAGGCTAACTAAAATAAAAATAAAAATTGTAAAATAAAACAAATAATCTAAAAGTAAAACAACATTTTCAAATAAACAAATGAGAATAAATAGTAAAGAAAAAAGAAATGAGGAGTTCCTGTTGTGACTCAAGGGTTAAGGATCTGGCGTTGCCATGAGCTGTGGTGTAGGTCACAAACTTGGCTCAGATATGGCATTGCTGTGGCTGTGACATAGGCCAATGGCTCCAATTCGACCCCTAGCCTGGGAACCTCCATATGCTGATGGTGTGGCCCTAAAAAGACACCCCCCAAAAAAGAAAGAAAAGAAAGAAAAATATGTGCCCCAAAATATATACTTTCACATATTTTTAATGGTTAATTTTATTCCAGAACAGTAAAGTAGTTGAAAAAAAAATACGAGTTTGCTTTTATTAAAGCCAATAAAGAAAAATTATAATAAATTCTGGTTTGGGTATAAACAAAATACTTCAATGGAAAATCACTCTGTCAATTTTAATACACTTGGTTTTCAATGTTTAAATATTTTTTCAGCTACTATAATGTTTTTGGGGAAAATTAACCATTTAAAAATACATACAGGCATATTTATGGAGCAACTCATTTTTCTCCTGCTTCAGGCTCCAGTATGGTTTGCCTTGACACTGTCAGATCCTGTCTCTATTTAAAATTTTGATATTGTTTGTTGTGAGGGTTTGGGGCATTAATTTTGATTTCTTAATGTATTGCATTACTTTTTTTTGTCTTTTTAGGGCTGCACTTACAGCACATGGAAGTTCCCAGGGTAGGAGTTGAATTGGAGCAGCAGCTGCTGGCTACACCATAACCACAGTAATGCCAGATCCAAGCTGCTTCTACGACCTACACCACAGCTCATGGCAATGCCAGATCCTTAACCCACTGAGCAGGGTCAGGGATCAAGCCCACATCCTCATGGATTCTAGTCAGAGCCACAACAGGAACTCTTGAATTAAATATTTTTGTTACCGCTAAGCCACAACAGGAACTCTTGAATTAAATATTTTTAATCTTGTTTATGATCTCACATTTTGCTTTAAAACGTTACTAAAAGATGATAATACTTTTATTTTTATTGATGATTTTATCTATTATATGTTTAATCATAGGACATGGAAAAGTAACTGTTAATGCATATTTTAAGGTAAGAATCATAGGTAGAAATAGACGTTTCCTATGTTCTAGCATTGTATATTATGGCTTTATAATATTTGTTCTGTGAAATATGCTTTCCCAAGATTTTTTTCTTTTTTTTCTTTTTTTTTTCTTTTTGCCTTTTTCTAGGGCCGCTCCCTCGGCACATGGAGGTTCCCAGGCTAGGGGTCTAATCGGAGCCGCAGTCGCTGGCCTACACCAGAGCCATAGCAACGTGGGATGTGAGCGGTGTCTGCGACCTACACCACAGCTCATGGCAATGCCAGATCCTTAACCCACTGAGCGAGGCCAGGGACCGAACCCAAAACCTCATGGTTCCAAGTCGGATTCGTTAACCACTGAGCCACAACGGGAACTCCTCCCAAGATTTTTAGTCAAGAGAAAACTCCTCTGCTGAAATGTGTTACGAAATGTCATATTTGACATTAAACTATATTTTAACGAAAAAATATCATTGATCGATCTCTGTTACTAAGCTTTGGAGTGTCCCCTAAAATTCCATGCCCAAGGAGAATGCCTCACTTGCCTCACCCTAATCCCAGCCCTGCTTCCAAACTTCCGGAACTCCTAAATTTTCTGAGAAGTACTCCGTATTCTTAGCCTGGGTCTCCAACCTGGGTTCACAGCACAGGAAGACAGGAGTCTTTCCTGAAGGAAAAGGGGCAGCAGGTACCCCCGAAGACTCACCACGACCTTCAGGGTCTTCTTGACACCATCACTGATGAAGTGGTTGTAGACGGCGGCCTTGACCTCCACCTCCTGGAGGCCAGTCTTCAAGGGCACAATGATGTAAGGCACAGGCACTGAGGACTTGGCTGGGACCGTTAGAGTCTGTTGGTGGCGCTTCTTGGCGGTGGCCAGGCTGCAGAAGGCTGGATTGTAGAGCAGTTCCACCCTGACCTGCCAGGAAGAGGGAGTATCAAGTCAGGAGAGTGTGCCATGGACCCTCCCTCCAACTCCCCATCATGCCTGTCACATTAGAGGCTCACCTTGAGATCCTCTGCCTCCCTGTAGTTATAGAGGATAGCTCGGATCTCCACTTGCTCATTGCGCACAACGGAGTAGGGGAGACGCAGGTCGATGAAGAAATCTTGCTTCACCACAACCTCATAGGGGTCAGCCACGCAGATCCCTGCCCAGGTGGAAACAGAACACAGAGAGTCAGTGGTAGGGGGCGGGGAGGGTGGACTGGATCCAAGTTCAGGTCCATGTTCCTGACCCTACCAATATCTCAGGGCTCACCCCTGACCACAAGAGCTGTCCCAAGCTCCGCCTGCCCTGGCAGAAGCCCAGAGACACAACATCATTAATAGTGATATCTTATAGGTGGTGGTGGTGGATGGGAGTTGCTGTGAGAGAAATTCTCATTTTCTTTGTAATGTTATTCATAGGTAAATATGCAGAAGGGAAGAAGGCAAGCATAACCGAAGGTTCTGATCTGTGCTCTCCAAAATGATGACCGTAAGTGGACCCTGGGCACTTGAAATGTGGCTAGCTCAGTTGAGAACTGGATTCCTACTTTTATTTCATTTTAGTTAACTCAGATTTCAACTTAAAAACCAGGAGTTCCCGTCGTGGCTCAGTGGTTAACGAATCCGACTAGGAACCATGAGGTTGCGGGTTCAATCCCTGGCCTCGCTCAGTGGGTTAAGGATCTGGTGTTGCCATGAATGGTGGTGTAGGTCACAGATGCAGCTCGGATCTGGTGTTGCTGTGGCTGTGGCGTAGGCCGGTGGCTGCAGCTCCAAGTGGACCCCTAGGCTGGGAACCTCCATATGCTGCAGGAGTGGCCCTAGAGAAGACAAAGAGACAAGAAAAAAAAAAAGAAAAAAGAAAAATCACTGTGCAGGAGTTCCCATTGCGGCTCAGTGGTTACGAATGCAATTAGTATCCATGAGGATATGGGTTCAATCCCTGGCCTTGCTTAGTGGGTTAAGGATGTGGCATTTCCTCAAGCTGCAGTGTAGGTCACAGACATGGCTCGGATCTGGTGTTGCTGTGGCTGTGGTGTAGGCCAGCAGCTGCAGCTCTGATTCAACCCCTAGCCTGGGAGCCTCCATATGCCGTGGGTGCAGCCCTAAAAAAAAAAATACCAGAAAACAAAAACAATGTGCATCGTGAATATACTAAAAACCACTGAATTGTACACTTTCAAAGGGTGACTTTTGTGGTATGTGAATTAGATCACAATTTTGTTTTATTTTACACTTTTTTGGCTGTGCACATGGCATGTGAAAGTTCTTGGGCCAGGGATTGAACCCATATTACAGCAGCAACCTGAGCCACAGCAGTGGCACAATGGATCCTTAACTGCTAGGCTACCAGAGAACTCCTGTATCTCAATTTTTAAGAGGATGCTTGATTCAGTGATTGGATAACTTTTTAAAGAATATTTACAGAGTTCCCATCGTGGCACAGTGGTTAACGAATCCGACTAAGAACCATGAGGTTGCGGGTTCGATCTCTGGCCTTGCTCAGTGGGTTAAGGATCTGGCGTTGCTGTGAGCTGTGGTGTAGGTTGCAGACATGGCTCTGGTGTAGGCCGGTGGCTACAGCTCCAATTAGACCCCTAGCCTGGGAATCTCCATGTGCCGCAGAAGCGGCCCTAGAAAAGTCAAAAAGACAAAAAAAAAAGAAAGAAAAAAGAATACTTACAACAACTTGGGTACACTTTCCTTTTTAACTGTAAATTTTATGGATGGTAATTACAGATCAAAGTATTTCTAATGAAAAGCTAACATTCTAATTGAGATATCAGTAAGTATAAAATACATGGCAGATTTTGAAGGCTTAGTACAAATAAAACTAAAAGATATCATCACAATTTTGAGATTATTAATAGCTTATTTTTAAATATTAATGGATTTATTATTGTAACAGTATCAGTGTGATAGTGGTTTTGCAAGTTTTTACAAAATGTTGAAATAATAATATTTTGGATATATTTGTTTGTTTTCTCTTTAGGGCTGCACCTGCAGCATGTGGAAGTTCCCAGGCTAGGGGCTGAATCTGAGCTGTCGCTGCCAGCCTACACTACAGTCACAGCAACACCAGCTTCCAGCCCCATCTGCGACCTATGCAAAGCTTGAGGTAGTGCCGGATCCTTAACACACTGAGCAAGGCCAGGAATCCAGCCCACATCCTCACAACACTAAGTTGGGTTCATAACCCATTGAGCCACAATGAGAACTCCTTGGATATATTTGGATTAAATAAAATGTATTATTAAAATTAATTGCACCTACCATCCCTTCTTTTTGGCTGCCCCTACAGCATGTGGAAGTTCCTGGGCCAAGGATCAAACCCACACCACAGCAGGGATGGGCTGCTGCAGTGATGATGCAGGATCCCTAACCCACTGTGCCACAAGGGAACTCACTCACCTATCCCTTTTTTACAGGGCTATCAGAAAATTTTAAATGATGTTCACAACCTGTATTATATTTCTAATGGACAGCACTGATTTACATTGTAAAAATTAGTAAAAATAAACCTTAACTAAATTGAAGTAGGGAAGGCCTGTAGAGGGAGCTCTAATGCTCCACCAAGCAAGTCAATTACCCCAAACAGGAAGATGTCAATTACAGATCCCAACAGGAAGAAGCATCAATTACAGACCCCAAAGGAAAGAGAAGTACCTTGCACTCCCAAATAGGAAGTGAAATTTACTGCAGCAGGAGGAAGGAAGATTTTCTTCCTGCCCAGTAAAAAGCCCAGCGAATGAAAATACTGTAGCTCAGCCAAGGAGATCCTCTCCCACCTGAATTGTTATTTTCCTCCAATGATGAAATTTGTATCTTGCGATTACTCTCTTGCCCTAGACTTCATTCTATTAAAACCTTCCATTTTTTACAACTCCTCTGAGTATCTCTCTGCCTGCCAGATGAGACGCTGCCCAATTCATGAATTGTTTAATAAAGCCAATTACATCTTCAAATTTACTCCGTTGAATTTTGATAACAACCTTGATCAAAAATGATGCTGAAAACAATGTTATATATGACACAACAATTACCTGATCAAATGCAAGCAGAGTGCTGATGCAAGTGAAACTGCACAAACTGTAACACACTATTAATAATGTTACACTAAGAAATCTATTAAGATTTGAGCATTGTTCTTATTCTTCAAGAGCAAAAAAAAAAAAAAATTATAATCAGAGGCTTGAACAAAATCCTTATTTCCCAACCTACTGTCATTTACTCATCACCCTTGGGGTGTCTGATTAGTCACTGGTGCTCCTTACCATTTCTTACCTACTATTTGTTTTTATAAATTTTTCTAAACTTAAATTTAATTTAGGACATGGGTGAGAAACCAGGTTCTTGTGCTGTAAATAAGAGTGTCCTCAAGGAAAATAGAATGATTGTGTTAAATATTGGTTAGCTTATGCTGCCTGCGGAAAGCTAGACCCCTTGCTCTCTATTTGAAAGGAAAAAAAGGAATTAAAAATGGAAAAGACTGAAGAAAACCATAATTCGAAACCATACATGCACCCAGGTGTTCATTGCAGTGCTACTGACAATAGCCAAGACACGGAAGCAACCTAAGTGTCCAGAGGAGTGGATAAAGAAGATGTGGTAAAGATACATGATGGACTATTACTCAGCCATTGGTATATTTTTTTGCTCAGTTGTTTCTGGAATCCTAAAACGGTTTTTAAAAATCTCTTATTTTGGGAGTTCCCATTGTGGCACAGTGGTTAATGAATCCGACTAGGAACCATGAGGTTTCGGGTTCGATCCCTGGCCTTGCTCAGTGGCTTAAAGATCTGGTGTTGCCGTGAGCTGTGGTGTAGGTTGCAGATGCGGCTCAGATCCCACGCTGCTGTAGGCCAGTGGCTACAGCTCCGATTCGACCCCTAGCCTGGGAACCTCCATATGCCACGGGAGCATCCCTAGAAAAGGCAAAAAGACAAAAAAAAAATGAGATGAGAGAGAGTTGATGTTGAGAAGAGAGTTGATGTTGAGAAGATGTCAGGAATTTAAGGGAGTTCCCATCCTGGCTCAGTGGTTAATGAATCTGACAAGGAAGCATGAGGTTGCAGGTTCAATCCCTGGCCTCACTCAGTGGGTTAAGGATCTGGTGTTGCCATGAGCTGTGGTGTAGGTTGCAGATGCAGCTCGGATCCCGAGTGGCTGTGGCTGTGGCTGTGGTGTAGGCCAGCGGCTACAGCTCCCATTAGACCCCTAGCCTGGGAACCTCCATATGCCACGGGTGAGGCCCTAGAAAAGCCAAAAAAAAAAAAGGGGGGGGGCAGGGGATTAAAAAATCTCAGGGCTCAAAAAAAAAAAAAAAAAAAGCCCAGGAGTTCCTGCTGTGGCAAAGCGGGTTAAGGATCTCTGGTCTTGCTCAGTGGGTTAAGTATCTGGTGTTGCAGTGAGCTGTGGTGTAGATCAAAGATGAGGCTCGTCTGGTGTTGCTGTGGCTCTGGCATAGGCTGGTAGCTATAGCTCCGGTTGGACCCTCCATGTGCCGAGGGTGCAGACCCAAAAAGACAAAAAAAAAAAGGAAATGAAAAAAAATCCCACAGGGCTCTCTGATATTCTGCCCCTCCCCAACAGGGAACATCTGGCAATGTCTGGGGACATTATGGATGTCACAGCTAGGGGGATGAGTAGCTACTGGAATCTAGCAGGTAAAGGCCAGGAATGCTACCCAACATCTTATATTGCCCAGGGCAGCACCTTACTACGAAAAAATGACCCAGTCTGGAATGACATCAGACATCAGTGATGAGATTGAGGAATGCTGGTGCAGGAAAGGACTTTTCCAACATTCTCGCATATACAAATCCTTCAGGGATCGTGTGATAGAATAAACATTCTGATTCAGCAGGTTGGAAACGACCAAGATTGTGAACTCTCAGGTAAAGCTACTTTACCAGATTGCAACTGGTCCAGGGAACATGCTTTGAGGGGCAAGGATCAAATAATGACTTTCAGTTTTTTTTCTTTTCCTTTGTCTTAGGGTCATTCCTGCGGCATATGGAAATTCCAGGGCTAGGGGTTGAAACAGAGCTGCAGCTGCCAGCCTACACCATAGCCACAGCAACACGAGATCTCAGCCACATAAGATCCTTAACCTGCTGAGCAAGGCCAGAGATCGAACCTGCATCCCCAGGGACACTGTGTCGGTTTCTTAACCCACTGAACCACAGTGGGACCTCTGGTTTTCAACCTTTTCCCCCCAATCCCCAGGAACTTTTTTTTTTTTTTTGATATATAAGGAAAACCTCACACAGAATCTCAGTATATGGAACTATCCAACAGGCAAATATGAAGATGCTCTGATTTGAAGCAGGGATGGGGGCCTCAGACCAGAACTGTGCTGAGTGATTTTGGAAACTCAGGCAGGAAAACTATGTGCCCTGTGTATATAATTTCATCTGCCATCATCACTTGTCCTAGAGAAATTATCAGAAAATTGCAATTCCTCCAGTTAAAAACAAGATAAGCAAAGAAGCAGATTTTGAAAATCCTGAAGCCAGGAAAGTAAAATGATAGTAAAGTATAATTTAGGATAAATGATAACTAAACAAACTTACAATACAGTGTATTAAATTCTGAATTTGCTATAAAGAAAATACATCTCATGTTGTGAGTTTTAATACACCTATTTTTTCATGTTTTAATGTTTTCAATTTTTTTTTCCTCTTTGGGGCTGCACCTGCAGCATATGGAACTTCTCAGGCTAGGGGTTGAATTGGAGCTGCCCCTGCCAGCCTATGCCATATCCAGAGCCACAGCCACACCAGATCTCAGCTGTGTCTGTGACCTACATCATTATCATTTATCTTGATGACTGAGTATTTTGGCATCCACTTAATTTTGCCCTCAAAGTCGGTGCCTCACTCTTCCTCTCCCCACTCTGAAACCTGCTATAAATCATCTATATTTGGCTAGAGTTTTTCAGGGCCTCATGCCGGGCTCTTGATGGCCAGGGGGCAAGAGTTGGGGGGGTGCATCACATTTACACCTTTTTAAATGTGTTTCAAAACCGAACCACCAGTGTTTCAATCACTCCTCTCACCCTGCTTCCTCTTTTATTTTTTCTTAATCGCTTTACCCACTGTCATGGCAACATCACCCCTGAAAAATGTTTGTGGTTACAAACTATTCTGTACGATACTATGATGGTGGATGTATAGCATTAAACTTTTGTCCAAACCCAGAGCATACAACACTAAAGAGTGAACCCTGAAGTCAGCTATGAACTTGCTGTGATAATGACATATCCCTGTGGCTTCACTGATGGTTACAAAGGCACGGTGCTGGCAGGATGTTGATGATGAAGGAGGCTGTATGTGTGGTGGGGAAAGGGGTATATAGGAAACCTCTACACCTTCCTCTCAACTTTGCTCTGAAACGAAATCTGCACTAAAAATCAAGTCTATTTACAAAAAGCACTCTGCGGGAGTTCCTGTCATGGCTCAGGGGTAACAAAACTGACTAGCATCCATGAGGACGAGGGTTCCATCCCTGGCCCTGCTCAGTGGGTTAAAGGATCCGGCATTGCCAAGAGCTGTGGTGTAGGTCGCAGATGTGGCTCGGATCGGGCGTTGCTGTGGGCTGTGGCTGTGGCCCGAAGCTGCAGCTCCAATTCAACCTCTCGCCTGGGAACCTCCAAATGCAGCCATAAAATGCAGCCATTAAAAAACAAACAAACCAACAAAAAACCAAAAAAACAAAAAACAGGGGGAAGAGTATCAGCCAACAAGAAACAGAGGATCTCTTGGGATGAAACGAGACAAATGCCCAAGGGGTCTGGGTTCCCACCCTCCTAAGGACTGGGCCACCATCTTCTCTCACCTTTCTTGTCTGACAAGCTCACAGCCAGAATCTCCCAAGTGGTGATGGAGTCTTTTAAAAACACATTCATGGTCTTGGTGGAGATTCTGGTTGGGGAGATGAGGGGGAGCAGTATTAGGAAAAGACGAGGTTGAGCACGGCGGCAGAGGGTGGGGGAGGGAGGAGCTGGTAAGGAGGGGGCCCCAAAAGACAGGATGGAGGGGGGCTGGGGGTGGGCATGTGCAGGTAGCCCAAGACTTGATTTTTCTAGGTTGGGTTGTGGGGTTCCACAACGAAGAAAAGAGGGGGACTCCAGGTACCTGCAAATTCAATGTCCAGTCTACGGTGATGAGAGGGGCTGGCCCTGGGTGCTGGGGGTGGGGGTTGAAGCAGGGTCATCCCAGCCTTACCCATTTTTGTCTGGTTCTTTAAACTCCTCAATGGTCCACAGCCAGCTCTCGGGGAACTGGCTTCTGGAAATGATGTCTTCCTCTGGGATTATTTCTTCATCCAGATCACCTTTTGGGGGAAGGGGGGAGGAGGGGAACAACCCAGGTTTGGAACAGACTCACTTTCTCGCTGTCCCCTTTTAGACACGTATCTCTACAATCCCCGGAGGGATTCCTAGCTGCCACACACCCATGACCACGTGATCACTTCCAGGGACCCCGGGCCCATTTGACTCTGGGGGCTCCTTCTTCCATAAAATATATGGGAAACCCTATTTTACAACTGTGTTGGCATAAAGGCAAAAATAATCCAGGCTGAACTGTATTGATTTCTTTCCCTTCTTTGGATTTTGAGGGAATGAAAGCCTTTGCACGAAAGACTCTCCAGAAGCATCCTGGGCCCTGAGCACCATGCCTGCTGCTGTGTCTGATGGTTAAAAGTCCTTCCTGAAAGCAAGGGGGTGAGTTGAAAGATTCCCTGGACTTTGATGGAGACTGCTGGAGAGGAGGTGGTCTTTAAAAGCCAGCTTGACACCATCAGCAAGCTGGGCGGGAACAGAGTTCAACCCTGGCTGGGCTTTCCTCAAAAAAATGATGAACAGATTTTACTTTGGCTCTGGGTCTGCCTTACAACCAAGTAGGTGGAATTCCAGAGATGCCTAAATCCATCTGCGCTCTGGAATAATCCATCAAAGTGCCTTTGGGGTACTGACTTTTAATCAGTCCTCTGGCTCACCCCCAACTGGCTAAAGTAATGACACAATGTTGAAAAAAATCCACGTATGTGTAAACTGTACCCCGCTAAATCAGAGGTTTTGTCTAAATTTCCTCCTTGCAAAAAAACGTTCCTCTTTGCAAAAGAACATCTTGGGTCACTGGAGCAGAAAGCAGCACGCCTAGTTATAACGTGCAAAGAGACTGAAGATCCTTTGCTCATGTGTATTAGGAATCTTTTTCTTTTTGGAGGGCTGCAGGGGCTGCTAGCTTTCCACTACAGGAATTTAGAAATGTTTGCCCATTTTGGCAATCAATGGCTGCCTTTGAGAGGTGGGTGCTTTTTTGTAAGAAAAAAAAAAGGAAGGAAAGAAAAAGAGAAGAAAGGAAGGAAGAAAGAAGGGATGAAGGGAGGGAGGAAGGAAGAAAGAAAAGAAAAAAAAAACTATGGTTGTATTTGAAAATCATACATTACTATATAAGGAATCCACCCCTGTTGTCTTAAAGGCTAAGTGAACACTGATTTGGAGGGAAATCTCTCTTGACTTGAATTTTGCCACTATCTGATAGTTAAAGAGAAGTTTTTAAAAATAACAAAAAAGGAATAAAGAGGACATTTACAATGGAGAGACCCAGCAGACATTAGCTTAATCAGGCAATCAGGGTCCACATCACCAAAGAGTGGGACAAATCAGTACCCTTTGTCGCCTGAAATGGTGCACCAAGAAGGACACGGTGTCTCTTCCGTGACAGTCCTGCCAAAAATGCAAAACCTGAGTGCTGTCATGA
This sequence comes from Phacochoerus africanus, assembly GCF_016906955.1. Taxonomy (NCBI): domain Eukaryota; kingdom Metazoa; phylum Chordata; class Mammalia; order Artiodactyla; family Suidae; genus Phacochoerus; species Phacochoerus africanus. The sequence continues at coordinate 72,614,586 of NC_062547.1, read as the reverse complement.
AGGAGCATCAGGCAGACCCAGATGGTGGGACAGTCCCCAAGATCTCAGTCTGTGTACTTCATATCCATCAAGGATGTGAAAGTCACAGAAAGAAGAAAGTGCTCTAAAGGTCAGACAGGTACAAGGACACTGAAGAGACCCAACCAGAAAACGCAGCCTGTGATTCTGGACAGGATCCTTTTCCTATAAACGACAAAAACAAAAACAAAACCCCAAAACACCAAACACCAAAAAACAAAACAAAACCAAACCCTGGCAAAATTTGAATGGTGGTGGAGGATTTGAGGGTAGTGATGAATTAATGTTGACGTCCTAATTCTGATGACTGCACTGTGGGTTTGTAGGAGAATGCAGGCATACCTCAGTTTACTGAGCTTTGCAGATACTGCATTTTTGAAAAACAAATCGAAGGCTTGTGACAACTCTGTGTTATCAGAGGATGGTTAACTTTCGTTAGCAATAAAGCATTTATTTATTTTTTTATTTTTTTATCTTTTTGTCTTTTTGCTATTTCTTTGGGCCGCTCCCGCGGCATGTGGAGGTTCCCAGGCTAGGGGTCAAATCGGAGCTGTAGCCACCGGCCTACGCCAGAGCCACAGCAACTCGGGATCCGAGCAGCATCTGCAACCTACACCACAGCTCACGGCAACGCCGGATCGTTAACCCACTGAGCAAGGGCAGGGATCGAACCCGCAACCTCATGGTTCCTAGTCGGATTCGTTAACCACTGCGCCACGACGGGAACTCCAAGCATTTATTTTTTACTCTAGCAATTTTTTCTTTGAAGTATAGTTGATAGCAGTAAAGCATTTTTTAATTAAAAAAATTTTTTTCTTCTTTTATTTTTTGGCCATGCCCATGGCATGCAGAAGTTCCAGGCCAGGGGATTGAACCCCCATCAACAGCAGTAACCAGAGTCCCAGCAGTGACGATACTGGATCCTTAATCTGCTGAGCCACTGGGAAACTCTGATAGCAATAAAGTATTTTAAAATAAAGGTATGTACATTTTTTTTAAACAATGCAGTTGCACAGTTAATAGAATATAGCATAGTGTAAACATAACTTTTATATGTACTAGGAAACTAAAAAATTTATGTGACTTGCTTTATTACCATGGCCAGGAACTGCCTGTATCTTTGTTTCTAGAAAACACACACCAAACTATTTGGGGTGTTGGAGCTGGTGCAGGAGGGAAAACTTTTTTTTTTTAGGGCCACACCCACTGCATATGGAGGTTCCTAGGCTAAGGGTCAAATCAGAGCTGTAGCCTCTGGCCTACACCACAGCCACAGCAATGCCAGATCTAAGCCGAGTCTGCAACCTACACCACAGCTCATGGCAATGCTGGATCCTTAACCCATTCAGCAACCCACGTCCTCATGGATACTAGTTGGGTTCGTTATCACTGAGCCATGATGGGAACTCCCAAGGAAGAAAGTTTTTTAGACTGCATTTTCAATATTTCTCTAAGTTTAAGACTGTTTAGGAGTTCCCATCGTGGTGCAACAGAGACGAGTCCGACTAGGAACCATGAGGTGGCGGGTTTGATCCCTGGCCCTGCTCAGTGGGTTAAGGATCTGGTGTTGCCGTGAGCTGTGGTGTAGGTCACAGACATGGCTCGGATCCCGCGTTGCTGTGGATGTGGTGTAGGCTGGCGGCTACAGCTCTGATTGTATCCATAGCCTGGGAACCTGCCACTGTGAAAGTGTACAAGTCTTCTATGGTTTTTAAGCAACGATATTCTCTTTCATTACTTTTTGTCTCTTGTAATTGACCATGTAATTTCTCTCAATTTAAAGAACTACTCACACTTGACTCTACCCAGGGAACCCACTTTGGTCAACACAATTCCCAGTGCCCCGTGAAAGTGACAGGAGATATGAAAGAAATGTTCCAGTGGCTTATGAGAACCATCACAATGACATCTTAGCATAAAATGAGTAAGAAGAGAAACATGGACACGTTAGAATGAACTAGTCCTATGCCAAGTTCATCCAAATATTCAGTTTCGACAAAGCCCATCCTGGCACAAAAGTCTTTCTCTAATTGACATATTAAAAGATATTATCAAAAAGGGGGGGGGGACTGGTCCACATGGGTCCATCAGCCTCTCAGCAGATGGCAGTGAGGACTCTTATCAGTTCTGTAAATGCCACTTTGTGATGGAGACCATTCTAGGTGTTTTTGTTTCTGTTGCCTTTTTCAGGGCCGCACCTGCGGCACAGGGAACTTCCCAGGCTAGGGGTCAAATCAGAGCTCCAGACAGGGGTCCTCCTTCCACTCAGACAGGAGCCTCCTCCTCCCTCAGGCAGGCACATCCTCCCATCCTCCCGCCTTGGACAGGCACCCCTCGCCTGACTGCGGACTTACTCCTGGCCAGCCCCAGGGGCTTGTTGCGGCTGTGCTGCTGCCGCAGCTTTGTGATGTATTCGCAGCAGTCCAGGAAGGCCTTCACGCAGGCATCACCATGCTGGATGAACTGAGCCCGGCGCTGGCACGAGAACCTCATGGGGTTGTCCCGCATGCCATGCTCGCAGCATCTGCGCAGCTCCTTGCTGTACTGACCCACTGTGGGAGCACAGACCCCCGGGAGTGCCCTCAGTCTGGGCCTCGAAGCAGGAGGCACTCAAGACTGGCCCCAGGGAGAACTCCCCCCATGGCCAGGCCCTCCCCCTCCCTCTCCAGCTGAGATCCCCATATGGGCAGTTGATGAGGAGGAGGGGGGTGAGGGCAGAGGGTTCCCACGTTTGTCCATCCTTTTCTCCATGAGCTGCACGGAACGGCGTTTGCGGGCGGCTGGTTTCGGGCACTCAAGATCTGAGGGCAGGTAGACCGGGAATAAGATGGGTTAGGCACCTACTGTGTATCCTTGGTTCCCCCCACCCCAGGTAGCCCGTGAAGTCGGGGGAGGGGGTTTATTGCTCCCAATGGACAGCTGCAGAAACTGAGGCTCAGAAAGCAGTGACTTGCTGGGTGGTGGCTGAGACGGGACTTGAATGCCCGAGATCCCAGGATCTGGGAGGTGGAGGCACTGTCCCTTCCTGGACCTGCCTCTGGCTGCATCCTCACCTGCCCTCTGGGGGGTCTGTAGGCCCTTGCTGCTCTTGAAGGCCAGCCCTGCATCTGTGAAGACGCCGGCAAAGTCCTTTCCACTGCCTGGTGTGCAACCAATGTCTGCCTTCTCCACGACATCCCAGATCTGCCGGGTGGAGCGGGGAACCAAAGCAGGGTGGGACCAAGCCAGCAGTGCCTCCATCGAGCCACTAACATGTCTATCCAGCCCCATCTCCATCCTCACCTTGGTCCCCCATGAACTGTGTCCACTCCCAATGACCATCCCCAGCTTGGACCCCGGTCCATCCACATTCTCATCATCATCTTCAATTCAGCCCATCCCAGTGTTGACATACATTCATCCCAACTACCACACTCAACCCACACTCAAACCCGTCTGCTCTCCCTGGCACCGTTCTCACCTCAACCCAAAGCCATCTCCCACCCAACCTCAGCCACGTGGGCAGGGCAGGGGTGGGGTGCGTACCTTACGCTGGGTCAATTTGTTCTTCTTATTCAGCACAAACACGCCCTTGTCCACGGCCACCAGCCCCACTCGGGCCCCTCGGTCACCCTGGATCTCCAGGGTCATCTGTTGCCCAGGCCGATGCTGCTTCTCTTGCTTCCCGCCACCTTTTACCACCAGCTTGGGAGGGGGAGGGGAAGGGGGGGAGAGAGAAGTCAGCCCCTCGAGGCCCAGGTCTCAGGCAGCTGAGGACAGAGGAGGTCCTGGGCTGGACTGGAAGGAGAGAGGTGGGCAGAACTGGCATCAGGCAGAAAGCTAGAAAAAGAGAGCATGGAGTTCCCATCATGGCTCAGTGGAAACGAATCTGACTAGTATCCATGAGGACGCAGGTTCGATCCCTGGCCTCGCTCATTGGGTTAAGGATCTGGCATTGCCATGAGCTGTGGTAAAGCTCCGATTCAACCCCTAGCCTAGGAATCTCCAAATGCTTTGGGTGCGATCCTAAAAAAAAAAAAAAAGAGGGTAAAGCGGGAGCAAGAGAGATACTGAGAACAAGCTTCCAGTTACAAAATAAGTAACACACGAGGATGGAATGTACAGGGTAGGGAATATAGTCAATAACCAGGTAGTATCATTGCAGGATGACACAGAGGAACTAGAGGCATCATACTGGGCATTTTGAAATGTGTCGAAATCTAGAGTCACTCTGTGATGTACCAGGAACCAACATAGCATTGTAGATCATTGTAGGTCAATTGTGCTTCAAAACAAACAAACCAACTCATAGCAAATGAGATCAGATTTGTGATCACCATCAGTCAGGGGAGGGAGCCTTGAACAAAGGTGGTGAAAAGGTCCAAATTTCCAGTTATAAATCAGTACCCGGGATATAATGTACAACACAATACACGGAATGAATATTGCTGTACATTATATACGAAAGTCATTAGAGGAAATCCAGAGCTCTCCCCACAAGGAAAAAAATACACTGCCTATTTCTTTAATTTTGTATCTCTGTGAGATAATGGATGTTACCTCAACTTACTGCGGTCATCATTTCATGATGCATGTTAAGTCAAATCATTACACTGTACGCCTTAAACTCATGTGCTATGAGTCAGTTTCATCTCAAAACTGGAAGGAAAAAAACAAAAGCTCCCGAGACTGAAGCAGAGAGGGGAGAAAGGATGAGATGGAAACGGAGAAAGGAGAGGCAGGAACCCTAAAAATGGGAGAGGGATGGATTCAGAAGGTTGGAAAGAGGCAAGGCAGGGAAAGCGCTCGCCAGGTGGAGTGTCCCCAGCTGGGCACAGAGTACTGTGGGGAAGCTTACCGTGCCCACACATGAGTCCTTGACATCCACCCATACGGAATCGGCCACCACCTCCCTCTGGCCGTTGGCAGCAATCAGGGTGTAATAAGCCACCAGGCGGAAGGAAGGGATGAAGTCCGTCGTGATGGTCAAGGGCAGCACCACCACGACCTGGCCAGACTCTCGAGGCTGGCGTCCCACCTTCAACAGCTTGCCTTTGTTCATGATCTGCCGGTGGGGTGGGGGTGGGGGAACAGGTGGACATAAGGATCGGGAAGGTGAGAGGGAAGATGGGGGGATCTGGGGGGGGGTCTCCCGGGGGGCTGCCGGTGAAGTGAGGGGGAGGGGCTGGGGTTCTAGGAAGCCACGGACCAGGTAGGTAAAGTATCGGATCTTGTCTTGGTAGCCGGGGTCCGTGCGCAGGTGGAAGTTAACATTGAGATTCTCCCCTGGCTTGAGCTCCACGCGGGGCACAGAGAGGTGGAGGTAGTTCTTGGAGTTACCCTGGGTGTTGTAGGGTAGGACGTGCATGGTCTTGGTTGCCTGTCGTGCAGCTGGGATACCGTCCTTCTCAGTGCGTATCTGTACAGGGAAAGATGGCTGTGAGCTGGCCCCCCACAAATGTCCATGTCCGCATCCCCTGGGAACCTGGGAAGATGGTTTTATGTTGTAAGAGGGACTTTAAGGGTGGGATTAGGTTAAGGCTGGTGAAGAGATAGGGAGGACATGGGATTATCCAGGTGGGTCCAATGCCATCGCAAGTCTCTCTATAAGATGTCTAGTTCCCTTCGTGGCTCAGTGGTTAACGAACCCAACTAGGATCCATGAGGATGCAGGTTTGATCTCTGGCCCTGGGATCAGTGGGTTAAGGATCCAGCGTTGCCATGCGCTGTGGTGTAGGTCATAGACGTGGCTCAGATCCTGCCTTGCTGTGGCTGTGGCTGTGGCTGTGGCATAAGCCGGCAGCTGTAGCTCCAATTGGACCCCTAGCCTGGGAACCTCCATATGCTGTGGGTGTGGCCCTAAAAAGCCAAAGAAAAAAAAGACCTTTAGGCAGAGGGCAGGACCCTACCATGCAGAGGAGAAACTTTCCATGCAAATGAAGAACCTCTAGGTGGATGCAAATGAAAGAACCCCACTGGATGCTCAGGACAGGATCCCTTTGTGCAAATGTCAGGACCCCATGCTACAGAATACAGCCCCCACCTCCTGATGTGGGGTCCTGAGGCTGGCCTGGACTCACGGTGATGGGCAGGGAATTCCGGTTGTCGGGTGTGTTGATGCTCAGTTTGGCCACACCGTCCTCCTGGGTTAAAGACCTCACTTTGAAGTCCTCGGTCACCACCGGGATGTGGCGGGCAGGGGAGCCGTCGGGGTTCGTCACATACACCTGTGGGTGCGGGGTGGGTGGAGGGTGTTCAAGCAGCCCCAGAAGCATGGTTGTGCTTAGGTACAGAACAGGTGGTAGTGGGGGGGACATTGCAGCCCAGCCCCGGGTCTCACCATGAGGTCGAAGGGCATGGCGGGTTTGAAGAACTTGGGGGTCTTGGTGAAGTGGATCTGATAGGGGGAGGTCACGATGGGGATCCCGGTGCGCTCTGCCTCCACCATGTCGCTGCCTGAGGGGGGCCAGCCATGAGGGAGGGCCAGACTGCCCTCCTCAACACGGACCCCACCTTCCTCAGACTAGGTCTCCCCCATGAACTGGATCCCACCTTGATTTTGGGCCGCCCCCCTCTGACTGGGCCTCCCCCCTCAGACTGGGTTTGTGTCCCAGCCTGGGTCTCCCCTGTCAGACCTGACCCTGCCTTCATTCTGGATCTCCTCCCTCAGACTGGACACACCGCCCCCCCCACCAGACTGGGTCGCCCTTCATTCTGATCCTCTCCCCTCCACTGAGCTGCCCCTCTCAGGCTGGACCACATGGTGGTACGGAGCCTCCGCCCTCAGATCGGGCCTCACCTGAGTTCAGAATGACAGTGACAGATACATATATGGATTTTCCCACCAAGTCATTGACACTGGAATAATGTACTCCGTTCAGCAAGACCCCTTGGCTCAGCGTGGCTTCCCCTGTCCCATCGATGATCTGGGGGAGAAAGCGAGGGCTCAGGGAGGGGAAGGGCTTCCGAGGGGGAGAGGAAGAGAGTTACTCAGAGGGGGCCACTGTTAGCTACCGGAACACGGGTGAGGGACTGAGACAATGAAATCCTCTGGTCACCGTCCTGGACCCCAAAGATGACGAAAGCTGTTCCATCCACATTCTCCCCGTACAAGAACCTGCAAAGTGGGAAGGGGTCTCAGACTCCCCGGTCCTGAAAAGAGGAGTCTTCCCCCAAATGTCCACTGGCCATGACGAGCCCCTCCCCCTCCGTCCCTGCCCTATCCCTTGACCTTGCCTCTCTCCAGGCCCTCCCCCTAGACCCTCACCTGGCAATGATGTTGACAGTTAGGCCATTTGGGTCATCGATGTAGTAGAATTTCTCTGAAGGCTCCACTTGGACCTCAAAACTGGGCAGCACTGTTGGGCGGGAGCAGATGGTATTCGTTGGGTGGGGGGGTCAACGCTGGGTCCAACATTATGCACGTCCCGCCCTCCCCCCAGCTCCCTCCTCTTCTTACCATATTCCTTCACCTCAAACTCAGCAGAGAAGACTTGCTGGGGAGCATCCTCATAGTGGGCTCGGATCTTCCACTGCCCCATGCTGTGGGGGAGGCAGGCTAGTGAGTCCACCAGGTCTGGCAGCCCCCCCACTCCCTCTCCTGGGGAGCCCTAAAATGCACGACCACTCCACCCCACCCCTGCTGGAGGGCCCGACCTACTTGACCAGCTCTGGGATGTTCCAAGACAAAGCCAAGATGCCAAACTGGTTGTGGGATGACAGGGAGTCCCGTTTGATGTCAATGCCTTCAGGGGTCTGTGAGGAGACCAGGCTTCAGAGACCAGACTTAGCCCCTTGGTTCTCCTCTGTGTCGTGTCTACAGGGGCAGTGGTTAAGAACGGGCACCCAAGCCAGGTAGCCTGGGTTCCTGTCCCCACTGCGCCGCTTACAAGCCTGTGTGACCTTGGGCAAATTACTTAACCTCTCTGTGCTCAATGCGAACCTCTTGGAAAAAGGAGATAACTACAGCTCCTATGTCACTGGTTTGGGACCTGTTAGTGTAGGCAAGTGCTCGTGATGATCTGTGCCGCTCTGAAGACTAGTAATTACTAGAATTTATCACCTCCTTTGACATAGGACCCTGGGCTGAGCATTTGATTTGTAGAAGGCACACATCACTGCCTACATTCACCTTTTTGACCTGCAAGAATAGCAACTTCATGTGGCTCAACCTAATACGTGTATGATTTCATTTGTTGCCAATAGTTAAACATCAGGAGACTTCAAAGAGAAATCTGATTCTCTAGCTTCTCTGGCAAGTGGAGGTAATTGTGGATAATGTGCTTCCCAATGGCATGAGGTGACGTTCAATGGGAGTCTGGCAGTGCCACATCTTTAGAGGTGGGTGTTCTCTGTTCTCCGCCATCACTAAAGTGAGCACACAGCCTTCAGAACCCTCTCCTTGGAGTTCCCATCGTAGTGCAGTGGAAACGAATCCGACTAGGAACCATGAGGTTGCAGGTTCAATCCGGCATTAAGGATCCGGCATTGCTGTGAGCTGTGGTGTAGGTCGCAGATGTGGCTTGGATCCTGCCTTGCTGTGGCTGTGGTGTAGACCAGCAGCTGTAGCTCCGATTGGACCCTAAGCCTGGGAACCTCCATATGCTGAGGGTATGGCCCTAAAAAGCAAGCAAACAAACAAACAAACAAAACCCCACACACATACAGACACCACACACACAAAAAAACCCTGGTCCTTGTTAGGTTTGCCTGATTTCAATAAATACAAAGATCCCACAAGGAGGACAGGCCCCATTCCTCCCCTTCCTCCTCCACTTGTCTTTCCCTCCCCATAACTCCCTGCTTCTCACTCCCCTCTCCTTCCCTCCCTCCCTTCTTCCAGTAAGTTTTTATTTACCCTACTACCCGCCAAACTCTGGGCCAACAGATAATCCCTTTCTGGACAGAACTTAGGTTCAGTGCAGATTGGGGGAAGGCGCAGTTAACAAAGGAATAGGTCCCACAAAAAAAACACCCCCAAAAAACTTCCCATCGTGCTTCAGTGGTTAACGAACCCAACAAGTATCCATGAGGACTTGGATTTGAACCCTGGCCTCGCTCACTGGGTTAAGGGTCCTGCGTTGCTGTGAGCTGTGCAACTCAGATCCCACGTTGCTGTGGCCTAGGCCAAACCGACCCCTAGCCTGGGAACTTCCATATGCTGCAGGTGCGGCCCTAAAAAGACAAAAAGACCAAAAAAGGGAGGGGGGGAATAACTCCGATTTATAGGATGCCAAAAAGGGATGGCAGGAAGGCAAAAAAGGGAATGGTGTGTGTGTGTGTGTGTGTGTGTGTGTGTGTGTGTGTGTGTGTGTGTGTATGTGTGTGTGTTCTGTTGCAATTTTACAGGGCGCTCTGACAAGCCTCACTGTAAAATTGGTACACTGGTGACATTTGAGCAAAGACTTGAAGGAGGTGAGGGAGCAAGCTGTGTGGATATTTGGAGGAAGAGCATTTGGGGGGGTAGGGGGAACAACCCCTGCAAAGGTCCTGCGGCAGGACTGTGCCTGGATTGTTGCAAGAACGGTGACGAGGCCCACGTGGCTGGAGCGGAGGGAGGGAGAGAGAGGGAAGAAAGGAAGGTGGGCAGGGTGCGGGAGCAGGTCATGCAGGGCCTTGAGGCCCGTGGGGAGGACTTGGGCATTTACCCCAGGAGCGGGGAGCCCTGGAAAACGGCAGGCAGAGGAGGGGTGGAACCTGACTCAGGTGCTCCCACGCGCCCTCTGGCGGAAAGTAGGCGGAACAGACTACATAGAATTAGTACCTGTCGTGTCAGTCTTCAAATGAGGAAACTGAGGCTTGGAAAGATGAAGTGACCTGTCCAGATTCACACAGTGACCAGGGACTTATCTGGAGCCGTCATCCACGGTAAGCATCGCTGGGTCCCCGCCCCTCTCCCGATCTCTCTGTGTGCCCTTACGTTTTTGGGGTTTTGTTTTTTGCCTTTATGTCTCTGCTGCTGGGCCTTTGCCGGAGTCCCTTTCTCTGTTTCTCTCTCTCTCTTTGTCTCTCCCCGAGTCCCTGCCCTGGGTATGTCTGGGGCCCCAGTCGGCTGGTACCTCAATGGTGACGACAATGGTCTGGCCCACGGGCAGCAGCTTGTGGTCAACGGTGAAGATCCGATAGAGGACTGAGCAGTGGTGGGAGAGAAAAGCAGAGCCGGGTGAGGCCCTGCCCCTTCCCCCAGCCCTGCCCCTGGCTCTCTGCAGCCACCCGCAGCCCCTTACCCGTGGAGCCTGGGGTGTAGATAGTCTTGTCCGTCTGGATGAAGAGGTACCCGCTCTGAAGGCTGACCAGCACCACCTTCTCCACCTGGACGTTCCCAAAGAGCGCCTGAACGGTCACGAACTTGTGCCCCTTCTCTGATTTGAACTCCTTGCTGGCCGGGATCTGAGCAGGAACCAGGGGATCATTAGGGGTCTGCTCCAAGACCCCTTGCCCACCATCCAGCCTCTAGGACTTCGGCTGGGTCCGCACCCGCCCCTCCTCGCAACAGAGCCTGCTTGTCACTTCTGGTCCTCCTGCTTTGCCCAGGTTTGGGGAGAGGAAGGGTACTCGGGGAAGGGCCAAAGGGCAAGAGAGGGGGTAGGGAGTCAGAGGGAGGGATGGGAAGGGGGATTCAGGCAGGGGGCTTAGCGGAAGGAGGGCTCAGAAGGGGTAGGGGGTTCAGAAAGGGGAGGAGACTCGGAGAGGGGACGGGTTCTAAAAGAAGGAAGGACTTAGGGAGGAGGGTTGGAGGGGAGGGGTCAGAAATGGGGAAGGGCTCAGACATGGTCGGGCTTGGAAGGGGGCCGGGCTGAGAGAAAGACGAGGTGGGGACACTCAGAGAAAGACCGGGATGAGAGAGTGGGAGGGGGCTCCAAAAAGTGACCCGGACTCCAAAAGGGGAAGGGCTCCGAAGGGGAGGAGACTCAGAGGGGCGGGGTTCAGAATGGAGACAAGACAGAAGGGGCGGGGCTCAGGCAGGGTGGGTGGGGCTCAGAGAGGGAGGAGGGGCTCAGCTACCAAGAGGACTCAAAGAAGGGGTGGGGCTTCAGCGGTCCTGCTGTTGAGCGCGCCCACCTTGATGTTGACGGTGCTCAGGTAGTTGTTGGCGTTGTTCAGCGTCGTGGTCTCGCTGGACAGCACCTGTCTCTTGGCCGGGAAGTCATGGACGGTGACCGAAACCCGAATATCCCCTTGCCCTTCGTGGGCCTCCAGCACCACCATCTCCTCACTCTCCAGACGCAGGACGTTGGGGGTGATCATGGTGTAACTGCGGGAGGGGAGGACGAGGCGTAGAGCTGTCATCCCATGGGCCCGAGATGCTAGGCACCCCCAGGGTCAGCGCTCTGCCCCAGCCCCTAGCCCTGCGGGGGATCCGATGACTGGAGGACAGCTTGGGGGCTTCAGATCCCATCAATTCCTGAACCTCAAAATCAGAACCAATTCCTCCAAGACGCTGGACTTCCAAGCCCACAATCAAACCCACAAATTCCAGAAGTCTCAACACTTCAATCTTTTTTTTTATCGTTTATTTATTTTTTATCATTTTATGGTCGCACCGGATCAGCGACCCTGGCCTCTGCAGTCGAATTCTTAACCCACTGCTCCAAGGTCAGAACTCCTAAATCTTTAAATACCTCAAGTCTCTAAATACCCAAACCCTGGAACACCCTAAACAGCCTCCTAAACCTCTAGCACCCCAGACCTATAAATACAACCCAATCCATCCCCTCAGCCACATACATCCAAACCACATCTCTGAAACTCCTAAATGCTAAAACTACAAACTCCCAGATCCTGTGGAGTCCAAACTTCTGAGACTCACCCCAACCCCAACTTCTGAGACTCACCCCAACCTCATCACAAGCCACAGAATCAACCAGCACCATACATGCACCCTAAACCTGCAGAGACCTATACTCACAAGTGCCCACTCCCAACGCAGAAGCAGCCTTGTTTGGGGTTGGGGTTGTGATTACTCACATGGGATCCCCCAGGGCTAGGGGGAGGCTGGTCAGGAGCAGCAGCAGCAGCCTGGGACCCAAGGTGGACCCCATGATGGAGGGACGGTGGAGGGACAAAGGGACAGAGGGAAAGGACGGGGGTGGGGGGGAAGTGAGCAGAGGCTGCTGGAGGCTGCCTTTTATCTGGCAGCTGCTTTTCCCCCTCTTCAGCCCAGCCCTCCACTCCCTGTGGCCAACCCCCTCCCTGGGGCTGCCCCAGATTTCTCAATGTCATTTCCAAAGTTTTTCAATCTGTGTGGCCATCACAGTCCTGGGGAAAATAACCTAAGGGCATGTCCTCCTGCAACAAGAATACAACAGCCTCCTGCCCTGGCCTCTCTCATGGTCAAGGCTGGCTGGTGAATGGGGACCTGTCCCTGCTATACCCACTTTGTAGTGGAGGAAAATTATTCTCTCTTCCCCAGATAGTGCCTGCCCCCCTTCCCTGATATCTGCACCTGGCTCTCAGTCCACTTTTGGCCGTGCACTTATTAACCAAACCCTTCCTGTGAATTCAAGTCGATGCTGGCAGCAAGAGTCCCACTTCCAGAGTCTTCCATGCTGGGGTGGGGGTGGGAGACAGAGTCCAGCACCAACACTCCTAGCCCCATGGAGTGTCTTCCCTGGTGGAGAAGAACTTAGCTTCTTGGAGGGTCAGGGAAGGCTTCTTGGAGGAGGGGACATTTCAGCTGGGCTTTGACGAATATATAGGAGTTCACTATCCATATGAGAATGCTTTCTAGGGCATGGAGAGCCTGGAGCTCCCTTCACCTACTCTTGCCAGGAGGCCTGAGTAGCTATGATTTTTTTAATAAAAATCATAATCAAGGGAGGTCCTATTGCTAGCTTTTATGTTGCATCAACATCTTCTTAGGATATTATTATTATTATTAAAAATTGTATGTAATTTTTTGCATATGAACAGGTATTATATTCATACAGTTCAACATCTAAAAGGTAAAAGTGCATACACAGGTGTTTCCATGGTGGTGCAGTGGAATCCGTCTAGGAGCCATGAGGTTGCAGGTTCGACCCCTGGCCTCACTCAGGGGGTTAAGGATTCAGCGTTGCTGTGAGCTGTGGTGTAGGTCGCAGATGTAGCTCAAATCCTGCATTGTTGTGACTGTGGCGTAGGCTGGCAGTCGTAGCTCTGATTCAGCCCCTAGCCTGGGAATGTCCATATGCTGCAGGTGTGGCCCTAAAAAGCAAAACAAAACAAACAAACAAAAAAAAGTGCACATACAGGGAAAAACAATCTTCTTCTCACTCCTGTTGCTAACCATCCAGGTCTCAGACAGGACCATGGAACCAAATCTCAGGTTTACAAATGTTCACACATTTTAAAAACACATATTAGCAAGCTCTACACACTATTCTTCCTGGGTTATACCTGCTTTTTCATAAACAATATACCTCAGATATCATTTCATATCAGTGCACAGACAGCTTCCTTGTTCTCACAGGCAATGGCCTCACATTACATTGTGTGGAAGCAAGCAGCCACTTCTTAACGGACAGACAGATGGTTATTGTTACAGAGCATGCTCCCTCCAGATTGTTCAGTGGTAAACTTTGAGCAAGTTACTGATAACCACTTGCCCCTCGGTTTCCTCGTGTAAAGTGGGGTTATAACAGCAGCCACTTCAAAGGGTTCTTGCCGCAATGGGATAACTCTGGATCAACAGTAATCTCGCTAGATATCATTCAGTTCCTGTCCATAATTATATTGATTTGCATACTTGTCAGCCCTGCACAAAACCGCCAATTTCCCCTTGGGGGGCAAAAGTTTGGATTTTTGCCTCAGTGTCGTTTTAATTGGATTTTGACTTGACTTTCAGTTGAGCATGGTGGGGGGTGGGGCGGTGATGGAAGGGGTAGGAGGGGGGAATCCAGATCCTGGAGAGCTGGTTTCCAAAGCTCCCTGGAAGGGGTTAATGGGGAATTTGCTCTGATTTCCTGTAAACCACGCTTGTTCCTGGCGATGCCCCCCGCCCCGAGTGGGGGGAGGTGTGGAGAAATAGAACAAACCTGGCCTCTGTCTGCTCTGATTGCGACACCCTTTCTTTGGAAGACAAGGAGGAGGGTGAGGCAAATACCTGATTACTCTCCAGAATCAGGGTTCAACTTCTGAAACTGGGATGGGGGCACACCTGCCAGGACCCCCCAACCCTCCATATCTTATCTTCCTCCTCTGTCCTCCCGCCAAAATATCCACCCCATTTCCTGGTTTCATTATAGCCTTAAGCATTGGAGCTCTGTGATTTGAGAGCCTGGAGAAGGAATTCCTGCTAGACTTGAGAGGCTGACTCCTTTTCCCTCAGCCCCTCAGTGGGTCCATCTGAGCAATGGGCCTGATGGTAGTTCCTGCTGATTTGACAATTCAGGGAACCCAGATGTCTCGGAGCCCTGGGCTTGCAGGGAAGGCTTATTTGCATGGCAGTGGGAGTCTGGGAAGAGTCCTGGCCCTGATCTGGAGGGAGTGACCCGAGGAATGGAGGGGAACGTGGAGAAATGTCTCCTGGGGTGGGGAGGAGCGAGAGGAGGAATTCCCCAGGGTTTTTTCCTGGGAAATGGATATTTGTGATCAGAAGTTTGGGGAAGGGGGGTGGGGGGGCAAAATAAGTGGACAGAGGAGGGAGGAAGGAGGCGTTCATGGTATGGATGGAGGGAGTGTGAGGCTGCCTGGGCTGGTCCTAAGTGGGATGTCTGAGACTTTTTTCTTTTCTTTTCTTTTCTTTTTTTTGGTCTTTTTAGGCCTGCACCTGCAGCATGTGGAAATTCCCAGGCTAGGGGTTGAATCACAGCTGCAGCTGCTGGCCTACCTCACAGCCACAGCCACACTGGATCCAAGCTACATCTCCCTCCTCCACTACAGCTTGTGGCAATGCTGGATCCTTAACCCAATGAGCAAGGCCAGGGATCGAATCCGCATCTTCATGAATACTAGTCGGGTTCTTAACCCACTGAACTACAATGGGAAATCCTCTGCGACATTTTTAGATCAATGAAATAATCTGTTGTTTATCTGAAATTCAAGTTTAGCCAGGCATTCTGCATTTTATCTGGGAACACTAGCTGGAGTGCAGGAGAGAAGAAAGGAAGGGAAGTGGGCATGATTTCTAGGCAAGGGGAGCCGGGGGCTGCCTGTCTTGTTATCTCCTGGCTGCACCCCAACCCCACCCTTGCCTCACACGGGCGTGGCCAAGCCTGGGAGCAGCAGGGACCCCTCCCCCCAGCCTCCCTGGCCTATGGCCATTCCAGGATGGGGTCCTTGCCACACTGCTTTCTGGGAATTTCCCTCCACGACCCACATCCAGGCCCCTATCCACTCCCCCAGCCACCTGCCCCCCCCTTCTCCCCAGCTCATTATTCATTAACTTGTAGGTAACCTTGACCCGGTCAAACCAATCCATCTGCCCTCTGGCTCCTTCCCCTCACCCTCGCATATACGTAAGCAGAGGCCTGGGTACCAGGGACCCCTGCCTTGGAGGACCAGGGGCCAGAGGTTTTTTTCTATAACAATGCCACTTTACTGGATTCAATCCCTGGCCCAGAAACTTCTGTATGCCCAGGGTGCAGCCAAAAAAAAAAAAAAAGAAAGAAAGAAGAAAGCCATTTTTTTCACTTTTTATTTTTTATGTATTTATTTTTAAAATTGAAATATAGTTGATTTACAATATTGTGTTTGTTCCAGCTGGGCAGCATAGTGATGTGTATATATATATATATATAAAATATGTATATGTGTGTATATTTCTTATTCCCCTCTTTCTCTCTCTCTATATATATAAATATATACCTTTTCAGATTCTTTTCCATTATAGGTTATTACAAGATATTGAGTATAATTCCCTGTGCTATACAATAGGACCTTGTTGGTTATATATTTTATGTAAAATAGTGTGTATCTCTCAATCCCAAACTTCTAATTTATCCCTCCCCCCCTTTCCCCTTTGGCAACCGTAAGTTTGTTTTCTATGTCTGTGGGTCTATTTCTGTTTTGTATTACATAATACAAATAGTTCCTTGTTTTCTTTTTAGATTCTACATATAAGCAATATCATATGATATTTGTCTTTCTCAGTCTGGCTTACTTCACTTAGTGTGATAACTGTATGGAGTTTCCTTAAAAAAATATAGAATCACCATATGATCCTGCACTCCCACTTCCTGGCCATATATCTGGAGAAAACCCTAATTTGAAAGACACTTGCATCTGAATGTTCAAAGCAGCACTATTTTCCAAAGAGCCAAAACATGGAAGCAACCTAAATGTCCATTGACAGAGGAATGGATAAAGATGTTTTTACACATATGTGATGCAATTTTACTCAGCCATAAAAAAGAATGAAAGAATACCATTTGCAGAGGTTTTGATTCCAGGCTCTGTCTTCTCCCAGCCTTGATTCCTCATCTGTAAATTAGACATTCACAGCCACAGAATCTCCTTCTGAGTTTTGGGGTGACAGCAGGTGGCATCACGCAAGGCTAATGTTCAGCCCAGCACCCAGCACATGGCAAGTCTTGTAATGACATGGCATCCACTCGAATAATCCAGAATCATCCCTCATTCTAAGATTTTTTTTGGCCATATCTAGGGCATGCAGAAGTTTCCAGGCCAGGGATGGAATCCCAACCACAGTATTGACAATGCTGATCCTTAACCTCTGGGCCATCAAGGAACTCTTTCCCCTCAACCCCCAAGATTCTTAATTGAATCATGTGCCTCTTGTAAGGGAACAACAGTCTTAGGTTCTGGGGATTAGGACAGGGACAACTTGGGGGAGCCACAACTCTGCACACCCCAGCGTGCATGTGGCGTAAAACATCACCCCTGTTTGGCCATGTCCCTCCCTGCTTTAAACTCTTCCTTGGCCCCAGTAGGTCCCGGCATCAAATCCAAGTGTGTCTGCCTGTCTTTAGGCTTCTGCCAGCTGCTGTTGCCCTCCCACTGGCCCCAGCCAGACCCACAGTAGAACCTGCAAGCTATTCTGGGCATCATCTAGCTGCATAATTTCCTCAGTCTGCAAAATGCCTTCCCACTTCCTTCTTTGTCTGGCCCCAGTTATACGTTTCCTCTTTCAGGAAGCCTTGACCCCAGCCTGATTCCCTCCCTCTGCCCCAGGCCTGTGGCCCCCATGGAGGAGTATTTCTCAGAGCTCCAAGAGATTAAAGGGCGAAGTGGGGCAGGGGAAGAAATGCACCATGGGAGCCTGCCCACAGGTGTGTGCGCAGGTGTGCACAGGTGCATCCCTAACCTGAAATCACCCAAGTTTCAGGGAAATCTATGAAAAGTCAGACTGTGTGGCAGGGCACAGCCTCCCGTTATCACATGCGATACTCAACTCTGTGGGGTCCGCGTTTTACATGCAAGGAAACAGATTAAACCACTTAACTGGGTCACACAGCAAATGGGGGCAGGGCCAAGAGGCTTGGTCACAAGGCATCTAGGTGAGAGGGGCAGTGCACGCAGTGGTCAAGGGCAGCACTGGAACCAGACTGCTGGCGTTTTGAGTCCTGAGTCTTCCAACAACTTGTTTGCTGTGTTACCCTGTGTAAGTTACACAGCCTTTCTGTGCCTCAAATGCTTTTCAATGAGTTAAAGACCACGGAGGCCTTAGAATAGGGTGTGGCATACAGCACTCAGCCAGTACCCCTTGTGGGTCATCCATTCACCATTTCCCCCCCCTTCCAGCCTTTGCAAATGTTGTCGTCTCATCTGGACTTGTGTCCATCCCCTCAACCCTCTGCTCACCCCTGATTCCCCAGGCTGGTCAGGGCCCTGTGATGTTGGGACTGGGTGGGTCTTGGGCACTGCTCTGTCCTCAGGACCTGGCATAGGGCGCCCGCATGCATCCGTGGCTCAATTACCATTTATGGACAGTGCAAAGCAATGGATACTGCAACCTCTCCCTGCCCTCCTGGCTCCGACGGGTCCCGAAATTTCAAACATAACCTCTGTGTTAGCTCTCCACCCCCCGCCAAAAGGCAAGACACCAGGGTAGCAAAACAGATTGGTCATTATTGTACAGCAGCAAGTGGAGGGTGGTCCCCAGGTGGGGACAGGATGCTCAATACTTGGGGGAAAGGGGGCTGTCTGTCTTCTTCCGAACGGGCTCCAGGAACTCGGGTCCCCGGCAGCGGGGCGCCGTGTGAGCACCCGCCCCCTCCTCCTCTCCGCACTAGCTTTGGGAGAAGCCGGAGTGAGGAATGTGTGAGAAGAGGACGGTGGAGTGTGAAGAACCGTCCGAAGAGGGGACCTGATCACAACAGCTCTCGCCCGCTGGCCGTTTTGTTGACTTTGGACAGGCCTTCCCGGAACCCAGAATCGGTCATTCTAGAAGCAGACAGCAGGGAGTCTGTCCAGGAGCTGAGGGGCACCAGGCCCTGCCCATCCCGCCCCGCCCACAGTCTCCATAGAGCCTAACGGCCCCACCCACCATACTGACAGCCTGGGGGGCTCCACCCACTCAGCCCCGCCACGCCCACTCTAGTCTTCTGGCCCCGCCCCCCCACACCCTGAGCCCCGGTCCCCCTGCTGCCTAGACCCCGCCCCGCCCCCTAGCTGCCCAAGCCCCACCCACTCCAGCCCCAAGGCTCACACTTGCTCCATCTGCACGTCCTCCTCGTCCTCTTGGGGCAGCTGTAGGTATGGGTTATCCCTTGCCGGCTGGAACTTGTAGCCCGTGAGCACGAAGAAAGCGAGGGTGGAGCCCTCCACCAAGAGCTGGGGGCCGAGGGGGAGAGTGGGAAGGTCAGGCCCACGCCCCCTGCCTCCACCTCCGCGTTCCGGCCCACCCTCTGACCCCAGATGAGGTGTCAGTGCTTACTTGGTACAGCCACTGCCACTGGAAGGGCACGGCTACCTGCAGCAGGATGGCGATGATCCGCGTGAAGTAGATGTAACAGATGACCTGCAAGGACACGGGTGGGCACAGGGCCGAGGAGCCACCAGGGTAGTGGGACCACAAGGAACATCAGGGATACCTGGGGTGAGGGCCCAGGGATTATGGGCAGAAGGCAAGGGACGGGGCTCCGAGGGATCGCAGATGGAGAGGCAGGGGTGAGAGGGCCAATGGGCTGGTTGGTCCCCACTCCAAAGCATCCCCTGTGGGAGAGAACAGGGTTCCTACCATAACATAGTAATGCCGGAACAGCTTCAGCTTGGCCAGGTTCACTGCCACTAAGGGGTGGACACAGAGAGTGGGGGTCAAGGGAAGGAGGCTGGGGTAAGACTGGGTGGACAGGGTGGAGGAGGGTGGGGCCAGGGAGGGCACTTGGGGAAGTGTCCCCGGAGCATAGTGTGGAGGGGACATCCAGGGGATGGGGAGGGGGGTAGACAGGCAGGAGAAGGCAGTCAGAGGAGACGGAAGGGGCATCCGGGGTCAACAAGAGGGCTCAAGGGCAGGACCAGGGCTGTGGGCTTGGCCTCACCTTTCCCATCAGTGCCAGAAGCATCCTGGAGATGCCGGATGGACCTGGGATGAGGTGGGGGGGATGGTGAACAGTCAGCACCGGCTCTGCCCGGTCCACTGGGGAGGGAGTTTGAGGGGGGCAGGGGGCGGTGCTCACCAGACCACGGGGAAGAGGATGGCGCCACAGCAGATGAGATCCACCAGGAAGAGGATCTCCTTCCAGATCCCATAGTCACTGGCGCCCTCCTCGCGTGACTCGATGACGATGTAGGCCACGTTGGCCAGGACCTGGGGGGTGAGGAAGGGATGGGTGGGTGGGCGTGCCCGGCGTGTGCTCACCCACCCCACCTGCCTGCCTCGGGGGCATCCATATGCACCTGCAGTGGGATCACGATCCCGAAGATCTTCTTCTCCTTGTCGGACAGGACGTACTTGACGAAGGCCCAACCCGAGCCGATTAGGGCAATGGTGATGAAGAGGAGGGCGCCCTTCAGCCTGGCGGAGGGGGGGGGGCGGGGAGGTGAAGTGAACCGGGGAAGCCCAGCCCTCCCCTGCCCCCCTCCCGCTACCGGCTGAAGGGAGCACTCACAGATGCGTGATGTAGTGCATGACAGCGAGGCCTTCGATGGGGTGGCCCTGGCTGTTGATGAAGTAGTAGTTGATCTGGAGGTGGACGGACGGATGGACGGTCAGACAGACGGATGGGGGGAGGGGTGGATGGATGGTGGTTACGATTGGGTGGATGGTGGTGGCTTGAAAAGGCAGCCAAGCACTGGCAGCAGGGACAAGCCAGGCAGTGGACTGAACCCTCAGTCACGGTCAGGATGGCAAATGGACTCAGAAATGGACAGTCACAGCCAAGAGGGTGGAGGCAAGGTCACAGTCAGAGGGATGGGCAGTTAGACAAGCAGCCAGGTGGACAGTCGCAGCTGGACCCCGGCAGAGTCAGACTGAAAGGTGGGCCGTCACAGCTGGACAGAAGGACTGGGGAGACAGCCGGCCACAAGGATAAAATGGACAGACAAATGGAATGCCCAAGTCCAGGGTCTGCAGAGGTCTGGGGAGTAGCTTGCTGGGGCTTCTTCCTGGCTCCAGAGACTCCCGCCCACCCTAGCCCGTTCCCGGCCTGAGGCTCTCACACTGTGGAAGAGGAGAGAGATGCTCTTGGTGAAAGCCAGGGCAGCCATGAGCCAGTGGATCTTGAAGACGTTGTACCTGGCAGGGAGATGGGGGGACAGAAGGGGGCAGGAGGGCATCGGTCAGGGGAAGGGGTGGGAGGGTGTGAGGAGGGGAGGTGTGGGACCCCCAGGGGCAAGGGCATTACGTGTTCTTGCAGAGGACAGACACCCAGAAGACACCGGCGGCCAGGAAGCAGGCGGACATGACCATGTACAGCTTGAAGAGGGGGATTTCCGCTGCCGACAGGAAACCCTCCGGGTTCTTCTCCCGGATCATGACCTGGGGAGGGGGCAGAGGGGGGACAGTGAGGTTGCATGCTACCTCTGGACTTGCGGGACCCTGCATGTGAGCATCTGGTGCTCCTCCTCTCCGGCTGGCGGACTCCCCATTTCGACTCATTTCTTTTTTTTTTTTTCTTCTGTATCTTTTTAGGGCTGCACCTGCAGCATATGGAAGTTCCCAAGATAGGGGGTGAATTGGAGCTACAGCTGCCAGCCTACACCACAGCCACAGCAACAAACTGGAGCCGCATCTGTGACCTACACCACAGCTCACAGCAAGGCCGGATCCTTAACCCACTGAGTGAGGCCAGGGATTGAACCTACATCCTCATGGACACTAGTCGGGTTCATTAACACTGAACCACAACAGAAACTCTTTCTTTTTTCTTTTTAACCAATTCCCCATTTCCAAGCCTTAGGCTTCCAATCCGCCAAATGGGCACAGTGTACTGGGGCCACAGTCAGTGCTCAGTGAACCTGCCACCCTCCCCCTTTGCTCACCGTGATGTCGAATGGTTGCTCCCGGCCTGGCACGGAGTTGTGGCAGTTGTGGAAGTTGAGGTTGTACTGGCCTTCCTCGGCCCTAGAGCCGATCACCACATGGAACTGGGTGGGAGGGATGGGGACAGAGGGGAGAGGAGGCCTCAGGTTGAGGGTCCCCCTAACTCTGTGGAGGGGAGGGGCTGCGGGAACCCCGGGACACTCACACTGAAATTGTAGGAGTTGTTTAGATGGCCCAGGCCCAACACCAGTTCCTGGTCCTTCCCACTGATGCCCTGGAGGGAACAGAGCACCTCCATGGAGCAGCTGTCTCCCCCTGGGGTGTGCCTTCCTCCCTCCTGCCAGGGCTTCCCCGAACCTGCTGGTCTCCTTGGGACACTGTGGGTGTCGCCTTGGCCTTGTCGGGCGCAGTGGTGGTCCCTGGAGGGGACAGGCAGATGAATTTGGAGATGGACAAACGGCCGAACAATGGGGATAGGGTATGCATGGAGCAGCCCTAGCCACCCCCTACCCTCCCTGCCCACGCTCAGCCACCCTGACTCACCACCGTCCACCTTAGGGGTATCCGGGTGCTCTGATTTTGGGAGCCCTGGTTTGGAGGGCACTTCTGGAAGGAGCCCAGGAGAGATGAACAGCTTCTTCTGCTCTCCATACTTCCGCACCTGGACCCTGGGGGATGAGGTCAGGTGGGGGCTAGAGGCTAGGGTCACGTACACCAGCTGTGCCAAGGGACTTGGGCTCTCTGGGTCTCCTCTCTGGGGGTCACGCCAAGCTCCATCAGTGGTCACCAAGTTTCAGCATGTGGCCACCACCCATCAAGACAGCGGCCACAGCCTTGTGCTGCCTGCACTGGGGACTGTCACTTCTTGTGACACTGTGTCACTCATTCTACTGAGGTATACTCTCTCAGAGAGGACACTGTATATACATAGAGAGAGGCAACAGGGTATCTTTGGACCTTGGTGCCAGGCTGTCTGGGTTCAAATCCCAATTTTCAGGCCTCAGTTTTTTTGCTTTTTTCCTTTTTAGGGTCGCACCCGCAGCATGTGGAGGTTCCCAGGCTAGGGGTCTAATCGGAGCTGTAGCCGCCGGCCTATGCCACAGCCACAGCAACGCCAGATCCAAGCTACATCTTCAACCTATACCACAGCTCATGGCAACGCCAGATTCTTAACCCACTGATTGAGGCCAGGGATCGAACTGGCATCCTCATGGATCCTAGTCAGACCCAGCAGGAACTCTCAGGTTTTCCATCTTTAGAATCGGGATAATAACAGGATAAGGAATCAATGAGTGAACACCTGGCAAGCCCGAAGGATGCTGCTGCCTGGTCCACAGGTATAAACAACTGGTACTCATTCTCAGGCCACCCCTCTGCAGCAGGTCTTCTGCCCCAATACTCCCAGGGTCCCCCCAGCCCCCCTCCCCCATAATCAGAAGGCTTGAAGGCAAAATGAAAAAGTGAGTGGCTTTCTTCACAAGGGAGTCACCGTTCCTTCTGGCTGGCTCTCAGTCCACCTGCTCAGCTCATGTGGGTATCGTGACCAGGGAAATACAAATGGTGGACTTGCGGGGGAGCCACCAGCCCCCCAACTCACTGCAGATCCTTGGTGTTGATGAGGAAGAGAACCAGGAGGTTGCTGCTGTTTCTATGGAGAGGGCAGTCGTGGGAGTGCTGGCTCTGGACAGTGGGTAGCAGGGAGCCTTGGTTACCGCCTCCCAATGGGCCCGCTTCACCCTGCCTCCCTCCCCCATCCCCATCTCCCTGCTTCCCCCTCTGGCAAAGAACAGGGGTCTCTGGGTTCCAGATGTGGACAGACAACTCTCCCCTCCCACCGCCCCTGCCCCTTTTCATTCCCTCCCCGCCTCCACTCACTGAGTAGGAGCGAACACTGCCAGATCGAACTCGGGTCAGACTGAACCCCACCTGGCGGGTGGCAAGAAAAGGGGACACGATGTGAGGGAGGCCAGCAGGGACCTCCAAGTCACCTCTAGCAGTGGCAACAGAAATGTAACCTCGGATTTCCTGAACAGCTTAAGTTCATCCACTTACTGGCTTTTCCCATTTATTGCCCCCACCCCCAATCCCCCAACACTTTCCCCTTAACTCCTGGCAATCTGTGCCACCCAAACGGGATGTCACTTCCTCAGGGAGACCTGCGCTGGCCCTCTGGACCTAGCTCGCCCTCTGTCCCACTATTTAAATTGCTGAGGTAAAAAATCCTGCCTTGGGCTCTGGAATCCAGCACACAGGGATTTACAACCAGGCTCTGGGACTCTAAGCAAGCCACATACCTCTGGGTCTGTGTAAACACCTGTAAAACTGAGTTGGCAGGTGTAATCTTCTCACAGCATCCCCGAGAGGCAGCTGTGTAGGAACCAACCCATGGAAATTGATCTGCATGGTACCTGGTTCACAGCGGGTACAATAAACACTAACTACTCTCTCTCTCTTATTTTAGGGCTGCACCCACAGCATATAGGGGTCAAATTGGAGTTGCAGCTGCTGGTCTACACCACAGCCACAGCCATGCCAGAGACGAGCTGTGTCTGTGACCTACACCATAGCATGCAGTAATGACAGATCCTTAACCCACTGAGTGAGGCCAGGGATCAAACCCAAATCCTTGTGGATACTAGCTGGATTCGAAACGTGCTGAGCCACAATAGGACCTCTTAGCTACTCATTTGACTCAAGGAACTGGGCTGTCTTGTTCACTGGCATGCTCCCCTCCCCACCCCTCTCCGGCTCAGTGCCTAGCACATATTGCAGGAAATACTATTATTCCCATGTTATAGATGAGGAAAGAGAGGCCAAGGGACTTGCCCAAGATCACACGGGTGAGAGGCACAGCTAGGATGGGAATCCAGAACTGGGGGGGTTGTGGGGGAGAAGCCCAGAAACTTGTGCACCTCTCCCTCCTCCAGTAGCGCACTCCTCAAAGCCCCTCACCAGCGGAGCTTTCTCTTCTGTCTCCTGGAGGCCCAGCCGCAGGAGGCTCAGGTCTACCTCCAGAGAGCCGTTGGTGTAGAAGCCAAAGCTGTTCAGCTGGATGTCGGCTCGCTTCTCCCCCTGCCGGAGATGAAGGAGACAGAAGCAGCTGAGACTTCCCACTAGCCCAGCCCCAGGGTTGTGGCACGAGGTTTCCCCAAGGGCTGTGGTCCCCTCCTGGTATGCCTAGATTTAGGACGGGTCCAAAGGGTGACAGAAGAGGCTGAGAGGGCCACCCCTGGAGGCTGTGACCCCAATCTCAGGAAGGGACAGAGTGGCCCCTGATCCTCTGGCCACTTTTCAGAGTCTAGGAAGAGAAAGTCTGGGACACCTGGAAGTCCCTCCACTGGATGAGTACCACCCGGAGAGCAGAGTTACGAATCTTGGAGTGCCTGGCCATCACCTCCCAGAAAATTTTTTGATTCCAGCTGAGCCCCTAGAGTGCAGAGATTTCAACTCAGCCTCCAAGATCTCGATAAGTACTCAGAGGACTCCAGTCTAGAACCCCCAGGGACTTCCCTGGGCGGTGTTAAGGGCCCCTGGCGCCCCCAAATGGATCCCCAGAATTTACAGGGCTCTGAGTCCTGGGTCCCCGGAGATGAAGCCCCGCCCCAAGCCGTGGGCGGGGCACGACCCCCTCACGGCCGGCCAGGCAACTCCAAAGGGAGGATTGAGGGGGATCCTCGGACGAGGCCACTTCGGGCCTGGACGCGGGGGGCGCCGGACCGCTCCATCCCGTGTAAGGAGCGGGGGAGGTAGGACGAGACCACTCCAAGCCAGGGGCTTCTCCAGGCTAAAGCTGCGTCCCCCACCCAAGACTGCTGCGTGGCAGGACTCACCGTCAGCGTCAGCCGGTGGATGCGCCCAGAGCAGCCTCCTAACAGCAGCAGCAGAAAGAGCCGCTGGCCCCACTCCGCGGGTCTCCCGCGGGCGAGCCCCCTCCTCTCGCTCACTGCCATCTCTGGAGCCACCGCCTCCCCTGATACCGCCTCTGACGCCTCCAGGCCCGCCTACCGGTGAACCAATCGCCGCACGGTGGGGGCCGACTCTTTGGCATTTTCGGCCCGCTCAACCAATCATCGATCTTCTCCTCTCGAGGCCGCCCCCTTTACGACACCAAATGGACAGCACCGGTTCCGAATGGGAATGCTGATGTCGGTTAATCCCGCCTCCACTCTCACCAATCACTAGAAGGATTGTCCCCGCTGTAATTTGATAAACAGTCCCTCCAACCAATTGTGATGGATCTGATATCCGGCCCCCAAAGGGGAATTCCTCCACCCACCCTTAACTGACTGACCAGTTCAGAACTACAGTACCCAAAACGGAGGGGTAGCAGACGGCTCATTGGGAGCCTTCAATAAACTACATTTCCCAGTATCCCTAAGGACGGACTTCCCCTTTGTACCCCAGGGATGTGGCTCCCAGCCAAAGTTCAGGCTTTTGGTAAACACATGCATTTGCTGAAGCCTATCTTCTCTCCTAATCTTCCTGATCCACGGAGAGGCCAAAACCTAGCCCCAAGCTAAATCTTGACCCTTGGGTGACCTATGATCCCAGGCTGAATTCCCAGCCTTAGGTGGACGCTTCTATCCTGGAGTGAGGCAGCTGGAGGCTCACCCCCAGGTTCCAGGCTAGTCTTGTCTCAGGCTGAGCCCTGACCTCAGCCTGAAACCCTGACTCCCCCACCCGTTTTTACCCTCAACCTATACCTGGTTGAGCTTCCACCTGGACTGAGCTCTGACCTCAGATTAGGACTAACCCCTCACTTCAGATAAGGACTGATCCCTGGATTTCAGTCTGAAACTGAGGCCTTCATTTGGGTGGCTGACCCTTCTGCTAAGGCTCTGATCCCAGACCCTATCCCAACTGTGATGCGGACTTGAGATCAATCCCAATTTCAGTTAGAGGTTGAGACCCTACTCTCAGGCTGAGCAACTGAGTCCCAGATCCCAGGCTGAGGTCCTGACTGAGTTCCTGATCCTTTAACCTCTGGAACACAGGTCCACTTTACAATTTGAGGTTTTCTAACTCACAAGCCACCAGCAGGTGGGGCCAGGTCCCCGTAGAGCCATCTGTCCCAGTGTGGGCTCCTGGAGCTATCCTCCTGGGCTCCCCACCTGTGTACAGGTAGCCTGCGGACTCAGAGCCTAACCTGCCCTGGGGGCTCGGGGCCCCCAGCCCCAGCAGGGCGGCTGTCACCTCTGTAGCCAAAGAGAAAGCACCTAAAGCAGGAGAGGATGAAAGAGGTTGCTGCAGAGATTTCTCCCCTTTCATCCCAGTGCCTCAAAGGAATTAACAAGGTGTGAACAGACTTTAATGAGAGGCGACAGACTTCCAAGCCCCAGGGCAAGGGGGTTGGAGGGGAGAAAGGAGACATTGTCGGAATCCTAGGATTTGGAGACATTTAAACCTGATTGGGCCTTAATGCATGCGACTGGAAAATGGGCAGGTGCAAGCACGAACCGAACAGGACAGCAGATGGGGAAAGGCTTGGGCCCAGAGCCCCAAGGACAACCCGACCTCAGTTTCCCGGCTCAGACTTTGGAGAGAGAGGCAGGATGCGGTGGGGGCGCTAATGGACCCGGCCTTGGCCGAGGCACATCCTAGGCAGGATCGAAATCCTCCCATCCGCTCTGCGGCCGGAGGGACCAGGCCATTAGTGGGACGAGCATAGCCGTCTGGAGCCGGGCCGGCCCGCAAGAGCCGGGTGACCTCAAGTTCTCCCTGCGACGGGGTCGAGGAAGGACCTCTTGAGTTGGGACTTTAGTGTCTTGGCCCTTTAAGGAATAGTTGAAAGAAAAGAGGAAAGGAAAAACAGACTAGGGCGGGGGCAAGGGTTGGGAGGACAAGAGGGTCCCAGGGGACTTGGAAAATGGGTGGGGGTCCTTTAAAGGGGTTGGTCCAGCGGCGTCGGGTGGCGACGTTCCTTTAAGAGGGGGCGGGGCGTCCTTCGGGCCACGCCTCCTTGTGGGCCCCCACCTTCCGTGGGCTGTGCGGGGGCTCCGTGCGGGGGCGTGACCGAGCCTATGGGGGCGTGACGAAGTCTGGAGTGGGCGTGGCCTTAGCGGGGCGGGGCCGGGCTCACCGCCCTGGGCTGAGTCTCCCGGCCGCTTACGGCGGACGGCGGGCGGCGGGCGTCGGGCGGTGGGGACCGGGTGCGGCGGTTGCGTCGGCATCGGCGAGAGCAGCATGGATTGGGGCACCGAACTGTGGGTGAGTCCGATCCTCCCGGCTCCAAGTTCTTCCCTTCCTGGGGTCCAGACCCCCGCTTTGCCCCCTACAGTACCCCAGCGGGGATTCTGCGCTTTCCCTTCCACCGACCCCTGGAAACCCCGCTCTCCGCCCTCATTCGGAGTTTCCCAGGGCGTTTCGGAACTCCGGGGAGCAGAGGGCCACCTTGCAGGAGCGGCGTAGGGAACTGAGGTACGGGGTTGAGTCAGGAGGGCAAAAGAAGTTCTAGGACCAGGCCGGGGCGGCTGGGAGAGGTCACCTATTTTGAGCGCCCTGGCTGGGCCGGCGGCTTATCTTACGGCCCCTGGGTCCCTGCCCGCCGTCCGCCTGTCCGGCCTGGGCGGGGGAGGGGACCCTCTGGCCACTTACAGCCCCACGTGGGACCTGGAAGTCCAGACCGCCCTTTCGTCTCCTCTAATCTACTACTAGGGGCTTGGGACGCCGTAGGGGGGAGGGGGCTGCGAGGATCGGCCTCGCAGCCCCCTCCCCCAGCCCGCCCCGGGCCCTGGGAGGGGAAGCCACCCGACCGCCTCAAACCTCTGCTCTGGAAGCCCCAGGAATTTCCCCCTCTCCTAGCTGGGATATATGACCCCTCCTCTTTCTGGGGTGGTGGTAATCCTGGGTTCCTGGGCGCCCTGGGGTAACTAGATAGCCCCTCGTGCCAACTCTGGGATTTCTTTTGGAGGTGCAGTGGAGTCAGTGAGGGAAACCAAGTCACCCCTCGGGGGGGACCCGCGGAAGCATGGAGACCGGGAGAACCTGGTGCCTGCTCTCTGGCCGTTCTGGGGGCCCCCCAAGCTGCGGGGAACCCTGTCCCTCTGGCCCTGACTCACGCCGGGCCGGCCGGATTTTCCGGAATCTGGGGGGGATTAGGGGAGCCGGGGCAGGGGGAGTGGCCTTGCCCCATTCCACACCCCTGTTGGACGTCTGGAGAGGGGACACTGTAGTCCGGCTGGGGCCCCGCCCCTGTTCCCTGGCCCTTCCTGGGAAGGGGAGGGGGTTCCCGCCGGTTTCCTGCTTACCCCCACCCCACGCCGCTCCGGGGCGGGGCCGGGAAGCCACTCCTTCTGGGAGCTCAGAGCCTGGAGGCTCCCCTGGGCCAGGTCAGCGGGCTGTGGGGTCCCAAAGTCTTGATCCCGGTCCTCCCAATCCCCCACTAGGATCAGTTTGAGGTGCTTGAGCGGCACACGCAATGGGGTCTGGACCTGTTGGACAGATATGTGAAGTTCGTGAAAGAGCGGACGGAGGTGGAGCAGGCTTATGCAAAGCAGCTGCGGTGAGACTCTAGGGTGGCCGCGCCCTGGGCTTCGGGGGAGCGGTTGGAGGGCTGGGGGCTCAGTCTTCCTGCCTCTCTCCGTAGGAGCCTGGTGAAAAAATACCTGCCCAAGAGACCTGCCAAAGATGACCCTGAATCCAAGTAAGAATGAAGAGGGGAGGCAGAGTTAGATTTGGGAGGACTGGGGTATTGGATCCTTTTCCTCTCCCTCCATTTGGGCCACCCAAGCACTCCTGGCTTCTCCCCCCAGTTCCACTTAGAGGTATGAGCTGGGAACCAGGAACCGTATTACCTGGGTTGGAATTCAAAATCCACTACTTTCTAGCCGAACTGCTTTGGGCAGTTGACTCCAGTTCTCCGCCTCCATTTTTCTTGCCTATTAAATGGGAGAGGCTCCAACAGTTATTAAATGAATGACTCTGAGCAAGTGACATAAGTTTTGTGCCTCTGTCTTCCTCACTGTGAACTGGGGATGATGATCACAATACTGATCATAATGATAATGACCTTGTAGGGGCTCATTTGAAGATTAAGATAATGTGTTAAAACAATGCCCAGCCCATTTCACTTTATTCCAAGTCCCCAGTTCCAGAATCCCCAAAGCTCTAAGAATCAGAAGTTTTTCTGGGCACCTATCCAGAGGCAACCTCTGACCTGAACTAATTTGACATTAATTACATTAATTGCGTTCTTGGTTTTTATCCCACTGAGTGTGAATGTTAATACTTATCATTGAGAGTTCCCGTTGTGGCTCAGCAGGTTAAGAATCTGACTAGTATCCTTGAGGATGTGGGTCAGTTCCCTGGCCTTTCTCAGTGGGTTAAAGCCCTGTGTTGCCATGAGCTGTGGTGTAGGTCACAGATGGGGCTTGGATCCTGCATTGCTCTGGCTGGGGTGTAAGGCCTGCCAGCTGCAGCTCCAATTTGACCCCTAGCCTGGGAACTTCCATATGCCTCAGGTACAGCCCTAAAAAGAGAAGAAAAAAAATCTCATACAAAAACGTTTATTAGATGCTGCCACTAACACCACTAGGGTAATGTGAAAAGTGATATAAGCATCATATCCCCCTCTGAACCCCCCTCAAAATCCTGAGAATTCTGAGTTCCCCCTCAGCGGGTGGGGATAAGGGAGATTGGTTAGAATTTATCATTGCTTCTGGGTGAATGTTTTGGGGCTTACACTCTTCTGGGGCATATGGCTTCCAAGGGCCCTGACCCCTAGCCCCTGCCCCCTTGCCCCCACCCCAGGTTCAGCCAGCAGCAGTCCTTTGTGCAGCTTCTCCAGGAGGTGAATGATTTTGCAGGCCAGCGGGAGCTGGTGGCCGAG
Source organism: Phacochoerus africanus (assembly GCF_016906955.1). Taxonomy (NCBI): domain Eukaryota; kingdom Metazoa; phylum Chordata; class Mammalia; order Artiodactyla; family Suidae; genus Phacochoerus; species Phacochoerus africanus. The sequence goes on along the minus strand of NC_062547.1, from coordinate 72,584,398 downwards.
AACCTCAGTGTCCAAGTATGTCTCGAGCTGGCCAAGTATTCGCAGGAGATGAAGCAGGAGAGAAAGATGGTGGGTGATGCCCTCCTTGGGACTTCCCCAGGGCCCTGGCCATCCGGCTGAGCCTTATTACCCCCTTCTTTCCGTAGCACTTCCAAGAAGGCCGCCGGGCCCAGCAGCAGCTGGAAAGTGGCTTCAAGCAGCTGGAGAATGTGAGTTTGTGCATGGAGAGAAGAGGGGCACTGGCCTTGAGCAGTGGGGTGAGGGTGGCTGATCCATGGAGGTACCCCCTTGGTCTGGCCTGGTCCCCCACCTCCACTGTGGGTTTCCCCCTCCATGTGCTGGGTGACTTCCCACCTGTCCCTGAAACCTTAGTTGGTGGCTCCTTCATGCCGGTCCTGTCCTCTACACAGAGTAAGCGTAAATTTGAGCGGGACTGCCGGGAGGCAGAGAAGGCAGCCCAGACAGCTGAGCGGCTGGACCAAGACATCAACGCCACCAAGGCTGATGTGGAAAAGGTGCTTGTGCAGTCTGAGGCAGGCTTGAGGGGGGGGCAGGGCCCAAACCTAGCAGTGACCCCTGCTTTCATATTCCTCAGGCCAAGCAACAAGCCCACCTTCGGAGTCACATGGCAGAAGAAAGCAAAAATGAGTATGCGGCCCAACTCCAGCGCTTCAACCGAGACCAGGCTCACTTCTATTTTTCCCAGATGCCCCAGATATTCGATGTGAGTGTTCCAAACTCACAGCCCCACCTCCCCCCCAAACTCTAAAATTAACCAACTCCTACACATTTGTTGAAACCCCAGCTGCAATGCCCTAATCTCTAAATTGAAAGAGAATTAGAAATGAATAGTCACAGTGCACTCTGCCTTTTCTCAAGCTATTCGTTCTGCCTGGGTTGTCTTTCTTTCCTTTTGAAACTTCTATTTATTCTTCCAAGCCCCAGCAACTACCCCTCAGGAAGATCTTGAATTTCCCTTCTATTATAGCCTTCTGCTCTGTGCTCTGTCCCAACCCTTGGCCTGGTAATATGTGTGCTGGGTCTGCTTTTCCTTCAGATCCCTGGCTTTATATTCACCTCCTTTGAGAAGCCTTTCATCATTCCCTAGGCAAGGGTTGGGGGAGTCCTCAAATTCCCCTCTGAAATCTCCCTGGCTCCATGTTTCTTCTCTTACCACATTGAGCTGGAAGTCTCTCTGTTCGAGTTTGTGTTTTCCTTGCCAGACTGGGCTTGGGGCTGGGGCCAGTGTGGGTCTCCATCATGTATGTGGAGTGAATCCCTGCCACCAGCCCCTCCATCAGCACCCTCTGAGAAGCCTGCACCCTCTAAGAAGCCCGCACCCCCTGTCCCTGCAGAAGCTTCAAGACATGGATGAACGCCGGGCCACCCACCTGGGGGCTGGGTACGGGCTCCTGTCGGAGGCTGAGCTGCAGGTGGTACCCATCATCGCCAAGTGTTTGGAGGGCATGAAGGTGGCCGCCGAAGCTGTGGATGCCAAGAAAGTGGGTGGCAGGTGGAAGGAGGGGCTGGAGGGGGCCCGGGGGCCAGGTACCCCGTCTTGCCCCTGACTGCCCCCACCCCAATCCCATCCCCCAGGACTCCCAGGTCCTAATTGAGTTGCACAAGTCAGGCTTTGCCCGCCCGGGCGACGTGGAATTTGAAGACTTTAGCCAGCCCATGAACCGCGTGCCCTCAGACAGCAGCCTGGGTACCCCCTCGGATGGCCGGCCAGAGCTCCGAGGCTCGAGCCGCAGCCGGGCTAAGCGCTGGCCCTTCGGCAAGAAGAACAAGGTGGGGGCCGTGGGCCCTTGGGGTGGAAAGGATGGGCGTGAGTGGGGACAGCAGGGGCCCCAACTGAGTCAGCCCCAGCCACCGGAACGCTGAGTCCCGGGCAGGAATTTTCCTCTTGGCTGCTGGCCCGGGCTGGAGGGAAGGAAGGCGGCCGGGCGATTGGCCTGGGAGTCCCCCGAGGCTGAGTAGGGGGGGTAAGGAGGGGGTGCCTGTGGCGTCTGTCTGCTGCTTCTCAGGATGCTGGGAGAAGACCTGCTTGGGAGATTCAGGGCTGGGTGAAGGCTTGGGACACCCAACCTCAGGAGACCCCCCGAGTCTCTCCACTCCATTGATGGCTTTCTGGGCCCCCAGCCTCAGGCTGTTTTCTCTTGGGATTTTTGGCTTTCAACGGCAGGCACATACCTGGATACTTGTGGCTTAAACCTCTGGCATCCTCCTCTCCCAGCTAGTTTATACCTTTGATTCCACTTTGGGTCCCTCTTGACATATTTTTTGGCACCTCTCTTTAATCGATACGTGCAAACCCCCCAGCTTAAACCCCAGCTGTAACCCTTTTGGTATTTCATGCCTTTGAGCCTTCTCTCAATCTTGCCCTTGACCTCTGTGGCCCCGTATTTGTCTAAGACCTTGATTTCTTCCTGCTTCTCCCTCCACCTTCTAGACTGTGAGCCCGGAAAGCTGGGGGTGTTGGTGGACAGATACATAGGATGCAAGAGGCTTGGCAGACATGGGGGGAGGGAGGGGGCCGGCCTTCTGGCTCACAATCTAACGCCCTCCCACCAGCTCCCAGATTTTTGTGTTGCTCTTTGCATGCATTTTCTGTGTGTGATTGTGCATCTTAAGTTGTGGTTTTCTTACTTTTTTTTTTCTTTTCTCCATTTGGTTTTTTTTGTTTTTTGTTTTTCCTTTTTTCTTTATCGTGTCCACCCGTCCGTCCGTCCGTTCATCCGTCCTTGTTTTCTACATCCACCCACCCCTCCTGACCCATGCCATCCCTGGCCCCGGCCGGTAGCCACGCCCCCCACCCCTCTCCCCACTGGGGGGCCCCCTGCCCTCGGCATTACCTAACGGACCCCCGTCCCCCCGCTCCGGCCTCGACCCTTTGGCCATACTGAGTGAGATCAGTAAGTCGGTCAAACCGCGGCTAGCATCCTTCCGCAGCCTTCGAGGCAGCCGTGGGGTAAGTGAGGCGCCCTGGGAAGGAGGAGGGGGCGGCCCCAGCCCGCCCAGCGGCCGGGTGGCGGGACCCTGGGCTCGCTTCCTGCCGCTGGCTGGGCCCCCTCCGTCCATGGCCCCCACCTGGACCTGCTTTGCTCTGTGCATGGCCTTTGCCCCCCAAGAACCTTGGGTGGGGAGGAAGGTGGACTTGGTGTGTCTTAGGAGTGTCTTAGAGCCCGCGAGCTCAGCCTCTGTGTTCCCAAACTCAAGTCTTCTTCCATCTTGCAGACGGTGGTGACCGAGGATTTCAGCCACTTGCCCCCAGAGCAGCAGAGAAAGCGGCTTCAGCAGCAGCTGGAAGAACGAAACCGTGAACTTCAGAAGGAGATTGACCAGAGGTGAGGTGAAAGGGTGGGACAAAGGGAAATAATAGATGAAATTTCATCAAAATGCTACTCGAAGGTCTCTCCAACAAACCCTGGGGTCCCGATGGGTTTACCTGTGATTCCTACCACGCTTATGAGAAACAGTTGCTTCCCATCTTACAGAAGTCATTCCAACAAACAGAAAGAGTGAAACCTGCTAGCTCGTTGCCGAGGTTGGTGCACTTGCACTTCTAAAATTGAGCTAGTGGAGTTCCCGTCGTGGCTCAGTGGTTAACGAACCTGACTAGCATCCATGAGGACGAGGATTTGATCCTTGGCCTCGCTCAGTGGGTTCAGGATCTGACATTGCCATGAGCTGGGGTGTAGGTCGCAGATGCGGCTCAGGTCCCGTGTTGCTGTGGCTATGGTGTAGCCCCGAAGCTACAGCTCTGATTTGACTCCTAGCCTAGGCATCTCCATATGCCGCAGGTGCAGCCCTAAAAAGACAAGAAGACAAAAATAAATAAATAAAAATTGAGATAGCAAGAATTCAAGAAAATAAAATTATGGGCATATTTAATTCACTTATGATCTTAGATGCAAAATCCTACCCAAGCAATTCCAATGGCATATTGAAAAATAATAATACATCATGTGGTGGTGATGATTGCACAGCAGCATCAGTGAATTTAATGCCACGGAACTGTATGCTTATAAATAGCTCAAACCAGAAACTTTATATTACGTCTTTTTTTTTTTTTTTTTGCTTTTTAGGGCCGCACTCGCAGCATATGGAGGTTTCCAGGCTAGGGGTCAAATCGGAGCTGTAGCTGCCAATCTACACCACAGCCACAGCAATGCAGGATGTGAACCACATCTGCAACCTGCACCACAGCTCATGGCAACACCAGATCCTTAACCCACTGAGCAAGGCCAGGGATCGAACCTGCATCCTCAATGGATGTTAGATTCTTTAACCGCTGAGCCACAACGGGAACTCCTATGATGTCTATTTTATTGCAATAAAAAATATTAATGAAAAGACCAAAAAAAAAATCATGATCAGTTGGGTATTAGCCCAGTAATGCAAAGATGGTTCAATATCAAAAAAAGTCTAGTAGTTTCACTACATAAATTGTCTATAAGAAGAATGCATATGGTTATTCATTTAATAACTTAAAACACTTAAAATCTTAACAATAAAAAAACCTGCCAGATTAAAAAAAAAAAGAAAATCTTTACTCAGTCTTTCCAAGCAACAAGATTCTCTTCCCAGTCCTCTTACATAATAAGAATGACGTCTGCCACTTGTGGACAGGCGGCCAAATTATATTTTGCCGTTTGCCCAGAACCTCTTGTACAGGACGGCTTTTATTGGTATAAAGTTCCATGCAAGAACCCTATCATTCCTGAGTTTTTATGGTGTGGGGATTGCGGGTGCATATTCTGGAGTCACGATGGACTGGCCTTGAATTCTAGGTGTTTTCAGGCCTCAGTTTCCTCTTCTGTGATGTACGTCAAGTATTAGGACTGGAAAGAAGTTGAACCCAGGTTGAACATATTCCAAAGGTCTGTGCTTGTAGCCATTCCTGTGTATATAGGCCTGGAGGAAATAGGGACCCAGGACTAATGATTATAATAATAATAACACCTAGCATCTATAGTGTCAGGGTATGCCAGGCACTATTCTAAACTCCTTACATAGATCATTAGAACTCCTGTTTTCCTGAGAGACTGAGCAGAAGTGAGATCCTGATCGTTGAATGCCCAGTGGGGTTCATGGTATGTAGTACTCACTCAATGTCTAGCTCAATAAATAAAGGCACTCTTCCAATCTTACACAACTCTCATGAGATAGGTATAGATATATAGATGTCATGTTTCCTTTATTCTTGACTACGCCCACAGCACGAAGAAGTTCCCAGGCCAGGGATTGAACCTGAGTCACAGCAGAGACCCAAGGCACAGTGACAACACCAAGTCCTTAACCACTAGGCAACCAGGGAACTCCACCATTATTCTTATTTTTAAGGCAAGCATATTATGGGGTTCCCTGGTAGCCTAGCGAGGTAAGGATCTGGCATTGACACTGCTATGGCTCGGGTCCCTGATGTGACTCCAGGTTGATCCCTGGCCTGATCCCTGGCTTGGAATTTCCACCTGCCACAGGCTTGGCCAAAAAATAAATAAGACAAGCAACTTCATGCAAACTCCCACAGCTAGGAAATGCCCACCGTGGGATTTGAACCCAGGCCGTGAAGCCCTGGCTGAGCTCCTTGACACCGAGCCCGAGCCTGTTATTTTTTGTTGCATCACATGAGATTTTTTTTCTCCTCTGTCTGTGTCATCCTAGGGAAGCCCTGAAGAAAATGAAGGACGTATATGAGAAGACACCTCAGATGGGGGACCCAGCCAGCTTGGAACCCCGCATCACAGAAACCCTAAACAACATTGAACGGCTGAAATTGGAAGTACAGAAGTATGAGGTCAGGGAAGACCCTGGGGAGGGGCGGGGCCGGCGGGCCTGGCTGAGTCACTGCCTAGGGGACAGGGAGGTGCTGGGGGTGCTCCAGCTGTTTCTCATCACCGCCTTGGGTGTGCATGGCTGATCGCAGGAAACCTCCAGGGCCCAGAATGGGCTAACCCTGGAGGCCTGCCCTGGAGCTGACGGTGGGGTCCCTTCCTCCCAGGCTTGGCTGGCAGAAGCCGAGAGCCGGGTCCTAAGCAACCGAGGGGACACCCTGGGCCGGCACACTCGGCCCCCAGACCCCCCAGCCAGCGCCCCGCCAGACAGCAGCAGCAGCAACAACGGATCACAGGATAACAAGGAGAGGTGAGCAGGGAGGCCAGAGTGTGTGTCTGCATCCGGGCCCAGGAGTGATGAGGAGGGGTCCTGTCCTCACCGGCTTTGCCCTCTCCAACCAGCTCTGAAGAGCCCCCTGCAGAGGAGGGTCAGGATGCTCCCATCTACACGGAGTTTGATGAGGATTTTGAAGAGGAGCCCGCATCGCCCATAGGCCACTGTGTGGCCATCTACCACTTTGAAGGTAAGGACAGCCTGGGTGGCGCATCGGTGGCTTCGGGGACAGCATTTTTGGCTAGGCTCTGTTTAGGTTCACCTTGAGCAGATCTGAGCCCACCGCCACCCCCCACCCCCCACCCCATGACAGGGTCCAGCGAGGGCACCATCTCCATGGCCGAGGGCGAGGACCTTAGTCTCATGGAAGAGGACAAAGGTGACGGCTGGACCCGGGTCAGGCGGAAACAGGGAGGTGAGGGCTACGTGCCCACCTCCTACCTCCGTGTCACGCTCAACTGAACCCTGCCAGAGGCGGGAAGAGGGGGGGTTGTTGGCTGCTGCTTCTGGGCCATGGGGGGCCCCAGGACCTACGCACTTTATTTCTGCCCCCGTGGCTTCGGCTGAGACCTGTGTAACCTGCTGCCCTCCCCCCCACCCTGCCCCAGAGCCCCCACCCAAGGGACCCACTGTGCCTTCCACCATCGATGTACATACTCATGTTTCCCATCTTTTCTTCCTGCCACTCGGCTGGGGCCATTTTGTTTTATATAAAACAATTATGAAAAGCTCTTACAGTCTGTGTCCTATTAGGAGATTCTGATACTGGGGCTGGAGATTCAAACACCACCCTCCCAACGGCGGCACCAGGAAGGAGGAAGGGAAGGTGAACTTGGGCACACCTTGGCATCCCCTGCCCCTTCCTGGGGGGTTGGGTGTGTTGATAGGGAGGAGGGTGCCAGATGTCACCCCTTTGGTGTTCTGCTATAGCTCACTGAGAACAGGTCACACCTGTTGAGCCCCTACTGTGTGCCAGGCATTTTCCACCCATGATCTCATTCGAATGCTGAGCTTTAATCCCCATGACAACCCCTGGAAAGTACACAGTCTCACTTTTATGTTGAAGGCGGGGATAGAGAGAGAGGTCAAGTGATCTGCTGGAAGTCACACAGCATTTAAAATGGATTTAAACTCTGGCCTCTTACAGATCTGCGAGTTCTCTTTAACATTCAAAGCCTCACATTCACCACTTGTGGGATATGTTGAGGGGGGTGTGGGCATGGGCGGTGAGAAAGGGCATTCAGAACCTCCAGACGTCGGGTCTTCTCATAGGCGGAAGCAGGCTGCCCTCCCTTAGGATTCGTGCGCAGTTTTAGGGTGCAGGGTGCGTTCTTGCAAACCAGGACCCGTCCCTTCTGTGAAGCTGGGTGCAGGTCCCACTGCATTTGGCTGCCTGAGGACACTGGGGATCCCTGGAAGACTGGGTATCGCCGCGTGAAGAAGTGGATCTGTGCTTTCAAAGGTCAGGCTCCAGGCGCTGCGACAGGACACTGAGGACGTGCTGGAACTTGTCGAGACGTGTGACCCACGGTGCCCCAGCCCCTCTGCTTCCCCAGAGCAGCCTCCGCAAGAAACCGGTGGTCAGGGCCTCTTTCAGCTCAGGGTTGGGCTGGAATCCTGAGGGCGGAGCCAGGTTAGCTGGAGGCGTGGCCAGGCACCTGCCTTACCCTCTGACAACTGCCTGGTCCCCTTGGGACTTTGACCCAGCAGGGGCCAGGAGGGATTCTGTCCCAGGTTATCCGGACTACTGGGCAAGGTTAGCGGGGAGGGGGCTCCTGGGTCTCTGCAGGGAGTGGGATGGGGGTGGCTAACGGGCCCAGTGGAAGCGGGCTCTGCCAGGAGTGCATGGGAGCAGTCTGTTCCAGGTGCAAGATCCTGGTGGCCCCACCTTAGGGCTTGTGCCTGGAGATGGAGCTGCCCCGGGGGGCGGGACTTGGGGTCCAGGCTACCCTATGCGACAAACCTGTGGGGGTGGGGGTGGAGTTGGGCCTAGTTGGAGGGAGAAGAGTGCTAAGTGAAGGCAGGAACTACCCAGGTGGGAGATTCTGGAAGCTGGGCTGCCCCAGAGAGGTGTGGCTCTGAGCTCAGAGGGAGCGCAGTACCATCAGGTTGAAGGACTGAATCATTTTGGGGGGATCGAGATCCTCTGGAGGCAGGACCTTCCCAAGTGTGAGAGAGTGGGACTCTGCGGGCGTGGCTCTGGGGGGATAGGGCCGCCCTTTAGGGGCGGACGGCACCATCTGGTCTATTGCAGCATGCTTGAGTCGAGAAACACCCACCCAGGGCGGGGCCGTCTCAATTTGGGTGGGGCCCTCAGTTTGGGAGGTGTAGCGGGAGGCTCTAGTCCCTGGGCCGGTGGGTTTGGGGGTACCGGGCTAGAGCATACGGCGTGTTCCTAAAGTCAGGATCCTCTGGCAGCCGGGCGCAGATGGGGCGCTCACCTCGCAGGCGCCGGGCTGTCGCCTCGCGGAATCTGGGCGCGTCCCGGGCCATCTGACGCGCCCGGTCCAGGGTGCGCAGCAGCCGCTCGCAGCTCTCGTCCAAGGGCCCCGGGACTTCCTCGCCCTCCAGCAGGCGCACCACGGGTGCCACGTGCGGCAGCGCCACCTCGCCCGGGTCGCAAGGTCCTGTTGGGGTAAGGGTCTGGGCTGGGCTAGGGGCAGAGGGTGGGTCCTAGGGTGAAGTGGGTGCGCCATACATTGGGCCGAAACACCCTAGGACAAAAGCAAGGGGTGGAGTTTGGGTCAGATACGAAGTCTAGAGCAGGACCGAGTCAGGGGAGGGGCCCAGGGAAGGGGCGGAGCCTAGGAGATAGTGAGGGCGGGGCCTAGGGATCTGGTCCTGGACCTAGCCTCGCACAGAGGGCGGGGGCTAGGGCGAGGGGGCGGGGCCTTGGACCCAAACAGCCGGCTGAATGTAGGGCGGAGGTGGAGCAAAGGACAGAAACAAGGGGTGGATTTTGGCTGGAAAGAGACCCAGAGGCCAGAGAGCCTAGCACAGAGCTGGATGGGAGTCAGGGACCAGGCCTAAGGCGCGGAGTGGGGTACTAAAACCCCCGCGGGGCTTAGAACCGGATTGAGGTCCTGATTAGAATTACCACTTATCTAAAGATGCCACTCACCGGTGCCCTCATCCAGCGTCCGCATTAGCGGCTTCAGCTCCTGCTCGAAGGCCAGCGCAGCCTCCGTGTGGCTCCTCCGGAGCTGGCGCCACGTGCGTTCCAACCGCGACACCTGGAAGAAGAGACCCGAGCCCGCCTTCTCTCCACTCTTCCCCATCACTTGCTCTCTGGCCTCGTCCCGCATCCCTGCTTCCTACGCACCTGGGGCATGAGCAAGGCGCCCATGACCGCAGCCAGTCCGGGCAGGTCCCCCGCCACCCCTGGCCGCAGCGCCAGAGCCAGCTCCACCAGGCCCTTCAGGGCGGCAGCGCGCTCCTCCAGCGGTCCCGCGCAGCCCAGCACTGCCAGCGCCCCCGCCAACGCCAGCGTCTCGAGCCTGCAGAGGCGGAGGGCAAGGTTCTGGAGGCCGTGGCGGGGTTTGCGATGTGGGGGTGAGGAGGGAGAGCAGGTGACACAGCTCATCTCCCCTCCTCCCTGGGGGGCCGTGAAAGGGGGGGAGGTTGAGGACCCTAGGGATTTTAGGTGGCTGCCTTACCTCTCCAGCAGTTCCAACCTCAGGCGATGTCCATGGGGAAGAGTGAGCAGCTCCAGACCAGAGGCAACCCCCATGGCGCCCCGCTGAGCCTTGGTCACCCCCAGGAGGCCTGTCGCCTGGCGGTGGGGGAGGGGTAAGAGTAGGGAGTTCAGAGGAGCAGAATGAGTAAATGGGTATGAGGTGAGACTGGGCCATGCCCTGGCTTCAGCCCTACCTGGTAGGGGACCCACCTGGCAGTCCACCAATAGCAGGTGGAGGGCAGTGCTCCCAGGATGGTGCTCCAGGAACAGGCCACGGAGAATGCGCAGGGCTTTAGGTTCCAGAGGCCGATTCTGGGGGCCCAGCAGGCAGGAGAGGTTGTCAGGGGGACAGAAAGAGACCTCACCCTGTGGTCTTGCAAAACATCTTTGCTCCTCCTCCTCTTCCTCTTCATTGGCCTCCCACCATGGTGCCTCTGGCTCTGGGCAGCTGTGGCCAGGGGGTGTTCCATGGACCCTAGGCACTCGGGGCACCAGCTCACAGTACGTTGGGGAGCGTCCAGAGGCATCAGGCAGCATCAGTGAAGGTGTTCGAGGTGGCTTGGTTGGTGCCTTGGCATGAAGCTGCCCATCGGAGGCCCTCAGGTTGTCACCAATGGACCCCAGGAGAGCTGGAGTCTTTAGCAACACAGGGTCACTTCCTGTCCGAGGCAATGCAGATGCGGGCACAGTGGAGGCTCCTGGGGGTCACACAAGAGAGGGTAAAAGAGGTCCACAGAGAAAATAGCTGGTTGGGGCTTTGTGGGGTACCAACCTCCAGGTTCATTCACTCGTTCAGCCAATAACCAGGTACCCCACCTAACCTGGCGCAGCTTTGGACTTGAACGACTTCACCAAAACTCCTCTAGCCCATATGGAGTTTTGCAAATTCTGAATGCTAAATTTTAAATTTGAATTCTTTGTTCTTGCCCCTCGGTTCCTGCATTGCTATAGCTGTGGCATAAGCCAGCAGCTACAGCTCTGATTCAGCCCCTAGCCTCAGAACCTCCATATGCCGTGGGTGTGGCCCTAAAAAGCAAAAATAAATAAATAAATACTCACTCCCGTCTCCATACTCCTTACTCTGTTCTACTTTAATTTTTGCCCCAAAGCATACATAATTGACTAATTTTTGTTGTTCATGGTCCTTCTTCCTCTAAAAGGATGTTGGCTCCACCAGCGCAGGGATCTGTGTCATTCTTGTTCATTGATGTTATCACAGCACTTCATACAGTCTCAGGCATGTCACGAGACTTTGGGCGGAGGGCAGGGCCGACAAGGCAGTCAGGACACAAAGGGGACTCTTCCTTTATGTAGGATTATCAGGGTCGGCTGCTCTGATGAACTCATGTTAGATGAGAAGGAGGCAGTCAGGTAAAGGTAGGGAATGAGCTTTTTCCAGTGGTAAGAATAACAAGTGCAAAGGCCCTGAGGCCGGAACACATTCGGCAGGTTCCAGCAACTGTAAAAAAGACTGTGTGATTGACGTGAAGAGGGGATGTAGCAGGAGTTATTAGGTCAGCCATGGTTAGAGCATATAGGGCTCCTTGAAATAATCACAAACCCACATTTTATTTTCTTCTTCTTATTTTTGGCCACACCCACAGCATGCAGAAGTTCTGGGGCCAGGGATGGAACCTGTGCCACAACAGAGACCTGAGCCGCAGCAGTGACAATGCCAGATCCTTAACTTGAGCCAATAGGGAACTCTGGAACTCCATAAACACATATTTTTAAAAAAATTTTTTTACAAAGTTCCTGTATGTTTTTAAATTACTGTGACAACATGAAGAGTATTACCATCCCTTTTTTCCAAAAGGTTAAGTCCCCTGCTCAAGTTTGCTTAGGTAGAGCCTGGCAGAGCCATCCCTGAGCTCTGTGCTGCCCGGGAAGCCCCTTACCTGGTCCAGGGTGGTCTTCTGTTGGGTGCCCCACATGCTCCAAACCCACAGGCTGACTGTCACTCCGCTTCCTAGCCCTGGGGGAGCAGAGATGGGGGAGATGTGTAGTCCTATTCTGAGCAGGGTCACCCCCGACAATGCTCAGAAAATCTTACATCCTTGGATCCCAACCGGGGGCTGGTCATTCCCCCAGGGGCACTTGACAGTGTCAGGAGATATTTCTTGGTCATCACAACTAGGGCGTGGGGTAAAGAGGATTCTACTGATATCTAGTAGACAGAGGTCAGGGATGCTGCTCAACATCTTTTTTTTTTTGTCTTTTTGCCTTTTCTAGGGCCGCTTCCACGTCATATGAAGGTTCCCAGGCTAGGGATCGAATCGGAGCTGTAGGCACCGGCCTGCACCAGAGCCACAGCAATGCGGGATCCAAGCCGAGTCTTTGACCTACACCACAGCTCATGGTAACGCTGGATCCTTAACCCACTGAGCAAGGCCAGAGGTCGAACCCACAACTTCATGGTTCCTAGTCGGATTCGTTAACCACTGAGCCTCGACGGGAACTCCGCTGCTCAACATCTTATGATGTGCAAACAGCACCTTATAACCATGAATAATCTGGCCTAGGGAGCTCCCTAGTGGTCTAGTGCTTAGGACAAGGCACTTTCACTGCTGTGGGCCAGGTTCAATCCCTAGTCTGGAACTGAGTCTCAAATCAAGCCACTTCATGCTGTGGCCAAAAAAAATATTTTTAACTTTTTTTTTCTTTAGGGCCGCACCTATGGCATATGGAGGTTCCCAGGCTACGGGTCCAATCAGAGCTACAGCTGCTGGCCTGGGCACAGCAACGCCAGATCTGAGCCGTGTCTGCGACCTACACCACGGCTCACGGCAACGCCAGATCCTCAACCCACTGAGTGAGGCCAGGGATCAAACCCACAATCTCATGGTTCCTAGTTGGATTCCTTTCCTCTGCATCACGACAGGAAGTCCTTTCTTTTAAATTTTAAAAAGTGGAGTTTTTGTTGTGGTTCAACCAGATCAATGGTGTTTCTGCAGTGGCAGGAACATGGGTTCAATATCCAGCTTGGTGCAGTGGGTTAAGGATCTGGTGTTGCTGCAGCTGTGGTGTAGGTTATAGCTCTGGCTTGGATTTGATCCTTGGCCCAGGAACTTCCATATGCAGCCAAAACAGAAAAAGCGAAAACAACAACAACAAAAGAATAATCTAGTCTCAAATGCCAATTGTGGATAATGCTCAGGTAGAGAACACTGGGGGTTACTGGGTGTCATCTAGGAGAGAGGGAGCCTGTGAGTACCTGAGTGGCTCTGTCTGGGCTGGGCTTTCTGAAAGGCTGTTCTCACTAAAGCTGCGTCGAATTGGTCCTTGTCGCATCACTGGCCTAGAGGCCACAGCCCCCGTGGCCTGGGACAGTGGACGCTGGCCAGTCACATAGCTGCGCACCAGGGCAGGCAGGCTTGGGAAACGCTCATCCTCCAGCTGAAAGAGGGCTGTGGGCCGGCCTGGCCGGGGACGCAGGGTCACTCGGAGCACCTCAAAGTGTAGGGCTGAGCCCCGCCAGCGGCAGGAGATCACAGGGTGGCCCCCTCGGGACCCGGATGCCCGAACTAAGAAGTCACCATCTTGCTGGAGAAGAGCCTCAGCCTTCTGGGGGTGGAGGAAGAGGGGGGGGGGGCGGGTTAGGCATGAGCCCATTATCAGTAGTTAATGATGACTCCCCACCATCACTCCCCCTACCCAAGAAAAGCCACCCTGGATACTGGATAGTTTTGTGCCAAACCATTTCTTTTCTCATGTAGCCTCTGGACTACATTTCCCCGGCTCCCTTGCAGTTAGAGTCATCATGTGATAAGATCTGGCCAATGGAATGAGGGAAGAAGTGCTCTGGGGAATTTCCAGACCCGGCCCATAAAACCCTCCTGTACAATCCTACAGGTTCTGTCCCTTGTCAGCTGATGTCCCCAAAGCCCTGGGGAATGGAGGAGGTACAAGATGGACAAGACTTGGATCTGACTCATTTTGGAGCTCTGCATCTCCACTCCTCAAACACCTTGGACTGTGACATGAACTAGCCCTTAAATGTTTATCAAGTCTGGCTGGTGACATCTTGGGACTGTTTGTTACAGCCACTATCTGACACTGACTAATGCAACTTCCAACTTGAGGACATGCGCTGAGTTTGCTATGAAATGTGGCTCCCAGAAAAGCCATTAGCTAGATCCTTCCAAACAGACCGTGACCTTTAAATCCACCTTTATAAAAATAGTCAAGCAATTTTACACCAGTCATGGTGGCTGGTGTGAAAACAGGAGCCTAGGATCATAACATCAGAGAGGGGCAAAGCAGAGCTGGTGTTGGGGGCTGGGGACTGGATAATTTGTTCAACGGACACATGTACACACCTTATTATGTGCTAGGCACTGTTTTGGGTGTAAAATGTATGAACTCACTTCATCCTCTTTTTTTCTTTCTTTCTTTTTTTTTAGGGCCACAGATGCAGCATATGAAAGTTCCCAGGCTAGGGGTCCAGTTGGAGCTATAGCTGTTGGCCCATACCACAGCCACAGCAACTCAGGATGGGAGTGGCATCTATGACCTACACCACACCTCGCAGCAATGCCAGAACCCACAGAGCGAGGCCAGGGATCGAACCTGTGTCCTCATGGATACTAGTTGGGTTTCTTACTGCTGAGCCACAATGAGAACTCCTGCCTCTCATAATTTGAGTGGATTGCCAGAGTCCTGGGACTCCTGAAGGTGGCCCTTAAGTTAGAGATGAAGGTGAGGAGCCTTGTATTAAGAGGGAGATGGGGTCCAGGAGGGACACAGGATGCCTGGGATCCACAGAGAGAGAGACAGCAGAACCAAGGGGTGGTTTGAATGGTCATTAGGCCCCTCTTCAATCCCTGTTGCCATCCTCAACACCATCTCAAAGGAAGGGATAATTTAAACCCAAGAAGTGACTTGCCACACCAACCAAGCTTCAAGACAGTCCCTAGCCTCCCAGCCACCCCTTCCAATAGACCTTGACCCTAAGCCCCTCATCTGGGTCCCCAGAGTCCCCACTAAGTCCAAGGTGGGAAAGACTCCCATCAGATGTACTGAGGTGCTGTAGGAGGCAGGGGTACCTGGCGGGACAGGGGGCCATGGTACCAGGATTGACCAGCCAAGTCCTCTCCATCCTCTGGCACCTGCATGGAGCTCTTGGGGGCAGAGGGTGCAGGGGCTGTGCTTTGTACTTCCAGCAGGTATCAGTCTTCCTCATCTGTAAAATAGGAATAATTATTCTTTCTTTCTGAGTGGCTGGGTCAGCCCTTTCCACATCTCTCATAGTTTTGAAGACAGCAGCCCACATCCTATCAAGTCTTAACAGACAACTCTCTCTCTATATGTATAAATATATATTATATTTTAGAGCAGTTACTTATACTCAGATTCTATCTATCTATCTATCTGATCAGTTTAAAACTGAGTTATGAGTAACTTTTTTATTTTTTTGTTTTTGGCTGCCCTGCAGCATATGGAGTTCCCCAGCTGGGATCAGATCCAAGCCGAAGTTGCAACCTACACCACAGCTGCAGCAATGCCAGATGCTTTAACCCACTGTGCCAGGCTGGGGGATTAAACCTGTGTCCTGACGCTGCAGAGACACCACAGATCCTGGTGCACCATAGCAGGAACTCCAAGTAACTTTAATTTAGAATAGGCTATGGTTTCATGGAACGAGTCATGCATTTACTGGGATTCTTGCAAAGGGAGAAGACTTTCACATCACTTTCAAATGTAATGCAATTTTTTTCTGCCCTTTTTTTTTTTTTTTTTTGGCCTCTCCTGCAGCATGTGGAAGTTCCACCAGGGATTGAACCCTTGCCACAGCTGTAACCACAGCTACAGCAGTGACAACACAAGATCCTTAACCTGCTGAGCCATGAGAGAACTTCTGTAATGCAATTTTTTTGTCTTTTTGCCTTTTTCTGTTGTTGTAGTTGTTGTTGTTGTTGCTGTTGCTATTTCTTGGGCCGCTCCCGCGGCATATGGAGGTTCCCAGGCTAGGGGTCGAATCGGAGCTGTTGCCACCGGCCTACGCCAGAGCCACAGCAACGCGGGATCCGAGCCGCGTCTGCAACCCACACCACAGCTCACGGCAACGCCGGATCGTTAACCCACTGAGCAAGGGCAGGGACCGAACCCGCAACCTCATGGTTCCTAGTCGGATTCGTTAACCACTGCGCCACGACGGGAACTCCCTGTAATGCAATTTTTAATTCAGGGAGTTCCCTGGTGGTCTAGGGGTTAGGATTCAGTGCCTTCACCACTGCAGTGTGGGTTCAGTCCCTGGTCTGGGAAATGAGACTCCACATCAAGTCGCAGCACGCTGCAGACAAAACAAAACAAAACAAAACAAAAAAACCCCAAAACAAACTAAAAAAAAGGTTTTTTAATGCAGATGACATATGCTCTGTTTTGTAGAAATTTGATTAAAGAATTCACAAACTGGGAGTTCCCGTCGTGGCACAGTGGTTAACGAATCCGACTAGGAATCATGAGGTTGTGGGTTCGATCCCTGCCCTTGCTCAGTGGGTTAACGATCCGGCGATGCCATGGGCTGTGGTGTAGGTGGCAGACACGGCTCGGATCCCGCGTTGCTGTGGCTGTGGTGTAGGCCAGGGGCTGCAGTTCCTATTCGACCCCTAGCCTGGGAACCTCCATATGCCGCAGGAGCGGCCCAAGAAATGGCAAAAAGACCAAAATAAATAAATAAATAAATAAAAATAAAGGCGTTAGTTAAAAAAAAAAAAAAGAATTCACAAACCAATATTCTTAGGGCACCCATTCTGTGCCTGGCACCCATTCTACTCGCTAGAAGTGAACGGAATAGAACAGAATTCCTGCCCTTAGAGATGTTCTAACTGGGAAGACATGATTAGGAAGATAAATAAATAGATGAATAGCCACAGAGTAGATCAGAGAGACCTAAGTGGGAAAAGGACACCAGGAATGGGATATGAAGATTCAAATGGTAGAGTTAAGGTTTTCCACAGGGTGGCCCAGGAAGGTCTCAATAAAGATTGGGAGATTTTACCATTTATTTTTTTATTTGAAGAAAAAAGTTTTTTTGGCTGCCCCCATGGCATATGGAATTTCCCGGCGGGAATGAATCCAAGCTGCAGTGAATCCAAGGTATGGCTGTGACCTACGCTGCAGGTGCAGCAACGCAAGATCCTTAACCCAAGGCACTGGACCGGGGATCAAACTGGTGCCTCCACAGAGAGGAGCTGGATCATTCACCCACCAAACTACAGCAGGAACTCCCCAGATTGGGAGAAAATTGAGGGATCAAGTCAGGTGGTTCTCAGGGTGAAAGAAACTCCAGGCTGTGGGAGAAATTTAATTTACCAAAGTCCATAGCATCTCAGCCACCTATGTGCATGCTCAAGGATTTTTTTTTTTTTTTCAGGGCCGCATCTGTGGCATATGGAAGTTCCCAGGCTAGGGGTTGAATTGGAGTTGCAACGGCGGGCCTACACAATAGCCACAGCAAATCGGGATCCAAGCTGAGTTTTCGATCTACACCACAGCTCACAGCAATGCCAGATCCTTAACCCGCTAAGAGAGGCCAGGGATCAAACCCACATCCTCATGGATACTAGTTGGGTTCTTAACCTGCTGAGCCACAACAGGAACTCCTCAAGGATTCTTCGGTTGCACAGAAATCTAACCCAGGAGTTCCCTGGCAGCCTAGTGGTTAAGGATCCAGCATTGTCACTGCTGTGGCGTGGGTTCCATCCCTGGCCCTGGGAACTTCTGCATGCCCTGGGCTCGGCCAAATTTTTTTTTAATCATTAGGGAAAAAACCTAACTCATACATGGCTTTCCAATGTAATGCCATTTTTTAAGGACATTAAAAGTTCACATTTTTGTAGAAATGTCAGCAAACAGCAAGTAGGCATTTGCAGATTTTTTTATTTTGGAGCCAATCCATTTCATTATTATTGTGGTCAATCTCAGACAGTTTAGGATCCCGTTGATCATCACTCAGACCTCAGGCCCTGTGTGTCTCAAGGTTCTGCTGGAGAAAAATGCCCTGGATGGGAGAGAAGCTGGGGTTTACTTCTTGCTTCCCTGCCCACAAGGTCTCCAGGGTCTGGCAGGGTCTGCAGGGAAATAGCACCAGGATTCTTTTGACTTGAGTCAGCTGGGCTGAGGGCCTGAAATGGGCAGGAAGTTCCCAGACTGGCCCAAGGTGGCTTAAGGGGCGGGGAGCTGAGCAGAGCCCTGGCTCCAGGCGCCGCATACCTGAACGCCAGGTGTGTCTCCTGGATGCCTGTGCACTTCCTGTTTGTCAGCAGGGCCAGGCCTGGCCTTCATCTTAAGAGTCTCCTGGACTCCAGCTTCCTCTGTCTTATGTGCCCCTTAGTGGATGTGGCGGTGGGTCACTGACAAATCTCTGGTTAGTTCAGGGGGAGCTCAGCGTGGGCTCAGGTCAGCCACAGGCCAATTAAGTCATCCTCCTGCCCTGCATCCTTTGGAATAATTTCTGGATATCTGGGCAGGGGAGAGAGGAAAAGGGCAGAATCAGGAGAGGTGGATGGTAAGAAGAACACCTGGGGAAAAGAGGTAGGGGATTATTCATGCTCTAGGGATCACATACATGTAAAGAAAGGGACAGCCGCTCGGACAGAGACAGTTGGACAGAGGACTCAGATGTGAGCAAACACCGACTGGTTGAAGGCATACAGCATGCCAGACCCTGGAGAAACAGGAATGAATGAGACCAAGGCCCATCTGGTGGCCAAGACACACAACAAACAGAGACACAATGAATGAAGAAAATAATGTCTAAGGGTAAACAATGAAGATGATGAAACAGGGAGGTGTGATAAGGAAGGCAGGACAAGGCTGGCTGCCTTAGATAGGTAGCCCACCAGGTGACAAGGAAGCTGAGATCTCAGTGGAGGAGAGACAGTTATGCCAAGACGTGGAGAGAAAGCAGTCCAGGTGGAGGGTAGAGTACCTGCAAAGGCCTGGGGCTTGCTTTTTACATTTTATGTCAGCAGGGAGGCTGATGTGGCTGAGTGCTCTGAGCCAGGAGCTAAGTGGAGAGCAGTGAGGTCGGCAATGGGTGAGATGATGCAGGGACTGGAGGACTTCGAATTTTCATCTCAGCAGGATGGAAGGGGAGCTACGAAAGGGTTTGACCTGTACGAGGGGCACCATCTGATTTGTGCTTTAAAAAGATCGCTGGGGCAAAAGTGGAAGCAAGGAGGCACTCCATGTTGCACAGGAAACACGCTTGGAGGAGGACGCCCAGGTACATGGACACGCGTGAAGTACAGCCACCCAATCAGGTGACCCCTTTTACATTCCCGGACGCGCGTGGACAGACACCCAGATCTTTCCTGCGAGCCGGTGGCCCCACCTGAAAAAAAGAGGGCTCCCAACCCCAGTAATAAGCCGATCCTGGATCTGCCTGGGGCCCCTCACTTACCTGGGCCGGGACCCGCGGAGCTCCCAAGAACCTGAGGCCAGGCGGAAGCCTGAGGCTCTGAGGCTCCCCACCCCTCCCTCCCTGCCCCAGCCAGGTCCAGCCTTCACCAGCCGCGCCCGAAGGGAACCGAGCCCCATCACCTGGTCCCGCCTACTTAAAAACACTACCCCAGCAGGCCCCGCCCCTTCTTCAGCTGTACCTCCGGGGCTATCGCCCCGCCCTTTTGTTCTTGCTCCTCCTCCTCAGAAACGTCTTGGCGTTAACCACGCCCCCTTGGGAGGAAAAACCACCTTCCCATAGACCACGCCCCCTTGGGAACTCCTTAAGTATCTACCAGTGGGCCCCGCCCTCTCGGAACTTGCCCTGTCCTCCTCTGAGTGACCACGCCCACTCATTTCCTAGGCCCTCTTTCAGTTCCGCCCCTTACGACCCGGCCCCTTGATTCCGTTTAGGGCCTCGAGCTGGCCGTAAGCACCCCCGACCCCTGGGGACAGGGCATGGGGATTGTCTTCTAGCCCTTCCGGGTAGGGGCGGGGCGGCCCCTACCGGCCCTCTCGACCGGCTGGGAGTGACAGTGGCCGTGACGTAACGGGGTGCGCTTCCTCCTGACCGCCGCCCCCGGGTTTCCGGGAAGGAACCCCATTGAGGGTTTGTGTTTTGTGGAGAGAGATGCGGGAAAACACGACAGCTTCTCCCAGTAATCGGAAGTTGGAATTGATCAAAACTCTGGCGGGACGTGGGGGATAAACATTCGGGTGATTTCCTGGGTGGAGGGAAGGAGTGGAAGGGGGCTTCCATCATGCTGCCTGGAGACTAGCATGAGAAAGGTGGGAGGGATCCGGAACCAGAAAGAGGACGCTCTGGTCAAGTTTACTGAAGTCAGTAACAGAATTGAAAGCCACAGTGGCTGCTAACATTCATTAAGTGCTTACTGTATGCCAAGACTGTTACGCTTGTTGACTTTCGTCAATGCATTCCATTTTACATAGACCTCTCAATGAGATGGGTACTATTTTCATCGCCCCCACTTTCTGGATGCAGAAATTGAGGCATGCGGCAACGAAGTCGTTTGCCCAGGTTTGACACGGCTTGTGATTGGTCATTGGTCGAGGTGGGAATCAAGCCCAGAGCCCTGGAACGCTATCCTGTCCTCCTCTGAAACTGGCAGCCCCATCTCTGATCCCTACCATAATTGTAAACGGTGAAGATTACTGTCATTTTACAGATGAGGAAATTGAATAAAGAGCCATCGATGCTTGGGGATGAAAGTTTTGGTGCCTGTAGGACCGAAAATCTGGGAGTTTCCAGACTGGGCTTTCCCCCTTGTCAATGTGGAAGAGACTCCAGTCTCAAAACAGGCTGACTCGTGTCTTTTCCTTGACCCACTCTTGTCTGATTTTGGTACAGAGTAGGGGTATGTCCAGTGAAGGGGTATAGCGCCCCCTCGTGGTTACAATAATTAAAAAAGAAAATCCAAGGGGGGTACCTCCCTAAGGAGCTGTTCGCAGGGATTACTCACCTCCAGTGGAGTGAAGGTGGGGGGGGAGAGAAACCTCATAAACCATGATTTCAGGCAATAACAAGGGTTACAAAGACAGTAAATATTTGCTAAATGAGTGATGACTCTATCAAAGTCTATAAGGAGAGAGATGACAGGTGGCCAGGGCCATGGGGATAAATGAATGGATTTGGGATACATGTCAAAGGTAGAGCCAATGCTGTTTTCAACTATTCATTCATTCATTCATTCAACAAATATTTATAGAGTGGGAGTTCCCGTCGTGGCGCAGTGGTTAACGAATCCGACTAGGAACCATGAGGTTGCGGGTCGGTCCCTGCCCTTGCTCAGTGGGTTAACGATCTGGCGTTGCTGTGAGCTGTGGTGTAGGTTGCAGACGTGGCTCGGATCCCGCGTTGCTGTGGCTCTGGCATAGGCCAGTGGCTACAGCTCTGATTCGACCCCTAGCCTGGGAACCTCCATATGCCGCGGGAGCGGCCCAAAGAAATAGCAAAAAGACAAAAAAAAAAATTTATAGAGTGTGTATATGTGCCAGGTGCCGGGGGGCGATGGGAACCCAACATAAGAGACACAAATTTCTAAATATATCATAAAGAAATAATTATAATTAAATATTAGGTTAGTGGGATGGTGATCAGAGCCTGGTGGGGGGAAGTGGGACAGGGTGTGTTGGGGTGGGAAAAAGGCTGTGACTTGAAATGGAGAGGTTTGGGAAGGCTTCACTAAGAAGATGACCTTGAGCAAAGACTTGCAGGAGATGAGGGAGCTGGCTATGAAGTTGCCTATAGCAGATGACCAGCATGTGCAAAGGCCCTGTGGCAGGATTCTAGGGCAAGATTCTGAGGCGACCTGGTGTGTTGGATGAACACTTGAGGAGGCCCATTTGGCTGGAACAGAGCTGGGGGATGGGGATGGAGGCCATCCCAGGCCAGGGTAGCAAAGGATGGGGGCTGCACCCTGGTGGAGGTGGATGAGGGCGGGGTGAGAAGAAGGCAGACTTTGAGTCTGTTTCCGAGGTAGTCCTGCCTTTGGGTTAGGTAGAGAGGAAGGCAGCAGGCCTCGGTCTAGTCACTCTGTTTCCAGCCCAGGTGCCCAGGTGTTGAGTTGGTGGGGGAAGGAGGCCAGGTCCTGCTAGAAAGGGGCTGGGCTAGGCTAGGCTGCAGGTGCTCCCCCCGCCCCCACCCCCCCGCACCCCACGGCTCCTCCTCCTCCACCCCCTCTCAGGGCGACAGTTACAGGCAAAGAAGAGGAAGTGGTAGCTAGCTAGCAGAGGCAGGCGGGCAGGCGGGCGGGCGGAGGAGGCCGCGAGGGTGCGCGGGCCGGCTGGGCAAGCCAGCAGCCATGGAGCTGTGGCGCCAGTGTACCCACTGGCTAATCCAGTGCCGGGTGCTGCCACCCAGCCACCGCGTGACCTGGGAGGGGGCCCAGGTGTGCGAGCTGGCACAGGCTCTCCGGGATGGCGTCCTTCTGTGCCAGCTGCTCAACAACCTGCTGCCCCATGCCATCAACCTGCGAGAGGTCAACCTACGCCCCCAGATGTCCCAGGTGAGCCCGCCACTGGCCGGCCTGACAGAGGGTGGGAGGTGGGAGGCTCCCACCCAGGCCTGGCATCCTGGGGCTTAACCCACTGCACCTCTGGGCCTAGCACAGAGTATGGGGATGTGGTGGAGAGATTGTGGGGTGGCCCACCCCAGGGTCACGGGAATGGCTTAATAGGGTCCCAGTTTAGCCTACATCTAGGCTGAGAACTGGCAAAGTGGCGGTTAACGTCCCCAAGCCGCAGGCTGACTCCACTGGGGATTGAACCCCTAGATGGGGCTGTGTGGGGGTCTAGGAACCTCCTGGGTAGCCATAGGGGGTCTGAGGTTTTTGACTCTTTTGACCGCCCCCCACCCCAAGATTCTGGCTATGGGGGAGGTGCTTCCTCCGATTCCTTCCCCCACATGTGTCTCCTCCTCCTGGGCCCCTTCCTTCCCCTCACATCTTCCCCTTGGCTTCCTGCCTGGGCCCCGGGGCAGCGCAGGGCGGGTGGGGGGCTGTGGTCTTCCTAGCTCTGCCCACCCCCAGGGGCACACTGGGACGAGACCTGGTCCTGAGCCTGGAGAGCGGGTCCTGGGGTTTAGGGGAGCCTAGTAATAGCTGCTTTTTCTCTGTAGGGATTTTTACCAGGGCCCTGGGTCCAGGGGGAGGCGGATTTGACTGTGACCGCCCCCGGCTCAGGAAATATATTCAAATCCCTATTTGAATGTGGTTGGGTGGGGGAGGCAACTGGATTTGCTCTCTGTACCTTCTCTGGTTCCCTATGGCCTCCTGAGTGCTGGGTAGAAGTGATGTCTGCTGATGGCTGGGAGTTGGAGGTGTCCAGCCTGTCCTGGAGGTCTGAGGCGACACTTGCCATCCAGCCCTCAGGCCCTACCCTGGGATGGAAAGCTTGTCCTGGAGGCTCTGTGGGTTGGTGGGGGGGAACTTTCTGGAGATGGGAGGCGGGTGCCCTTGCCTCCTCTCTGGGCTGAGATGCCACGTGCGGAGGGGGGGAGGGGAAGTGTGATCAAGGAGTGAGCCCATGGGGGACCTTGGGGGTGTTTCCTGGCACAGGGCCATAGGTGGGAGTGGTGGGCTGTCCACCCTCCCTGAGCCTAGACAGGCTTCCTGAAAACGTGAGTGAACCCCAGGACCACCCCCCCTCCCCCGCCCCGGCCAGCTGCCCTGGCCACAGGCCATCCCAGATTTGCCTATGTTTGCTTGGTTCCTTCTGGCTTCCACACATAAGGAAGTAGCCAGCGGACCTGAGGTCCCGAGGCCTGCAGGCAGTCAAGATCCAGTGAGACTTCAAGAGCAGCTAATGCAAAAGTGGGTAGATTTAAGGATGAATTTCCAGCCCTGCCTGCATCTTTCCTACAGCTGGCTCTCTGATGAAGTGCAAGGGGGTGTGGCCTTAGTCTCTAGGAGAACAGCTGAAGGGTCCTGTCCACTGAGGATCCAGGCCCAGATCTGGCCCACAAGGTACTCCCAGACTGAGGGAGACAGGCATTGCCCAGCTCTGTATTGTCAGGACCAGGGTGGAGGGAGAAATCTTTGGGCTGGGAGCCCTGGAGCAAAGGCAAGAAAGACATTGCCTGGAGGAGTTGGGCTTTATCCAAGAGGGGACATTTGTGTTGGGTTTTGAAGAGTGCATAGGAGTTTTCTTATTGCTCTGGCTTCCAGCGCCTAGCTGTGTCAAGCTCTGCACAGGGCAGGGGTGTTCCCTGATCCTCCCTGGGAAATCTGGGAGTCTGGGAGCTCTATTCCTTCCTGCCCTGAGCATTTTTGTTTCCTTTCGAAGCTCAGCCCTGTGCCCCATTCACAGTGAGACAAGAGGGAAGCTAAAAGCTGGTCATGTTAAGTGAGAGGGAGGTACTGGAAGAATAGCCTGTCTAGGTTTGCAAGTCCCTGGCCTTCAACACATTTAAGCTCAGGCCAGGAACTGCCAGTGCGATATAGAAGGGCAGAGAGAGACAAGGAAGGATGCCTCTGATGGGGGTGGGAGACACACACTCTGCTTTTGCTCAGTTGTTTCCTGGGTAGAGGGTAGGAGGAGCATATTCATTCATTCATCAAGAATTAGGATGTATGGCCAGGCTTCTTCTTGGTGCTGAGACAGTGGGGAAGAGGCACACACAAACCCCTGCTGTCAAAGAGCCTGCATTATAGGAGTTCCCGCTGTGGCACAGTGGATTAAGAATTTGGGGAGTTCCCGTTGTGACGCAGCAGAAATGAATCCAACTAGGAACCATGAGGTTGCGGGTTCGATCCCTGGCCTCTCTCACTGGGTTAAGGATCTGGTGTTGCCATGAGCTGTGGTGTAGGTTGCAGATGTGGCTTGGATCCTGCATTGCTGTGGCTCTGGCGTAGGCCGGCAGCTACAGCTCCGATTAGACCCCTAGCCTGGTAACCTCCATATGCCACGGGTGCGGCCCTAAAAAGACGAAAGACGAAAGACAAAGACAAAAAAAAAAAAAGAGAGAGAGAGAGAGAATTTGACTGCAGCAGCTGGAATCACTGCAGAGGTGTGGGTTCAACCCCCAGCTCCAGCGCAGTGGGTTAAAGGATCTGTCATTGCCTCAACTGCAACATATGTTGAAGCTGTGGCTCAGATTCCGTCCCTGGCCTGGGAACTTCCATATGCTGCTGGTGCGGCCATTTAAAAAAAAAAAAGGAGCCTGCCTTCTAGTGGGAAACACTGACAGTGGGCAGATAAGAAAACATATACATGGTCAGAGGTGGTACTTGGTCTGGAGAAGGGGGCTCGGGAATGTGGATTGTACTTTTGCGTAGGAGATGAGGTGACATTTGAGCAGAGACCTGGGCAAAGTGAGGGAACGAGGCATGTGAATCTGAGAAAAGATTGGCTCCCAGCAGAGAGCACTGCCGTGCAAAGGCCCTGAGGTGCAAGTGGCTGGAGCCCACATCGTGCTTTGGGGCAGGGAGTGCCCTGGCTGGGTGCGGGAGGGGAATGGTTCATGGGTGAGGTCAGATTGAAGTGAGTCTCCAAAAGCTGGACCGTCCCTCTGAGATCTGAGACCCAGAGAAAGGGTGTGTCATCATAGGCCACCACAGTGATGACCAGACACCTTTACTCTCTCTGGGAGCTCACATTCCGAGTTGCAGAGATGAAATTTTAAGGCGGAGGATGCTGAGAGGAAGGGATGAATGTGACAGTCATTGTGGGAAAGATCCACCAGGACCGGCAAGCTGATTAGACTCGACAGGGGGGCGGTCCCTGGAGCCAAGAGGATGAATCTTTTTTCAGCTCCTATACCGTATGACCCCAGGCATGTTACTTAACCTCTCTGGGCTTTGGTCCCCTGTACCACTGGTTTAGGCAGGAAAGGGAGAGAGTGGGAGAGGAGGGTTGGGCTGGGGTCGGGGTAGGGAGGTGTTGGTGGCTTGGAGGAGCCAGACTGGAGTTCAAAGCCCTGCAAGCACCACTTCCTGGTTTCACCTCTCTGAGTGTCAGTTTCCCCATCTGTGAACTGTGGATAAAAATGGCACCTTTGGAGTTCCTGCTGTGGCACAATGGGATAGGTGGCATTTCTGGAGCACAAGGACGCAGGTTCAAACCCTGGCCCGGTAGAGTGGGTTAAAAGATCCGTTATTGCAGATGCAGTGTAGGTTGCAAATGCAACTCAAATCTGATCCCTGACCATGTCCAGAGAGGCTGAAAAAAAAAATAAATAAACAAACTAAAAACCCCAGTACCTTTGGGGGAAGGACAGCTGTAATACTTCAATACTCCTCAACACATGTTGACACCTGATAAACTCTAAATCTCTCAAAAAAGTCTTGCTCAGAAAGATGAGAGAGAGCAGGAGGATTGGCAGCCTAGCACAGCCTATAGGAATGGTTTTTTCTTTTGCTTTTTTTTTTGTCTTTTTAAGGTCACACCCCCAGCATATGGAAGATTCCAGGCTACAAGTGGAATCAGAGCTATGGCTGCTGGCCTACGCCGCAGCCACAGCAACGGGATATCTGAGCCGGTATCTCCGATCTACACCACAGCTCACAGCAACGTGGGATCCTTAACCCACTGAGTGAGGCCAGAGATCGAACTTGCGTCCTCATGGATACTAGTCAGGTTCCTTTCCGCTGCGCCAAGATGGGAACTCCAGGGCAGTAGTTCTTAATGGGAGTGGGGTTTTGCCTCCCAGCGCACCTTTGGCGATGGCCATGTCTGGAGACAGTCTGAATGGTCACATCTGGGAGCTTCTGGCCTCTAGGGATAAGGGTCAGGGATGCTGCTCAACACCTGACAATTTCATTACTCGGCCCCAGTGTCAACAGTCCTGAGGTTGAGAAAGCCTGTGCTAGGGGACAGCCTGGTAGAATCTTAAGATATTTAACTCTTTGGTTAACGAATACATGTATATCGTTCAAAGATCAAAACGCACCAAAAGCTGCAGAGGGGAAAATATAACCTCTAGCCCTCTCCTATCCTTCCCCCATAAGTGACTACTTTTTTTTTTAAGTTGACTGTATATCCTTCTGGCATTTCCTCATGCAAATAGGAATTTAGGTGCTTATTAACAATTGTTCTCTCTTATATGAAAGATTGCACAGACCACCCGCTGCTTTTCACTCTGCTTTCCTCAATTTAATCATTGTCTTGGAAATCTTTCCAAATCAATACATAGAGAATGTTCTCATTCTTTCAAAAAAGATGCCTGCGCAATATTGCAGATTGTCCATTTATTTACCAAACCATTTATATTGGGCTCTGTGCCTGGCATTTTTCTAACCAGGGGCTGGCAAACTATAGTGGGAGGACTGAATCTGGACCCCAGTGTGTTTTCTGTTTGTTTGTTTTTAATTTTATTGGAGTATAGTTGACTTACAATGTTGTGTTAGTTTCAGGTGTATAGCAAAGTGAATCAGATATTCATATACATATATCCATTCTTTTTTCCCATATAGATTATTGCAGACTACTGAGTCTGTGCTGTAAGTAGGTCCTTTCTAATTATCTGTTTAATCTACAGTAGTGTGCATCTGTTACTCCCATCATCCTAATGTATCCCTGCCCCCCCTTTTTTCCCCTATGGTAACCATAAGCTTGATTTTGAAATCTGGCAGTTTGTTTCTGTTTTATAAATAAGTTCTTTTGTATAATTTTTATTAGGTTCCACATATAAGTGATATCATATGATATTTGTCTGTCTTTATTTGACTTACTTCACTTAGTATTATAATCTCCAGGTCCATCCAGGTTGCTGCAAATAGCATGATTTCCTTCTTTTTTATGGCTGAATAATATTCCATTGTATTTACGTACCACATCTTCTTTATCCATTCCTCTATTGATGGACATTTAGGTTGCTTCCACATCTTGGCTATTGTAAATAGTGCTGCAATGAATATCAGGATGCATGTATCTTTTCAAAGTTATGTTTTTCTCCACATGTGTGCCCAAGGGTGGGACTGCTTGGTCATATGGTATCTTTATATTTAGGTTTTTTTTTTTGTCTTTTTGCCATTTCTTGGGCCGCTCACGTGGCATATGGAGGTTCCCAGGCTAGGGGTTGAATCGGAGCTGCAGCCACCAGCCTACGCCAGAGCCACAGTAACGCTGGATCCAAGCTGTGTCAGCAAACTACACCACAGCTCACGGCAACGCCGGATCGTTAACCCACTGAGCAAGGGCAGGGACTGAACCCACAACCTCATGGCTCCTAGTCGGATTCGTTAACCACCGTGCCACGACGGGAATTCCTATATTTAGTTTTTTAAGAAACTTTCATACTGTTTTCATAGTGGTTTCACCAACTTACATTCCCACCAACAGTGTAAGAAAGTTCCATTTTCTCCACATCCTCTCCAGCAGTTATTGTTTATAAACTTTAAAAATAATTTTAAAAATTTATTTATTTTCTTTTTATGGCTGCACCTCTGGTATATGGAAGTTCCTGAGCTAGGGGTCAAATTGGAGTTGCATCTTTGACCTACACTGCAGCTTGTGGCAACATCGGATCTTTAACCCACTGAGTGAGGCCAGGGCTCAAACCTATATCCTCAAGGACATTATGTTGGCTTCTTAACCCACTGAGCCACAACAGGAACTCCTAAACTTTTTTTAAAAGAGACTCTTTATTTTATTATTTATTTATTTATTTTTGGCCATGCCCATGACATGTGGAAGTTCCTGAGCTAGGGATTGAACCTGCATCAGAGAAGCGACCCACGAGGCTGCAGTGACAATCCCAGATCCTTAACCTGCTGAGCCACAAGGGAACTCCAATTGTTTGGTTTTTGTTTTGTTTTGTTTTGTTTTTGCTTTTTAGGGCCACACATGAGGCAAGTGGAAGTTCCCAGGCTAGGGACTGAATCGGAGCTGCAGCTACTGTCCTATGCCACAGCCACAGCAATGCAGGACCTGAGCTGAGTCTGCAACCTATACCATAGCTCACAGCAAGGTCAGATCTTTAACCCACTGAGCAAGGCCAGGGATTGAACACTAATCTTCCTGGATGCTAGTCGGGTTTGTTACTGCTGAGCCACAAGGGGAACTCCCTTTTGTAAACTTTTTAATGATGGCCATTCTGACTGGTGTGAGGTGGTAACTCATTGTAGTTTTGATTTGCATTTCTCTAGTAATTAGTGATGCCGAGCATCTTTTCATGTGCTTTTTGCCATCTACAGCGTATTTTATAATTTTATTGGCACACAGCCACGTCCTTTCATTTATGTATTATATAACATGCTGATTTCCAGTTGTAACTATACAGTTGAGTAATTGCCACAGAGAGTGTCTGGCCTGAGAAGCTGAAGATATTTTCTACCTAGATCTTTGTAGAAAAGTTTGCTGATCCCTCATCTAAATGCTTTCCTTTTTTTAATCTTTTTTCTTTTTAGCCTCGCCTGTGACATATGGAAATTTCTGAGCCAGGGATCCAACCTGTGCCATGGTAGCTACCCAGGCCACTGCAGTGACAATACCAGATCCTTAACCTGCTGTGCAATAAGAGAACCCCCCCCTAAATACTTTCTATACATTAACTCATTTAATCCTCATAACAACCTGTGAGGTAGATATCATTATTATTCTCATATTTCATGTGAGAAAAATGAGGCACAGAAAAGTTAAGTAGCTTACCTCAGTGCAACCAGCTTGAAAGTGACAGTCAGGAATTTGAACCCAGGCAGCCTGGTCCCAGGATTCCTGATTTTAAGGAATCTATTCCATGGAGTTCCCATTGTGGCACAGTCGTTAACCAATCCGATTAGGATCCATGAGGCTGTGGGTTCGATCCCTGGCCTTGCTCAGTGGGTTAATGATCTGGCATTGCCGTGAGCTGTGGTGTAGGCTGAACATGCGGCTCGGATCCCAAGTTGCTGTGGCTCTGGCGTAGGCCGGCGGCTACAACTCCGATTGGACCCCTAGTCTGGGAGCCTCCATATGCTGTGGGAAGCGGCCCTAGAAAATGCAAAAAGACAAAAACAAACAAACAAACAAAATTCTATTCCATTGCAAGGCTGTGCAATCAATCATTTATTTTATCAGCACCCCTACTGATGGACACTTCAACTGCATGAGGCTTTTGTTCTGACAAAATTATTGCAATTAATAACCTGGTCCATGAATGTTTTTATAGCTCCTCTGCTGTGTGACCTTGGGTATGTTACTTAACCTCTCTGTGCTTGCATTTCCTCATCTGTAAAATGGGGATAATAAATCCCTATCTTGGAGTTCCCATTGTGGCTAAGCGGTAACAAATCCAAATAGTATCCATGAGAATGAGGGTTCGATCCCTGGCCTCGATCAGTTGGTTTAGGATCCAGCACTGCCGCGAGCCGTGGTGTAGCTTGCGAATGTGGCTTAGATCCTGCATTGCTGTGGCTGTGGGGGTAGGCCGGCAGCTGCAGCACTGATTCAACCCCTAGCATGGGAACTTCCATATGCCACACGTTCGACCCTAACAAGCAAAACAAAGACAAACAAACAAACAAAATCCCTGTCTGAAATCACAGTTGTGAAGGATGAGTTACTATAATGAACCTAAAAAAAGGAGTTTGCTTCGTGTTTCAGTGGTTAACGAACACAAGTGGGATCCATGAGGATGTGGGTTCAATCTCTGGCCTTGCTCAGTAGGTTAAGGATCCGGCGCCGAGTGAGCTGTGGTGTAGGTCACAGACGTGGCTCAGCTCCTGCATTGCTGTGGCTGTGGTGTAGGCTGGCCGATATAGCTCCGATTCGACCCTTAGCCTGGGAACTTCCCTATGCTGCAGGTGTGGCCCTAAAAAGCAAAAAAAAAAAAAAAAAAGGAAAAAAAGCCTAAAAAATAATCTCGCTACATATTGACGTTATTACTGTGGTCATACACATGAGAAAATATATCCATGGGATAAATTCTCAGAAGAGTTTGCTGGCTCCAAGCAGATGAGTCTGTGTTTTGGTAGATCTTGCCAAACTGTTTGGGATTGTTCCCATATGCATTGTTCCAATTACACTATTCCTGGCAATGCCTGAGAGTGCTGGTTTCTCCATTGCCTTGCCAAATGTTGTTAAGCTTTTGGGATTTTGCCAATTTGGGTGCTAAATGGAGCTCGTGATGGCTCGATTTACATTTCCTTTATTCTGAGTGAGATCGAACCTCTTTTCTATGTTTAAGAGCTATTTATAATTTCTTTCTGCAAAATAATATTTGTTCATATCACTTTTCCATTTTTCCCCCCTCTTCTAGGACTGCTGGCCTTTTTTTCTTATTGATTTTTAGGAACTCTTTATATGTTAGGCTGCTTTGAATTTTAAATCAGGTACTTACTAGCTTTGCGATCTTGGAGAAAAAAAATTACTTAATCTAAATTACTTAATCTATTACTTAAGCTCATTTTCTTATTTATAAAGTGCATGTGGACAGCACCTTTATCTCAGGGTTGTGTGAGGGTTCAATATGATTAGGTACATTAAATTCCTATCACAGTGATTGATGTCCAATTGATATGTAGCAAGCACTGAATCAATGGGAGTTGTTCTTTTTGTTAATTTGATTTCAGTGGGTCTGACCTGCCTGTAGGTCAGGGTGCAAAATGTTAGCTGCACATTGTGTAACAAAGCGCATCACTTCAATGACTAAAGCGTTTCCTCCTCGCTCATATCACAGTCCATTTGGGGTCAAATGCGGGATTTAGGGGGTAGCCCTTCTTACAAAGCCCCTTCAGTCCTGGGCTCCTTCCATCTCAAGGCCCCACCCTCCCTGAAGTGCTTGGAATCCTCTCTTCAACCACAAGACAAAGAGGGAGTTAGGAGGAGGGAAACCATGGGAGGTTTTCCCGGGCCAGGCCCAGAAGTGGAGCCATCATCTCCATTCTTCTTCCATTGGCCAGAACTTGGTCACATGGTCCCATCCAACTGAAGGCTGACGGGGAATGTAGTTTTGCTGAGCAGCAGGGAGGATGAGGAAAGGGATTGGGTGGGTATGGAGGAGACGGTGCTGCAGGATCCCAGGGTGATCCTAGCTCCCTTTGGAGATGCAAGTCTGGAGGGGGCTGGCTTGGAGGAAACCTTGGTGGAATGAGGAATGAGGAGGACCTGGACCAGAGCTCTGGGGGCAGGATTCAGCTGGGGATGGGACAGAGCCTAGCCAGCCTTAGCCAAGTGTGTAGGGTTGGGTTGGGTTTGATGGAGTTTGAACATGCCTTCTAGAGTTGACAGGTATGGAAGCCTGGGAGGGTCAACATTTGGTGCTACGCTTTTTCCATTCCGTTCTGTTCTGATCACTGACTTCCTCTCTGGGCCCAGTACTGGAAATGTCACCCTTCAGGATTCTCTCCAGGGATTCTGGAAACCCCTGTCCCTCTCCTTGCTCCCAGCACTCCCATGGCTCTTCCTGGAGCAGAAGACAAAGTCTTGCATCATAAGATATCACTTACATGTGGAATCTAAAATAATGATACAGGGAGTTCCCATTGTGGTGAGCAAAACAATCCAATTAGCATCCATGAAGATTTGGGTTTGATCCCTGGCCTGGCTCAGTGGGTCAGGGATCCCCCGTCGCCATAAGCCGTGGTGTAGGTCACAGATTCAGCTACAGTCACGAGTTGCTATGGCAGAGGCCAGCAGCTGTAGCTCCTATTTGACCCCTAGCTTGGGAACTTCCATATGCCACAGCTGCGGCCCTAAAAAGCAAAATAAATAAATAAATAAATAAAGATACAAACTTACTTACAAAATAAGGGTAAATTAGGAGTTTGGGATGAACATATACACACTACTGTATATAAAATAGATAAAAAAGACCTACTGTATAGCACAGGAACCTATATTCAGTATCTTTTAATAACCTATAATGGAAAAGATTCTGAAAGAGAGTATATATCTCTTATCTATGTCTACGTAGATATAGATAGAAGTGAATCACTTTATGCTGAACATCTGAAACATGGTAAATCAACTTTCAGCTTAAAAAAAATCATACAACCTGAACGTTCAGAGGCAAGTTTTATTTGGGGCAAAATTAGGACATAAGCCCGGGAGATGGCATCTCGGGTAGCCCTGAGAAATCGCTCCCGAGCAGATGAGTGGGGGTGCCAGCATACAGGAATTTTGCAACAAAGGGAAGGTGGTAGGAACAAAAGATTTACAGAAAACCAGATTTACAGAAAACCAGTTTCTATGGGAAGATGCAAAGGTCTGGGCTTACCGGAGTCCCTCCAGCACCTCACCTATGGACTGGTCTTTGCTTCTTTCCTGAGTTCCCTCGGGGCTTGCTGGCCCATTCTTGGGAGTGACCGTATTCACAGACATCTTTTGTTCTGTCCACTTAACTGCAGCCCAGGAGGCAGTATTTCAGAGAGCGCTGAAATATTGCCCCAAAGAGGAAAGGGGGACATATCAAGATCTAACTCATAAAGGCGACGGAGGAGGTGCATGCAGCCATGCATACCTTTTACAGTCGTTTGCTGCTGGTCTCATGAAGGTGACCACTAGGCACAGACATCAGCCATCATTGAAGGAGTTCAGCGTTTTTCTAGATATGAGGAGATGCAAGAATTGGGCTCATAAAAGCGTCTCCTAAAAACATCTAACTCTGAAGACCCGTTCTTCCAGTTTTCCCAGAGCACAGAGTACCTCACTCTTGGTCTGCTCAGGGGCTGCTGCGGGTTGACAACTGCAGTGGCACATGATTTAATCCACGTAGAGGCAGATGGCAGGGGCCAAACTCTGGTTCACACAACTATAATTTAAAAAAGAAAAAAGCAAGATTAAAAAAAAAAGTCTTCATCTAGACCCAGAAGAACCTGTGCCTTTGGCTTCTTCCCACCTCTCAGCCCCTCATCTCCATCCTCTTTCCCCCTCCCTCACTCAACTCCAGCCATGTGGGCTTCCCCACTGTTCCTAGAACCCACCAGGGGCAATCGAACCCCAGGGCATTTTTACAGGCAGTTCTTTCTCCACTGAACCCCTCTTCCCTCACATATACACCCTAGTTGTTCTCTTATCTCCTGTAGGTTTCTTATCAGAGATTGCCCTCGTTTCCATCTGTAAAATCACACCCCCTGCCCCCCACACCTTCCATTCTTTTCCTTTTTTATTTTCCTCCCTAGCACATAGCACTCTCTGACTTAACCACAGTTTTTACTTATTTGCGTAAAATCTGCTTCCCCCACCGGACTATCAGGGCAAAGCTTTTTGTCTTTTCACGACTGTTTCCCCCGTGCTGAAAACAGCACCCGGTGCATAGTAGGTGCTCAGTAAATATCTGTCAAATGTTCACTTCATTTCATTCTTTGCCCTGCGGGCTGCTCTGCACCTTGGAGGATGTTTAGAGGCATCCTTGACCTCCACCCACTTTCTGCCAGTAGCACGCTTCCCCCTTGGAGTCGTGACAATGAATCGTTCCCAGCCAATCCTGAAAGTCCCCTGTGGGGGTGGAGGAGCAGCCACTTGCCCCTGGGCGACAGAACTACTGTTTTGGAGGGAGTGAACTTCCTGTGTCGGGTGGGGTGGGGAGGAAACCCAAAGAGAAATGAACACCTGCTGGCTGGAGTGAAGGTGAGAATGAGAGCTTTTTCACATTAGGTATTCATTTATTTTATTATCAGCAACAGGTGCGAGGCTGATGGCTGGGGTGATGGGAAAGAACACCCCAGCTTTCCCCTCTGCTGTCCTGAGTTCACAGCCTCCTGGGAGAGAAGGCTGCCTGGGTTGTTTCCTGTGGCTGCTGTAACAATGTCTCAAAAACTGGGTGGCTTCAAACAACAGCTATATTGTCTCACAGTTCTGGAGGGCAGAGGGTTGAAATCAAAAGTGTCGGGAAGTGTCGGCAGCCTCTTGCTCCATCTCCAGGCTGGAGGGGACAGTCCCTTCTTTGCCTCTCCCAGGTTCTGCTGGTGCCCTGTGTTTCTTGGCTAGAGGCTGCCCAGTTCCAGCCTCTGCCTTCATCTTCACTGGGCTGTGTCCTTTTTGTCTGCACTGTCTTGGGGTCTCATAATCCAGAATGATCTCCTCATCCTGACATCCTTAATGATGTCTTGCAAAGTCTTTTTTTTTTTTAATTTTAAATAATGTCACATTCCGACATCAGGGATCTGATGTAGATGTATCTATTTGGAGTCCCCCATTCAACCGCTGCAGAGACTTACCAGCCAAAAAATACCCCAACAAACAAACAAGGAATTCCCATCGTGGTGGAGTGGAAACGAATCCGACTAAGGACCATGAGGTGGCGGGTTCGACCCCTGGCCTCGCTCAGTGGGTTGAGGATCGGGTGCTGCCGTGAGCTGTGGTGTAGGTCGCAGATGCAGCTTGGATCCTGCATGGCTGTGGCTGTGGTATAGGCCTGCCTGCCACTGTAGCTTTGATTGGACCCCTAGCCTGGGAACCTCCACATGCCATGGGTGCGGCCGTAAAAAAGCAAAACAAACAAAAAAAATTCCACATTGTGGAGGTCCCTGGTGACCTAGTGGTCAAGGATTCGGCACTGTCACAGCTGTGGTGTGGGTTCGATTCCAGGCCTGGGAACTTCTGCTTGCCACGGACGTGGCCAAAAAAAGAAAAAAACAAACAAACATTGCAGCAAATGCTGCAGACAAGAAACCAGGGGTCAGGATGGAGGCGAACAAATGGGGCAGGCTTCTGGGGGGTGGTCAAGGAAAGCTGAGAGCTGAAGGTTGCGAAGCCAGCTCTGGGAAGAATGGGGGCACAGAGGGCAAAGACCACGTCAGGGTCTTGTGGCAGGAGGATGGGAACGAAGGATCTGCTGGCCGAAGGCGAGTGAGGGAAGAGAGGGTGGAGGGAAATGAGGTTTAGGAGGGAGCCCCTTCTCCGGAGTGGCTCTGGGGATGTGTGAGGAATTTAAATGGAAGGAAGGGTTCTTGGAGGGTTTGAAGATGCTTTGTGGGGCCTGGGCTCTTAGGGGAAGAGAGGCGGCAGCAAGGGTCGCTGGGAGGAGGAGGATGATGAAAGTGTCCCCGGGAGATGTGATGGTGGGAGTGGGCCTGGCTCGCAATTTTTTTTTTTTTTTTTGGTCTTTTTAGGGCTGCACCCGTGGCCTATGGAGGTTCCCTGGCTACGGGTCAAATCGGCCTATGCCACAGCCACAGCAATGCTGGATCTGAGCTGCGTCACAGCTCACCTGCAACTCTAGATCCTTAACCCACTGAGGAAGGCCAAAGATCGAACCTGCTTCCTCTTGGATACTCATCAGATTCGTTTCCACTGAGCCACGATGGGAACTCCCTGGCTTGCATTTTGATGGTTGGGCTGATCACACTTGCTGTGAGATTGGATGAGGGTGAGGGCTGGGAGCAAATGGAGGGAGGCCAGGCAATGTCTTAAGTCTGTAGCATAGGGATCTGCATGAGTGGGGATATCATTTGCTGAGGTGGGATAGCAGGGGCAAGGAGGAATGGGTTTGGGGGAGTTCTGATTGGGCCATGTGACTCTGCTGATGGAAGGCAGCCCAGCCTGGTGGTTAGAGCGCACTGGTTCATAACTGGGGGTGGGGGTGGGGTGGAGTGGCTCTGTCTCCCAGGGGACATCCGGAAATGCCTAGGGACATTTTTTATTGTCACTACTAGAGCGAAGGGTGTGCTTCTGGCATCGAGTGGGTAGAGACCAGAGATGCTGCTAAATGCCATTTTATGCCCAGGACAGCTGCCCAAACATCAGTCATGCTGAGGCTGGGAAACCCTTTTGTTTTCTTTTTATGGCTGCCCCCGAAGCACAGGGAAGTTCCCAGGCTAGGGGTCTAATCAGAGCTGTAGCTGTCAGCCTACACCACAGCCACAGCAACACCAGATCCGAGCCGCGTCTTCGACTACACCACAGCTCACAGCAACGCTGAATCCTTAACCCACTGAGCAAAGCCATGGATGGAACCCGCATCCTCATGGATCCTACTCAGGTTCTTCTTCTTCTTCTTTTTTTTTTTTTTTTTTTTGTCCTTTTGCTATTTCTTGGGCCGCTCCCGCGGCATATGGAGGTTCCCAGGCTAGGGGTCTAATTGGAGCTGTAGCCACCGGCCTACGCCAGAGCCACAGCAACTCGGGATCCGAGCCGTGTCTGCAATCTACACCGCAGCTCACGGCAACGCCGGATCATTAACCCACTGAGCAAGGGCAGGGACCGAACCCGCAACCTCATGGTTCCTAGTCGGATTCGCTAACCACTGCACCACGACGGGAACTCCCTAGTCAGGTTCTTAACCTGCTAAGCAACTGTGGGAACTCCTGGGAAACTTTTTGAGGACCCTGGGCTCTGGTGGCTTGGGGGTCTGGAGGCCAATCCCCACTGTGGGATCTTGGATGAATTGCTGAATCTGTGACTTGGTTTCCTCCTCCTTCAAATGGCTTTAGGATAGTCCCTTGCAGGGCTCTTATAAGAATTTAATCAGTTCCTAGTCATCAAGTTGCAAAGTACTGAAAGCAGTACCTATAAGTGATAGGCAAGGAGTTCCCATCATGGCGCAGCGGAAACGAATCCGACCAGGATCCATGAGGTTTTGGGTTCAATCCCTGGCCTTGCTCAGTGGGCTAAGGATCTGGCGTTGCCGTGAGCTGTGGTGTAGGTTGCAGAGGTGGCTCGGATCTGGTGTTGCTTTGGCTATGGTGTAGGCCAGCTGCTGTAGCTCCAGTTAGCCCCGGAGCCTGGGAAGCTCCATATGCCGCAGGTGCGGCCCTAAAAATACAAAACAAACAAACAAACAAAAAAAGCGGAGCTTCCGTGCCTGTTCGATTGCATCTCTCACAAGCGTCCTATCCTCATAAATCTATTGCTTGCCTAAAAAAATAAATAAATAAGGGACAGGCAAATGCATTCATGGGGGTGAATGAGATCTTTCTGGGAGGAGAGAGAGGAAAGGAGACTGAGGGTTGGGTCCTAGCGTGCAGCAGCTGGAGAGATTACAGAGAGGAGGAAGAAGCAGCAAAGATGTCAGAGGAAAATCCAGGGATTTAGGAGGACAGTCAGAAGGGTGTACAGTCAAGAGGCCAAAAGAGCAAAGTTCATCCACAGCCAGGTCTCATACTTTGAAAGGAACATTTTTGGGGGTGCCTTTTCTTAGGGCTGCACCCGCAGCATATGGAGGTTCCCAGGCTAGGGGTCCAATCAGAACTATAGCCGGCCTATGCCACAGCCACAGCAATGCAGGATCCGAGCCACGTCTTCAACCTACACCACAGCTCACAGCAACGTCAGATCCCCAACCTACTGAGCAAAGCCAGGGATGGAACCCACCACCCCATGGTTCCTAGTCAGATTCGTTTCTGCTGCGCCACGACAGGAACGCCTTGAAAAGAACATTTTTAATGATGTGGATGGGAATAGATTCAGAAAGTATTAGAGTTCCCACTGTGGCACAGGGGGTTAAGAATCCGGCATTGTCTCTGCAGCAGCTCAGGTTCCTGCTAAGGCTTGGGTTCAATCCCTGGCCCAGGAACTCCCCCAAAAGAAAAAAGTATCATGAATAACAACATAAACAAGTCCCACTTATTAAATACTTCACTACTTGCAAGTGCTGTTTTACGTACTCACTACTTAGAAATTCATTTGATTTCCACATCAAAGTCATGGAATGGGTGGGAGTTCCCATTGTGTCTCAGTGGGTTAAGAACCTGACGCAGTCTCCGTGAAGATGGGGGTTCAATTCCTGGCCTCGATCAGTGGGTTAAGGATCTGGCATGGCTGCAAGCTGAGGCATAGGCTGCAGCTGCAGCTCTGATTCAACCCCAAGCCTGGAAACTTCATATGCAGCATGTGCGGCCATAAAAAGAAAAAAAGAAAGAAAGAAAAACCCACCAACCAAAAAAACAAAAAAACTCATGGAGTAGTTACCTTTAGGTTTTAGTTTTCTGTTTCTGGGGAAAAAAAACACAGCCCAAACTTAGTCAGGTAATGTGACTGAGCAGGACCCTGTGAGGCTAAGAATGTTATCTTTCTGATAAATTCTGTGAGTTGGGGGAGTTCAGACGGGGCATGGTGATGATGGCTTGTCAGCTCTGTGATGAGAAATCT
This sequence comes from Phacochoerus africanus, assembly GCF_016906955.1. Lineage (NCBI taxonomy): Eukaryota > Metazoa > Chordata > Mammalia > Artiodactyla > Suidae > Phacochoerus > Phacochoerus africanus. The sequence continues at coordinate 72,545,640 of NC_062547.1, read as the reverse complement.
GGAATGTCTGGGGGCTGGAATCTTCAGGAGGATTATTCATTTGCCATTGGGTGCCCGGGCTGGGATGATTTGAGGCTGTGCTCCACTGGGGCTGATGCCTGGATGTGATGTCTCTGTGTGGCTTGGGCTTCCTCGCAATATGGTGACTGGGTTTTTGAGAAGGAGTGTGGAGAGAAAGCAAGCGTTTCTCAAGAGATCAAGGTGGAAGCTGGAGGGTTTCTTCTGACCTGCCTAGAAAGCAGATGGTGTCACTTGGCTGCATTCTCAGTGACAAGCAAGTCGCTAAGACCAAACTAGATTCAAGGGGAGGGGAATCAGACTCCACCTGCTGATGGGAGTGTGACAGATCACACTGCTGAGGAGCATGAGGGATGGGTGATGTTCTTGTGAATATCTTTGGAAAACACAGCCCGTTACCTGTTATTAACCTAACTTTACAGATGAGGAAATTGTAACATGGAAAATTAAATTAAGTTGCCCAGGTGACTAAGTAGCTATGCTGTGATTTGAACCCAGGTGCCAGGCCCCCAAATCTGTGACCACAAGCATTTTAAGAATATTGCCTCTTTGAACAGACTTGTGGTTGCCAAGGGGGAGAGGGGAGGGAGAGGGATGGACGGGGAGTTTGGGGTTAGCAGATGCGAACTATTTAGAATGGATGAGCAATGAGGTCCTGCTGTAGAGCACAGGGAACTGTGTCCAGTCTCTTGGGATAGACCATGATGGAAGATAATATAAGAAAAGAAACACACACACATATGTATACATATATATGTGTGTGTGTGTGTGTGTGTGTGTGTGTGTATGAATGGGTCATGTTGCTGTACAGCAGAAACTGGCACAACATTGTAAATCAACTACACTCTAATGAACAATTAAAAAAAATAAATTAGTTCGACCAAGAAAAAAAAGAAAAGGAATATATAAAAGGCACATTATATATCAGCTATACTTTTGCAGTTCCCATTGTGGTCCAGTGGGTTAAGAACCTGACTGGTATCCATGAAGATGAAGGTTCAATACATGGCCTCACTCAGTGGGTTAAGGATCTGACATTGCCGAAAGCTTGCAATCAAGCTGTGATTGAGCGGTGGCAGGGGGGAAGAGGTGGGGTTGGAGTAAATGCTTCAAAAGGTCACAATCATTTGCGCGTCCCTCTCCAAGACTCTGAGACATGTGGCAGGATGGTAGGATGCTCCCATGACACTTGCCCCCATTTTGATCACATGGCCCTCGTTTTGGTAAATCAGCATCCCATAGCACCTGTGGGTCCCTTGCTCCCACTTCCCCTTTCTCACTCTGTTCCAGCCACACTGGCTGCCAACCTGTTCCTCCCAAGCACCAGGCAGAGGCCAGCCTCAGGGCCTGTGCACTGGTTGTTTCCTCTGCTTGGAATGTTTTTCCTCCAGACACCTTACCCGTCTGGGTCATTCCCTCCTTCAAGTTTTTACTCAGATGCCACTCTCTCAATGAGCCTTCGATGGCCCCCTCATTTAGAATTGCACCCCTGCCCCCCGGTAGGCTCCATCCTTTTATCTTACTTATTTTTCTCCCTTAACATTTACCACCTTCTAACAAGTTAAATACATATGCACCTACCACATTCATTGTTTTACTCCTGCTAGAATGTCAGCCTCGCCCGGGCAGGGATTTGTGTCTCTTTCATTCCCAGCTGTATGCCCAGCACTTGGACCAGTACCTGGAGCATAAGAGAGGCTCAATAAATATTTGCCAAATCAAGGAAGGGGTGACTGAATGATCAGAGCCCACTTGCATGCCATTCCCTTTGCCTGGAACACTCCCCTCGACAACACGCACACTCTGAAGATTTATTCGGACAGAAAAAGCATATAGTTGTCTCTGATTTTTTTCATCATGGGTAGGAACGAACATGAAACAGGAGAGTATGTTTTGCATTACCAGCCAGTGGTTGCTTACAATATTCCTTCTTGCCCGCCCTCTCATTCCCTAAAAGTTCTTTTTTTTTTTTTTTTTTTTTTTCCTTTTCTAGGGCCGCTCCCTAGGCATGTGGAGGTTCCCAGGCTAGGGGTCCAATCGGAGCTGTAGCTGCCGGCCTACGCCAGAGCCACAGCAACACGGGATCTGAGCCGCATCTGCGACCTACACCACAGCTCACGGCAATGCCAGATCCTTAACCCACTGAGCAAGGCCAGGGATTGAACCTGCAACCTCATGGTTCCTAGTCGGATTCCTTAACCACTGAGCCATGATGGGAACTCCCTTAAAATTTCTTCTTAAAGCTTCTAGTTTTAGGGAAAGACACAGCAGGAATCTGGTCTCCCAATGGCTTTTTTAAAAAACAGCCATATTAACATACAGTGATGACATTTAAAATATACAATCTGTAGAGTTCCCTGGTGGCTCAGTGGGCTAAGGATCTGGTGTTGTCACTGCCGTGGCTGGGGTTCGATCCCTGGCTGGGAACTTTCACCCACCATGGGTGCGGCCAAAAAAAAATCACACAGTTTGATAAATGTTAACATACATGACTTGTGACAACAGCCCCACAATGAAGACAGTGAGTATTTCCACCTCCCCAGAGGTTTCCCCCTGCCCTTTTGTAGTCGCTCCCTTCTAACCCCCACCTGCTGTCCCCAAGCAATCCCTTTTTATCCCTATAGATTAGTTCACATTTGTTACCAGGTCCGAACTCACTCGCCACACGACAGGCCAATAAATCAAGAGAGAAATTGTTGAAGCAAAGAATAGCCTCTTTATTCAAAAGACCAGCAGACCGAGAAGGGTGTGGACTAGTGTCCCAAAGAACCATCTTCCCCAAGTTAGAATGCAAGTTTCTTTTATGCCAAAGGCAGGGGCGGGGGGTTGGGTGCTGCAAACTTCTTGGTGCCAGAATCCTTTGTTCTTGTAGGTGTTGGTGCAGGTCAGATCACCACGCACATATGCCTCCAACAAGACAAAGATTTTCCTCTCTTCTGCAACTTTTTATCCCTGTATGAATGGAAAAGGGTTGTACCTTTAAAGGTCAGAGCCTTGAAAAGGGGCGCTCCTGTCTATTTCAGACTTGAAGCAACATTCTTCACATGTAGCAAAAGCAAAAGAATACAAAAGTTAAAGGGAAAGAAACAGAGGCGTTCCCGCTGTGGCGTAAACAGGGTCTGTGGTGTAAACAGGGTCTGTGGTGTCTTGGGAGCTGGGACACAGATTTGAGCCCCAGCCTGGCACAATGGGTTAAGGATCCTGAGCTGCTGCACCTACAGATGAAGTTGCAACTATGGCTTGGATTTAAGCCCTGACCTGGGAACGCCATAGGCCATGGGGTGGCCAAAGGAAAAGAAACAGATCTGGAGTCAAATTTATTCTTCCCTATGACACATCTGCTCTAGTTTTAGATAGTATGTACTCTCTGACGCTGCTTCTTTCACTCAGCATAATCCTTCTGCAATTCTTCCAACAGTTGCGTGTCAGAGTTCTTTATTCCTTATTATGGCTGAATAGTATTCCATCACATGGGCATACGGCAGTTTGCTCATCCATTCTCCTGTCCACCAGTGTTTGGGTTGCCTCCACTTTTTTTTTTTTTTGGCTATGCCCACAACCTGTGGAAGTTCCTGGGCCAGGGATCGAACCTGTCTCATAGCTGTGACAATGCCAGGTTCTTAGTCCATTGAGCCACCAGGCAGCTCCCTGGTTACCTCCACTTTTTGGCAGATAAAGCTGCTCTGAACATTCCTGTGAACACTTGCTTGCATTTCTCTTGGGTAAATGCCTGGGGATGGTGCGGTCCCATGGGTGGCCCATATTTAACTTGTTAAGAAATGGCCAAACTCTTTTCCCAAAGTTGTTGTGCTATTTGACACCCCCGCCAGCTGTGTGCCAGAGTTTCCGGGAATGTTTCTTTTCTTTGCATCGTCTCTTAGCCTTGGTTTAACCCGATCTCACAGAGCTTTTGCTTTTTCACACACTGGCTCACCACAGTTGTCATCAGTTATTCTTGTGCCTCGCTGCTCAGCATCTGCCTCGCCACTAGCTCTGTGGGGACAGGGATCTGCCTGTCTTGGCCGCCGCCAGGTTCCAGAGCTTGGTACACAGTAGGCACTAGATACATGTTTGCTGAATGAATGCCTGACCCTGCCTGGTGGGCCAGGGGTGGAGTGGAGATTCATTGGGTATTTATATTCCCGTTGTGATGATGAGGAAACAGAGGCACCAGAAGGTGTCACGACCCATCCAAGGTCCCTCAGCTTGTGGTGGTTGGGCTGGGAGTCAAACCTTATCTATTTGATGCCCCCCCCTCCCCGGCCCAACACACACACACACACACACACACACACACACACACACACACACACACCTCAACTGGTGGTGAGACTTTGAGTGTGTGTTAGGGTGGGAGGTGAGAGGTGGCAGGGAGGACTTTGAAGGGCCGGAAGAGGAGTTCATACTCTGTGTCTCTGCGGCAGCTTTTGAAAATGGTGCACAGAATGCCCACCCTCTCTGGTCTGTAGGATGAAGGGGCTGCAAGGGCTGCATGCTGAGGGCCTCCACTTTCTAGATCTCCCTGAGCAAGCCCTGGTAACAGGCATGTCCTGTTTCCGGCGGGCTCCCTGGGGCGGGGTACGGGGTGGGGTGGGGTTGCTGCAGTGGTGCGCTCTGCTCTGGGTTCCCTCTCCTTCTGTCGTGCCCCCCCACCTTCCGTCCGCCCCTCCCCCGCCCCTCTCTGCCACCCAAAGTGGCCTCTGTCCCACCACACTGGTTCCCAGAAGAAGGATGGTGAACTCACCAACCTTTCCAGTTCTTTCTTTGGGGCAGGGGTTGTGACAATGGGGGACCTGCAGGCAAAGGGGAAGTGTCTGGGTGCTGATTTGCATGTGGGCAAGATGCCAGCCCAACTCTGAGGCTCTGGTGGAAGGAGGAGGGGAGCTGGGGGGTTGCCCCCTCCACTGATAGGGAGGAAATACTGTCCCATGCCCCCACCTTCATTTGTTCAAAGGGACTCCTGTCCTTTGCCACCTTCGCCCACACTTCAGGCTACCGGGAAGTCCTTCTAGTGGTCTAACCTCAGTCACTCCTGCTGTCAGAGGGAGCCCCTTTGTTCAGCTGGCCCTACTCCAGCCCAGAGGGCTGATGAGTCATACCCCCCCTTTCCCTGTTTGAGGTGTCACATGACTGGGGGGAAGAAGTCTTCAGGCTCAGCTGATCTTCCTGAGGTCAGCAGTGAACTTCCTCCCTCTGGCCAGATGGGACCATCTATTCTGCTGCTCCTGGTGACCTGCCAGTCCTGTCTGGAGTCAGCCTGCGACCCCCGCAAAGGCTGCTGGGCTACAGAGTGGCATGTGTTGAACCCCACCCCCCGCCCCCAGTGCCACCCGCTATATGGCACCACGAGGCAGCCTGGTGTGGTTTTAAGAGGTAGGCCCGTTGTGTCTCAGTGGTAATGAACCTGACTAGTATCCATGAGGATGTGTGTTCAGTCCCTGACCTCGTGTTGCTATGAGCTGTGGTGTAGGCCAGCAGCTGCAGCTCCAGTTTGACCCCTAGCCTGGGAACTTCCATGTGCTGCGGGTGCAACCCTAAAAAGACCAAAAAAAAAAAAAAAAAGATCAAGAGGTAGGATGGTACAGAGCTTGGGAGCTAGCTGGGTCTGGCTTCCCATTTCTACCTCTGCTGCCTCAGGGTGGGGCTATCTCCTTTCTGAGCCTCAGTTGTCCCATCTGTTAAATGGGGATTCATTCAGTCACTGACTTGTATTGAACACCTACTGTGTGTCAGGCATTATACTAGGTGTTGAGGCCACAGCAGTGAGCTAGATACATGGAGGGTCCTGCCCTCGTGGAGCTGATATCCTGGTGTGTCGGGGAGGGTTGGGGTGGGGAATATAGACAGACAATAACAAAATAAATAAATGAAGTGCATGTGTGTTAATTTTTTTTTTAGGCCACACCTGTGGCAGATAGAAGTTCCCAGGCCAGGGATGGAATCCACGCCACAGCAGTGACCTGAGCCACAGGTCACAGTGACAATGCCAGATCCTTAACCTACAATTTTAAATAGAGTGGTTGGGGAGGTCTCCCTGAGAAGCAACATTTCATCGAAGCCCTCGAAGTGACAAGGAAGCAAGGCACCAGGTTAATTGGGGGATGGATATTCTAAGAGGAAGAGAATAGCCTGTGCAAAGGTCCTGGGGCTGAATCATGCCTGACATGTTCTAGGAACAGAGAGGAGGGCCCAGTGGATGAGGGGAGGATGGGGAGGTGGTGAGGGCAGAGAGATGATGTGGGAAGGTCGTGTGGATCTTAGGAGCTATGGAGAGAATGTGGGTTTGCATCCAAGTGGAGTGTCTTGGGAGGGTTTTGACATTATTTTTCTGGCAGTTATGTTGCAAATAAATTTTGGGAGCCCAGGGGCAGAAGCAAGGAGTCCAGGTGGGAGGCCATTGCCATCATCAAGGAGTGGTGACAGTGGCTCGGGCCACTGGAGGTAGAGAGGAGGGAATGGGATTCTGGGTATATTTTGAGTATATACCAATAGGATTTTGGAGTGGATTGGAAATAGAGTAAGAAAGAAATAGAGAAACATCCCCATGGAACCAGTAAGATTTTGCTGATAGAAGTGGAGTAAGAGAGACATAGTTAAGGCCACACCAACATGTTGGATTTGAATAACTGGGAGGACAGGTGTTATTAGAATCCATCTCTTAGAGCTCAAACAAAACTGGGCATCTCAGTATCAGCTTCGGAAAGGGCTCAGTTCTCAATAAATGGTGCCTCTCATGAAGGGCTGGGGCCTCTGGAGGTCAGGGGCTGGTTCACACAGGCAGTGTTGGTTTCACGGAGACTGTTGAGAGTCAACGTTGCAAAATGACGCTGTAGAGCAGCAGAGGTGAGATGATATGGGAAAGCAAGGCAAGGGGCGTGGGACAATGCAGAAGCACACCGTACATTGTCTGTGGCTACGTGCATCCGTAGTAAGAGAATGAGGATACAGATAGGAGCAACGCAGACCCATTTCTGGATAGGAGCTACCAGTGGGGAGGGAAAGAAAGGCGTGTGTTTTAGAGTGACGATTGCATGTGGATTTGAAATGTAATGTTAACCTTTAATTCAAAAGGAAATACATTTACCCAGAGGAGTTGAAAACTTACTGTCCCATATGGAACCTGGATGTTTAGAACATCTTTATCCATAATTGCCAAAACTTGGGAGCCAACAAGGTGTCTTTCAGTGGGTGCATGGATAAACTTTGGTACATCCCGACAATAGACTATTGTTAGAAAGAAGTGAACTCTCAAGCCATGGGAAGACCTTACATGCCTATTACGAAGGGGAAGAAGCCAATCTGAAAGGCGATGCACTGTCTGATTCTGACTTTATGACATTCTGGAAAAGGCAAAACTCTGGAAGCAGTTAAAAGTTACGAGTTGCCAGGACTCAGGGTGGAGGGAGGGATGAGTGGGTAAAGCCCAGAGGATTTTTAGGGCAGTGAAAATACTCTGATACTGTCATGGTGGATACACGTCATTACACATTTGTGCAAATCCATAGAATGTGCAACAACAAGAGTGAACCCTCATGTCAACTGTGGACCCTGGGTGATAATAACGTGTCATTGTAGGTTCATTGATTATAACAAATGTACCCTCTCTGGTGGGGGAGGTGGATAATGGAGGAGGCTGTGCATGCGTTGGGGGGAGAGGAGCATATAAAACATCTCTCTCTACCTTCCATTTAATTTTCCCACGAAGCTAAAACGCTCTGCAAAAGAAAGCCTATTATTAAAAAAAGAAAGGAGTTGTTCCCATCATGGCTCAGCAGTGAATGAATCTGACTAACATCCATGAGGCTGCAGGTTCAATCCCCAGCCTCGCTCAGTGGGTTAAGGATCTGGCGTTGTCATGAGCTGCAGTGTAGATCATAGATGCAGCTCGGATACTGCATTGCTGTGGCTGTGGCGTAGGCCAGTGGCTATAGCTCCAATTCAGCCCTTAGCTTGGGAACCTTCATATGCCACGGGCGCGGCCCTAAAAAGCAAAAAAAAAAAAAAAAAAAAAAAAAGAGGAAAAGAGAAAAAGTGAGGGAGAATCCACTAGCATCTCCCAACTGGACAGATGGAAGTGCCATAGACCCTAAAGGGAATTGACCAGGTTTTTTCCCTACCTCCCTGCAGTATGCTGGTCTCTGCACTAAGTGGCCTGTCATCCTCCCAGCGGTTAACCTGAGATCTTTAAATTGACAACAGTGTTCCAAGAAAGCAAGGGCAGAGGTTGCCATGAGTCTGGGATGCCTAAGTTCAAAACTCACAGTGTGACCTCTGTTGCCTGTGATTGGCCAAAGCCGGTTGCAAGACCAGCCCAGACACAGAAGATTGGGAAACTAGACTCCACTTCTAGATGCTGAAGCTGAAAAATATTTTTAATGATCACAAGGGGCATTCAGGCCAGAGGGTACAACATGAACAAGGCATAGGAGGAGGAAAATGTAAAACCTGTTGCATTTAGGGTGTGGCCACCATTTTTACCTGGTTAGGGGAAGAGGTGGGGGAGATAGCATGAGAAAAAGGTTATTTGTGGAGTTCCTGTTGGGACTCAGTGGTTAATGAAACGGACTAGTATCCATGAGGACGTGGGTTCGATCCCTGGCTTTGCTCAGTGGGTTAAGGATCCAGTGTTGCCATGAGCTGTGGTATAGGTTGCAGACGTGGCTCGGATCCCCAGTTGCTGTGGCTGTGGCGTAGGCCAGCAGCTACAGCTCCAGTGGGACCCCTAGCCTGGGAACCTCCATACACCGCAGGTGCAGCCCTAAAAAAGACAAAAAGAAAAAAAAAAGAAAGAAAGAAAAGAAAAAGGATAGTTCTTACAGAATTCCATGGGGGCCAGGTTTTGCAGGTGAGGTTAGGTCTTATTTTGAGGTTGATGAGGAACCATGGCGAGGTTCCATGGTCGGATTTGCTGTGTGCAGTGAGGCTGGGAGGAATGAAACACCCATCAGCGAGACCATCGAGGAGGCTGATACAGTCACAAAGGTGAGAGATGGTGGAGGCTGCTTGAGGATTTGACAATCAGAATGTTGAGGCAGGGAGTTCCCGTCGTGGCGCAGTGGTTAACGAATCCGACTAGGAACCATGAGGTTGCGGGTTCGGTCCCTGCCCTTGCTCAGTGGGTTAACGATCCGGCGTTGCCGTGAGCTGTGGTGTAGGTTGCAGACGCGGCTCAGATCCCGCGTTGCTGTGGCTCTGGCATAGGCCGGTGGCTACAGCTCCAATTCGACCCCTAGCCTGGGAACCTCCATATGCTGCGGGAGAGGCCCAAGCAATAGCAACAACAACAACAACAACAACAAAAAGACAAAAAAAAAAAAAGAATGTTGAGGCAGGCTTGCAATTGAGAGAGAGTTTGGATGGTGAATCCAAAGGACCTCTTTATTGATTAGAAGGGGAGGAGTAATGAAATCAATACTTGCAAAACACTGGGATTCATTCCCGGTTTGGAGGAAATAATCCATAAACATATTCTAACTTGATTACAAAAACATGGGGTGTGTTGAGACTCTTCCTGGGGTCCTGAGGTGAGTCGCTGGGTGGCGATGGAGAGCGTAGAGCACAAGTGGCCCTGCTGCTGTCAGCCTTGAACCTGTTTGGTTTTTGCCCACTGGTGGGTGAAGCACGTGTTTCCCCAGCTGCAAATGAAGAAGCTGATGGTCATGAAAGGGCAGTGCATCCAGCTGTTGTTCTGAAAACCCAACCCTAGGCAGGAAAAGAGGTCCAGACTCTCCTCTGGCTACCCTCATGTTGTTTAGTCATTCAATAAACACTTACTGGGCACTATTGCTATCACAGGCAGACTCCAGAGATGACTCAACTCCGAGTACTGCTTTCATCTGGTGGAGGGCACAGAGTGGGTCATAGACCTTGTCGTCAAGCCTGGGGTGGGGAGAGACATTGTATTAAGGGGACCTGGGGTGGGGGAGTGAGATTGAGGACTTCTGTTTAGGCGAAGAAATTGGGGGAGGTTTCCTAGAGGAAGAGATGTTGGAGATAGACCTCAAAGGATGAATAGGAGTTCCCTAGGCGGATGTAAGAGGAAATTTTAACCCAGATCCAGGCTTTTGTTTATCTCCCTGTGTGTAATTAGTGGAATAATTGGCAAGAATAGCTCGAGTGGGCAGGCGGGGGGCTGCTCTCTGGGAGACAGCAGTGAGTGATGGCTTGAAGCAAGCGAGATCTCGAGTTTCGGCTCAGAATTGAACGTGGGTGAAAACCAGGAGTCCCAGCTGCTAGGCCACTAGGGACTAGAGGCTAAAAGCAGAGTTGCTGGGATTCTTGCCCCCATAAGAATGTTTCAAGTAGGCAGAAACTATAAAAACAGGAACCAGGTTTATTAGTGCAAGCACAGCACAAGTGGGAGACCACACAGGGAAGCAGTTTAGGAGCAAAACAGCACATTCAGAGAGGAGTGCGGACACCCCTGCTAGTGGGGAGCATGCCAAAGGGGTCATTTAAATCACGTAGATGGGGCCTTTCTTCTGGGTCTTTATTTTCCTTTTGGCCGATTATCTTGCTTCCTCTTTCACCTGACTGAACCCAGGGCCCGCCCCAATATATGTGCACATCTCTTAGTCAATATGGATTCCAGGGCAAGGGATGAAATGGAAGATAGACACCACTTATTATGGGGTGGCCCCCCTCCCTTTCTGACCCTAGGGGGTCCTTTTGCACATGTGTAGTTGGGGTCTCCCTGACATCAAGGATGGGAAGTATGTGATTTCTTGATTTTTTTGCCCAAACGGGGCTTAGCCCCTCTCTGCCCTGCCACTTCCATTGTTTAAAAGTGTCCACGGGGAGTTCCCATCGTGGCACAGAGGAAATGAAACTGACTAGGAACCATGAAGTTATGGGTTCAAGCCCTGGCCTCACTCAGTGAGTTAAGGATCTGGCACTGGCCGTGAGCTGTGGTGTAGGTCGCAGATGTGGCTTGGGATCTGGCGTTGCTGTGACTGTGGTGTAGGCTGGCAGCTGTAGCTCCGATTCGACCCCTAGCCTGGGAATCTCCATATGCCGCAGGTACGGCCCTAAAAAAGCAAAAGAAAAAAAGTGTCCACTGTAGACAAAGTCCAGTTATTTATCCTGTTCCTGTTGCTATTTCTATCTCAAAGTATAAACAGGAGGCTGATTGTAAATGTCTAGCCTGGAGCCCATTTATCTCCTGCCTCAGGGCCTCTGAGGATCAGACAGACTACAGCTGGCTCTAATCCTTAAGGCTACTGTATTAGGATAACACTAGCTGCTGTAACAAATAGGCCTTTTCAGTGACTTAATACAATAGGAATTTACTTCTTTTTACATAATAGTCCAGTGTTCCTCCTGGTACCATGCGGGAAGTTTTTTTTCCTATGTGGTGATTTAGAGGCTATTTTCGTTTGTGGCTTTGCTAGCCTTTAGAGTCTCAGCATCATTTCTTTCCAGCTAGCAGACAAGAGGGAGAAAGGGGATGGAGAAGGCAATCCCACTTTTTTTTTCCTTTTTCAGCCAAACCAGTGGCATGTGGATGTTCCTGTGCTATGGATCAAATCCAAGCCACAGCTGGGACAGCCCTGGATCCTTAACCCACTGCACCACAGTGGGAATGCCACAATCCCACTTATTAAATTCATTGCTCTGAAAATGATGCACATGGCAGATACTCACATTCCATTGGATAGAATTAGCTGCAAGGAGGGATGGAAAATACAGTTCTTGTCTGGGCAGGCAACTTTCCAGCAGCAATTCCATATTATGGAAGAGAAAGCAGGAATTCTGGTGGATTGCCAGTGACCTGTGCCACAGGTAGGCAGAAGGAATAGAACTAAAGCCTAGAAGGTGGTGAGAGATACCCACTTTGCTTTGCTTTTCTTCCTCTCTGGGTTTTCTTCCTTTCTCTAGGTGATGAACATTAGAGACTAGTTGATATCCGAGGTCTTTTCCAGTTCTGAAAATTGATGGGTCAGTGAATGCTCTTGGGCTTTCTAGCTGGAGCTAAGATGATAATGGTTATTACCATGATAGTGATGATGGTAGTGATGAGATGGTAATGATGGTGATGGTGATGATAATGATGGTGGTGGTGATGGTGACAATGATGAAAATGACAGTGGTAATGATGATGGTGATGGTAATGGCGATTATGATGGTGATGATGATGATTTAGATGGTGATGACGGTGATGGTGATGGTGATGTTGACGACGATGATGAAGATGATGATTGTAATGATGATGGTGGTGGTTATGGTGATTATGACGTGATATTGATGATGAGTATAAAGATGATGGTGATGACGATGTAGAGGTGATAACAATAATACTGTGATAATCATGATGGTAATGATAGTGATAATGATGGGTGTGATTACGGTGATGTTGGTGATAGGGAGGAAGACAGTGGTTGCTTCTAGATATTGAGGGCTCACACCATCCCAAGGCCTTTTCATGCATTATCCTATTGAATTACAACAGGACATAGCAGGCATCAAGACAGTCCATTTTATAGTTGAGAAAGCACGTTCAGGGAGGGGAGGTGACTTTCCCAAAGACACACAGCAAGTAGGAGCATCTTCTCATATCCTTTTGGATTAGGAGCCCTTTGCGGGTTTATTCTCCATCCTGTTCCTCACCGTCCCATCCCAGGATTGTTCTCTTGCCTCCTGGGGTTGAAGATAGGAGGTTTGAGAGAAAACTCTGGAGTTCAGTAATGGTCACACTAAAGATATTCAATGAAAAATCATTCTGGGATTTTTTTTTTTGTCTTTTTGTCTTTTTTGTTGTTGTTGTTGTTGCTATTTCTTGGGCCGCTCCCGTGGCATATGGAGGTTCCCAGGCTAGGGGTCGAATCGGAGCTGTAGCCACCGGCCTACGCCAGAGCCACAGCAATGCGGGGTCCGAGCTGCGTCCGCAACCTACACCACGGCTCACGGCAACGCTGGATCGTTAACCCACTGAACAAGGGCAGGGACCGAACCCGCAACCTCATGGTTCCTAGTCGGATTCGTTAACCACTGCGCCACGACGGGAACTCCCATTCTGGGATTTTTAATAGAAATTGCATTGACTTGATAGCTCAGTTTTGGAGAGGACTAACATTTAAACAATATTGAGTCCATAGATAAGAATTAGTATATATTTCACTCTGTTTAGATCTTCCTTCATATCTTTCCATAAACTTTTATAATTTACTCCATAAAGATTTGAACTTCTTTTGTTAGATGTGTTAGATATTAACCAGCTTCTTTTGTTAGATGTGTTGGTTTGTTTGCTTTATATTTTTAGGTGATGGGAAATGCTATTCTTTTAAAATCAAAGTCCAGGAGTTCCCTGGTGGCCCAGTGGCTGAGGACCTGGTGTTGTCCCTGTTGCGGTTTGTGTCACTGCTGTGGTGTGGGTTTGATCCCTGGCCCAGGACTTCCACATGCAGTGAACTTGGCTGGAAAAAAAAAACTGAAGTCCAATTTTCATACAGGGAAGTGCTCAGTTCTTCAATTTACCATTCAATCAGTTCTAGCAAATGTGTACCCTTGTGCAACCCACGCTCTTATCTAGACACAGAACTTTTCCATCACTTGTGGCCTTTCTGAGTCAATCTTTACCACCCTCTCCACTCCAGAAGCAGCCACTGATTTGATTTCTATCACCATAGGTTAGTTTTACTTATTCTAAAGTTTTGCAAATGTGATCTTAAAAAAAAAGCGCGTTTGCTGATGTTCCGACGTACAATAAACTTTGTGTGTTGATTTTGTATTCAGTAACATTGCTATTTTATTAATTCCAGTTGTTCATCTGTATATTCTTTGGGGCTTTCTGTGTTGTCAAGCATATCATCTGCAAAAATGACGACTGAATTTTTGTTTGTTTTGTCTTTTTAGGGCCACATCCTAAAAAGGTGTGAGGGTTCCCAGGCTAGGGATCGGGATCATATTGGAGCCGTGGCTGCTGGTCAGTGCCACAGCCACAGCCATGCCAGATTCGAGCCGCATCTGTGACCTACACCACAACTCACGGCAACACTGGTTTCTTAACCCATTGAGCGAAGCCAGGAATCAAACCCGCATCCTCATGGATACTAGTCAGATTCGTTTCCACTGAGCCACGACAGGAACTCCGATTATATTTGTTTCTCTTCTGTCTTTCATTTCTTCGTCTTGTTTTACAGCACAGGCTAAGATCTTCAGTGCAGTGTCAATAGGCATGAACATTTGACACCCTTGCCTTCGTTCTGATTTCAAAGAAAATCTTTGCAACATTATACTCTTAAGTATGTTGTTCCACTTTATACTGAAGACAAAGCTTTAAGGTTTTTTTGGTGATGTTTTTTATCAGGTTACAGAAGTTCCTTTCTATTCCTACTTTGCCAAGGGTTCTTTTTTCTCATTCTTTCATCAGGAATGGATGCTGAATTGTTACTATGTCTTTTATGTATCTCTAATTGTTGCTCATCTCTTTTTGACAGAGAGAAAAGGCCTTGGGCAGGCAGCAAGATCCAGATAAAATTGTATAATGCTGTTACGTCATATTTATTTTACACTGGCTTCTGTTTGTAGCACTTGACCTTGTTTTCCTTTGAGAGTAGGGTAGAAAGTTCTCTTTATTTATGTTAAAGTTAATTTAAAGTCCATGTACTACACATAATGGCTTAGGTAGGTGGTGTATGTGGCCATAACTGAGAGGATAGTCTGAAGATGAAAGTTTGAGATACACACTGTGCGTTGAAGTTGTTCATAAATGCAGCTGCCGGAGTTTGCCTTCCAGCTGTTTGTCCCTGACTCACTTTCTTCATCAATTCCTTCTATATATATATATATATATATATATATATATATATATATATATCCGCACCCTTGGCATATGGAAGTTCCCAGGCTAGGGGTCCAATCAGAATTACTGCTCCCACAGAAACTCAGGATCTGAGCTTCGTCTGCGACCTACACCACAGTTCATGGCAATACCAGATCCCCAACCCACCGAGCGAGGCCAAGGATCGAACCCGCATCCTCATGGATACTAATTGGATTCATTTCCAATGTGCCATGACGGGAACTCCCATCAATTCCATCTTGTAAAGGATAAGAAAGAATTTTTGCAAGAATTCCTTAGTATCTCTCATATATATGTATGTATGTGTGTGTATATATATACACACACATATATATACACATACATTATATGTATATATATATTTTAATTTAAAAATAAGTTCCTGGAGTTCCCGTTGTGGCTCAGCAGAAACGAATCTGACTAGGCACCATGAGGTTGCAGGTTCGATCTTTGGTCTCACTCAGTGGGTTAAGGATCCAGCGTTGCCATGAGCTGTGGTGTAGGTCACAGATGTGGCTCAGATCCCACGTTGCTGTGGCTATGGTGTAGGCTGGCAGATGTAGCTCTGATTAGACCCCTAGCCTGGGAGCCTCCACATGCTGCTAGTGCAGCACTAAAAAAAAAAAAGTAAGTTCACTTTATTCATCATTTTAATAATTTCTGATTTGACTTAAACATGGCCATAGGCATGCCAGCAAAAGCACAAGTATTGAGGCAGAATAGCCTCATAAATTCTATAAATTTTAGATGTATGGGAATTGAAACACTGTGTAAAAATAGAGCCAGGGTCTTATACTGACATTTTAGAGCGTGTAGATAATGTGTGACTCATTTATCCTTTATTTATTTATTTATTTTTTGTCTTTTTGCTATTTATTTGGGCCGCTTCCGCAGCATATGGAGGTTCCCAGGCTAGGGGTCGAATCGGAGCTGGAGCCGCCAGCCTATGCCAGAGCCACAGCAACGCAGGATCCGAGCCGCGTCTGCAACCTACACCACAGCTCACGGCAACGCCAGATCGTTAACCCACTGAACAAGGGCAGGGACGGAACCCGCAACCTCATGGTTCCTAGTCGGATTCGTTAACCACTGCGCCACGACGGGAACTCCCTATTTATTTATTTATATTAAAATTTTTGTCTTTCTAGCGCTGCACCCTCAGCGTATGGAAGTTCCCAGGCTAGGGGTTGAATTGGAGTTATAGCTGTCAGCCTACACCACAGCCAACAGCAATCCCAGATCCAAGCTGAGTCTGTGACCTACACCACAGGTCACAGCAATGTCAGATCGTTAACCCACTGAGTGAGGCCAGAGATTGAACCGGCGTCTTCTTGGTTACTGCTGAGCCGCAATGGGAACTCCATGTGCTTTTTTTTTTTTTTCCATCTGCTTTATTTTAAATGTAGAGAAAAAAATTTAGAGTCAGTCGGAAGGAGTCAAAGATTCAATATTGGGGATTCTATTAATATAACTCGTATTAAATAGAATCAAGAACAAAATATACACGATCATCCTATACGGATTTTTAAAAATCACCTAATAAAAGTCAGAATTTATTCTTTTTTTTTTTATGTTTGTTTTTTGATTTGTGGCCATGCCCATAGCGGGCAGAAGTTCTTGGGCCAGGGATTGAACCTGCCCCACAGCAGTGACAACACTGGATCCTTAACCTACTGAGCCACCATGGAACTCCTCAATATTCATTCTTTTTTTTAATGGTGGCACCCATGGCATATGGAAATTCCCTGGCCAGGGATTGAATCAGAGCCACAGCTGTGACCCACACTGGATCCTTTCACTCACTGCGCCGAGTTGGGGAGGGAACCTGCACTTCCACAGCGACCAGAACCACTACAGTCAGATTCTTTTTTTTTTGCCTTTTTTTAGGGCTGCATTTGCGGCATATGCAGGCTAGGGGTTGAATCAGAGCTGTGCTTCGGGAGTCTTGATCCACATCGATTTTATTGAGAGTTCTGAGGGCCATGGGAAAGGGCAGCTCCATGTGCTGGGGGAAGCTGATGGTGAGGAGGTTGGTTAGAATTCTTTTGGATCTGGGGGATCTTAGAGAGAACTGAATTCATTGGGACATTTGGCTGAGCTGATGATGGGCAAATGCAAGTACACGAGCGCTTGTTTATATTAGAACCAGACACTTCAAAGCCAGATGTGTGTTTGACTGAGGCATCACCCAATATCTTTTGTGTGTGTGTGTTTTGTTTTTATTTTTTAAGCTGTGCCCAAGGCATGTGGAGGTTGCCAGGCCAGGGATCAAACCCTTGCCACAGCAGTGACCCTTGCCACAGCAGTGACCCAAGCCACAGCAGTGACAATGCTGGGTCTTTAACCTCTAGGTCACTAGGGAACTCTGTCACCTAATATCTTCTGGCTGCAAATGACAGCGACCAGACCCAAACTGGTTTAAATGAAAAAGGAATGTCTTGGCTCATGATGTTGGAAAGTTCAGGGATATTTCACATAAAATGGAACCACACAATATGTAACCTTTTTGTGTCTGTCTTTTTTTTCTCTTCTTTGTCTTTTAGCACCACACCAGCGGCATATGAATGTTCCCAGGCTAGGGGTCGAATTGGAGTTTGTAGCCTCCAGCTTACGCCAGAGCCATAGCAACGCGCGATCTGAGCTACGTCTGTGACCCAGAACACAGCTCACGGCAACACCAGATCCTTAACCCACTGAGCGAGGCCAGGGATCAAACCTGCGTCCTCATGGATGCTAGTCGGGTTCGTTAACCATGGAGCCACGACAGGAACTCCCTTGTGTCTGGATTCTGTCAAGGAGCAACATGTTTTTGAGGGTCATCCACTCTGTAGTGGATGCTGTAGCCGCTGATCTACGCCACAAGTATCACAAGTGTCAAGTGTTTCACCCATTTTTATGGCTGAATATATTCTATTGTTGTCTACACCTCACTTTGTGTATCCAAAATGAGTTGGTGGGCATAGGTAAATCCATAGAGACAGAAAGCAGACTAATGTTTGCCAGGGTGAAAGGAGGAGGGTGGGGGTTTGCAGAAGGACTAGTTAATGGGTGCAGGATTTCCTTTCAGGTGATAAATTATCTTGGCTCTAGATGATGGGCACATGATACTGGGAAGATATTAAATGTCACTGAATCGTATGCTTTAAAATAGCTAATGGGGAATTCCTATGTGGCTCAGTGGGTTAAAAACGCGACATAGTGTTTGTGAGGATGGGGGTTCGATCCCTAGCCTCCCTCAATGGGTTAAGGATCTGGTGTTGTCACAAGCTTCAGCATAGGTCAAAGATGCGGCTCAGATCTGTTGTTGCTGTGGCTGCAGGGTAGACCGCAGCTGCAGCTGCAATTTGAACCCTAGCCCAGGAACTTCCATATGCCACAGGTGCGGCCATAAAAAGAAAAATAAAGATTAGTGGTTAAATTTTTTTATTGTGACAAACAATACATAATCTTTATCATTACATATAAATGAAATTATATAAATATATTTTATAATTATAAATACAATTTTATGTGAAAGTAGATGAATTATATATATATAAATCAAATGATATTATTTGCCATTTAAATCATCTGTAAGGGTGCAATTCAGTGGCATTAAATACATACATGATGTTGTGTTATTACCACTCTATCCAAAATGTTTTCATAATCCTCACCAGAAACTCTGTCTCCATTAAACACTAACTCCCTATTCCCTTCCCTCAGCCCTTGGTACCCACCATTCCACTTTCTATCCCTACGGATTTGCCTATTCTAGGGCCCTCGTGTAAATGGAATTGTAAAATATTCATCCTTCTGTGTCTGGCTTATTTCATTTAGCACAGTGTTTCCAGGGTTTATCTCTGTTGTAGCATAAATCAAAATTTCATTCCTTTTTAATGGCTCGGTAACTTTCCATTGTATGTATATATCACATTTTCTTATCTGTTAATGGTTAACTTTATATCTTACAAATTTTACCGCAATCAAAAAAATTCTGGGGAGTTCCCGTCATGGTGCAGTGGTTAACGAATCCGACTGGGAACCATGGGGTTGCGGGTTCGGTCCCTGCCCTTGCTCAGTGGGTTAATGATCCGGCATTGCCGTGAGCTGTGGTGTAGGTTGCAGATGTGGCTCGGATCCCGCGTTGCTGTGGCTCTGGTGTAGGCCAGTGGCTACAACTCTGATTCGACCCCTAGCCTGGGAACCTCCATATGCTGCAGAAGCGGCCCAAAGAAATAGCAAAAAGACAAAAAAAAAAAAAATTCTGGGGTAGATCTGGCTTCAGGTACAGCTTGATCTTTCTTTCCTCTTCTGTGCCAGCCCCAGGTCAGATGGCCAGGGGTCAGCTTCTTCCCTGTCCCATTATGTTTGTTCCACTCTCATGTCTCTCCCCACAGTTCCTGTGCCTTAAGAATATCCGTACTTTCTTGTCTACCTGCTATGAGAAGTTTGGCCTCAAGCGGAGTGAACTCTTTGAAGCCTTTGACCTCTTCGATGTGCAGGATTTTGGGAAGGTGAGCTGGGTCTAAACTGCCTGTGAGCTGGATACCTAGAGCCCAGAGATTGGATTTCAGTTCATTTCAATGAATGTCTACACTGGGCAAGCCAAGGGCTGTTGGGAAAGGACTGATGGGCTAGACCAAGCTGTACACCAGGTGCAAAGAGACTGGCTTAGGACATGTGGAACTGAGTTTGAGTCCTTGCTCACCACTTGCTGTGTGACCTTTGACATGTGGTTCTCCTTCTCTGAGCACTAGGTTCCTCATAGAAATAATACCATCCCAATCCTCTGGGAATGGTTATGAGGATTAAACAGAACAAGGGGATCAAGTGGTGGGTGCTCAGTTAAGGAAGCTTTAACATGCTGACATGGGGGGATGAGAGGATGGGAAAATCTTGAATTAGGCTTCCAGGGGCATGGGGTCTTGCCTCAAAGTCAGGTGCATGGAGGCTGTGTTCTGGCATGTGGGTGGCCGTGGGGTATACAGAGCAGCTGCGGTCTTTGTCACAGGTCATCTGCACCCTGTCGGCTCTGTCCTGGACCCCGATTGCTCAGAACAAGGGGATCATGTGAGTAGCCATTGAGGCAGCTTTGGACCCATTGAGTCCCAATCCCCCTCCTCTTTGAAGCCCCCTTCCCACCTGGACCGCGGGCCTCTGGCTCACACCACCCTGGCTCCTCCAGGCCCTTCCCCACAGAGGAGGACAGTGTGGGTGATGAAGACATCTACAGTGGCCTGTCGGACCAGATTGAGTGAGTGTCTGGGGCCACCACCCGCCCTGGAGGTGGGGGCTGAGGGGACATGGCCCTGTCCTCCTAAGGGGAGGTGGCCTTGCCCTGCGGGACATGAGGGCACCCTGGTCTGGGGGTTCCCTGGCCCTGCCTGACTCTGCATCCTGCAGCGACACCGTGGAGGAGGATGAGGACCTGTACGACTGCGTGGAGAACGAGGAGGCGGAGGGCGATGAGATCTACGAGGACCTCATGCGCTCGGAGCCGGTGCCCATGCCTGTGTGTAGGGGGCGCAGGACTGGGCCGGGACCGGTGCCTGGGCGGGGCGCGGCGCGGCCCTGGACCCCCAACATCTGCCTTTCCTCCCCACTCTCAGCCCAAGATGACAGAGTATGACAAGCGGTGCTGCTGTCTGCGGGAGATTCAGCAGACGGAGGAGAAGTACACGGACACGCTGGGCTCCATCCAGCAGGTGCAATGCTCTCACCCGGCCTCTGCCAGACGCATGCGCAGAGTGGGGAGGTGGCATCCGTGCCAAGCGGGTCTGGGGCTCTTGCCCGTCCCTGCTGCGTTGTGTTTCTTTGTCTCTCTTCCTCTCTGGTTTTCTCCGTCTTTGTCTGTCTCTTTTTCCCTCTGTCTTCCCCTACTACTTCTGGTTATCTTTCTCTCCCTTGGTGTCTCTTTATCCCTGTTTTTTATCTTTTCCTGTATCCTCATCTCTGTCCGTCTGTCTCTTAGTGTCTCTGACTTTACAGTTCTCCTTTTTTTTTTTTTTTTTTGCTTTGGTCATCTCTCTTTTAAACGGTTTTATTGCGATTTCATCAATATACCATACACTTGATTCATTCAGCATCTACAGCCTTTTGGAGTGAGGGGTCATTTACAAGGGTGTGCAGCCATCACCACTGTTTAAATTTAGGACATTTTCATCATCCCCCAAAGAAACCTCATACCCCTTAGCCATCACCCCCTAAGCCTCCATCCTCCCCCAGCCCCTGTCAACCACTAATCTACTTTCTGTCTCTATGGATTAACTTATTCTGGACATTTCATATGAATGGACTCACACACTAGGTGGTCTATTGTGTCTGGGTTTCTCTCCCGGAGCCTCATATTTTCAAGGTTCATTCATGTTGTGTCGAGTGTCAGTGTTTCACTGTTTATTTATTATTCATTCATCCATTAATGGACATTCGGGTTGTTTCCACTTTGGGGCTATGGTAAATAATTCTGCCCCAAACAGCCCTGAATAGCTTTTTTTTTTAATATCCGCACTCCAAGGCATATAGACATTCCCAGACCAGGGATAGAATCCGAGCCACAGCTGCATCAATGCTGGATCTTTTTATCCATTGCTCGGGGATGGGTATGGAACCCCAGCCTCTGTAGCGACCCACGTTACTGCAGTTGGATCCTTTTTTTTTTTTGTCTTTTTAGGGCCACACCCCTGGCACATGGAGGTTCCCAGGCTAGGGGTCCAATAGGAGCCATAGCTGCCAGCCTACGCCACAGCAACAAGGGATCTGAGCTGAGTCTGCAACCCACGACACAGCTCATAGCAATGCCAGATCCTTAACCCACTGAGCGAGGCCAGGGATTGAACCCGTGTCCTCATGGATGCTAGCTGGGTTGGTTAACTGCTGAGCCACGATGGGAACTCCTGCAGTCAGATTCTTACCCCACTTCATCACAGCGAGAACTCCCCTGTATAGGTTTTTGTGTGGGCGTTCTCTATCTCTTCTCTCCTTATCTATTTCCTTGCCTCCATCTTTCTCTTTCTCTCTATGCATCCCTCTCTCCGCTCCCAGTCTCTGTGTTTCTGCTTGTCTCTTTCCATCTCTGTCTCCTCCTCCCTACCTCTCTGGGGCTGGGCTGGAGAGAGGAGCCTCACTTTCCTGCATCATCCTTCTCTCCCCCCCTCCCCCTTCCCCCACAGCACTTTATGAAGCCCTTGCAACGATTCCTTAAACCTCAAGACATTGAGATCATCTTCATCAACATTGAGGTGAGCGGGCCTGTCCCCGATCTCCTAGGCTTCCGTCCAGTGGGGATGATCAGCTGGCCTCACCTGTCCCTGGTGTATGGGGGTTGGGAGATGAATGACCCTGGGTGGGGGGACCCTTCTCCTTCCCAACAGCCTACACTCTCCTGCCCCAACTCTCACCCCTCCCTCCGAGTAGGACCTGCTTCTTGTGCACACCCACTTCCTAAAGGAGTTGAAGGAAGCCCTGGCCAGCCCCTCCGCACCCACCCTCTACCAGGTCTTCATCAAATACAAGGAGAGGTGAGACCCAGCTGGCCAGCCCAGACCTCTGGTGGTCACCCTGCCTTTCCTAAGCTGGGTGTTTGGGAAGCCCTCCCTTCAGAGACCACTGGACAGAGCGGAAACTTTTTCTTCTTTGCTCATGGGCAAGGGGCTGCCCATCTCTGGTTAAATTCCCAGCTCTTCCTCTTGGGAGCTGTGTGGCCTTGGGAAGTTACTTAACCTCTCTGTGCTTCTGCTTCCACATCTATAAGATCAGCATGATACAGGCACATAGCTCCTATGGATGTAGTGAGGATTGAATGTTTAAAGTGTTTAACATGGGGCCTGGCACACAGTGGGCGCTCAATAAATGCTTAATAAATGAACATTGAGCAGACATGATACACCAGGGGTTGCGCCAAGAGCTTCTTGTGCATTCTTTCATTAAATGCTGCCATCAACCCCATGCGAGGGTGGCGGGATCATTGTTATGCCCATTTTACAGATGAGGAGACTGAAGCTCAGTGTCATCTGGTTGGGAGGAGGTGGGGCTAGGACTGACACTCAGATCTGCTTGGCTTTGGTGTCAGCCACCATTTCCCAGCCACCTGTCCTCTTCCCACAGATTCCTCGTCTACGGCCGCTACTGCAGCCAGGTGGAGTCAGCCAGCAAGCACCTGGATCGAGTAGCCACAGCCCGGGAGGATGTGCAGATGAAGCTGGAGGTGGGGGCTGGGCTACATCTTAGGGTTGGGGGGCTCTCCCACTCCTTCCCAGGCTCTGGGGACAGGAGGGAGGAGACTGTGCTGGAGACGGCGTCCCTTTCGATTGCAGCCCTGCCAAGGGTCTGCCTCCTCAAGGTCTGGGGCTAGAGGTAGTGACCAGCCAAGTGGGAGAAATGGAGTAGGAGGAGCTGGACCAGAGCGCTGAGCACTGACCCCAGCCGAACCCTGACTCTGTGCTGAGCCCGAGTGCCGAACTGAGGTTCTGACTCTTGATCAAACTCTGGCTGTGCCCTGATCCTGGGCGGAACCCCAGTCTTGACCCATGTGTCTAGTGGAAGCACAGACAGGGCAGGAATGATGAGGGGCGGCTTGTGTGTGCCATCCAGCCAGCCTCTTTGATCCTCAGGGTGGGGACCCTCCCTAACCCCACTTAGCTGAGGACTCCGGGACCTCCACCCCAGGCAGCCTTCCAGCTGCGTCTTAAACCACCCCTCATCCTGTGGCATTCTTCCTTATTTCCTTGGGGGAGATAGGATGCTCCAAGTTCTAGAAAAAGCCAAACCTGCCTCTACCTCTTCTCACTCACCCCATCTCCTATCCCCCAGGAATGTTCTCAGCGCGCAAACAATGGGAGGTTTACCTTACGGGACTTGCTGATGGTGCCCATGCAGCGGGTGCTCAAATACCACCTCCTTCTCCAGGTACACAAAAGGGGAGGGGTCAGGCATGGAATTATGGCATCTATCTCCTTGAAGGGCTTCTGGAGGTGGGCCTCTGGGATTCTCTGGGAGGCATCATTAGGGTCATTGGGCCCATGTCCCAGCCTCTAAGGACAGAAGAAGGAGGAAGGAAGGAGCGGGTGGGCCAGGCTTGTTTGGAAGCACACCCCACCCCCCAGAAGGAGAGAGTGGGCACAGGTGACATGTGCGTCTGTGGGTCCCTCAGGAGCTGGTGAAACACACGCAGGATACGATGGAGAAGGAGAACTTGCGGCTGGCCCTGGATGCCATGAGGGTGAGTGGTCACACACGGCGACCATAACACAGAGACACATGCACATTCAAGTTAGTGAGGTGCCACCCAGGCATGGTCATGTCCACAGGCAACCCCTCTCCTCACCTCACGGCGACACAACTGTGGGACCAGTGAGTTACTCATAGCATCTCCTTTGGGACAGTGACATTTCCCTCCCAGCCCCTGGTGAGGGCTGATCCCCTGTTGCCAGGTACCTGGTAAGGGACTGGGCCAAGTTCGGGGGGGCGGGGTCCTAAGCTCACTTCTGCCCCATCCCTAGGACCTGGCGCAGTGTGTGAACGAGGTCAAGCGGGACAACGAAACCCTGCGGCAGATCACCAACTTCCAGCTGTCCATTGAGAACCTGGTGAGGAGCGGAGGGCGGAGGGCCAGGGGTGGGGCCACGTGGAGGGAGGGTTTGGTCTCCTCCTTGGTGGCCCTTTGCCAGACACCCTGCCTACTGTGTGTAGGACCAGTCTCTGGCCCACTATGGCCGGCCGAAGATCGATGGCGAGCTCAAGATCACGTCGGTGGAGCGGCGCTCCAAGATGGACAGGTGGGTGGGGCCAAAAGGATTTGGGGGCGGAGCATGGGCAGGGGCTGGGTCCGCTCTCCAGATAGACGGGTGGGTGGGGCTTAGCTAGAGAAAGAAGCAGGGCAGAGCCTGCTTGGATGTGTGTGGGTGGAGCCAAGAAAGGCAGGTGGCAGGACCTGCAGGCATCTTATGGAAGATGTTGGATTGGATGGGTGCAGGGGGCCAACTTGGCCACAGAGGAGGAGAAGGGCAGGAGTCCTAGATGGACAGCAGAGCAGGGCCAGGAAGGTGGAGGGGATCAGGCGGAGAGCTGATGGGGGACTTGGGGAGGAGCCAGGCAGAGGCACCTGACCCAGCTGCTTGCAGGTACGCCTTCCTGCTCGACAAAGCTCTGCTCATCTGTAAGCGCCGAGGGGATTCCTATGACCTCAAGGACTTTGTGAACCTGCACAGCTTCCAGGTTCGAGACGACTCCTCCGGAGAGCGGGACAACAAAAAGGTGAGGCCAAAACGGGGGGCGGGGGATGGGACGCCAACGCTGGGGGTGCTCAGGGCAGCTTGAGCTCTCCACTTGGCCTTTGGATTTGGATTGCCTCTCTGTGTGTGTGTGTGTGTGAGAGAGAGAGAGAGAGAGAGAGAAAGAGAGAGAGAGAGAGAGACAGATAGACACACAGAGAGAGACACAGAGAGACAGATGATAGATTTGTGGAAGTGTATGCTTCTCCTGGGCAGCCCTTTACCCCGGAACCTATGCATGGCCTCCTGGGAGCAGACAGGCTATTGTTGGCTTGAATATTTTCTCCCCACAGAGGTAGGGTCAGTGCCTATGTGGTCCCACCCTCTGCAGGGCAGGTGCCTTCATTCTGAACCCTGCTTCCCTGCAGTGGACTCACATGTTCCTCCTGATCGAGGACCAAGGTGCCCAGGGCTATGAGCTGTTCTTCAAGACACGGGAATTAAAGAAGAAGTGGATGGAACAGTTCGAGATGGCCATGTGAGACCCCCATCTTTCTATCCTCAGAGGACTCTGTCACATGGGTGATAGAGGATCTGCGAGGCAATTCTGTGCTCTAGTCTCACTTCTGCCATGGGACCACTCGGAACCTCAGTTTCCTCATCTGGGAAATGGGAGGGGCAGGCTCTCAAGGCTGACCGCACCACCAGAATGCCAAGGTTCTGTATCACTTTTGGCCACCATCTTTTAGATCTTTCCCCCTTGTCTTCATCTTCCTTCTTTGCCTTGAGATGAAATTCACGTAACACTTTAGCCATTTTAAAGGGTACAGTTCAGTGGTTTTTAGTACATTCACAATGTTGGGCAACCACCACCTCTACCCAGTTCCATAGCATTTTCATCCCCCTAAGAGAGACCCTACACCCATGAAGGGGTCACTTTCCATTCACCACCCCCTTCTAGCCCCTGGCAACCACCAATCTGATTTCTGTCTCCACCCACATTCACGGCAGCACTATTCACAATAGCCAAAAAAGGTGGCACCAACCCAAATGCCCATCAGTGGATGAATGGAGAAACACAACAGGGTATAGTCCTGCAGTGGAATAGTATTCAGCCATAAAAAAGGAATGCAGTTTTGTTCCACCATGTGTGGGTATTTCATTCCCTTTTATGGCTGAATGCTGTTCCTCATTGCATGGATTTATCTTCCCTCCGCAGCTCCAACATCTACCCCGAGAATGCCACTGCTAACGGTCACGACTTCCAGATGTTTTCCTTTGAGGAGACCACGTCCTGCAAGGCCTGCCAGATGCTGCTGAGGTGGGAGTCTGGGAGGATGAACCTGGGCTCTGGGGTTGGTCGGCTCTACCGCTTTGGTGGAGCTGCTCCCCTGGCTGTCATGCCTCTGAGTTGGGAGATGGGAGGCTCTCCTTTGACCTTCAGCTTCTCCATCTCTCTCCTGCTCCCAAGAGAACCCAAAGGGGCCCATCATATTGTTGGCAAAACGAGGCTGTGTCCATTCAACATCACTGACTCTCTCCTTTCTCTCCTTCCTGCACCCAAGAGGCACCTTCTATCAGGGCTACCGCTGTCAACGGTGCCGGGCACCTGCGCACAAGGAGTGTCTGGGGAGGGTGCCTCCGTGTGGTCGACATGGGCAAGGTACCAGGGGACTGAGTGTGGGAGGTAGGTTTGCTTCTTTGAGAGGGATGCTCCATTCTCACTAGTTACTTCCTTTACCCTCTTGCAGATTTTGCAGGAACTATGAAGAAGGTAAGATCCCCATGCTCCTTTCTATGCCTGGAAAATCATGGGGGTGCAGGGTAAGGAAGGCTGGACCCAGGAGACCCTGGCAGTGGGCATGGCCCTTTGCTGGGTGCTCAGATAAAGGCTGAGGAGCTCCCAGGCAGGGCGCAGGTAGCCACGCTTGCTTTCTTCTTGGTCTCTCCCTCCAGGATAAGACACATCGCCGGGCTCAGGACAAAAAGAGGAATGAGCTGGGTGAGTCAGCAGGGGGTGCTGTGTGGGGCAGAAAGCACGCCCGCCCAGGGACAGCTCTCAACAATGATTTTAATGATCCCTTAATGTCCTGCTT
Source organism: Phacochoerus africanus (assembly GCF_016906955.1). Taxonomy (NCBI): domain Eukaryota; kingdom Metazoa; phylum Chordata; class Mammalia; order Artiodactyla; family Suidae; genus Phacochoerus; species Phacochoerus africanus. The sequence goes on along the minus strand of NC_062547.1, from coordinate 72,518,536 downwards.
ATACAGCATTTGCGCCAGTCTTAGAAACCCAAAAGGAATTTATAAATGAGGAACTGAAATTCTTTGCTTGCTTTGCCCACACGCTGTGAAGGGCGTGCGTGGAACATAGCAATCCTTGTTCAGATGCTCTTTCTCTCCCCATCCCCTCTCTCTCTCCCTCCACCCACCCACCCACCTGCCCACACACACACACACACACACACACACACACACTCAAACTCACACACATATGCAATTTGAAGTATTGTTGATTTACAATGATTCATGTGTACAGCAGAGTGATTCAGTTATATATACATATTTTTTTTCTTTCAGGTTATTTTCCATTATAGGTTATTACAAGATATTTAGTATAGTTCTTTATGCCATACAGTAGGTCCTGTCATTTATCTATATTATGTAGTGTGTACCTGTTAATCCCCAATTCCCAGTTTATCCTATCATGATGGGGTGGTTTCAGCAAAGTGTGGTCCACCTAGACAGTGGAGAATGGGAGATGCAGTTGGACCAATCCAGAAGTCTTTTTAGCCCCAGGGCAGAGGGGAAAGGGTGGATTCATGTGTATTTTAATAGTGTTTATGGGATCCCAGTTGTGATGGGTGATTTTTATTCAGCATTTACTGTGTGTATTATCTGGGCAAATTGTGACTAAAAACAGCATGCTTCTTGTCCTTGTGAAGCTCCCTGACTGGTGGCAGGAGACAAACTTAGGCTGTCATTACAGTTGAGGTGGGCAAAATGGAGGGTTTTCCAGAGCATCAAATAGGGGGACCTGATGAATCTGAGCCTTCAGGGAAGGCTTCTCAGAGGAGGAGCCAGTGTTCCAGGCAGAGGGAATGGCATGTGTGAAGGCTAGGAAGCAGGAGGGCAAAGCATTGTTAAAGAACTTGGTGTAGCCAGGAAAAAGAAACTCTTTGCTCAGTCATACAGAATCAGTGTAAAAATTCAGTTTCCTCTCTCTCTCTCTCTATCTATATATCCTGGCATAGGAATAGGTATCTATAGATAACTATAGTTCTCTATCTATAGGTAGATACATCAACTTTATTTGCAATAGTCAAAAATTAGAAACAAGAGTTCCTGCTGTGGTGCAGTGGGTTAAGAATCTGGCTGCTGCAGCTCATGCCTCTGCAGAGGCACAGATTTGATTCCTGGCCTGGCACAGTGAGTTAAAGGATCCAATGTTGCCACAGCTGTGGCTCAAATTAAATCCCTGGCCCAGGAACTTCCATACACCATGGGTGCACCCCCCAAAAAAAAATTAGAAATGACTCAAATGTCTTCAATAGTGGGTGTAGGTATATGATATGTACTATATCTATATATCACAATAATACATATGTACAAAATCAGCATCATACAGAATGCATGTATCAACTTTGTCAAAACCCAGAAACAACCTGAATGTCCCCAATAGGAGGAAACATAGATGAGTGTGTGTGTGTGTATATATATATATATATATATATATATATATCCACTGTATATCCACTTAAACATATCCAGTATATATGTAAACTCATATATATGTATGTGTGTGTATATATATATTTGCACATATCCATTTTATATATATGTATGTATATAAATATATATGAGTGTGTATGTGTATATATATATACTGGCCATGTGTATATACACACACACACACACACATTCTATTGAGATAGAAAATGTATACCATAAATCAGTTTTTTTTTTGGTCTTTTCATCTTTTCAGGGCTGCACCCGTGGCATATGGAAGTTCCCAGGCTAGGGGTCTAATCGGAGCTACAGCTGCTGGCCTATGCCAGAGCCACAGCAGTGCCAGATCCGAGCTGCATCTGTGACCTACACCACAGCCCACGGCAACACTAGATCCTTAACCCACAGAGCAAGGCCAGGGATTGAACCCTGCAACCTCATGGTTCCTAGTCAGATTCGTTTCCATTGCGCCAGGACGAGAACTCCACAAAGAATAAATCTTAAGTGTAGACTCACTGAATTTCTACCCATGTGACTGCCACTCAGATCAATGCATAGAACATTTCTATCATCACAGAAAGTCTTATTGGATGTTCTTACTGCTAGTCCATCCTGCCTCCCGGAGGGAACCACTATCTGATCTATCAGTTAGGTTTGCCTGTTCTTGAACTTCCTATAAGCCAATTGTACAGCATATAATCTCACTGCATGTTAGTGTGGTTACTTGACACCATGACACGTTCTTTTTCGTTGCTGTATTGTATTCCACAGTATGATTGCTTTGTGCTGTGTTTGTTCATTTTACTAAGCACATTGGGTTTGTTGCCAGTTTGGGGGCTCTTGTGAGTAGAGCTGCTGAGAACATTCTTGTCTTGGTCTCTCTGTGGACCTATGTTTTCATTTCCCTTGCTGATATATACAGGAGTGGATACTTCTGTGGAGACCACCAAACAGTTTTCCAAAGTGGATTCTTTCCAGCTGTGTAGGAATGGGCTGTTGAGTGGTGGCTACCCTCTCTCTTTAAATTGTTTTCATGTTAAAAACTTTTTTTTTTAATGTCTTTTTGGGCCACACCTGCAGCACATGGAGGTTCTTGGCCTGGGGCTCGATTTAGAGCTATAGCTGCCGCCCTACACCACAGCCACAGCAACACCAGATCTGAGCCACATCTGTGACCTACACCACAGCTCACGGCAATGCCAGATCCTTAACCCACTGAGCCAGGCCAGGGATCGAACCGGTATCCTCATGGATGCTAGTTGGGTTCATTAACCACTGAGCCACGACGGGAACTCCAAAAATATTTTTGAGTTGAAAACAAACCAAAAAAAGAATCCAAGAATCTGGGCAACTTCCAGTGCTCCACATTCTCACCACTATCACTCAGTATTGTCTGATTTTAAAATTTTCGCTATCTTGGTGGGTGGTGAGGCTCAGGTTTGAAAGTCCTCAACTGCCAGCCACGCCGTATCACGTCGTCCCTTCCCTCCAGGCCTGCCCAAGATGGAGGTGTGTCAGGAGTACTACGGGCTGCCCCCACCGCCAGGAGCCATCGGACCCTTTCTACGTCTCAGCCCGGGGGACATCGTGGAGCTCACCAAGGCCGAGGCCGAACAGAACTGGTGGGAGGTACAAGCTGGGGCCATTGGAGTGATGGAGAAGGGCCCAAGCATGGGGTCAGGGTGTGGGTGTCCTTGGGCATGGGATCCTGGGCCCCCTGGACTTTGGCAATGGAAGCCCCTTCTGGGGAGGGGGATGACCATGGGGATTTCTGGGGCTGGCCTGGGCCTTCTGAGCTGGTGGTCTTTCCAGGAAGTTGATACTAGTGTGGGCACCTCTCTGGGTCATTCAGGCTGCAGAGAGACAGATGGACAAGCAGAGTGACCACTGGGTGACAGACGGACACACACATGCATCGCGGATGCCTGTAACCTCTGAACATCTTTCCCTCCCATCTTTTTAGGGCAGGAATACGTCTACCAACGAAGTTGGCTGGTTTCCCTGTAACAGGGTCAAGCCCTATGTACATGTGAGTGCCTCAAGTCTGATTGGAGCGAGGGCAAGGGGGTCCACAGAGAGTCCTGTGAGGGCGGGCAGCGCTGGGGAGACCCTCTTAAAAATGGGAGGAGGTTGCTCATCCTGGCAGGTTATTACCTACCTTGATGACTGAGCCTGGAGGGGAAGCCACCTGGAGAAGGATGGCCCATCCTTGTCTCCTTGGTTCTCGTATGACGATCTTCCTCCGCATGAAGAGAGCAGCAGGGGTCCAGAAGCCTGGCCAGTCTCTGGCTTCCTTCACAAGCATCGAATGGAGTCCTATACAGGGTCATCCTCCTCTTCCCCCACCTCCACCCCTGCCTCCTGGCTCAGATCCTGTGAGCCAATCTGCCCATCCCTCTGCCCCGCCCCCATCCGTTTTTGGCCACGCCCATGGCAAGTAGACGTTCCCGGGTCAGGGCTGGCTCTTGCACTACAGTAGTAATCAGAGCCAAAGCAGCAGCACCACCAGATGCTCAACCCGCTGTGCCCCAGGGGCGCTCCCTTCCTCAGTCTTTATGCTGACTCCAAGTCTTTCCCTCCCTCCCCAAACTTCAGCCCTCTCTCATCCTCCCTCATGACCCCTCTGCCGCTTTCACTGGCGTCTGCTGGGAAGCTCATCTCCCGTTTTTGTCGCTTTCATTTGCTAAAATTCCAGACTTCCAGAAAAGTCGCGAGAATAATGCAAAGAACTCCCGATTATGCTTTACTCAGATACGCCAAGTGTTAACATTTTGTCCCCTGTGTTCTATCATTTGCTTTTTTTCTCGACATATTTTAATTTTGAAATGTCTAGTATTTATTTTTCCTGAGACGTCTAAGCTTACAGACATATTTCCCCCTCCTCTCTGAATATTTCCCAAAAGGAGAACCTTCTCTTATATAACCAGAGCATGAGTTTTAAATACATGAACTTCAACATAGAGATTATACTATTATATATTTAGACTATGTATTTATACTTTTACTAATTGTCCCTGAAATATCTTAGACTTTTTTTTTTTTTTTTTGGTTTGGGGTCATCCGGATCTCTCCACTATGGAATTACATTGGGAGTTTCCATCATTCCTTGAAAAGTTATTAGCTGATATTCTATTGTAAGGAAAAACTGTGGTTGCCATGTATCTGTGTATTATGTATGTACCTATGTATCTGTCAATCATCTATATATCTAATAATCATCTATGTATCTATCTCTGTATCTGTATGTTATCTATCTCAGGAAATGGTCCTGGATTTTGCCTCGCCCATGGCATTCAGAAGTTCCGGGGCCAGGGAACGAACCTCTGCCACAGCAGTGACAAAGCTGGATTCCTAACCCACTGCACCACCTTGGAACTTCATGTTCCTGGATTTTTATTTAAAAAGTGTCCCAGGGAGTTCCCATCGTGAGCAAACCTGACTAGTATCCATGAGGACTCAGGTTTGATCCCTGGCCTTGCTTAGTGGGTTAAGGATCTGGCATTGCTGTGAGCTGTGGTGTAGGTGTCAGACACGGCTCAGATCCCACGTTGCCCTGGCTGTGGTGTAGGCCAGCAGCTGCAGCTCTGAATTGACTGCTAGCCTGGAAACTTCCCATATGCCTTAGGTGCAGCCCTAAAAGACAGGAAAAAAAAAAAAAAGAATAAAATAAAATTTGTCCCAGCCTTGGACGTTCCCTGGTGGCTCAGTGGGTTAAGGGCTTGGCATTATTCCTGCTGTGACTTGGGTCACCACTGTGGTGCGGGTTTGATCCCTGGCCCCAGAACTTCCTCATGCTGTGGGCATGGCCAAAAAATAAAAATTAAAAAAAAAAAGTCTGTAAAAAAATTGCCTTAGCCTTGGCCAGTGGGCCTTTCAGATTAGCCTTTCCTTTTGACATGTCCCCATCCTTTGAGCCCTTCCTTACTTTCTAGCGCGATATCAGACTTCCCTTGCAGTTTTTCTGCCCCAATCTTGGAATCAACCATTTACCCAAGGAGCCCAGGTCCTTTTGGTGGGCCATGGCATTCAGAAGCCAAGCTCTGGGCATATCTTCAATTTCTTTCTGCACATTTAGCTGTCTCTTTAAAGCTGGTTCATTTGAGGGTGAACCGCTCTCTCCTCCTGGATTCTGGGGCCGTATGTATGTCCAAAGAAGAGTATAGTAGGCGCCTAATCAGTGATAGCGGAATGAATGAATGAATGAATGTAGGGCCCTGACCTCTGTTGCCATGCTGGACCCTTTGCCCTAAGTGTCGATCTCTATCTATGTCCCCAGGGTCCCCCCCAGGACCTGTCTGTTCATCTTTGGTGAGTATAACCACCTTTCTTATTTTCAGCTTGGGGTGCTCTGGGGCGGATGCCTGGGCTGGGCCGTGGGGTGGAAGTGGGGGCTACAAGCCAATAAGTTATTCATTCTTCAAACCTTGAGCCTTGACTGCTGGGCTCAGCCCTCAGCTGGGGGCTGCTAAGGAGAGAGCAGACAAAGGAGGGTCCTTGACTTTGGGAGATTGTGGTTTCACTGGAAGGCAAATGATGATGATGATGCTAATGGCAGTTCCCTCCCTCGCTTTTTTGAGCACCTACTGCTTATAGAGCAGTGAGGGGTGGGGGTTTACAATTTTGCTTCAGACCCCGCTGACCTGGGTCCAAATTCGGACTCCAACATATCCCTGTTGTGTGACCTTGGGCCAATAACTCAACTTCTCTATGCTTCAGCTTTCCTCTATGGAAAAGAGTTTTTTTTTTTGCTTTCTAGGGCCGCATCCACGGCACAGGGAGGTTCCCAGGCTAGGGGTCGAATCGGAGCCACAGCCACCGGCCTCCACCACAGACACAGCAATTCGGGATCCGAGCCGCGTCTATGACCTACACCACAGCTCACGGCAACACCAGATCCTTAACCCACTGAGTGAGGCCAGGGATCGAACCTACAACCTCATGGTTCCTAGTCAGACTCATTTCCGCTCACCATGATGAGAACTCCTGGAAAACAGATTTATAATAGTATCTATTTCATAGGGCTGTTAGGCTTCCATAGCCATGACCTATAAAGTGTTTAGTTGCGTTCCTGGCACACAAAAAGCACTTTATTATCTGTTGTTATTAGCGTTAGCTGTTATGACCTCATTTCGATCCATTCTAAAGTGCCCATCATCCCCCTCCTCACGTTTTAACATCTCTGGCATTGGAATGGCTCTTATAATTAGTGGAGTCTCAGTCTTCTGCCTAATTTTATGGACAGCAATTTTTATTTCATAATAGCTTGTGAAAGCACGGTGCAGTTTACAATTGTTGGAGTCTTGGGCTTGACCTAACGTGGTGGTGTTTTTATAACCATGTGCCAGCGCTTTAAGGATACGTTCAGTTCTCTCAATTATGCTTTGAAGTACCTGCTGTTCTTACTCCTTTTCTGCAAATGAGGAAACCAAGGCTCAGAGAGGGCAAGTGATTTGTTCAGTGTCACACAGTGAGAAAATGAGGAGGTGGGATTTGAACCCAAGTCTGCTTGCCTGCAAAGCCTGACCTGACTGCCTGTGGAGAGTATTAGTAACCAATGGGCATGATAAACATTCACGTCCTACAAAGTATGTGGGGCTCCAAATGTATTATTGCCATTTGTCGAAAATGTCCCTCGGTATTGAGGAATTTTATCTCCTCTTTTCAGAAGAGGAAATTGGGGTCAGAGTAACAAATCAGTTCCTGAGGTCACAGAGGGACTAAGGGGCAGAGGCAGGATTTAAGCCATGGTCTCTTGAGGCTGTAATCACTCCGCCACTGCCCTGTGGGATGTGGTCACCAGGGCTGGACAGGGATGAGAAGAGTAAGACCTTAACTTTGGGTGCAACCTTTAAGGGGGCGCCCCAAACTCAGGTAGCGAGATCCATACTATTTTAATGCAATATTTAAAATAAATCAAAAGCAAGCCAAAAGAAATCCATGATGAGCAAAATCTCAAAACTGTAAATAAAGACAAGATATGACCAAAAAAAATAATAATAAAAATATGACTGGGCTGGGAGTAGGGAAAGGTGAATTGTGGTGAAATAGGCAAGTGCAGAGTCAGATCTTGTTTTTATTTAAAATGTTGACATTTTGTCCATCGGGATTTTTTAAATTTATTTTTAAAATTGAGACATTCACATAACAGAAAATTAACCATTTAAGGTGGCACTTATGTTAATGTTGATGCTTCTATTACATATTCATGTTGACCTATCATATTATTATATATTATATAAAATTAATACATATTATATTATGTATCTACATTTATAGCATTATTCATATTTATATTGATATATTATCTATAGTAGATATTATCTATAACAACATATTATTTATGTTCACACATAGCATAAGTATTCAGATTCACATTTATATATTATCTGTAATTATATAGTGTATAAATAATATATATTGTTGACACATTATGTATTTACATTTATCGCATAAATTTTCATATATCATAAATAATTTATATGTATATATCACATATTATCTATAGTTAGTATATATTATTTACATTATACATTTAAATTTATGCCATAAATATATTCATATTCACATTTTATATTATCTATAATTGCATAGTATGTAATTAATATACTTTATTATATATTTACATTAATAGCATAAACACATTCATATTCACATTTATGTATCATTTGTAATTAATTTTTATCTATAGGTAATGTATATTTAATATATATTTAAATTTATGCCATAAATATATTCATATTCATGTTTTATATCATATAATTATATACTATCTATAATTAATATATATTATTTATGTTATATATGTTTATATTTCCAGAATAAATATATTTACATTCACATCTATATTAAATGGCATTTAATACCTTCACCAACCACCACGTCTATCTAGCCCCAGAACATTTTCATCACCCCCAAAAAGAAACCCCATCCCCCATTAGCAGTCATGACCTCTTCCCTTCCCCAGCCCTTGACAACCACTAATCTACTTTCTGTGGATTTACCTGTTCTGGACCCTTCATATGAATGGAATCACACACCACGTGGCCTTTTGTGTCTGGCTTCTCTCACTCCGTTTCAAGTTTTTAAGGTCTGGCCACGTCGTCGCTGGTGTCAGAGCTACATTCCTTTTTACAGCTGCTTTTTTTTTTTTTTTTGTCTTTTTGCCATTTTTTGGGCCGCTCCTGCGGCACATGGAGGTTCCCAGGCTAGGGGTCCATTCAGAGCTGTAGCCTTCAGCCTACGCCAGAGCCACAGCAACTCGGGATCCGAGCCGCGTCTGCAACCTACACCACAGCTCACGGCAACGCCGGATCATTAACCTACTGAGCAAGGCAGGGATCGAACCCGCAACCTCATGGTTCCTAGTCGGATTCGTTAACCACTGTGCCACGACAGGAACTCCCTACAGCTGCTTTTGCAGTCATTTTGCTTTTTTTTTTTTTTTTTTTAGGGCTGCATCTGCGGCATATGGAAGTTCCCTGGCTAGGAGTTGAATTGGAGCTGCAGCTGTTGGCCTATGCCACTGCCGCAGCCACTCGAACCACGTATGCAACGTATACCACGGTTCATGGCAACGCCGATCCTTTATCTCACTGAGTGAGGCCAGGGATGGAACCTGCTTCCTCATGGATGCTAGTCAGGCTCCTTACTGCTGAGCCACAATGGGAACTTCCTGTTTCGATTTTTAGAAATAGTGCGTTCAAATACGACTTATTATTTATCTCGATGACTGAGTTTTGTGGCTTGCCCTTTGAATTTTGCACCTGAGGCTAATGTCTTGATTTCCTCCCTCACCCTATTTTCATCCTGGTGACCACAGAGATGGGCAACCATGGACACTGGTAAATGCCTGACCAGGAATGCTGAATTTCAGAGTAAAAGAAAAAAAAAAACCAAAAAAAAAACACCCCAACAACTGGGAATTCTCTTGTGGCTTAGCAAGTTAAGGATCCTGAGTTGTCACTGCTGTAGCACGGGTTTGATCCCTGGCCTAGGCACTTCCCCATGCTGGGGCATGGCCAAAAAATAAAAAAAGAGAAACATAAAAATCCTCTGCTCCACTGTTCATCCTCCCCACCACCCAATCCCTGATTTAAAAAAACAACAACAACAACAAAAAAAAACACCCCACTTTCAACACTTTCAACAATTCTGAACCAAATATGTTTTCTTTTTCTTTTTCCCCACACCAAACAATTCTCCAATTCTCCAGACACCACCTGGGTGTGGTACAATTCAATTCAGTTCAGACACTATCTATCTGGAGTCAGTGTCAGATCCTATAAGTTAAGAGCTCACTCCCAAGGGACAATCCTCTACTTGAGATGCTAATCACAAGCCCAGGTCACCCCTACTTCTGACCCATTGGCTGTAAAGGGGACATTCTCACAACCATCTCTTTGGGTTGGATAATTTGCTCATACAAACTCACAGGACTTAGATAGACAGTTTACCTACTAAATGACCAGTTTATTATAAAAGGATCCTGCTCAGGAACAGCCAGATGGAAGAGGTGCACCGGGCAAGGTGTAGGAAAGGCAGCAGAGCTTCTGCCCCCTCTCTGGGTACCACCTCCTTGTGTTCACCAACCTAGAAGCTCCCCAAGACCATTTGGTTGGGGTTTGGATGAGGCATCACTGCATAAGCAAGACTGATTACATCACTGGCCATTAGTGATCAACTCATCTCCAGCCCCTCTTCCCTCCCCAGACATTGGGGTAGGGTGGGGCTAAAGGTTCTTCTGGTCACCAGCCCCCATCCTAAGGCTCTTGAGGAGCCCTCAGCCACCCGCCTAACCCCATCATCTCATCAGCATACACAAAGACACTCTCATCAGCATACACAAAGACACTGATCACTTAGGAGATGCCAGAGGTGTTAAGAGTTATATGCCAGGAAACGAGGGAGAGGCGCACAAAGACCAAATATATATTTCTCATTGCATCACTCTAAAACACAGTCATAGGCAAAGAGCCGTCTCCTGCAATCCAGGTATGAAATTTTGGTGTGACTTACAGAAGTCCAATGGCCACTGCATACTTTGGGATTCTGGCCACCACCTCACCACCCAGGGTTTACCTTGGTGTCTAAGGGCTGCTGGACCAAGGCTGACATTAACTTTAAAAATCATAGGGGTTTGGAGTTCCTGTTGGTGGCGCAGTGGAAACAAATCTGACTAGTATCCCTGAGGATGCAAGGTCAACCCCTGGCCTCGCTCAGTGGGTCAGGGAACCAGCGTTGCTGTGAGCTGTGGTGTAGGTCACAGACGTGGCTTGGATCCTGAGTTGCTGTGGCTGTGGTGTAGGCCGGCAGCTGTAGCACCGATTCGACCCTTAGCCTGGGAACTTCCATATGCTGCAGGTGCGGCCCTAAAAAGCAAATAAATAAATAAGTATAAAAGTCACAGGGGTTGGGGGGAAAAAGCAGCCTCAATAAGGCAATCTCCTCTCCTTGGTGTATCTTGACAGGTATGCTGGCCCCATGGAGCGTGCTGGGGCAGAAAGCATCCTCACCAACCGCTCGGATGGGACGTTCTTGGTGCGGCAGAGGGTGAAGGATGCTGCAGAATTTGCCATCAGCATTAAGTAATTCCTCCTTTTCTGACTCATCTCCCCTTGTGACCTGGGTGCTGCTGATGCTTTAGGAAGAAGGGAATGTCACGATAGTCACCTTTTTTTGAGCTCGTGCTGCATGTTTTTAATCTTTCTTATTCCTTTTAATTGACCGACAACCCATAGGAAAGAGATATGCTTCTTAGCAAGGCTCCAAGCCTGGAGTATTCCGCATACTCCAGGAAGAGGCAGAAATGCAACCTGCACCCAAGTCTTGCAGACCCTGGCTCTCCTGCCTCTCTGTTTCTTGGGTGAAGCTTCTTGCTCATGGTGGCTCGTTTCCTTGTTGGTTTTGTAATTTTGCCTTGTGATCTTAAGTGGGGCTTTCCCAGCAGGTATCTTTGCTGCCTGGGTCTCCAGAGATTTTCCATTGGCAATCAACAAGTAGATTTCTTTTTCAGACAAAGTTATTCTAGGTTACTTCCTTCATTCCCAATTACACAGGTAGTTTAATTTTAAACCCTAAATCCATATGAGGGCAGGACTGAGATTGTGAATTCTCAGCAGTGACTTTTCTGTGTTGGGTCTGAGACAAACAAGCTTTCTTATGGCCCCTGCTTTGCTGATGGGTGGAATTCTTCAAGACCACCCCTTTCCCTAAGTATGTAGTTTTTGACAATCCAGCCTTATGGAGTGTGGTCAGGTCTCAGTGCCGACTCTCCACCCTGCAAGGATCCACTAACTCATCTGATGTTTCTGTGTGATCAAGACATGTTCTCCTTGGTTACCAAGATCAGCAAAGCCTATAGGGTGGCAGTTGATGCTTCCTGCCTACTTTTTAGTTTCATCCCTCATTTTTGGCCTCTGGGGATTTCCCTTACTTTTTTTGAGAGTTCACCGTTTTTCCCCGGCATTTCTGGGGGTGGGGGACTTGGAGAAGGAGATTTTTTATCATTATTATTCTTATTATCTAGGTCAGATTGGCAGATGGTTCTGCCACTGCATGTTTCTTCCGTGTCCTTACTAGTCCGTGGTGCACCATATTGGTGGAAGTGGGTTCCTTCTCCAGTGTCCTTTAGAGTCTGTGGTGCTCCTTGGTGGTGCAAGTGGAGGTTTTGTCCTATCTATTCTAGAACAGTGCTTTCTTTACGACATCCTCTTGACTTCTCAACGATCCTGTGAGTCAAGGAAGATGTTGCCTGTTATACAGAGGAAGAAATTAAGGCTTAGAGCAGCAAAGGCTCCAGAAAAGGGATCCAGTTGGGCTCCAGGGGTCGCCCCCTCCTTGAAGTAGCCAAGAATGCTTCTTCCATGGTTGGGGTGGTGTGTAGCCTGGGGCTGAGCAGTGACAGGAGATGGCCCTGAATTTCCAGACCCAGGGCCCCATGACTATCTCACTCTCTTCCCTGTTTCCAGGTATAATGTTGAAGTCAAGCATATTAAAATCATGACGGGAGAAGGACTCTACCGGATTACAGAAAAGAAGGCTTTCCGAGGGCTTACGGTAAGGGCTGATCTACCCGTCACCTCAGCCTTCTAGAATCTAGGCAGGACCCTTCCTGAAGCTCTATCTTGAGGACCCCCTTTCCTATGTTTCAGGACAGCCCCTCCAAGAACACTAAGGAGCAATTGACTTTATTTATTTATTCATTTATTTTGCTCTATAAGGCCATACCTGTGCCATGTGGAAGTTCCCAGGCTAGGGGTCAAATTGGAGCTGCAGCTGCCGGCCTACACCACAGCCACAGCAATGCCAGCTCTGAGCCATGTCTGTGACCTACACCACAGCTCACGGCAACACTGGATCTTTAACCCACTGAGGGAGGCCAGATGTTGAACCCACATCCTCATGGATACTATGGATACTGCTAAGCCACTATGGGAATTCCAGGAGCAATTGGCTTTAAACTCATTTTCCTAATGCCCAGCAATAATAATAATAATAATAATAATAATAATAATAATAATAATAAACATAATAGAAGTGAGTATTTATAAGCACTTACTGAGTATCACATATAAATAGGATTCCTGTTAATCCCCTCAACTCACTCTTGAGTTCCCATCTCACAGATGGGGGAAACTGAAGTTTAATTCTCATATCACAGAATGGCAGAGGCCCTATTTTTATTCAGCCATGCCCTCGGCATGTGGAAATTTCCGGGCCAGGGATCGAACCTGCACCACAGCAGCAATTTGAGCCACTGCAGTGACAACACTAGATCCTTAACCTGCTGAGCTCACTAGAGAACTCCCAGAGCCTCTATTTTTGTCAAGCATCAAGACTCAGCTCTGCCTAACCTGCTCAATGACCATTTCATGGAGAATCCGAACATCTTTAAATGTTTTGGCTTCTGTTTGGTGCCCTGTAATTTCGGGCTACCTGTTAGACGTTTTAAGCCCATTGGTCTAAGGCACATGGATCTCACTCATGGTCTGCAGATCCTTAAGGAGCTTTGAGTCTTCTGAAGGAAAATCCAGAATTGTGCATATATCTGCATTTTTTTTTTTTAAGGAAGATATCTCAGACTTCACTTGATCCTACACTTGATCCATTGGATCCTTGAGTGCCCAGAAGGTTAGGGACTGTTCGTTCATTCTACAAATCTTTTTCTTCATCAAACTTAAATTTTTTTTTTTTTTAGTTTTTTAAGGATGTAAAGTTGATTTCCAATGCTCTGTTAGTTTCAGGTATACAGCAAGTGATTAAGTTATATATTATATATATGTACATACACACACACACACACATCTGTATATACACATAGACGCACACATAAACTCTTTTTCAGATTCTTTTCCATTATAGGTATTGAATATAATTCCCTGTGCTACTCAGTAGTTCCTTGTTGGTTATCTATTTTGTACGTAGTAGTGTGATCTGTTAATCCCCAACTCTTAATTTATCCCTTTCCTCCCTTTCCCCTGTGGTAACCATAAGTTTGTTTTCTTTGTCTGTAAATCTAGTTCCATTTTGTAAATAAGTTCATTTGTATCATTTTAAAAAAGATTCCACATATAAGTGATATCATATGGCACTTGTCTTTCAATATCTGACTTACTTCACATAGTATGATCATCTCTAGGTCCATCCATGTTGTTGCAAATGACATTATTTCATTCTTTTTTATGGCTGAGTAATATTTCATTGTATATACGCACCCCATCTTCTGTATCCGTTCATCTGTTGGTGGACATTTAGGTTGCCTCCATGTCTTGGCTATTGTAAAAAGTGCTGCTATGAACATTGGGGTGCATGTATCTTTTAAAATTAGCGTTTTCATCTTTTCCGGATATATACCCAGAAATGGGATATATTATTCTTGAAAAAAATGTCCCCCTTCATTTTTTTATTTCTGAAAAATTCTGAAAGGTTACTAGAATAGTGTTATGAATATTTGTGGACCTTTCATCTGGATTTACTAATTGTTAATATTCTGCCTCTTTTGCTTTCTCTCTCTTTCTACCTCTCCCCTGCCCCAGTCATGCATTTATTCTTCACTATTTAGGAGTAATTTGCAGGCAGCCAGATCTTTCCTGTAAACACTTTAGCACGGGTATCTGAAGAGCCAAAACATTCTCTTGCCTCATTATCACAGCCAGAAAGTTGAACATTGCTACAAAATTATTATCTAATATATAGCCTGTTTTCCAAGCTCCCTGATTGCCCTGATTATGTTTTTTATAGCTGTTTTTCCCAGAGGGCTCACACATTGCATTCATCTCCTTAAAATGTCTCTGTTTTTTTTAGGGCCGCACTCCTGGCATATGGAGATTCCCAGGCTAGGGGTCATTCGGAGCTACAGCTGCTGGCCTACACCACAGCCACAGCAATGTAGGATCCGAGCCACATCTGCGACCTACACCACAGCTCAGGGTAACGCTGGATCCTTAACCCACTGAGCGAGGCCAGGGATCGAACCTACATCCTCATGGATGCTAGTCAGATTTGTTTTCCCTGAGCCATGATGGGAACTATGATTCTTTGATAAATATATAATGAAGTGAACTGGCTATTAGGGGAACTGGCTTGAGACCATGTAACTTCTTCCGTATAAAATGGTCCTGGCTGACCAGTAGGGAAGTGAGCTCCACGTCACAGGGAGCATTCAAGGAGTCTATTGCCAGAGAGGCCACAAGGAAGGACCTGTTTCCTGGGATGAGATGGATGTAGCTCCTTCCAGTTCTACAGCATCCCCCTCCCGCCCCCCGCCCAATAGGCTGACCTGGAAAAGCATCTGTCCTGCTGTTCTCTTTCCAGGAGCTGGTTGAATTCTACCAACAGAACTCCCTGAAAGATTGCTTCAAGTCACTGGACACCACCTTGCAGTTCCCCTTTAAGGAGCCTGAGAGGAGAGCCATCAGCAAACCTCCAGGTAGGAGGTCTCTAGATGGGGGTCTGCAGTGCCAGCTTCCTCCCATTGTGGAGGGAAAGTCTGGGGAAACCACAGGCGTTCCTTCCAGTGGGTGTAGAGAAGTCTTCTCGGTGAAACCATCTGAACATTTTTCCACTTTCAGTCTTTCCCTTTGCCCTTGAGAAGTTTGCATATCCATTGACTTGGATGGAAGGTGGAGTAGGGGTTCCTTTCATATTTAGGAATCTGAGGACACCAGGGACCAGAAGCATTCTCCCCTGCACCTTTTAAGCCTTTATTTTTGTGAGTTTTTTTGTTTGTTTGTTTGTTTGTTTGCCTTTTGAGGGCTACACCTTTGGCATATGGAGGTTCCCAGGCTAGGGGTTGAATGGGAGCTGAAGCCTCCAGCCTATACACAGCCACAGCAATGTAGGATCCGAGCGGCGTCTGCGACCTACACCACAGCTCATGGCAATGCCGGATCCTTAACCCACTGAGCGAGGCCAGGGATGGAACCCACATCCTCATGGATGCTAGTCCGGTTCATTACCACTGGGCCACCACGGGAACTCCTAAGCCTTTTGTATCAATATCAGGCCTTAGTTAGTATCTACAATCTTCTTCCACAAAAAGGCAAGACTGTTAGCACACTCTTATTTCTCTTTTCCTTTGTATCGCTCCTTCACCTGGTTTGTTGAAATTATTTGGAATGTTGGCTGTGAATGAATGAAAACAACTGTATTGTAGGAATTTTTTCTTTACCATTGCAGTTCACTTTGCAAATACAGTATCAAGAATTATTTAGACTCTGTATTTCTTGTTTTCCACGTTTTTCTTTATTTTCAAAATTCCTTATTCCGATTCAAGTTTCATTTTGCTGGAGTGCATTCTGGTGTAACTTTTTTGAAACAGTCACACGGGGGGTGGAGTGTCTGAGTTCTTACACCTCCAGAAATTTTAAATCTGGATTTAAAAATTAATTATTATTAAAATGATATATTTTTGAAGAAGCCACACCAGCATAACATCAGGACTCAGAGACCAAAATTGCCCCTATTTTTATCACCCCGTCAAATATGTTTCTGTCTGTCTCTCCGTTCCTTTCTTTGTCCTGGTTGTATATGGACATTCCATCTTAGCATCTTTGCAGAAATACTATACATGAATTTTATATTCTATAATGTCACTTTATATTGTGACATTTATTACATTTGAAATGTTTTCTGTGTCCTTTTCCCCCCTTGCTTTTCTTTCTCTGATTCTCTCTTTTGCAATCCTTGGACATTCTTAATATAATGAATGTTATCTGGAATGGAAAACCCCACATCATTCTTCTGTTTCTTTTACTGTGAATAGATGCAAAACATTTAAGAGATGATAAATGGTATTATTTTCTAAATGTGGATGCTGGTTGGGCTAGAAGGATGATTCTGGGAATACAGCTGTGCCCCCCTCCGAACACGGGGTGCCTCACACTCAGCATAAAGGAGCATCGAGGGGCCCTTCGTCCTGGTGTACCCTCCTGGGAGCATTCCCTGCCCACCCTCACCCCCATCCCCAGACAGTGGGTGGGTGTCTGCTTTGTACCCCCTTCCCACATCTGCTGTCCCCCCACACAGCGGGAAGCACCAAGTACTTTGGGACAGCCAAAGCCCGCTATGACTTCTGCGCCCGGGACCGATCGGAACTGTCCCTGAAGGAGGGTGACATCATCAAGATCCTGAACAAGAAGGGACAGCAGGGCTGGTGGCGAGGGGAGATTTATGGCCGGGTGAGTCAGGGTGGAGTTTGGGAGCCCCAGGGAAAGGGCGTAGGGTGAACTGGGCGTCTTGGTGGCGTGAAGAAGGTGGGCAGTGGTCCTGGGGAGGGCGTCTCTAGTTGGAAGGGATGAGGGGCAGATTTCATTTATGCACCTTGCATTTATTATTTTTTTAATTTTTATTACTCAATGAATTTATTACATTTATAGTTGTACAAAGATCATCACAATCCAATTTTATAGGATTCCCATTCCACAACCCCAGCGCATCCCCCCACCCCCCGAACTGTCTCCTTTGCACCTTGCATTTAAGTATTGAGCACCTACTATGTGCCGGGCATTCAGCCAGGTGCCAGAGAGGCAAAGATGAGCCCGACACAATTACTGCTCTCGTGAAACTCATAGTTTAGTGAGAAGCATAGACTTGTACACATGCAGTTGCAATAGTAAGCAGTCAAGATTGAGAAGGGAAATCATAAGGCACCCTGGGAGCCCTGAGGGGAACTCCTGAGCCACCCTGGGAGCAGGACAGGATGCCTTCTAAGAGGCCAAGCTGATCACTGAGGGATGAGATAAGTGAGCCGAGTACAAGGTCATGGGGGCGGGGTGTGGGGTTGGTGTGTGGGAAATTATTCCAGGCAGAGAAACCAGCATGTGCAAAGGCCCTGGGGTGAGAGAGTGATTGGCATGTTTAGGGAGCATGAAGGGAAGGATTCATCTATCTTGTTCACTGCCATATCACCAGTGCCCAGGGCAGTGACGTTGCATCGTAGGTGCTCAACTGAATCATATCAAGAGGCAGAACTGGGACCCACTGCCTTTGCCTTTTGGGTTCTTCTGTCTGCCTGAATTTGGACTTTCAGGAGAGAGCTCAAGTTTTCTCAAAAAAGTTTGTTTCTGCCTGGTTCTTATTTTTGTCTCTCAAAGGCAGAGGGTCTTTGTGTCATGTGCTGATGAATTCCTTGTATCTAGACTATTGCCTGGGATGTATGGGTTTCTCGAAAAATATTTATTAAATGAAGATAAGGCCGCTGGTTAGGAGCCTAAATTCTACCAGAGGAAAAGATACGTGAAAAGTGACCTGGATAATGACTCAGGTGAATGGTTTTAGGAACCATGAAGGGTAAATTCAGTGTGTGATGGAGGACACTTGAGGGAGCCTTTTGGGAGTGTTTAGGAAGGTCTGGGCTGTAAAGAATTCACCTGTCTATCCAGTCATCCATCTATCATCATTCTATCCATCTATCTATAATTTCATCCATCATTCTATCCATCATCCATCCCTCATTCCATCCATTCATCCATCCATCCATCCATCCATCCATCCATCCATCCATCCATCCTTCTCTCCTTTCAGTAAATATTTATTAAATATCTATGGCATTCCAGGAACGATTCTAGGCTGTTGGAACTCAGTGATCAATAAGATAGACAAAAATCCCTGCCCTATTGTAGTGAAGGGAGAGGAGACAGACAAGCCTATAAGAAAGTAACATAAGTCATCGATTAGGTGGTGAGAAGTTTTATGGAAAGGAGGAAAGAGGGATAAGGAGTGTTGGGGTGGGTGGGATTACAATTTTTAATAGTTGTGAAGTTCTTAAGGATAAGGTGATACAGACGTAAAGGACTGTAGGAGGTGAGAGCGGTCAGCTGAGGGTATATCTGGGGGAGGTACTTTCTGCAGTAGAAGGTATGGCAGGTGCAAAGGCCCTGAGGTAGGAAGAAACAAGGAACAGCAGGAGAAGATGCAGAGGCTGCCCTGACCACTTCCCTGTCTCTTTCCAGGTTGGCTGGTTCCCCTCCAATTATGTGGAAGAAGATTATTCTGAGTACTGCTGAGCTTTGGCACATTGGCAAAGAGATGAGAAACTACTCTCGGCTCTGAGCCCAGGATGAACAGGCAGCGGGGCCAGTGGCTTTGACAGGTCCTGGTGGGCTGAGAGCCCAGGATGAATGGTAGAGAGTCAGTGTGCAGGTGGCAGGGCTCCTGGGATGTTGCCCTGGTGCAATTAATTTATAACACACTGATTTCCTTCTGGGTCCCCTTGAGAAGGCGGGACTCAAGGCAATAGCTTTTAATAAAATGATAATTGGACAGACTGGTATCATTCAGAAAGCCCTAGAAGGCTAAAGGTGGGAAGGGGCATTGGGACACAGACAAAACTCCCTGGCCAATTCCTGCCTTCCAGCTGTATCACCGTCCTCTACCATTTAAAATAACACCTGGGAGTTCCCATCGGGTGGCTCAGTGGTTAACGAACCTGACTAGCATCCACGAGGACGCGGGTTTGATTTCTGGCCTCTGGCTTTGCCCTGAGCTATGATGTAGGTCACAGACGTGGCTTGGATCCTGTGTTGCGGTGGCTGTGGCCTAGGCCTGCAGCTATAGCTCCAATTGGACCCCTAGCCTGAGAACCTCCATTTGCCATGGGTGCAGCCCTAAAAAGACAAAAATAAAAATAAAAATAAAATAAAACAAAATAAAATAAGACCTGGAGTTCCCACTGTGGCACAAGGGATCAGTGGCGTCTCTGCAATACTAGGATAGAGGTTCAATCCCCAGCCCAGCAAAGGTCACAGCTGCGGCTGGGACCTGATCCCTAGTCTGGGAGCTCTGTATGCTGCGGAGTGGCCAAAAAGTAAAAATAAAATAAAAGTAAAATAAGACCTGAAGAAGGAAATGGGACGCCCACAGAGCAGAAAATAATTGTACGTCAACAGATTTCAGATCGCAAAAACGAAAGTCTCATTCGCCTTTTCTATAATAGAACATAATTCCTATTTGGAGCGCCTCCAGTTCTGCTAAGTGGTATAGAAACTTCATCTCAGTTGCATCTGGGTCTCTGGAGTCAGTTCTCTCCAAGGTCACGTTCAAATTCCAGGGGCTTTGGCATGAGTGTTGGAGACACCGCTGCCCCCTGCTGAGATGCCACAGCTTCTGCTTCGATTTTGCTGTTTCTGCATCATCCGTGTCCCTCTTGGCACGGACCAGGCATCTGGCTGTTTCTTTGTGAATGCTGAGTGGAATGACCCTACATTCTGGTTTCCCTGGGGCAGTCCTGGCTGTTGCCCTGGTCTAGTTATGAGTCACTTTTCCTTCTCATTCTCCAGAGCATCCTGGTTTGGATGCTAAATGACGTGGTCCCTGTCTTCAGTGGTGCTGCTCCAGAAGGAGAGCCTGAGACAAGGATTGAGAGGTGCAAAATCTGCCTGGGAGGTGATCTAAGGAACCAGAGGGGAGGGGGCGGGGAAGAGAGATGGGAAGGGGAGGGGGATACAGGGAGCACTGATGAGCAGGTGACAGCTGTGGGCAATGGGGACTTCTTATTCAGGACCTGGAAGTTAACGTAGAACAAGTTTTGGAGTTGAGGAGGGCGAGGGAACTGGGGTATTTATCCATCAACTTCCATTAGGTGTTGCTTGAAACCTGCTTGTATGTAGGCAGTACACGCTCTGGTGGCCAGAGAACCACAGGCATACTGGAGCCGCCAACCTGTATGGACCTTGTCAGTCCTGGGGCGCAATGGGTGGGGTACTGATTGGGTGTGCACAGTCCTTTGCAGCCAGTCCTACTCAAAGGATGCTGCCTTATGATGGATATGGAGAAACCCCGCCCAGCCTGCTCTATCCTGGGGTCCAGGGTGGGGGTGGGGGTTCCCGGGAACCTTCTTTTTCTCACATCACCCTGAAGCCATTTAGATGAGAGGTGGGATCGCAGGATTCAGGAACGTAGCTCTGGACCCATGTCTGAGTTTAACCATCTTCTTTCCCGCCCAGCTCTTCCTGTTCACAATGGGGAACCTCGATCTATTTTGCTGCAAGAAAAGTTGACTCATCCTGAATACTCATCTGTATAGAGAGCCAGGCTTTCTTTTGACTTGATAGCATTATTTTTTAAAAATTGTGGCAAAACCCACATGACATCAAATTTACCATCCTAACCAGTTTTACATGTGCAATTTGGCGGCGGGATGTATATTTACACTGTTGTGCAATCACTCTCCAGAAATTTTCATCTTGCAAAAGGGAAATTATACCCTATTGAGCAACAACTTCCCTTTCCCCTCTCCCCCCCGGCCCCTGGTCACCACTTTGGCCAGACTTTAGTTATCTAGAATCCTTGAGAGCTTTGATTTTGGGGGGCTCAAAAGCCAAAATTCAGAATCAATCTTTTCTTTTTCTTTCTTCCTTCCTTCCTTTCTTTTTTTCTGCCGTGCCCATGGCATGCCAAAGTTCCCAGGCCAGGGATCAAATGCACACCAGGGCAGTGACCTGAGCCACAGCAGTGACAACGCTGGATCCTTATCCCACTGAGCCACCAGGGAACTCCAAGATCCAGGGTCTTTAATTAGGCTTTTGAAGTTCAAAAGCCAAGACGGGAGTTCCCGTTGTGGCGCAGTGGTTAACAAATCCGACTAGGAACCATGAGGTTGCGGGTTCGGTCCCTGCCCTTGCTCAGTGGGTTAAGGATCCGGCGTTGCCGTGAGCTGTGGTGTAGGTTGCAGACACGGCTTGGATCCTGTGCTGCTGTGGCTCTGGTGTAGGCCGGTGGCTACAGCTCCGATTAGATCCCTAGCCTGGGAATCTCCATATGCCGTGGGAGCGGCCCAAGAAATAGCAAAAAGACAAAAAATAAATAAATAAATAAATAAAAAAGCCAAGACGTTGCTTCTTCGGTAAATCTGCAGGAATACCTCTTAGGAGAAAGAGCTGCAGAAAGCTGGACACTCTGCTGTTAATCACTGAAGTTAGAACATGCCCTCACGTCATACACAAAACTAAACTCAAAATGGTTGAAAGAGTGAAATATAAGATCTGACACGATAAAACTCTTAGAAGAAAACTTCGGCAAAACATTCTCTGACTTAATTGTAGCAGTATTTTCTTAGATCAATCTCTCAAGGCAAAAGAAAGAAAAGCAAAAGCCAACAAATGGAACCTAATCAAACTTATAAGCTTTTGTACAGCAAAACCATAAATAAAATGAAAGATAACCTACGGACTGGGAGAAAGTATGGGCAAATGATGAGACTGACAAGGGCTTAATTTCCAAAATATACGAAGGGTTCATACAACTCAATATCAAAAAAACAACATAATCAAAAAATGGGCATGGGGAGTTCTTATCATGGCTCATCGGTTAACAAACCTGACTAGCATCCATGAGGGTGCAGGTTCAATCCCTGGCCTCACTCATTGGGTTAAGGATCTGGCACTGCCATGAGCTGCGGTGTAGGTTTCAGATGCGGCTCCGATCCAGCGTTGCTGTGGCTATGGCTGTGGTGTAGGCCGGCAGCTACAGCTCCAATTGGACCCCTAGCCTGGGAACCTCCATATGCTGTGGATACGGAAAAAAAAAAAAAAAAAAAAAAGGGCATGGAATTCCCCACTGTGGTGCAACGGGATCATCAGCCTCCAGAGCGCTGGGATGAAGTTTCGCTAGCCAGCCTGCACAGTGGGTTAAGGATCCTGCTTTGCCACGGCTGAGGCATAGGTTGCAACTTCGGCTCAGATCTGATCCCTGCCCTGGGAACTCTGTAAGGCATGAGGTGACAATAAAAGGAAAAAAAAGGCAGAAGACTTAGACATTTCTCCAAAGAAGATATACAGATGCCAACAGGTACACGAAAAGATGCTCAGTGGCACTAATTGAGAGTTCCCATCATGGCGCAGTGGAAATGAATCCGGCTAGGAACCACGAGGTCCCTGGCCTCACTCAGTGGGTTAAGGATCGGTGTGGCCGTGAGCTGTGGTGTAGGTCGAAGACGCGGCTTGGATCTGATGTGGTTGTGGTTGTAGTGTAGGCCGGCAGATGTAATTCCAATTAGACCCCTAGCCTGGGAACCTCTATATGCCGAAGAGGCGGCCCTAAAAAGCAAAAAAAAAAAAAAAAAAAAAAAAGCACTACTAGTTAGAGAAATGCAAATCAAAACTGCAATATGTATCACCTCACACCCGTCAGAATGGCCAAAAAAAAAAAAAATCTACAAATGATACATGCTGGGGAGGATGTGGAGAAAAGGGAACTTTCCTAAACTGTGGGTAGGAACATAAATTGACATAACAGTAAAGAAGTTCCTTAACTGCTATATGATCCTAATACCCCACTCCTGGGTACATATCGGGAAAAGAAGAAAAAAAAATTTTAATAGTTATTTCCCCAATACAATTTTTTTTCTACTGTACGGCATGGTGACCCAGTTACACATGCATGTACACATTCTATTTTTGCACATTATCATGCTCCATCATAAGTGACTAGACATAGTTCCCAGTGAAACAAAGCAGGATCTCATTGCTAATCCATTCCAAAGGCAAGAGTTTGTATCTATTAACCCCAAGCTCCCCAATCACCCCACTCCCTTCCCCTTCCCGGAAAAGAAGAAAATTAATTTGAAAAGATACATGCACCCCAATGTTCACAGCAGCAGTATTTACAAAAGCTGAGACATAGAAGCAACCTAAATGTCCAGTGACAGATGGATAAATGGATAAATGGATAAAGGTGTGGTGATACATACAATGGTATGTTAGCCATAAAAATGAATAAAATAATGCTGCTTGCAGCAACATGGATGGACCTAGAGATTATCACATTAAGTGAAGTAACTCAGACAAAGACAAATATCGTATGATATCATGTATGTGGAATCTAAAAAATAATGCAAATGGACTTATTTACAAAAAAGAAACAGACTCACAGACATAGAAAAACAAATTTACGGTTACCAAACAAAAAATGGGGGAGGGGGAGGGATAAATTAGGAGTTTGGGATTAATAGATACACCCTACTGAATCTAAAATAGATAAACAACAAGGACCTAGTATATAGTACAGGGAACTCTATTCACTGTCTTGTAGTAACCTGTAATGGAAAAGAATCTGAAAAAAATATGTATAACTGAATCACTTTGCTGTACACCTGAAACTAACACAAGGTGGTAAATCAATTATACTTCAATTCAAAAGGGTGGGTTTAAGGAAAGAGAAAAAATCTACTACATGGAGACTAAACAACATGCTACTAAAAAACCAATGGGTCAATGAGGAAATCAAGAAGGAAATTAAAAAATACCTTGAAACAAATGATAATGAAGACACAACCTCTCAAAACCTATGGGATGCTGCGAAAGCAGTGCTCAGAGGGAAATTTATAGCAATACAGGCCTTTCTCAAAAAAGAAGAAAGATCCCAAATTGACAACTTAACCCTCCACCTAAACAAATTAGAAAAAGAAGAACAAAAAAGACCTAAAGTCAGCAGAAGGAAGGAAATTATAAAGATCAAAGAAGAAATCAATAAAATAGAGACTCAAAAAACAATAGAGAAAATTAATAAAACCAAGAGCTGGTTCTTTGAAAAGGTAAACAAAACTGACAAACCCCTGGCCAGACTTACTAAAAAGAGGAGAGAAAGAACCCAAATAACCAAAATTATAAGTGAAAAAGAAATACAAAAAACCATAAGAGAATACTATGAACAACTATATGGCAACAAGTTTGACAATCTGGAAGAAATGGGCAATTTTCTAGAATCTTACAGCCTGCCAAAACTGAATCAAGAAGAAACAGACCAACTGAACAGACCGATCACTAGAAATGAAATTGAAAATGTCATAAAAATACTCCCTACAAATAAAAGTCGAGGACCAGATGGCTTCACAGGCGAATTCTATCAAACATATAAAGAGGAACTGGTGCCCATTCTCCTTAAACTCTTTCAAAAGGTTGAAGAAGAAGGAATACTCCCAAAGACATTCTATGATGCCACCATCACCCTCATTCCAAAACCAGACAGAGATACCACCAAAAAAGAAAACTATTGCCCAATATCATTGATGAATATAGATGCAAAAATTCTCAACAAAATCTTAGCCAACCGAATCCAACAACATATCAAAAAAATTATACACCATGACCAGGTAGGGTTCATCCCAGGTTCACAAGGATGGTTCAACATACGCAAATCAATCAATATCATATACCACATTAACAAACAAAAAGTCAAAAATCATATGATCATCTCAATAGACGCAGAAAAAGCATTTGACAAAGTCCAACATCCATTCATGATCAAGACCCTCGCCAAAGTGGGTATAGAGGGAACATTCCTGAATATAATCAAAGCCATTTATGATAAACCCACAGCAAATATAATACTCAATGGAGAAAAACTGAAAGCCTTTTCACTCAAATCTGGAACAAGACAGGGATGCCCACTCTCACCACTGCTCTTCAACATAGTTTTGGAAGTCCTAGCCACAGCAATTAGACAAACAAAAGAAATAAAAGGCATCCATATAGGAAGAGAAGAGATAAAACTGTCACTGTACGCAGATGACATGATACTATACATAGAAAACCCGAAGGACTCAACCCAAAAACTACTTGAACTGATTAATAAATTCAGCAAAGTAGCAGGATATAAGATTCACATTCAGAAGTCAGTTGCATTTCTGTATACCAGCAATGAAATATTAGAAAAGGAATACAAAAATACCTTTTAAAACTGCACCTCACAAAATCAAATACCTCGGAATACACCTGACCAAAGAGGTAAAGGACCTATATGCTGAGAACTATAAAACTTTAATCAAAGAAATCAAAGAAGATGTAAAGAAATGGAAAGATAATTCCATGTTCCTGGATTGGAAAAATCAATATTGTAAAAATGGCCATACTACCCAAAGCAATCTATAGAGTCAATGCAATCCCTATCAAATTACCCATTACATTTTCCACAGAACTAGAACAAACAATCCAAAAATTTATATGGAACAACAAAAGACCCAGAATTGCCAAAGCAATCCTGAGAAACAAAAACCAAGCAGGAGGCATAACTCTCCCAGACTTCAAGAAATACTACAAAGCCACAGTCATCAAAACAGTGTGGTACTGGTATCAAAACAGACAGACAGACCAATGGAACAGAATAGAGAACCTGGAAATAAACCCTGACTCCTATGGTCAATTAATCTTTGACAAGGGAGGCAAGAACATAAAATGGGAAAAAGAAAGTCTGTTCAGCAAGCATTGCTGGGAAACCTGGACAGCTGCATGCAAAGCAATGAAACTAGAACACACCCTCACACCATGCACAAAAATAAACTCCAAATGGCTGAAAGACTTAAATATACGACAGGACACCATCAAACTCCTAGAAGAAAACATAGGCAAAACACTCTCTGACATCAACATCATGAATATTTTCTCAGGTCAGTCTCCCAAAGCAATAGAAATTAGAGCAAAAATAAACCCATGGGACCTAATCAAACTGAAAAGCTTTTGCACAGCAAAGGAAACCAAAAAGAAAACAAAAAGACAACTTTCAGAATGGGAGAAAATAGTTTCAAATGATGCAGCCGACAAGGGCTTAATCTCTAGAATATATAAACAACTTATACAACTCAATCAAGCAATGGAAAAATGGACAAAAGACCTGAATAGACATTTCTCCAAAGAAGATATACAGATGGCCAGCAAACACATGAAAAAATGCTCAACATCGCTGGTTATAAGAGAAATGCAAATCAAAACTACCATGAGATATCACCTCACACCAGTCAGAATGGCCATCATTAATAAATCCATAAACAACAAGTGCTGGAGGGGGTGTGGAGAAAAGGGAACCCTTCTGCACTGCTGGTGGGAATGTAAACTGGTACAGCCACTATGGAGAACAGTTTGGAGATACCTTAGAAATCTATACATAGAACTTCCATATGACCCCGCAATCCCACTCTTGGGCATATATATGGACAAAACTCTACTTAAAAGAGACACATGCACCCGCATGTTCATTGCAGCACTAATTCACAATAGCCAGGACATGGAAACAACCCAAATGTCCATCAACAGATGATTGGATTTGGAAGAAGTGGTATATATACACAATGGAATACTACTCAGCCATAAAAAAGAATGACATAATGCCATTTGCAGCAACATGGATGGAACTAGAGAATCTCATACTGAGTGAAATGAGCCAGAAAGACAAAGACAAATACCATATGATATCACTTATAACTGGAATCTAATATCCAGCACAAATGAACATCTCCTCAGAAAAGAAAATCATAGACTTGGAGAAAAGACTTGTGGCTGCCTGATGGGGGGTGGGGAGGGAGTGGGAGGGATCGGGAGTTTGGGCTTATCAGACACAACTTAGAATAGATTTACAAGGAGATCCTACTGAATAGCATTGAGAACTATGTCCAGACACTCATGTTGCAACAGAACAAAGGGTGGGGAAAAAATGTAATTGTAATGTATACATGTAAGGATAACTTGATCCCCTTGCTGTACAGTGGGAAAATAAAAAAATAAATTAATTAAAAAAACCCAAAAAGGTGGGTTTAGGGGAAAGTGCACTTGAGGGTGAGTTTGGTGGGTTCTGGAAACTGCAAGGAGCTCACTCTGCTTAGAGAGGGCGAGAGACAGGAAAGGCTGGAGAAGTTATTGGACCCTCCTTCTTACGTGACTCTCCAGAGGGACCAGGCAGACACCTGGTGGAGGAAACCACCTCTTTCTGGAGATGGTGAGGGGTCTCAGGTGTGCCCTGGAGTGGCCCGCTGATGGCTGGAGAGCTGGGTCCGAGGGAACAGATCTCACCAGAATATACTGGCACAGAGAGGTTCAAAGGAACATAGGGTATCCTCTCAATGCCCTAACTCTTTCTCTCTCTCTCTCTCTCTCACACACACACACACACACACACACACACACACACACTGTATTAGCTTGCCCAGGCTGCTATAACCAAGTGCCACAAACTGAGTGGCTTAATTAAACAATAGAAATGTATTGGCTCACAGCTCTGGAGGCTGGAAGTCCAAGATCAAGATGTCACCAGGGGGCTGTGCTTCCTCTGAAGATGCTGGAGAGGAATCTGTTCCGGGTGTCTCTGTCTCTCACCTCCTGGGAGTTTCTTGGCTCATGGTAGGAAAGCTCTAGTGTTCATGTGGCGTCCTCGCTGCGTGTGTGTCTGGGTCCAGATTTCTGCCTCTTCTGAGGATTGCCCCCCACCCCCCTCTGGCACAGCCTCCAATGAACTCATCACATCTGCCAAGACCTTAATTCAAAACAAAGTCACATTCTGAGGTCCTGGGAGTTAGGACTCCAACAAGGGGACTTTAAAAGGAGGAGGGATGCAATTTAACCCATAAGATACCCGAGGATCGCAAAGGCCCTCAGGAAGGTACCCCCATGCAACAGGTCAAGCAGATGCCCAGACAGTCATGAAGAGACCCAGTCCCACCCCTGGCAAATACACACTAATAGAGACCGGCAAGCAGACGCACAGTGGGATACAGACAGACAGACAAACAAAAAAAGTATCTGCCCACACACAACAGCAAGCAGACAGCTCTGGAGATGCCCAGACACAGAAATACTCTCCCCATTGCAACAGGCAACAGACCCCAGACCCAAATCCTCCCCTCCCCAAGCATGGAAACAGACTGAAATATGAACAGAAACACGTACAGATGCAAACACCCAACTGGCAATTCCCAGGTGCAACTATAAAGGTCATTTCTATAGATATGGGGACATTTATCTGCTTAACCAGGCACAGAAACACACTCCAAACACACAACAGACAATACCCAAAACAGACAGACTGTACCCCAAACAGACAGACTGACAGACACAAACCCTCAAACAGATTCACTCATACACCCTGCCCTGGGACTTACTAACTCTGACGAAGGCATCCGCAGGTGATATTGGTGGACATATTTAAAACACAGCCAGGCAGATATGGCATTGAATCAAACAGGGTCCTTTATAAACATCTCTTTCTCTCTCTCTCTCTCCACCACCCCCCAACACACACACTCGAACACACGAGAGCGCTTTCCAACGCAGATAGCACCAAAGTAAAGCCAAGCTTGCCCTCTGGTGGACAGTATCAGTAGTGTCCCAAACTGCTGGGCTGATACTTGGATCCCAGCTTGGGGAAAGAAGTAGAGAGAGAGAGAAAGAGAGGGAGAGAGAGAAAGAAAGGTGTACCTGTGCACCTGAGTTTGTTCACAGCCTATATATATGAGCCCATATTTGGGCACCATAAAGGGCCCCTGATGCTTATGGCTTTGTAGCATCCTCACACTGCCCAGTGGTATCTCCCATTCATTCACCCAAAAGCACAGAGAAGGGACTTATAGAGTCATTTCAGAGTCTTGTTGGACACAAGCAGTCATAGCCTCATGTAGCCAGGACGGGGCAAGAGGTAGAAACACAGAGCTGGAGGAAGCTAGAGGGATGAGAGGTCTCCCAAAAGGAGAGTTTGGATCCAAGTCTCTGAAGGATAAACATGGGCTTATACTGTTGCAAAGGCAGATAAACCTATTTTAGATGGAGTGGGCTCTACCCAAAGCCTTTTACTGCAGCCCAAATCCTCTTCTTAATTCTTTAATCCATTCCAGAGGGCTAGGTTTGGGCTGTTGAGTTAGTACTTGGTATCTTCTAGAAGAGAAATGAGTGAGAAAAAGAAATGACTCTCTAATGGTGGAATGACAATGAAGTCAGGCATAGGGCAGATTTTCTTTCTTTTTAAAAACAGTTTTTTGAGGTAAGACTGAAACATACAAATTGTACATATTGAGTGTATACATAGCGATAAGTTTGGGGATACACATCCACTTGTGAGACCATCACCACCATCAAGGCCGTAAATATACCCATCACTTCTCAAAGTTTCCTTCTGCAGTGGATTTTCATTTTGGGGTCCCATCACATTTCATGGGGACTGTTGACTTGAGGAAAGTCTGTTCTCAGGGAGCCAGCACTCCTGTTTGAGTTGTGGGGGAGTGTCTCAGGTCCCATGAAATATTTTCCCCGCTGCCTCCAAACTCATCAATTTGAAGCTGTGTGCTGCCCTCTAGTGGCCACCGCTCATTTGGCTCTAAGCTTTCTGCATAGATTGTTCTGGGACCAGACTGAAAGCGCAGGCTCCAAGTCAGGCTTACAACTTTGAGCCTTAAATTGCAGGAGGTGGGGAGCCATGGATTAAGGAGACTTAATCAGTGGACAATTTGAGGTTTTAATCAGTGGGGCCATTTCACACTTGACCCAGCAGATTTCCATTCATTAGTATCATCACTTGGTCTCCAGTCTCTCCCTTTTCCGATCTATTCTGCAAAAGCACAACCCAAGTCATATAGTCCAGGCAGCAGATCGAATCCTTAGGATGACCCACAGGGCCTTATGTAATTTGCATCCTCCTCTTGATCTGGCTGCACTAACCTCTGGAAGCAGGAAAGGGCAGAAGAAAAAGCTGAGCAAATATGCGGGCTCAGCTTGAGTTTACTTAGAATTAGTTTCATGGCAAAAATTAGTGTAGAGGAGCAGGGTAGAGAGTATCTTGATGGTGGTGGGTGGTTATTATTGATTATGTGGTCAGAGAAGCCATCTTGGACATTTGAGCTGAGACCCTGAGTGAATGGAGAGAGTGCCCAGGGAAAAGGGGGGAGGAGAAAATGTGTGTTAAGGCAGAGGGAATAGCAGGTGCCAAGGCTCTGAGGAGGCTGTTGAGTCAGCACCCTGTATTTTCTGGAAGAGAAATGATTTAGCAAAAGAAATGACTCTCTAATAATGGAATTTTGGGCAATGAAGTGAGACAAGGAACAGATTTTCTTTTTCTGTTTAAAAACCATTTTATGGAGCTAGTAAAATCAAGAAATTGTCATATGGAGTTGCTGTTGTGGCACAGTGGAAACGAATCCGACTAGTATCCATGAGGACGTGGGTTCAATCCCTGGCCTCACTTAGTGGGTCGGGGATCCAGCATTGCCGTGAGATGTGGTGTAGGTTGCAGATGCAGCTTGGATGCCACATTGCTGTTACTGTGGCGTAGGCCGACAGCTGTAGCTCGCATTTGATCCCTAGCCTGGGAACTTCTATGTGCCCTGAAAAGCAAAAAGAAAAAAAAAGAAAAAGAAAAAAAAAAGAAATTGTCATAAAGCTGGAGTGGTCTGAACTAGGGAGAGAAGTAAGAGGTCGGCAGGGATAGAACATGGTAAAAATTTGGGATTTTCTTCTGACCTTAGTGGGAAGCCAGGACTTCTGTATATACTTATATTCTGTACAACAGTGCTTGGTTAGGGGGACAAGGAGAGATAGAAACTCATCCTAAGCTAAGCCATACACTGTGGGAGTGGGGTTACAGCTGTGGCAGGGGGCGGGGGGTGGGTGCTCATTTTCTAATTCTCCCAGAGACTTTTTTTTTGCTTTTTTTTAGGGCAGTACCCACGGCATATGGAGGTTCCTAGACTAGGGGTCGAATTGGAGCCACAGTTGCTGCCCCTACACCACAGCCACAGCAACACAGGATCTGAGCCGCGTCTGCCACCTGCACCACAGCTCATGGCAACACCAGATCCTTAATCCACTGAGCGAGACCAGGGATGGAACCCTCAACCTCATGGTTCCTAGTCGGATTCATTTCCGCTGTGCCAGGACGAGAACTCCTCTCACAAAGACTTCTTGCAGACCATCAATGGATACTGTGGGAGGCTACCGAAGGCTAAAAACATTTATAATTTTTTAAATGGTGGAAAATTATACATAATATAGTCATACCATGGCCTGGACCCTGGTTTGGTTTGGTAACAGATATTCTGTATTTTGCATATCCATTCATCTATTGATAGACATTTGGGCTGTTTCCACCTTTTGGCTGTTGGGACTAGTGCTTCGATGAACGTTTTTTACATTTTTATTTTATTTTTTTTTACATTTTTAAATAGTTGAAGAAAATCAAAAGAAGAACAATATTTCAAGATACATGAAAAGTATATGGAATGTGGATTTCAATGTCCACAGATAAAACTTTCTTAGCATGCAGTCACACTCATTTACCATCTGTGGCTGTTTTCCGCTATAATGGCAAAAATTGCAACCGAGACCCTGTGGCTTCCAAAGTGGAAAATATGCGCTACCAGGACCTTTATAGAAAAAGTTGCAGCCCCTTGAGCTAAGAGGTCACAAGCCTGGCTTTTGACCATCTCCTTTGCCAGCTCTGCTGGGGTGATAGGATAAGGCTCTTTTGTTGCTTTCTATTTTGTTCTCCCACATGTGGGGGCCGCAGCCGTAATGAGGGAGAACCCTTCTGCCATGTCCTGTAAAAACAATATGTATGTACTTGGATGTAAATGTGTGTAGTGAATTCTAATAGTAATAAGAGCTGATGTGTGTTTACTATTTACTTGTTACTCCAAGTGCTTTTGGTGTGTTATTTCACTGAGTCCTCATAATAACGATTTGAAATAGACACATACACATGTTTTAATTAATTAATTATTTTATTGCAGAATGGTAGATCTACAATGTTTCAGGGGTACCGCAAAGTGATTCCATTATATCTATCTGCATCTGTATCTATATATCTCCTCTTTTTCAGATTCTTTTCCATTATAGGTTATTATAAGATATTGAATATAGTTTCTGCACTATATAGCAGGTCCTAGTTGTTAATCTATGTTAGATACAGTAGTGTGGCTCTGTTAACCCCAAGCCTCGAATTTATCCCTCCCTCCTCTTCCCATAAGCCTGTTTTCTGTGTCTGTGGGTCTCTTTCTGTTTTGTAAATAAGTTCATATGTATCATTTTTATCAGATGCCACATATAAGCGGTATCATATGATGTTTATCTTTCTCTGACTGACTTCACTTAGTATGGGAATTTTTAGTTCTATCCATGTTGCTGTCAGCAGCATTATTTCATTCTTTTTTATGGCTGAGTAGTATTCCATTGTATCTATGTCCCACTTCTTCCTTATCGATTTCTCTTGCTGATGGGCATTTAGGTTGCTTCCAAAAGTAGACATATATATTTTCCTAGATGAGAACACTGGGGGTCAAAAAGGCTATCATCTTTCACATGCTAACTGGTTGGAATGGAAGGCAAGTGTGATTGGCTGAACCGTGCCCCTCCCCCATGTATATGTTGAAGTCCTCACCCCTAGTACCTCAGAATGTGACTGCATTTTGGAGATAGGGTCTTTACAGAGGTGATTAAGTTAAATGAGGTCATTAGGGTGGGCCCTGATCCAGTAGGACTGTGTCTTCATTTTTAAAAAATTTTTATTCTTTATGGCTGCTCCATGGCATATGGAAGTTCCCTGGCCAGGATTGAATCTGAGCCACAGCTGTGACCAAGGCCACAGCTGCATCAATGCTGGATCCTTTAACCCACTGTGCTGGGCTGGGGATGGAACCTGCATCTTTGCAGCCACCTGAGCCTCTGCAGTCAGATTCTTAACCCACTGTACCACAGCGGGAACTCCCTAGGACTCTGTCTTTAAAAGAAGAGAAGATTGGGACTCAGACACATAGAGGGGCGACCACATGAGGACACAGGGAGAAGACAGCTGTCTACGAGCCAAGGAGAAGGGTCTCGGAGGGAACCAGCCCTACCGATGCTTGGATTGTGGACTTCTACTTTTTTCATGTGAGAAAATGTGTATCTGTTATTTAAGCCACCTAGACTGGGATTTGGCAGCCCTAGCAAACAATACAGTGAAATTAGTTCTATCTGCTAATATAGTCCAAGCTCACAGAATATACTGTCCTTTATTTGGGCCATTTCTGTTAGTGCAAGTCTGTGTGCCTGATGCACAGTGAGGCCAAACAAACCAAAACGTCAGAGTTTGGAGCAGAGAAAGATTTATTGCAGGGCCATTCAAGGACACGGGTGGCTTATGCCCCTCAAATATCCTGAAGGTAAGGGATCCCGTGTTGCGTGGTGTAGGCCTGCAGCTGTAGCTCCGATTCGACCCCTAGCCTGGGAACTTCCATATGGCGTAGCCCTAAAAAGCAAAAAAAAAAAAAAGAAAAAAAAATTAAAATATTGAGGTATAGTTAATCTGCAACGTTGTGTTAGTTTCAAGTGTACAGTAAAGTGATTCACTTATATAATATGTTTATATATCCTTTTTCAGATTCTTTTCCATTATAGGTTATAACAAGAAGTTGAATATAGTTTAAGCTATACAGTAGGTCTTTGTTGCTTATCTATTTTATATATAGTGATGTGTATATGTTAACCCTTAAACTTCTAATTTATCTCCCCCCTACCCCCACTATCCCCTTTGGTAACTGTAAATTTGTTTTCTATGTCAGTGAGTCTATTTCTGCTTTGTAAATAAGTTTATTTATATCATTTAACATTTTATTTAAAATATTCTTTTAATTATTATTTATTTATTTATTTTTTTGCAGCAACTACAGCATGCAGAGTTCGCCGGGCTAGGATTCAAACCCATGCCAGAGCTGTGGCAATGCTGGATCCTTAACCTGCTGAATCATGAAGGAATTTTCTGTATCATTTTTTGAGATTCCACAAGTGAGATCATATAACATTTGTTTTTCTCTGACTAACTTCACCTAGTATGATAATCTCTAGGTCCACCCATATTGCTGCAAATGGCATTATTCTAAGAAACATTTCTTATCTGTCAGGGTGCGGTTAGGAAATGTGAACTGTACTAGTTTTTTTTTTTTTTTTGGTTTCATTTTAATTTTGAAGGAACTATAGATTTAGATCATTCCTAAGCTTCTTAAGGTCAAATGTGTTTATCATTGTGGAATAAGATAAGCTATCCATTTAAACAAATGTTTAGGAGTTCCCATCATGGTGCAGTGGAAACGAATCTGACTAGGAAACATGAGGTCGTGGGTTCAATCCCTGGCCTCACTCAGTGGGTTAAGGATCCAGTGTTGCTGTGAGCTGTCGGGTGTAGATCGCAGATGCGGCTCGGATCTGGTGTTGCTGTGGCTGTGGTGTAGGCTGGCAGCTGTAGCTCTGAAATAACCCCTAGCCTGGGAACCTCCATATGCCGCCGGTGTGGCCCTGAAAAGCAAAAACAAAAACAAAACGAAAAAACCCAAATGTTTAAGTGTAAAAGAGCCCACACCTCCCTGGAGAAACTCAAAATGCCCATCTTTTGTTCCCTTTTATATAGCATAAAATAAACTGGTCCCTTTATATATTGCCTGCACAATAACACAACTGGGTCCTTTCATGTGGCACGCACAAGAAAATAATTTGATGGAATGCTGGGTCCTCTTTTATTTTGGAGCCAAGCTTATCCACTTTACGAGAGGGTGACTTACATACAACAAACTGCTTCGTTTCTCAGTGTAAAAATTGGATGAGTTTGGCAACCTTGGCCACACTCAAGATACGGGACATTTCCATTGTTTCCCTAAATTTTCTGGAGCTCTCTTGTAATCCCTCCCTCCCTGCCCTCTGGTTCCAGGCCACCCTGGTGTTAGGTTTGCCCGAAGGAAGAACGCCCAAGGCCAAGTCAGTCAAGAAGAGAGATTTATTAGGGCCTCCGGAACCAAAGGGCTGAGCTCAAGAGAGTAGCAGCTCCAACTGTGAGGAGACTTTAGTGTTTTTCTTTTTGTCATTTCAGGGCTGCTCCCGCGGCATATGGAGTTTCCCAGGCTAAGGGTTGCATCGGAACTGTAGCCGCCGCCGGCCTACACCACAGCCACAGCAACGCAGGATCCGAGCTGCGTCTGCAACCTACACCACAGCTCACGGCAACGCCGGATCCTTAACCCACTGAGCAAGACCAGGGATCAAACCCTCAACCTCATGGTTCCTAGTCGGATTTGTTAGCCACTGAGCCACGACGGGAACTCCCGAGATGTTACTCTTATAAAGGGTCATAGTGGGAACTTGTGGCAAGGACAATGAAAGGAAGGTCACACAATTTGTGGGAGGGGTGGCGTGGCAGGGAAAATTATAGGGGAAAGGAAAAAAATCACACAACGGGAGAGGATGGTTGGGGTCGGAGTCTCATACCGAGATCAGCGCAGCAAAAAGAATTGATGGATGGGGGCTGTTTAGCATTATAGGGGGCTGATCTCTGCAGGCAGCTGTTTCTGTGACCAGTCTCTCTGCTTTCCAGCTCCAGGGGCTACATTCCAAGCGAAGGGGCTTCTTCCATTCTCCTGGGAACCTCTCCCCTGGAAGCTTGTATGTATTTCAACCCTTTCCTCATTTTTGGTTTCCTCTGTGTCTTTGCTTTGTATCTTTTCGCTGTAAAAAAGCAGCCTGAGGATGGCTATGCACTGAGTTGTGTAGCCATCCTGGGGAATCTTTGACCTGGGTGTGGTTCTAGGGGAATTTCAACAACCCCCCCTCCACTTGCCAAGGGGTCTTAGGAGCCTGGATAACTATGCATCCTTCCCAGCAAGCTGGGACTCTGCCCCTCGGCAAGTGCTGCCCCTTGCAGGACTCGTGTTCCTTTCTTCCAGGGGGAGGGCAGTGGCTGCCCATCGGCCATCCCCTTACATTCTTGGTCTTGGTTCTGAGGGCTTGGGGGGGATGTCAGGAGATTCTTCAGTTCCTTCTTCTTTTTGCTCATTGTTTTTTTCTTTCTTTCTTTTTTTTTTTTTTTTTTAAGATTTTTAGTTTTTTCAGGAGTTCCTGTTGTGGCCCAGAGGAAACAAATCCAACTAGCATCCATGAGGCTGCAGGTTCAATCCCTGGCCTCGTTCAGTGGGTTAAGGATCCGGCGTTGCCATGAGCTGTGGTGTAGGTCGCAGATGTGGCTCGGATCTGGCGTGGCTGTGGCTGTGGTGTAGGCTGACAGCTGCAGCCCTGATTTGACCCCTAGCTTGAGAACTTCCGTATGCAGCAGGTGCGGCCAAAAACCCCAGAAAAAACCAAAAGCAAGCATACCCCCCACCCCCAAATTCAGAAACAAGCAAAGATCATATTAAGTGTTGGGATTAGGAAAGCATAGAAGAGGTCCCTAATCCTGAAGGAGAGGTCAGGGAGGGCTTTCTGGAGGTGATATTTCTATGGGAAGGCTTCCTGGAGGAGGTGATTTTACATGGGAAGGCTCCCTGGAGGAGGTGATATTTTTGTGGGGAGGCTTCCTAGAGGCGGTGAGATTGACAAAGGAAGGCACGGAAGAGGAGGTGATATTGACATGGGAAGGAAGCATACAATATGGAGTGAGTACCTATGTGCAACCTGAGGTCAAGAGACAGCTTAGAGTTTAATGGCTGGGAGGGATTCTTAGGTCCCCCTGGAAGCAGACTCTGCCCTGAGGATTTTTGTTTTAGGGTTTATTGACAGAGGACATTTAGCAGAGGATGAGGAAGGGTAGTGTGGAAAGTAACATAATGTCTTTTCTATCAAAGGAAATCTTGGTTACTCCATTTTGCTCGGTTTCACCTTCCTGCGACCCCCCCCTCCCCTTTCCCTCTTCTCCCAATTACAATTTGTTTCAAATTAGCCAGCCGGGAAGAGTGAGCACCCTGACCTGACCAATGGGAAGGGGACAGGTACATCACCTGTGTTAGGAATACATAGGGGAGGGTCCTTTGTTCGGGGCGCACACTTTTTGGAGTGGCCGCGCCCTTCTGCAGAAGTAAAGAGCCTTGTCGAGATTTCTCCTTGTCCATGTGTCTCACTTTCCAACACTGACAACCGGAGCCAGAGTTACTGTAATTTCCAACACCCGGAGCCTGAATAACACCACTAACTTGAAGTCACCTTGGGGTGAACGCTGGCTTTTGACCCCTGTGCCCATTGCTTATTGGCTGCAGGATGGGCCTGAGGGTTTGTGCAGGCCTTGAACTGGAATGTTCTTTGGAGAAGGGGAAGCTGTGAACTGTTAGCAGGCAACACCCGCAGTAGCGGGGGGATGGTGCTCCAGCAGCTGAAGGATGGCTGGACAGGTCAGCGACAGTGTGCACTGTAGGTTCATTTGGGATGACTGGGACTTGTGGGGGGGGGGCAATAAGGAAGAAGGGGACCAGTATAAGACTCAGTGAGGTCTTGAGTGTCGTATTAATGAGACTGGACTTCATCTCAAAGGTCACAGGGAGCCAGGGGAGGGTTTAGAGGGGACGAGAGAGGAACACGGTCCAGTTGGGTAGGGAGGGCTTCCCAGGAGCCGCCCTTCCTCCAACACCCTCATTAAGCATGAACCCAGGGATGCTCTGGGGCCGGGCTTCTCTGTTACCGAACTCAGATCATGTGCCTGTTGCCCAGTGCGGCCAAACTATACAAAACAGGGGAGTTGGGAGCAGAGAGAGGTTTACTGCAGGGCTATGCAAGGAGATGGGGGGGGGGAGGGCCCTCATGCACCTCCCCCCCCGCCACCGCCAAACCCGGAACTTCCCAAAGGGTTTCAGCAAAGCATGTTTATTGTCTTTTTTTTTTTATTTTTTATTTTTTTAAGGCCTGTTGGAAATTCCAATAACTCTAGCTCGGGCTGGGTCGTCAGTGTCAGAAAGTGAGACACATGGACAAGAAGAAATCTCGACAAGGCTCTTTACTTCTGCAGAAGGGCGCGGCCACTCCAAAAAGTGTGCGCCCCGAACAAAGGACCCTCCCCTATGTATTCCTAACACAGGTGATGTACCTGTCCCCTTCCCATTGGTCAGGTCAGGGTGCTCACTCTTCCCGGCTGGCTAATTTGAAATAAATTGTAATTGGGAGAAGAGGGAAAGGGGAGGGGAGGGGGGGTCGCAGGAAGGTGAAACCGAGCAAAATGGAGTAACCAAGATTTCCTTTGATAGAAAAGACATTATGTTACTTTCCACAGGCCGAACCCAGGGCACATGGAAGTTCCCAGGCTAGGAGTTGAATCGAAGCTATAGCAGCCAGCCTTTGCCACAACAACGCAGG
The DNA here is from genome assembly GCF_016906955.1 of Phacochoerus africanus. Taxonomy (NCBI): domain Eukaryota; kingdom Metazoa; phylum Chordata; class Mammalia; order Artiodactyla; family Suidae; genus Phacochoerus; species Phacochoerus africanus. The sequence goes on along the minus strand of NC_062547.1, from coordinate 72,479,750 downwards.
ATCTGAGCTGCATCTGCAACCTACCCCACAGCTCACAGCAACGCTGGATCCTTTAACACACTAAGTGAGGCCTGGGGGATCGAACCCCAGAGTCCTCAAGGATACTAGTTACGTTTGCTACCACTGAGCCACAATGGGAATACCCAGCAGAGCATTTTTAAAGGCCAGGGGAAGTGGGGCAGGGGAGGTTGGTTGTTGCAGCCTTCTTGGTGCAGGAGTCCTTTGTCTGCATAGGTCAGGTCACCGATGCTCCTGTAAGGCTCCAACAAAACAAATGTAATTCTCTGTTCTGCAACTTTTTATCTCTATGTGAATGGAAACGTGTTATACTCTTAAAGGTCAGAGGCTTGAGACTATGCAGCCTGGGGGATGAATTTCAGGCTCTAGGTAACATTCTTTCAGGGAAAGCAACAGGATACAAAGGTTAAAGTAAAAGGAACAGGTCTAATATGGAGTCAGATTTGTTCTTTCCTATTACACCCTCAGATGACTTCTTGAGTATCTCTCAATTTCCTCTTTGCTGGGAAAGTCACAAGGGGTTAGGCTTCTGCAAGCCATGTGGCTCCAATTGTGCATTTCCTTCCCTTTCTTCTCCCCTCATGCCTGCTACCTGCCCTCCTCCTGGAGGATCTCTGTGGTCTAGAGTTCATAGCCTTGGTCACCTCTTTTGGATTTGAAGGGTGACTGGCATCTTGCATCCTCGGTCACGCACCAGCACCCCAGACCCCACCTTCAGTAGGTAGAATAATGAAATTCCCCCTAATTCCCACCAGGTTGTCCACATCCCACTCCTGGAAAGCTGTACATATATACCTTACACTGCCAAGGGGGCTTTGTAAGTGCAGTGAAGTTAAAGATTTTGAGATAGGAGATTATTGTGGATTATCTGAGTAGGTCTAATGGAATCACAAAGTCCTTTTAAGGGAGAGGAGGGAGGGTCAGAGAGGAAAGGGGAGGGAGAGGTGGGGGAGAGAGAGAAATTGAGGATAGAGAGAATGAGAGAAATGTATCTAGAGAATGAGAGCAATCTCTCTCTCTATCAAAGCATAATACACACATCTACTTACCTGTTTATTCATCCATTGATCCATCTATATCTTACCCACCCACCAATCCACCTATCTATCCATCCATCCATCCATGGAGCAAATGTGTGTGTGTTTGTATGTGTGTATGTGTGAGAGAGCGAGAGGAGGGAGGGAGGGAGAGAAAGAGAGGGAGAGAGGGAAGGAGGGAGGAAGGGAGAGAGAGTGAAAGAGAGGGAGAAAGAGGGAGAAGGAGAGAGAGACGGAGAGGAGAGAGATTTTGAGATACTGCACTGCTGGCTGTGCAGATGGAGGAAGGGGCTTTGGAATGCGAAGGAATATGGGCATCCTCCAGAAGCTGTCAAAGACAGGGAATGGACTTCTCCCCAGAGCCTCTAGGAGCCCCCATGGATATCTTGATTTCAGCCTCCTAAGACTCATCGGGGACCCTGACCTCCGGACCTGTCATGTATTGCATTTGTATTGTTTCAAGCCATATGTTTGTGGTGATTTGTTTTGGCAGTAGCGGGAAAACTCCTCCACCATTTCATCCCATCCCATCCCACCCCGAGAAGGAGTCTGGGCCGGATGGGAAGAACTTTCAATTCTGTAGCCCAACGTCCAGAGGTCAATTCCTCCTTCTGCTTTAGACTCCCCTACCCACATGCATGCATTCCCCCCATTCTGCTGTTCCTGCTTCCTAAATTCCTCTCTGTCTCCACAACCCGTGCCCTAGACGAGCTTGTCGCTATGTTCTTCTCCCCATCTCCCCACCCATGACCACATCCTGTCTACACAACACAAGTGTTGTAAACTACCAACAGGATGGTTACTCCTTTGCTGAAATCCCTTTATTGCCCAGCAGAGAAAGTCTAAACTTTCTCACCCACATTACATGGTCTTGCATGAAATGGGTTGCTGACTTCTGTCCTTGCTGGTACCCAGGAACAGATGCCAATGAGTAGCTGTGACCACTTAGCATAATGGGATAATAATAATAACAAGAATTACTGATATTAGTGGGCATTATTTTGCCAGGTAGAACTTTAAGGTTTTATTCCAGCAAACCTCAAACTCTTATGATGTTATTGTTATCCTTTTTTTAATTGACAAGGACAATTGGTTCTAAGCGTATCAGTTATCTCGTGTGGTGTAACACATCTCTCCCCCAAATGTAACAGCTTCAAACAACAAACTTTTATTTTCTTACAGTTTCTGAGGGTCAGGAATCTAGAGGTGGCTTAGCTGGGTGGGGCTGGATCAGAGTGTCTTATGAGGTCACAGTCAAGGTTTTGGCTGGAATCTCAGTTCCTCCTCACGAGGGCTTCTCTATCACGCTGCTTGAGTGAACACACAATATGATAACTAGCTTCCCCCAACTGAATGATCCCGGAAAGTAAGAGCGAGGGGGAAGCCACAATGACTTTCAGATGTTTCAGAGGCCACATGTCACATCTTCCTTTTCCTGTTCCTTGGAAGCAAGTCACTGAGTCCAGCTCATATTCAAGGAGAGAAAAATTGGGTTCCCCCTCTGGAAGGGAGAAATATCAAAGAATTTGAGTAATAGCCACATCTTGGAGTTTTCTCTATGTGCCAGGCTTGGTTCTAAGCGTGAGATATATACCGACTCCTCTGATGCTCATCTTAACTCCATGAAATAGATTCTCCTTTTATCAGCCCCATTTTACAGATGGGAATGTTGAGGCATAGAGACATTAAGAAGTTGCCCAGGACCACATATGACTAGCAAGTGGTGGAGTCGGGATTTAAATCCCCTGTGATCTGGTGCTAGGGTCTGTGTTGATCCGCCAGTGTGTCTCTTAAATGTAACACAGCTCTGTTTATCCTCCTTCTTGGCAGGCTTTGCTGTATTTTCGTGCTCGCTCTTAGCTGCAGCTTCACTGGGTAGGGTCTCTTGATCCACAGATGGAGCTGTTGATGAATCTTCTTCGGTGACCATAATTCCAGGGTAGGTATTTTGCCTTGCCCAGAGCAAAAAAGGAGAATATGAAAACAAATGGGGCTCTTCTTCCCAAGACCTTAGGGCTGGGCTTTGCCCTTCTGTTTTATCTTGGAGCACAGGATTTGGGTGCCCTAGCCTGACATCTGCCAGCCACTGCATTTTGTCATCAACAGGGTTATGGTCTGGAGCGCATTCTATCTGCTTGGAGGCCAGGTCTTAAGTTGACACAAGCCTCAATCAGTGACCGACAGCATCTGGTGGATAAATACCCCAGCTCCCTCACCCGCCTCGTTTGGGATAAGTCTGGAGAGGGTGCTTTAGGCTGTCTCTTAGGTAGTTTGGGATTAACATATACACACAATTATATATAAATGAGAGAAACAACAAGGACCTACTACATAGCACAGAGGTCCTCAACCTCTGTTTCAGTTTCAGTTTTTTACTGGGTAACTTACTGGATAACATTCACTGTGTGCTCTTTTCCTTCCTTCTCTCACTTCTCCCATCCTCAGCTGGAGCGTTTTTGGGGTCACCTCCCTGATGAACTGCTTTCACTAGACGCCTTGTCTCAGCCTCTGCATCTGGGAGACCCTAACTAAGATATTCCTAGGCCACCCTGTTTATGAGAAGTTGCATCTGTATGTGTGTCTTCGGTTGGGCTTGGGGAGGGGGGATGGAGTGGGAGTGTCACTGACAGTGATCAGATATTATGGGGAGCTGAAGGCAAACAAAATGGTGAAAGTTCTAGACTTTGGGGTCAGAGGGTCCTGGGTTCAAATCTCAAGTCCAGGTAGTCTTGGACAAGACACATCTTCTCTCCAAGCCTCAGTTTCCTTTTTTCTTTTTTTGTTTCTAGCATCTTTATTTTTAACTTTTCTTTATTTTTTATTAGAGTGTAGTTGATTTACAGCGTTGTATCAATTTCTGCTGCACAGCATAGTGACCCAAACATACATGTATATACATTCTTTTTTTCATACTGTCTTCCGTCATGTTCTATTCCAAGAGACTGGACATATTTCCTTGTGCTGTGCAGCCAGGACCCCATTGCTTAGCTCATCCATTCTAAATGTAATAGTTGACAGGGAGCTTGGGGATGTAGTTGCAATTTCCATTCTATTGTATTTTTAAATAAGATAGGTAGGGGTAGGAATCCCTACTTGATGATGCTGACATGGCGATGAAATTAAATATTCTTGGAAACATATTTAGCACAGTGCCTGGTACTTGAGGGCTATGGTGGTTATTGTACGGGGAAAACTGGGAAAGGACCCTTGAGAGTTGGTCTTGCTTCATTGGGGATAGATGGTGGAAGCTCATTTATTACTGGGTGCAATAAAATAAGATGATGAGAAATGGGAGATAGATGTTGGTGGGGAAAGAACAAAGTGGAAGGGGGGAGATAAATGAGGAGTTTGGGATTAACATATACACACTACTGTATATAAAAGAGATAAACAACAAGGACCTACTATATAGCACAGTAAATTATACTCGGTATCTTATAATAACCTGCAATGGAAAGGCTGAAAAAGAATATATATGTGTGTACATTGTAAATTAACTATGCTGCAATTAAAAAAAAAAAAAGAAAGAAAGAATCCAGCAGGAAGGAAAGAGAGAGAGAGAGGGAGATGGATCCACACACTGACCCACCAGCCAGACCAACCTCTCTACACTGTGGAGAAAGGAGAAAATTAGGGGTTTGCTACACTGTCCTTTCCGAGTGGTGGCAACTCAGCAAAAAGGGCTGTGATGCTCTGGTTGCATTGAGCAATGCTGGCTCTGCCCTTCCCCTCTCTCCACACCCTCTGTTGTTAAAAACTCTGGGAACAGAGAAAAGATTCTCCTCTTCGAATGACAGAAACACAGCAAGATGTGGCACTTCAGTTTCCTTCTCTTTTGGGGTGAGTATGAGGCTGACTAGGGAGTCCGGGGGAAGATTACACTGGATATAGGCTGCAGGGAAAAGGGAGGGCCTTGGGCTATCCAGCCAAGAGATCATAATTCTAGACTGGACACTGCAAACATCTTCATCAGGAAAGCTTTGACAAAAATCAGGGAATTCATCTGCCAAGAAAGAATTTCTTTATAGTCCTTCATTTGGCATGTATTTTCTGAGCACCCACCGTGTACCAGCTGCCGTTCTAGGCACTGAGGATAGAGCAGTGAACAGACAAGGTTCCTGCCCTGTGAGGCTGACTTACCAGCAGGAAGAGGTAGGCAGAAAGGAAGCCACTAACGGTAATAGCAACCACTCACTTAGCACTGTTCTAAAAGTTCCTCAAATAAAGAACATATTCAGTCTTCACTAAATTCCTCTGATATTGGGTCCTGAAATAGTCCCATTTTACAAAGGAGAAAAAAATGAGGTAAAAGAAATTGAATAACTTGCCCAAGACCACTTATGTAATAAGGGAGTAGAGCCAGGGTTTTAAAGCCAGCCTGGTTCCAGAGTCTGTATGTTTTATTCCTAAACTATGCTGCTCCGAAGAATAAATAAAACGGGGCATTTCAGGGGTGATAAGAGCTATGAAAGAAGCTGTCGTATAGTGTGATCGGGGGTTATATAGGAGGAGGAAGCCAGGGAAGGTATTTCTTTTCTTTTTAGGGCTGCACCCACAGCTTATGGACGTTCCCAGGCTAGAGGTTGAATCAGAGCCACAGCTGCTGGCCTACACCACAGCCACAGCAATGCAGGATCCAAGCTGCATCTGTGACCAACACTACAGCTCCCAGCAATGCTGGATCCTTAACCCACTGAGCGAGGCCAGGGATCAAACCCACGTCCTCATGTACACTAGTCAGATTCATTTCTGCTGCTCCAAGATGAGAACTCCTTTCCTGTTCTTTTATTTCTTTTTCTTCAGGTGTCAGTTTTTCTTGGTCTTGCTTTTTTCATGTCATTGTTCCCTTCATGGGTCTTGTGAGTTTTCATCATTGGTTCAAATCTAAGAATAGGAGACCTTTTCTAAGCAACAAATGTGGGTTTCCTCAGCTGTTGTACAGTGGATTTGTTTCCCTTATTACACATAAGAGAAAACATAGGCACAAAGAAATTAAGTAACTTTCCCAAGGCCGCACAGTCTGTAATTGGTGAAGCTAGATTTTGACACCAAACATGTGATGTCAGAGTTGATATGCTTAAACATGATGCTCTGTTGCCTCTAAAATAACTAAAGAGCAAGAGAAATTTCAATTAGTGATACTGAGGGAAGTTGGGAATTTAGGTTTGTGAGACTTGTTGAGTGGCAGGTTTCATTAGAAAGAGCAGGTGACTTGTGGACCCCAAATCCTGAATTGTGGCCTTGTTTCTTTGGGGGTGTCAGCACTGGGATTAGCCATTAGCACTCTTTTTTTTTTTTTTGTCTTTTTACCATTTCTTGGGCTGCTCCCACGGCATACGGAGGTTCCCAGGACAGGGGTCGAATCGGAGCTGTAGCCACCGGCCTAAGCCAGAGCCACAGCAATGCGGGATCTGAGCCGCATCTGCCACCTACACCACAGCTCACGGCAATGCCAGATCCTTAACCTGCTGAGCAAGGCCAGGGATCGAACCCGCAATCTCATGGTTCCTAGTTAGATTCGTTAACCACTGCGCCATGGGAACTCCCTGCCATTAGCACTCTTTATTCTGCCCGCAAGAAACAAAGAGTGGTGGTGATGACACTGGTGATGGTGATGATGATGATGAAGATGGTGATGAAGATGATGGGGATGATGATGGTGGTGGTGATGATGATGGTGATGCTGCTGCTGCTGATGAGGTTGATAGCAGTGATGATAATGATGGGGTTGATGATGGTGGTGGTGAAGATGCTGGTGAGACTGGTGGTGGTGGTGATGAAGATGATGGTGGTGGTGATGCTGAAGATGATGGTGATGATGAGGGTGATGATGATGATGTAGTTGGAGAGGAACTAAATACGGGGGACTGGGCTGCCTTTTAGACATTAAAAAAAAATGAATTGTCTTACCCTCCCACAAAAATTAATACTACAGGAGTTCCCATGGTGGCTCAGTGGTTAATGAACATGAATAGCATCCATGAGGACGCGGGTTCAATCCCTGGCCTTGCTCAGTGGGTTAAGGGGCCAGCGTTACCGTGAGCTGTGGTGTAGGTCACAGTTGCAGCTTGGATCTGGTGTTGCTGTGGCTGTGGTGGAGGCCAGCAGCTGTAGCTCTGATTCAGCCCCTATCCTGGGAACCTCCAAATGCCGTGGGTGCGGCCCTAAATAGACAAAAGACCAAAAAAAATAATACTACAGATATAGTGTGTATTTATTTATATGGTATATGTATATCTATGTGTCTTGTATATAAAAGAGTATGTTTTTCATCTTTCCCCAAGAACCAAGTTTTGCCCCCTTTTTTCCCTCTTTTTTTTTGTCTTTTTGCCTTTTCTAGGGCCAAACCTGTCGCATATAGAGGTTCCCAGGCTAGGCGTCTAATCAGAGCTGTAGCCGCCGGCCTACGCCAGAGCCACAGCAACGCGGGATCCGAGCTACGTCTGTGACCTACACCAGAGCTCACGGCAACGCCAGATCCTTAACCCCCTGAGCAAGGCCAGGGATCGAACCTGCAACCTCATGGATCCTAGTCCAATTCGTTAACCACTGCGCCATGACGGGAACTCCAGTTTTGCCCTTTTAGGAGAGATGTCGTTCCCTTTGAGGATGCATACTTAAATGTATATTTTTGAAAATCAGCTAGAACTCTTTGAAAAGAAAGTGAAGATAATATAAACACAATGAAAAACAGAAGTGACATGCAGAAAAGCAGGAATGGTTGTTGTGCAGATTATATTGAACAACGTATATCACTCAGCTGCAGCTTTCATCTAGGCTCCTCAAACCTGTTTCCATGAGGCCATGCCAGAAGTAATTTTTCAGGTTGAATCTAAAGAGCTTCTTGATGTTTCATGGTGTTTTTCTTTTCTTTCTGACAGGGTGTTGTGGTTTCTACAGCTGGGTAATATTCACGTTATCTCCGTTGGAATCAATGGCACAGTGTAAGTTGTACGAGGAAAATACATATGCCCAATGTGGTGGGGAGGAGACTTGTGTCCCAGGAGGCTGAACCACAGCTGGCCACTTTCTAGGAGATGGTGGCTGAACAAGGGATAACATCAGGTCTCTTGGTTCCCACCCTGGCTCTTTCCCTTCAATTACATTTTACTTCAATTACATTTTATTTTTTAGCCACATGCATGGCATGTGGAAGTTCCTGGGTCAGGGTTTGAACCCCCCAACTGCAGCAGCAACCTGAGCCGCTGCAGTGACAGCACAGGATCCTTAATCCACTGCACCACAAGAGACCTTCAAAATTTGAAAAAACAAAACAAAACTGAAACACAAAAATAAGGATCACCACTTGTTTTTCATTCATTTCTGGAGGAGCAAAGCCTGAGATGAGGATTTTATGTGATTCATTTGTTGAGGGAGGGCTCTCAGGAGACCCTTGCAGGGAGGGAAGCAGGATGGGGCAGGGGGAGGAAATGGCCACTCAGAAGGTGTTTCAGGAGATTTTCAGCCGCAGCCTGATCCCAGGAGAAGCTCTGGAGTGTGAATTATACCACAGAGGTTCACCTGCTCGGAGGCTGTGCTGTTACATGCCTGGATGTGTCAGGCAGTGCTTCAAGGCCAGTGAGACAGCGGGGGATAGGACGCTAACCTGGCAAGGTGGATGCGGGTGGGGCCAAGAGTGGCTGATATCCCCCCCCTCTTTTAACCATTAAAATTAAAAAAAAAATTTTCATTTTTGGAGTTCCCGTCGTGGTGCAGTGGTTAACGAATCCGACTAGGAACCATGAGGTTGTGGGTTTGATCCCTGCCCTTGCTCAGTGGGTTAACGACCCGGCGTTGCCGTGAGCTGTGGTGTAGGCTGCAGACGTGGCTCGGATCTTGCGTTGCTGTGGCTCTGGAATAGGCCGGCGGCTATAGCTCTGATTCGACCCCTAGCCTGGGAACCTCCATATGCTGCTGGAGCGGCCCAAGAAATAGCAAAAAGACAAAAAAATTTTTTTTTCATTTTTTTGGCTGTGGTGTGCAGCAGCTTGATGTGGGATTTCGGTTCCTAGATCAGGGATTGAACCTGGGCAGCAATGGAGAAAGTGCTGAGTCCTTACCACTAGACCACCAGGGAACTCCCAAACCCTTAAAAAAAATTATAGCTGATTTACAAATGGTGTTTTAGTTTCTGGTGTATAGCAAAGTGAACACACACACACACACATACATGTTTACTTTTAGATTATTTTCCATTATAAGTTATTACAAGATATTGACTATAGCTCCCCGTGCTATATAGTAGGTCCTTGTGTATGTGGCAGTGGGTATCTGCTAATCCCCAAATCCTAATTTATCTTTCCCCACCCCCTGCTATCCCCTTGGTTAACTGTAAATTTGTATGACTTACTTCACTTAGTATGATAATCTCTAGGTCCATCCATGTTGCTGTAGATGGCATGATTTCCTTCTTTTTTATGGCTGAATAATATTCCACTGTATGTATATACCACATCTTCTTTATCCATTCCTCTGCATATGGATGCATAGGTTGTTTCCACGTCTTAGCTACTGTGTGTAGGGCTGCAATGAACATTGGTATCCCATCCTTTCTTACCTGGCAAAGTGTGAAGAACGCGTGAGCTGATGGAGGTAAATCCCCTGAAAGAGACTGGGTTTTCCTCTTCACATCCCGTTCCCACTTTCGTAACTCACCACTGTGATCACTGGTACCCAGGGAGACAGGGTGCCTGGTTGTGAGAGGATGGCTTATGGCCAGATCTCAGAGGGATCTATTGGGACTTCCCATTGTGGCTCAATGGGTTAAGAACATGACATAGTGTCCATGAGCATGCAGGTTCAATCCCTGGCCTCCTTCAGTGGGTTAAGGATCTGGAGTTGCTGCAAGCTGTGGCGCAGATTGCAGATGTGGCTCAGATCCTGTTTTGCTATGGCTGTGCTGTAGGCTGGAAGCTGCAGCTCAGATTTGACCCCTAGCCCTGGAGCTTCCATGGGCTGCGGGTGCAGCCATAAAAGAGAGGAAAGAAAAATCAAAGGGATCTGTAGACTTCTCTTTGCTTGCAGGTGAGTGGCCATGGCGGTTGTGGTCAGATTTTGGTAAGAGACTTCCCCAGCTTGAAGGCAATTAGACCTTGGGGACATGCCTTCATCTCTTTGGTTTTGTCACCTGATTATCCGGTAGGGTGATGAACCCCTGCCTACCTGATGGGATTAAGTTCTGAGGATTCAACTCCATGGGGAGTTGTTATGAGATGGGCTCTGGAGTCGCACTGCCTAGGTTCAAATCTTGGTTCCAGGGTTCATTGACATGGGGACCTTGGCTGTTCCAATCCATGCCCCATGACTTCGGTTCCATGGAAATGAGAGTAACCCATAGGGGTTTGATGAGGATTAAACGAGATTAAGATATAGGCAGTGCTTAGTAGATACTTGGAACATCATGAGTGTAATATGTTAGCCTTCTCCCCTCTCCTCCTTCCCCATCCTCCTCCCCTGCGCCTCCCTTCCCTCCCCCTCTTCCTTTTCCTCTCCCCCCATCTCTTCCTCCTCCCCTTCTCCCTCCTCCTCCCCTCCCTCTTCTTCTGTCCTTTCCCCCTCCCCCTTTCCTCCTCTGAGAATCACAAATTCACTGGTTCTTATAGGCTCCGCTGCAGCTGGGTCAAAGCTGGTAGCCTGTGAGGGGGTACAGCCAGGATGATGAGCAAATCTCCTGAACTCCTTCCCAGCGTGGTCTGGTCTACTTGGCTCTCTTCCTGTGTTCTGACTTGGGGGCTGACCTGGAACAGTTAGGCAACCTCTCTTGGGCACTCCTTTCTGCATCTGGAAAAGGGAGTCCTAATGTCTACCTTGAAGTAGAGTGACTGACCATTCCGGCTTGCCCCAGACTGGGGTGTTAACCACGAGGCTTCTTGGCTTTCCCAGTCAATAGAAATTGAGTAAGAGGCCCGATAAGAAATTCAGGCAAGGCTTTATTCAGCTCCTGCTGCAGCAGGAAGAAAGGAAAACAAGTATTCCCTTGCTCGGGGCAGATGTGTGTGTGTGTGTGTGTGTGTGTGTGTGTGTGTGTGTGTGTGTATAGCTGGTTCCTTAAATGGGGTAAGGGTAGGGGTGCCAGAGCGGTGGCTTAGGTGGTCTGCCTGCCCCCTTGGTGGGGCTGTGTGCAGAGGGCATGCACAGCACCCAGCTTTTGCTCCTGGCTCCTCAGATATGGCAGCTGGGTTTTTGGTCTTTTTCTATCTTGCTGTCCATAATCTGCCCCAACTGTGCAGGCATGCAGCTATTTTTTTTTTTTTTTGGTCTTTTTTCCATTTCTTGGGCTGCTCCCGTGGCATATGGAGGTTCCCAGGCTAGGGGTCGAATCGGAGCTGTAGCCTCCGGCCTATGCCAGAGCCACAGCAACGAAAGATCCGAGCCATGTCTGCAACCTACACCACAGCTCACGGCAACGCTGGATCGTTAACCCACCGAGCAAGGGCAGGGACCGAACCCGCAACCTCATGGTTCCTAGTCAGATTCGTTAACCACTGCGCCACGACGGGAACTCCCATGCAGCTATTTTTAGTCCCATTTGGTTTCTTTGTATGTTGTTGCTCAAGGAGACATTTCCCAGGTGCAAGCCCCGCAGCCAAGGGTCCCAGGTCCCGTCTTGGGGGAAGGGGTTTTTCCCAGGATGCAGTACTTGGAGTGCGAACACTGAGAGAGTCTCAGGAACGGCAGCATAGCTTGGTCACCCTACCTCAAAGCATTACTGTGAGGACTGCAGAAAATGCATGGAAGGGGTCCGGAGCCTGGAAGACGCCTATGCCATGAAGTCCTAGTTATCTTTTTAAAAGTCTCTTTGCCTCTTTGAGTCTCTTTTTCAACTTGGGTCAATTAAGTGACCATCCACTGAGTTGTTTTGTTGATGATTGATGATCATGTGACTGTTTCCTTGGGATTGCTGAAGTGGTTCCTGTTCTGGCCTCCTGGCTCCTTGCCCTTTATAAGATGGAGCTCCCGTCGTGGCGCAGTGGTTGACGAATCCGACTAGGAACCATGAGGTTGCAGGTTCGGTCCCTGCCCTTGCTCAGTGGGTTAACGATCCGGCGTTGCCGTGAGCTGTGGTGTAGGTTGCAGACTCGGCTCGGATCCCGCGTTGCTGTGGCTCTGGCGTAGGCCCCTGGCTACAGCTCTGATTAGACCCCTAGCCTGGGAACCTCCATATGCCGCGGGAGCGGCCCAAGAAATAGCAAAAAAGACAAAAAAAAAAAAAGTGGCTAGAGGGCGCCTGTGAGCACCTGAGTCAGGCCCTGTCCTCCTCTGCCCACAGCCCTCCAGGACTCCCACCTCTCTCAGGGTGAAAGCCCAAGTCCTCCCCTCAGCCCACAAGACCCTGCCCTGTCCCCTCTCACCCCTCACCTCCTCCCTCTCTTCCCCTCGCTCACTCTGCTCCAGCCTCCTGGACTTCTTTGCTGTTCCTCCAACACCTAAGCAGGTCCTGCCCCAGGACCTTTGTACAGGCTGTTCCCTCTGCCTGGAATCTCTTGCCCTACATAGGTACATGGTTTCTTCCCTTACTTTCTATGTTTTGATTTGCACATCATCTTCTCAGTGACTATCTTATTTTTGACATTGTACGCCTCCCCCTTACCTCTCCAGATTATCAGCTCGGTGAGGGTGGGGAGTTTTGTGTGTCTTGTTTCTCGGCTGAATCCACAGAGCCTAGCATGGTGCCTGCTGTGCAGTAGGTGTTTTTATTTGTCAGAGTTATCCAGAGAAACAGAACCAATAGGATGGATATCTGCACATACATATATAGAAAGCTTTTTTTTTCCTACACGTGCATGACATGTGGAAGTTCCCGGGCTGGGGATTTAACCCACACCACAGCAGCAACGCCAGCCATTGTAGTGGCAATGCAGGATCCTTAGCCCGCTACTCCACAGGGGAACTCCTATAAAGCTTTATTATAAGGAACTGGCTCACAGGATTCCATCTGCTGGGTGGGGTACAGAGGCCCCGAGACTGGAAAGAATTCAGGGAACCGAGCCAAGGTGAGTGTGGCTGGTGGGATCAGGTATGAGATGAACTGGAGAGTTTGGCAGGTGCTCCGATCATACAGGACCGTGCTGCTCTTCTGCTTTGGGGTGGATTTGAGAAGTAGCTGGAGGAAGAGCGCTGGGAAGCTCAGAGTTGAGAGATCACAAGTTGTAAGACACCGGAAAGCTGCAAAGACAAATGTTGCCTTTGCAGATGAAAGAGGAAGCTGGAAATGAGAAGAGAGATGTAATCTGAGGCATCAGGCAGGGGAGGAAAATAAACAAGGCATGTTGTAGGCGGCAAAGAGTCTGGCTCCCAAGACTGTTATAATGAAGTTCCATTCCTTTTGTTTTTTTGTGGCATGTTATAAAGCATTACCTGTGATTTCCCATCCAGCCACTTGATGTTGGTACTTTCGTTGACTTCTTTCTATCACATCCCGCATCTGATGCATTGGCAAATCCTGTTAGTATTACCATCCGAATAAATCCAGAACTTTATGGATTCACTGATCCCATCTGAGCTGTCTCCACCATCATCACTCACCTGGACAAGAGCAGCTGCCTCCTCCCCGGTCATCCTGCCTCCGCTCCGATAAAATGCATCCTCCAACCAGTGGCCAGAAGGATCATGTTAAAACCCAAGTAATGCTGTGCTCCTCTTCTGCTCAAAACTCTCCCATGGCTCCTATCTCTCTGATAAAAAGCTGAAGTCTTTTTTTTTTTTTTTCCCAGGGCCACACCCCAGGCATATGGAAGTTCCCAGGGTAGGGGTCAAATCAGAGCTGCAGTTGCTGGCCTATGCCACAACCACAGCCACGCCAGATCTGAGCCAAATTTTCGACCTGCACCACAGCTCATGAGCAATGCTGGACCTTAACCCATAGTGCGGCGAGGCCAGGGATCGAACCTCCATCATCATGGATACTGGTTGGGTTCGTTACCACTGAGCCACAATGGGAACTCCCAGAAGCTGAAGTCTTAACAAATGGTCCAGCAGATCCTACATGACTTGATCATATCACCTCCTCCCACTCACCCCTCATCCACTCCACTCCAGCCACACCAGCCTTCTTGTAATTCCACAACATCGCTGGGCATGATCCTGCCACAGGACCTTTGCACCTTGTTTCCTCTACCTTAAATAGTTTTTTACCTCACTCACACACCTCTCTTAGGTCCTTGCTCAAATGTTACCTTCTCAGAGAGGTCCTCTTTACCGAACAGCACTGTGTACCAGGCACTACAAAGTGCTGGGGTCATGGCAGTAAATGAGACACGAATCTCTGCCTTCTGGGAGCTAACAGTCTATCAGGACAATGGACTTGAAACAACCAATTGCAAACGTTTTTGTGTAGAATCGTCTTAAAAATTGCCTGAAGATTTATTCCATTTCCAGCCAGACCTATCTCTTCTTCTGTAGCAGTAGTAGTAGAAAATCATGCATTTGGATTTCTTTTTTTTTTCTTTCTTTTCTTTTTCTTTTCTTTTCTTTTTTTTCTTTTTAGGGCCACACTCGAGGCACATGGAGGTTCCTAGGCTAGGGGGGTCGAATCGGAGCTCTAGTTGCTGGCCTATGCCACAGCCACAGCAATGCAGGATCCAAGCTGTGTTTGTGATTGCACCACAGCTCACGGCAATGTTTGCTCCTTAACCCACTGAGCAAGGCCAGGGATTGAACCTGCATCCTCATGGATGCCAGTCAGATTTGTTAACTGCTGAGCCACAATGGGAACTCCATGCATTTGGATTTTTGACAGGCCTGGAGTCACCACTCACCAGCTGTGTTTCTTTGGGCAAGTCACTTAACATTTCTAAGCTCCGTTTTCCACAGTCATGTAATGGAAACTGCATTCAAGTTCTATGGCTGCTATAACAAATCACCCTAGATTTGGCGTTTAAAACCACAAAAACATTATCCTACAGTTCTGGAGGTCAGAAGTCCCAAATGCACCTTACTGGGCTAAAATCAAGGTGTCAGCAGTGCTACAAATTTTTTTTTTTGGGAGTTCCCGTCGTGGCGCAGTGGTTAACGAATCCGACTAGAAACCATGAGGTTGCGGGTTCGGTCCCTGCCCTTGCTCAGTGGGTTAACGATCCGGCGTTGCCGTGAGCTGTGGTGTAGGTTGCAGATGTGGCTCGGATCCCGCGTTGCTGTGGCTCTGGCGTAGGCTGGTGGCTGCAGCTCCGATTCGACCCCTAGCCTGAGAACCTCCATATGCCACGGGAGCGGCCCAAGAAATAGCAACAACAACAACAACAACAACAACAACAACAACAACAAAGACAAAAAAAAATTTTTTTTTGGCTGCACCTGTGGCATCTGGAAATTCCTGGGCCTGGGATTGAACCGTCCTTGCCACAGCAGCCACAATGCTGGATCCTTTAACTGTTGGGCCACCAGGAAACTTCCATTAGGGCTGCAATTTTGATTCATACTCTTCTGTCTGTAGCTCTGATGCTCACCATGCAGTCCAAGGATCAACATCATCAGCATCATTCAGGGACTTATTAGAAGTGCAGAATCTCAGCTTCATCCCCAGGCCTGACTCGGCATCTGATTTCCCAAGATTTCCTGGGGACCCCAGGTGAGGCAGATACTACTCATCTGTGGATCCCACTTGGGGTAGCAAGTGTCTGAGATGGTGCTTCTCACGCTTTCAAATGCACATGAGTCACCTGAGGATCTTGCTAAAAGGCAGATTCTGATATAGTAGTTTGGGGATGGGGCTGGAGACTCTGCATGTTCATCAGATTCCCAGGCTGATGCTGCTGACCCATGAACCACTCTTGGAAGAGCAAGGATCTGGGGTCCACCGAACACGTTTGGTGGCTGTATCAGTTTCCAGCACAGCTGAAATGGTGGCAAACAAAGTGGCTCAAAACAGCACAAATGTATTGTCTCACCGTTCTGGAGGCCAGAAGACTGAAATCAAGGGGCTGTCTCTGAAGGCTGTAGGGAAGAGTCTGCTTCAAAGTCTAATTTCAGTTCTAGTTATCCTAGCAGCTGAAGGTGTTGCTGGTAATAATTAGCATCCCTTGGCTTGTAGAGACATCATTCCAATCTCTGCCTGTCATCATGTACTAGTCTCCCTGTCTCTACACAGAAGTTCCTGGGCCAGGGATCGAACCTTTGACAGCTCAGGGGCTGGAGCCACAGCAGTGACAATGCCAGATCCTTAACCTGCTGGGCCACCAGGAAACTCCTCTTCTTAGAAGGAACCAATCAGGCCGACCTCATTGTGCAATGGAATGACTCCAGGAACTGATCATATCAGATTAAGGGGCCGTCCTGCTCCAGTATAATCTCATCTTAACTCACATCTTGATTGCATCTACAGAGACTCTATTTTCTGGTCACATTCTCAGGGACCAGGATTTAGGACTTCAACGTGGCCTTTTTTGGGGGGGAGGGGGGCACAATTCAACCCACAACAGTCACCTTCCTCTTCCCATGCTGGGTTCCCTTGCCCTTCCACTCGGTGCTCTAATCCAAATCCTTTCTTCCGTGTTGCCTAGCTGGGAATGAGTGTACAGATACCACCATGTGTCCGGCGTATGCAACCTGCACCAACACTTCAGACAGTTACTACTGCAGTTGCAAAATAGGCTTTCTGTCCACCAACGGACAGATGCAGTTCAAAGATCCAACGGTGGAATGCCTAGGTGAGTTCATGCCCCCTCAAAATCCCCCAGCATCTGGTGAAACCTGGCTGGACAGCAGAAATAGGTCCTTTTCCCTTTTCCCAACTATTAATCCCTTCTTTCTTTCCTCCCTCCCTTCCTTCCTTCTTCTCTCCCTTCATTCCTCCCCCCCCCAATTGCTTTTGATTATGAAAAATGATACCTGGTCACTAAAAATTCCAGTGATTAGAGACCTGCATTAGAATAAAAAGAAAAAGATGCTATTTGCCAATATCCCCAAATAGGCATTGATTTCCTTCCATGCGAATAATATGAATTCCTAACCTGTACGGAGTGCCAGGCCCTGTGTGAAGGGCTTTATGTGCCTGAGCATAGGCATTGCGAGGACCTCCATTGTACAGATGAGAAGCCTGAGGCTTGGATATCTGAAGTGATGTGTTCAGAGTCATGCAGTTAAATTGGAATGCAAACCTGGGACTTTCCGACTCTAATGGCGGTCTCCAAACCACATTACCTGTTTGCCACACAGCAGTTGTAAGGCGTTGCAGAAACATCATTAATATCTCTAAGCCTCAATATTTCCATCTGTAAAATGGGTGTATGTGAGTATCTACCTTAGGGGTTCTGCTGTGGTGCAATGGGATCTTCAGCGTCTCTGCAGGGCTGGGATGCAAGTTCAGTCCCCAGCCTAGCACAGTGGGTCAAGGATCTGGTGTGGCACAGCTGCTGTGCGAGTTGCAACTGTGGCTGGGATCTGACGAAGGAACTTCATATGGCACAGGGTGGCCGAGAGGGAGAGAGAGAGAGAGAAAGAAGTATTTACCTTAAATTATAGTTGGGAAAATTAAATGCAATAATGTATACAACCTGCTTGGCACATGTAGAGTGCCAAGAGCTACAGTTAACATAAAAGAATATAAGCTAAAATAATACCCAGAATGAGCTAGTTTTTGATATGTATTCCTTATATTTAGACCCAAACTTCCTTTTAACAGTGAAGATCTGACTATGTTTCTGAATAAGACCAGGGATCCGCAAAATTTTTCTGCAAGGGGCCAGATAGTAAACATTTTGGAGGTTGCAGGCCATATGATATGGAGGTCTTGATTATTCAACACTCCAGTTGTAATGCAAAAGCATCCAGAGATAATGCATAAATGAATGGATGAGGCTGTGTTCCAATAAAACTTTATTTACACAAACAAGTAGTGGGCCAGATTTCACACTTGGGCTGTAGTTTGATAATCTCTGAATAAGATGATTTAATATCTATTACTATATTTCCTAGGGAGCTCCAAACATCCTTTTTTAAACCTTTGGGCTATCGTTCATGGATTATTCAGTGAGCACAGTAGTCTTTTTGGTCCCCGGTTTTAAAATACAGGTAGGATCAGGAATTCCTGTCACAGAACAGCAGAAATTATATGACTAGGAACCATGTGGTTGTGGGTTTGATCCCTGGCCTCGCTCAGTGGGTGAAGGATCCAGTGTTGCCGTGAGCTGTGGTGTAGGTCACAGACGTGGCTTGGATCTGGCATTGCTGTGGCTGTGGTGTAGGCCAGCAGCTGTAGCTCTGATTCGACCCCTAGCCTGGGAACCTCCATATGCTGTGGGTGTGGCCCTAAAAAGCAAAAAATAAAATAAAATACAGGTAGAATCAACATGCCCCAACTAGAAAATGATGGATACTATGGTAAGGACCTTGTCCACTGCATGTCTTTGACCCCCAATGTGGTACCTAAGACACTGTGAATATTCAATAGATATTTCTCAAATGAGGAACATGCTACATTATTCTTTATGTCAACTCCTGATTTAATCATCCTATTATCAACAGACATTTAGATGTTTAATGTTCCATTACTTAAAACTGGGAAGAATATCCCTGTGATCTTATCTTGATGCATGTGGCAGGTCCAGATTTCTCTCTAGGAGAGGTGCAGCTTCCTGGAAGGCAGCTATAGGGCGCTTGCTTTGAAGTTGTATTTGTCTGGCAACTTCAAAGCAAGTGTTTACTTAGGATGACTTGGCAGAGCAGGGCTGAAGGAGATTTGGGGAGGCCCATCCCATGGTACAATGGCTGCACAATTCTATGGGTGCGCCAATGAGTAAATTCCTAGAAGTGGGTTTGCAAAAGTTCTGGTTATCTATTGGTGTTGGTACATTAAGACAGCAACAATCATTTATTTTGCTCACAAATAAATCTGCTATTTGGGCTGAGTTGGGTGAGAATGGCTCAACTCTGTTCCCCACAGTGTGAGTTTTGTTGGCTCAACTGGGGGCTGGAGGATTCTCTTTGAAGGGGGCTCACTCCTGTGGCTTCAAGATGTTGCTGACTATTGGTTGGCTGCTCCAGGGCTGTGAGTGGGAAGTCTTAGTTCTTACTGTGTGGGCTGGTTTTTCATGACTTGCAAGGCTTCCTCACAGTATGGCAGCTGAGCCAAGCATGAGCATCTCAAGAGAACAAGGTGGAAGTGTATGATATTTTGATGATCTACCATGGTATTTTGATGACCTAATGTCCCCACCACCATACTCAGATTCAAGGGAAGGAAATATAGACTCACTGATTGATGGAAAGTGTACCAGTTAAAGGACATTACATGCAGGTCACATGGGATGGAAGACAGTTTCAAGCTCTTTGAAAAATACAATCTGTTGTACATGAAGGAGCATATTGGTAACTATGACTCTCTTTTCCTGTCCAGATATAGATGAGTGTTCTCAAAGCCCCCCAGTATGTGGTCCTCACTCAATCTGCAAGAACCTGCCAGGGAGGTACAGGTGCAGCTGTTTGACTGGTTTCTCATCTCCCACTGGAAACAACTGGATCTTGGGAAAGAAAGGTCGTTTCATCTGTACAGGTAAAATGTGATGATCTTATGGGTAGCGTCTATGATCTTGATTTTAGAAATGATTAAATTGAGGCCCAGAGAGGTACAGTCCCTTGCTTAAGGATAGATAACTATCAAGTAGAGAAAATTGGATTTGAATTCTTGTTGAGGATCTATTATGAATTAAGCAGTAGATAAGGCAGTAATTGAGGGTAACGGGGGTTCCGTCCCTCGAATGCTTCGCCCCTTCCCTTGTGGGTGAGATGAATGTCCTGTTTGCAGCTTCCTATCCTCACTGCTTCCTCTGCCTTGACCCGGGTTTTCATTCCCATTCACCAGATGTAAATGAATGTGCCAATCCCAAAACGTGCCCAGAGCACGCGATTTGCCGCAACAGTGTGGGGAGCTACTCTTGTGTCTGCAAGCCCGGATTTGAATCCAGCAGAGGAAAGATGAGTGTCCAGGGCCCGGGACAGATGTGTAGAGGTAGGTGCAGGGGTCTGTGGGGGAATCTGGTCCGATCTGTTTTCACAGACAGCACTCGTGGGAGAGGTGTTGGAGTGAGTCTCAGCTGAGTTCAGTTGCAAAGCTGAAGCCAATAATCATTCATTCATTTCTTTGTTCATTCATGCACTCATTCAAAAATACTTGTTGAGCACCTACTGTATGCCCGCCCAGATTCTAGGGATGGAGGATGCAGCAGTGAGAAATACAGGCCCAAATACTTGTTCTCCTGGAACTGATTATCTACTGTGGGGAGAGAGAGAGATTGGACAAAATCAAGGCAGAAAACTGTTGGGTGTCAGGGATAGTTAAAGGAGGTGAAATCAAAGAAGGCAGGAAGGTAGATAGGGAGTGCTGGGGGTGGGGTTCAATTTTTTTAGGGGGGTGCCCCAGGGCTTAAGGAGTTCCTGGACCAGGGATCAGATCCAAGCTGCAATTGCAACCTATGCTGCTGCTGTGGCATCGCTGATCCTTCAACCCACTGTCCTGGGCTGGGGATCCTCACTCTATCCCAGGTTCTCTTCTGAGTGGTTAAAGATACTTTGTCATCTTCTTCTTCTTTTTTTTTTGTATTTTTGTCTTTTGAGGGCCGCACCCACAGCACATGGAGGTTCCCAGGCTAGGGGTCCAATCGGAGCTACAGCTGTCAGACTACGCCAGAGCCACAGCAACACCAGATCCAAGCCACGCCTGCAACCTACACCACAGCTCACGGCAACACCGGATCCTTAACCCGCTGAGCGAGGCCAGGGGTCAAACCTGCAACCTCATGGTTCCTAGTCGGATTCATTTCTACTGCACCACAACAGGAACTCCAATACTTTGTCATCTTATCGAACCCTCTGGACACCCCTGTGGGGGTGGGTTCTATGATTAGTCCCATAATAATCATAGATGTGACACACAGAGATGAATCCTCTTGTCCGGTGTATTAGTCAGCTCAGGCTGCCATAATAAAGCACCATAAGCTGGT
This sequence comes from Phacochoerus africanus, assembly GCF_016906955.1. NCBI lineage: Eukaryota > Metazoa > Chordata > Mammalia > Artiodactyla > Suidae > Phacochoerus > Phacochoerus africanus. The sequence continues at coordinate 72,458,761 of NC_062547.1, read as the reverse complement.
GGGTTGAAACAACAGAACTTTATTATCTCACAGTTCTGGAGGCTGGAAATCCAAGATCAAGGTGTTGGCATGGTCAGTTTCTGGAAAGAGCTCTCTTTCTGGAGTGAGCTTCTTTTATGTTCACACAGGGCAGAGAGAGGAGAGAGAGGGAGAGAGGAAGGGGGGGGGAGAGAGAGAGAGAGTTTTTGTGATTCTCCTTCTTCTTAAAAGGGCACTAATCCAATCACAAGGGCCCCACCCTCATGACCTCATCTAAACCTAATCATCTTTCAGATTTTAATACTACCTCACTGAGGGTTAGGATTTCAGTATAGGAATTTGGGGTGACAATTCACTCCATAGCCCCCAGCAACACACAGATTCTAAGGGGCAGAGCCAGGCTTTGAACTGATGCTGTCCAGGCTCTCTACCCCTCCTCTCTGATGTAGTGATTCTTTGGAGGGGAACTGAGGTTCATTCCTCCGTGAAAGAGGGGAGTAATGAATTAGAGGCTGAGCAAACACGGATGACAGAGAATGAGCCACTAAAGGTGCCCAATGAGTCTGGATGGTGAATTAAGATGGGATTAGAAGCCAAAGAGGAGCTCAGCTGGGAACAGACTCTCAGTGTCTTGCCTACTCTTGGAGGATTTTATCCTGAGAGGTGGGTGGCCTCATCAGAAAATTGCAAGGGAGAGAAACACGCCCCCCCAAGCGTTTCCTTTCCATAGTGACGCAAATGTGTGAGCCCCTAGTAGCTTGGGAAAACCATTGGCTTTAGTTCCAGGTGGGGCTGTGAATTGCTCTGCTGTAGCCTCAGCATCCTTTTTGGTTTTCTGCTTAGATGGGGATGAATGTTCCAGGAACTCAACTCCTTGTGGTGCCAGTTCTGCCTGTACCAACCTCTTGGGAAAATACAATTGCTCCTGCCTGCCTGGGTTCTTTCCACCTGACTTTTGGGCTTCTGAGTAACCTGAGGCTTTCTTTATTTTTTAAAGATTTTTATTAAAGTTGGGAGTTCCCGTCGTGGAGCAGCGGAAACTAATCTGACTAGGAACCATGAGGTTGCGGGTTCGATCCCTGGCCTCGCTCAGTGGGTATAGGTCGAGCATGCAGCTCGGATCCCATGTTGCTGTGGCTCTGGCATGGGCTGGCGGCAACAGCTCCAATTAGACCCCTAGCCTGGGAACCTCCATGTGCTGTGGGTGCGGCCCTAAAAAGACAAAAGAGAAAAAAAATTTATTAAAGTTGATTTACACTGTTGTGTCAATTTCTGCTGTAAGCATAGTGACCCAGTCATACATATAGATATATAGATATAGATATTCTCATACTATCGTCTAAACCTGAGGCTTTCAAATGTACAGATAATGGTCCCAGCTATTTTGGAGACTTCTCAAGGGATGTCAAACTGCCCTGAAACTTAGTGCCTTATCACAAAATCATTTTTTCTTTCGCATGATTCTGTGGGTTGACCACATGGTTTGCTGGGAGAGGGCTATAGAACACTTGCCTTGAAGTTGTATTTGCATGACAAATGTAGCAAGTTTTTGTTTAGGGTGATTTGGCAGAGCAGGGCTGAAGGAGATTTGGGGAGGCCCACCCCATGGTACAATGGCTGCACAATTCTATGAGTGCTGCAATGAGTGAATCCTTAGAAGTGGGTTTGCAAAGTGTTCCGATTATCTATTGCTGAGTGACAGCAAACATGGTGCGTTAAGCACCAACAATCATTTATTTTGCTCTTGAGCAAATCTACTATTTGAGCTGAATTGGGTGAGGATGGTTTGACTCTGTTCCCCACAATGTGAACTGAGTTGACTCACTGGGGCTAAAGAATCCACTTTGAAGGGGGCTCACTCACAAACCTGGCAAACTGCTGCTGGCAGTTGGCTGGTGCTCAGCCAGAGCTGTGGGCGGCAGTTCTTCGTTCTCCACATGAGCTGGGTTTTCATGGCTGGTTGAGCTTCTTCACAGTATGGGGGCTGAGTCGAACACGAGCATCTCGGAGTTCCCATCACGGCTTAATGGAAAAGGATCTTAGCATCCGTGATGACTCAGGTTTGTTCCCTGGCCTTGTTCAGTGGGTTAAAGATCTGGTGTTGCTCTGGCTATGGTATAGGCCAGTGGCTATAGATCCGATGTGACCCTTAGCCTGTGAACATACATACGTCACGGGGGGGGGCCCTAAAAAGCAACGAGCAAACAAACAAACAAACAAAACATGAGACTCTCAAGAGAACAAGGTGGAAGTGTATGCTATTTGGACGACTTAGCATGGTGCTTACGAGCTCAGTGTCCCCACCACCAGACTCAGATCCAAGGGGAGGAACTATAGACCGACTCCTTGATGGAGCCGATGTCTGTTGAATGCAGGGCATGTGGAGGAGAGACAGGGTATCTTCCTGGGACAGGCTCTTTCCATCAACCGCTTCCAGTTTTCCGCCGGAAGAAACAACGTGTGGTCCAAGGCAAAGCCCATTGGCCAGTGTGCTTCTTTTTTTCCGGTCCAGATATAGATGAATGTTCTCAAAGCCCCCCAGCCTGTGGGCCTCACTCCGTCTGCAGAAACCTGCCAGGGAGCTACAAGTGCAGCTGTTTGCCTGGTTTCTCGTCTCCCACCGGAGATGACTGGATCCCGGCAAAGGGAGGTGGTTTCGCGTGTGTAGGTAATGCTGTCAGGCTGTCAGGCATGGCGGGTCTTTGGTGGGCAGCTGCTGCGGAGCTGGTTCCGCGTGTGTGTGTGTGGGTGTGTGTGTGTGGGTGTGTGTGCGCGCACGCGCGCGCCCTCAGACACTCACCCTTTGGCCTGGCCCCTCTCTTCCACTGCTCTTCAGACATTAATGAATGCCTCCAGAGCGGGGTCTGCCCGGAGCATTCCCAGTGTTCCAACTCCTTGGGAAGCTACAGCTGCAGCTGCCACGTTGGATTCACCTCTACCAACTCCATCTGTGAAGGTATAGAGGACCCGATCTCTGGGTACCTGTGTCATGAATTCAGAACCCCTTTGATTGAGGATCCTGGGGACCAGGAGCCTCCTGTTAGGAATGCTCAAGCCTCAGAGCGGCAATGTCCCTTGCCCAAGGAGAGCCAGCTCTCAACTTGAAGAACTGGGATTGGACCTGCCCTTGAGGGGCTCCTGTGAGTGAACCAGAGGATCAAGCAGTACTTGGGAATAGCGGGGGACCGTGTCCCTGGAGGGCTTCCCCCCATCGTCCACCCTGGCCAGATGTTGGCAATGTCTGGAGGCAGTTTTGGCTGTGACCAGTGGTGGCGGTGGTGGAGGGCTTGTTGGGGCTCCTGCCAACAGGTGGGTAAAGACCAGAGAGCCTGCTAAACATCCTGCAATACACAGAGCAGCCTCCCTCCCCAGAGTTAAGAAAGTTAGGAAGGATCGTGTCCCAGATGTCCCCGGGAAAATGCTTTCTCCATGTCAGACGGAAACGTCCGAACTTTCTCCCACCGAGTATTTGAATGAAGGCCTGAGAGTTACCCCGGATCGTCCTCCCCTTGCGTAGGCAACACAGGCACTCAGCCGTCATGTCCTTGTCAGTCTGTCTTCGGACTGTGTCTTGAGCCTCTTCCCTCTTCTCCATCCGTGGCGAAGGTTCCATCTGTATTGCAGCCGCCTGCTGCCTGGTCTGTCCCTTGCTCTAGTCTTGTTGCCTCGCAACCATCCTGCCTGCTGTGGCCAGAACCTGCTCAGCCAGAGACCAGGGCTCCATCTTCCTGCGTCGGCTGCCGTGCTGTTATGCTCCACCTTTCTCTCAAGGGCGGGCGACTCCATCGAGCAAGGCATGGAGCGATCAAGCCCTCCTCCTGTGCCCTTGGCTTGAAGTTAGAGGCGTGGGAAGTCACCCGTGACTTTTCTGAGGCATTTGTGGCAGCCAAGCCTGGTGTGACCCCAGAATTTGGTGTCTAAGACCACCCCTCGTTTCTGTAGTTCTGGGTTCCTTGCCTAAGCACTTTGGGTGGGGCTGTGCTGGTCAGGTCCTTGGGTCTCCACTGGGCTCATTTGTGTGTGTGTGTGTGTGTGTGTGTGTGTGTGTGTGTGTGTGTGGTGAGCTTTGCTGCGCTTGGCTGGGTTGTGCCACGTGTGTGGGGCTCATCTGGAATGACCCATCTCTCTTCCACTTTGTCTTTTGAGCCATCCGGGGCCTGGTCCCATGTGGTAGAGGCAAGGGACCCAGTGCACTGGCAGAAGGGAATAGGCTTCTGGAGGTCTCAGGTTGGCATGCGCCCCACATCCCTTTGGCTGTGTCGATTGGCCAGTGCAAGTCCTGAGTCTGACTAGAGTCAGGGGTGGGATAACAAAGAGAGGCATGGCAATGGCCCATTGTGTGGCACCAATGGCATCCCACGGTGGGAACACAGGGAGGCGTCAAGGATGACAGCCCTTTCTTCATTCTGTGGTCATTGTGGTTTGAACGTAGCTGCCACCGTTTTGCTTGCATCTGGTCATCCAGAGTTGATTGTCATGGCCACAGCCAACTGCAAGGGCGATTAGGGAGGAAGCCTGGGTATTGGGGAGCGTCAGCCCTGGTGCCACCGTTAAGAAGAGATAGGGTGGTTCCCATGCGGCTCAAGAGGTTGAGGATCTGGTGTTGTCCCTGCGGTGGCTTGGGTTGATGCTGTAGCCCGGGTTGGCTCTCCGGCCAGGGGACTTGCCAATGCCACCAGTGCGGGCCAAAGGCAATGCTAGCCAAAGGAGGAACAGGTGGCATGAATGTCCTGTTGGGAGCTTCCGGTCCTCGGTGCTCACCCTGCATTGACCCGGGTTTTCATTCCCACTCACCAGACGTGGACGAATGTACTAAGCCCAGGACGTGCCCCGAGCACGCGACTTGCCGCAACAGTGTGGGGAGCTACTCTTGTGTCTGCAAGCCTGGATTTGAATCCAGCAGTGGCAAGATGAGTGTCCAGGGCCCGGGAGAGATGTGCAGAGGTAGGTGCGGAGTCCGTGGGGGAACCTGGTCCCATCTGTTTCTGCACAGTCGGCAGTGGTGGGAGAGGACGTGCAGTGGGTCTCGGCGGAGTTCATCTACAAACCCGATACCAAGAGGCATTCGTGGGTGTGTGCACTCTTTCCAACAATCCTTGTTGAGCGTGTAGTGTATAGGCCAGGCCAGATTCTCGGGATGGAGGATGCACGAGTGGGAAACACAGGAGCGAACCGCCAGAGGTTGGGGTCGAAAGCATTCTGGGTATCTGTTGGTGTGAAAAAGCCACGCGAGTGCATGAAAGCTCCAGCCATGGTGTATTCTGCTCGTGAATGACTCCGCGGTTTGGGCTGAGTTGGGTGAGGCGGTCTTGCCTTTGTTGCACACATCACGTGTTGCTTGGACTCAACTGGGGGCTAGAGGAGCCACTTTGAAGGAGTGGCTGGCAAGCTGGGCTGCTCCCCCGGGGCTGTGGGCTGGAGGTCTTGGTTCTCCCCATGAGCTGGGTGTTCATGGCTGGTGGAGCGTCATCCCAGTAGGGCAGCGCAGTGAAGCAGGAGCATCTCCAGAGAACGAGGTGGAAGTGTGTGACATTTGGGTGACTTAGCGTGGTATTTACGACCTTAGTGTGCCCACCACCGGACTCAGATCCAAGGGGAGGAACTATAGACCGACTCCTTGATGGAGCCGATGTCTGTTGAATGCAGGGCATGTGGAGGAGAGACAGGGTATCTTCCTGGGACAGGCTCTTTCCATCAACCGCTTCCAGTTTTCCGCCGGAAGAAACAACGTGTGGTCCAAGGCAAAGCCCATTGGCCGGTGTGCTTCTTTTTTTCCGGTCCAGATATAGATGAATGTTCTCAAAGCCCCCCAGCCTGTGGGCCTCACTCCGTCTGCAGAAACCTGCCAGGGAGCTACAAGTGCAGCTGTTTGCCTGGTTTCTCGTCTCCCACCGGAGATGACTGGATCCCGGCAAAGGGAGGTGGTTTCGCGTGTGTAGGTAATGCTGTCAGGCTGTCAGGCATGGCGGGTCTTTGGTGGGCAGCTGCTGCGGAGCTGGTTCCGCGTGTGTGTGGGTGTGTGTGTGTGTGTGGGTGTGTGTGTGTGGGTGTGTGTGCGCGCACGCGCGCGCCCTCAGACACTCACCCTTTGGCCTGGCCCCTCTCTTCCACTGCTCTTCAGACATTAATGAATGCCTCCAGAGCGGGGTCTGCCCGGAGCATTCCCAGTGTTCCAACTCCTTGGGAAGCTACAGCTGCAGCTGCCACGTTGGATTCACCTCTACCAACTCCATCTGTGAAGGTATAGAGGACCCGATCTCTGGGTACCTGTGTCATGAATTCAGAACCCCTTTGATTGAGGATCCTGGGGACCAGGAGCCTCCTTTTAGGCATTATAAGGTTGCGTCTTGCCGGAGGACAGACAGCTATGATGTGGTATCTCTTGGACTTGAGCTGCTTCTGAGGGTGTACTACGTGCTAAACAGTGCTGCAAGCAGTGCTTTAGAGTAATGGCGTGATTCTGTTTCTAGAGTGATTTACCCTCTTTGCCCTTAGGGGGATGTTATCAACATCCTTAGACATTTTTGGTTTTTGCAATTGATGGTGGTGTAGGGTTTGTTTGCGTTACTCTTACTTGTGTGAGCAGAGACCAGCGCGTCCTTCCAAATATCCTACAATGCATAGAGCAACCTCCGTACAACCAAGAAGGATCTGTTCCCAAGTGTTGATGGTGCTGAGATGGAGATCCTCTGAGCTCTAGGGAATTCAGACCCAACCTTGAGAACTTTTTCCTATAAGTTATTTGAAGGAAGCCATGAGAGTCCTCCTTGATCCTATGCAGCCTCCTATCCTCACGGCTTCCTCAGCCTTGACCCGGATTTTCATTTCCACTGACCAGATGTGGACGAATGTGCCAATCCCAGAGCTTGCCCAGAGCACGCGTCTTGCCGCAACAGTGTGGGGAGCTACTCTTGTGTCTGCAAGCCCGGATTTGAATCCAGCACGGGCAAGATGGGCATCCAGGGCCCCGGAGAGACGTGTAGAGGTAGCTTCATGGGACTCTTGGGAATCAGGTCCGATCTTTTTGCATAGACAGTACTCTCTGGGGGAGGACTTGGGGTGAGTCTCAGCTGAGTTCAGTTGCAAAGCTGAAGCCAATAATCATTCATTCATTTCTTTGTTCATTCATGCACTCATTCAAAAATACTTGTTGAGCACCTACTGTATGCCCGCCCAGATTCTAGGGATGGAGGATGCAGCAGTGAGAAATACAGGCCCAAATACTTGTTCTCCTGGAATTGATTATCTACTGTGGGGAGAGAGAGAGATTGGACAAAATCAAGGCAGAAAATTGTTAGGTGTCAGGGATAGTTAAAGGAGGTGAAATCAAAGAAGGCAGTAAGGAAGATTAGGGAGTGCCAGGGTAGGAGGGGCCTTGACTTTTTTTTTTTTTCTTTTTTGGCTGCCGCACAGCATAAGGAGTTCCCCAGCCGGGGATCAGATCCAAGATGCATTTGCGACCTATGCTGCAATTGCATCAATGCTGAGCCTTTAACCCACTGCACTGTGTGGGGATCAAACTTGTATCCTGGAGCTGCAGAGATGCTGCTGATCCCGTTGTGCCACAGTGGGAACCCGGGGTTCTACTCTTAATAGAATGGTTAGTAAAAGTCATACAGGGGGAGTTGTGATTTGAGAAAAGATCCAAAGAGGGTGAGATATTTGGATATCTGGGGAAGGATTTTCCAGGAGCTGGGAATGGCAGGTACAAGGCCTGGAGGCAGGATTCAAGCCAAGGCCTCAGCTGTACAATGGCTGTGCTCTTTCAGTCCTGCCCAAAGCCTGGTGATACCAGTGGTGTTTTATGCCCATTTTACAGATGAGGAAACTGAGCCTCCATTGTGGTGGAATCACCTCTCCCAAAGTCAAATTGATAGAAAATAGGAGAGTCAGGATTGATGTGTGCCTAGTGTGACTTTATATCCTAGCCACCATGCTTTGCTCTGCCTCTGAATGGGGCTGCAACCTCTGACAACTAAGGGTGGATTTATGCATGACTGATAATCAATTTAATCACTGAATTCTCAGTCTGAGACCTCAGACATTCTGGGAAACTGTCCTCTAAAAATTCCAGAGCCAGGCGGAACCTGGATTTAAATCCTGGCTGTCCTTTCTTAAGCTATGTGACCTGGCACAAGTGTGAAACCTTAATTTCCTTCTCTGAAAAATGGAAGTCGGCAGTTTGCACCTCCCAGGGCTGCTGTGAGCATTTGTTGAGTGGATGCCTGTAAAGGGTCTTTCTCAATGCCTGCCACGAAGACAGTTCAACCTGTTTGCTCTTAAGTTTTTGCTTCCATTCACAAGTACTCTCATAGTCCTTCCTCTGTTCCTGCTTTTGATCTGAGTGGTTAAAGATATTTTGTAAAGATATATAACATATATATAAAGATATATAAAAAGATATCTTTTTTTTGGGTCTTTTTATAGAGCCACACACCTGTGGCATACAGAGGGTCCCAGGCTATGGGTCAAATCAGAAACAGTGCCATAGCCACAGCATGCCAGATCTGAGCCGCATCCTTGACCATGCTGCAGCTTGCAGCTGCACTGGATCCTTTAACCCACTCAGGGAGGCCAGGCATTGAATCTGTATCCTCATGGATACTAGACCATGTCTTAACCCGCTGAGCCACTGTGGGAACTCCAGTACTTTGGCATCTTATTTAACCCTCTGGACAACCCTGTGGGGTAGGTTCTGTTATTACTCCCATGTTAATCACAGATGAGACACACAGAAAGGAGTTGATCAGATCAGGCTGCCATAACAAAGTATCATAACCTGGTGGGTTGAAATAAATGAGCTTTATTGTCTCACAGTTCTGGAGGCTGGAAATCCAAGATCAAGGTGTCAGCATGGTCTGTTTCTAGAAAGAGCTCTCTTCCTGGAGTGCAGACAGTGACCCTGTTGCTGTGTCCTCACATGGCAGACAGAGAGAGAGGGAGTGAGGGAGATGCTGTTATGTTTCTCCTTGTTCTTAAAAGGGCACTAATCCCATCACAAGGGCCCCACCCTCATGACCTCATCTAAACCTAATCATCTTTCAGATTTTAATACTACCTCACTGAGGGTTAGGACTTCAGTATAGGAATTTAGGGGGACAATTCACTCCATAGCCCCCAGCAACACACAAATTCTAAGGGGCAGAGCCAGGCTTTGAACTGATGCTGTCCAGGATCTCTACCCCTCCTCTCTGATGTAGCGATTCTTTGGAGAGGAATTGAAGTTCATTCATCCATGAAAGAGGGGAGTAACGAGTTAGAGGCAGAGCAAACACAGATGACAGAGAATGAGCCATTGTGAACCTCCAGGTGAAGGATGAGTCCAGAGCATGAACTAGGAACTGATTATATGAGAAGGAGGAGCTCGACAGGGACCAGACTTGCATGTTCTAAGGAGGAATGTGGATTTTATCCTGAGGGATGGGTAGCCTCATCAGAAGATTTGCTTGGGGTGGAAACATGCCTCCAAATCCTTCCTTTTCAGAGGGATACAAATGTGTTTAAGATCCCCTTGTAACTTGGAAAACTGTTGGCTCCAGTCAGTGGTGGGACTGTGAATTGCTCTGCTGTAGCCTCAGCATCCTTCATCCTTTTGATTTTCTGCTTAGATGTGGATGAGTGTTCCAGCAACTCAACTCTTTGTGGTCCTAGTTCTGTCTGTACCAACCTCCCAGGAAAATACAGTTGCTCCTGCCTGCCTGGGTTCTTTTCACCTGGTGTTTGGAGTCCTGAGAAACCTGAGGCTTTCAAATGTACAGGTAACTCTACCAGCCTTTTTGGAGAATTCTCAGGGGATTTCAAACTACCCTGAAATGTAGTGGCTTATGGCAACATTCACATGTTCTTGCTCACGATTCTGTGGGTTGACTGCATGATTTTTCTTGGGTACTAGGATGTTTGACAACTCCAAAATATCCTCATTGATATGGTTGGTAGTTAGCACTAGTCTCAGATTCAGAGCTCAGTTGGGCCCCTCAGTTTTCCTCATGGGCTTCCTCAGAGCAGCTGGCTCAGAAACTCCCAGAGGAAGAGGTCACTGTATTGCCACAGTGACCTAACATGCCCCTGTATTAGTCATGCCAGGGTTCCTCAGCTTTGGCGTATTGAGTTATAGGGCTGGATAGCTCCTGTGGTAGGGCGCTGTCTTGTGCATTATAGGATATTTGGCAGTGTCTTTGGTCTTTACCCACTGGATCCCAGCGACCACCAAAAATGTCTCCAGACATTGTCCAAGTGTCCACTGTGGGGAAAATCTGTTCAGAACCACTAGCTAAACATAATAGACATTTCTTATTCTCATAACAATCCAATATGGATATACTTAGCTAAAGGGCAGTTTTCCTCCACACAGTGAATCAGGGATCCAATCTCCTTGTATCTTTTGGCTCTTCTCTCTCTTTGGACGTTGGAATTACTGATTCCAGCCAGTGGTGGGGATAGAAAGAGAAGGCACACCCACTTCTTGACCACCTTAGCCCAGAAATGACATATGTCATTCCTCTTCACATCCCATAAATGAAAGCCAGTCACATGGTCCCACCCAGATGCAAAGCATTCTGGGAAATGTAATTCCTGGTTGGGCCGCCATGTTTCAATGATAGCTCTATGCTTTGGAAAGAAAATCATGCCTTGTTGGCTTGCCCATTCTGCTTCATGCCCATTCTCTACCATGCAGATATTGAAGAGTGCCTTGGTAGGTACCTTTTCAATGCAATGTGCACTAACACTTGCCACCTCCCCTACCCTGAACTACTTTCGTAACTGTCACCTTGGTTTTGCACCAAGCAATGGACAGCTTAACTCTGTAGCTGTATTTTTATCTTTTTAGGGCCACATCTGCAGCATATGGAAGTTCCTGGGCCAGGGGTCGAATCAGAGCTGAAGCTGCAGCCCACAGGCAGCTTGCAGCAATGTCAAATCCTTAACCCACTGAGTGAGGCCAGGCATCCAACCTGCATCCTTGAGGACAGTATGTCAGTTTCTTTCTTTCTTTATTTTTATTTTTTTGCTTTTTATGGCTGCACCCCTGGCATATGGAGGCTCCCAGGCTAGGAATCTAATCAGAGCTACAGCTGCCAGCCTACACCACAGCCACAGCAACTCAGGACCCAAGCCGAGTCTTCTACCTACACCACAGCTCATGGCAACACCAGATCCTTAACCTACTGAGCAAGGCCAGGGATTGAACCCACAACCTCATGGTTCCTAGTCAGATTTGTTTCCACTGCTCCATGACGGGAACTCCTATGTCAGTTTCTTAACCTGCTGAGCCACAATGGGAACTCCCCCACCGTTGTATAATATGACAGTGGATGAATTTTAAGCAGAGGGTGTTGAAATCAACCTTGCCTTTTCATCATATTTTTGCTGTGGTTAAGTTTGATTTGGTTGCTTCTATTTTCTTCTTAGGGGTTCCCTTCAAATGTAAAGAAGACGTGATGCTCAACAATGAGTGGGTCCAGCTATGCCAAGATGGAGCAGCAGTGAAGCCTAAATACGTAAGTATTTTTGAAGGTTCCTCATTCTTGACATTTTCCCAGAAGGCATTTAGGAAGGATGTTGTTTTGCAGCTTTAACAAAGACCAGAATCAAACCAAACCAAACCAAAACCATGCCTTATGCCAGATCTAAGTTTATGTCTCTGTAACCATCTGCGTGCAAGCCACTGAGAGCTGAAGGTGGCTCCATAACACTTTGCCACCCTCAACACAAGACCGCCTTGTTGTGGACCAAGGCTGAATTCCAGCTGGTGGGTGAGGAGAGAAAAGGAAGTGAAAGGCACAGTCCTTCCCTTTTAAGAATATGACCAAGCATCACTTTGGCTTACTCTAAGCTTCAAATAAAGCTGGAAAGGAAGGACAGTGTGCCCATCTAAAACTTGGGGGTTCATTTATTAAAAGAAGTAAGAATATTGCAGTCTCCCTATTAGCAAAGGTGTGTGTTTGGCATCTGTGTGACATGGGATGGGTGATACACAGCCTCCAGACCAGGCAAAGAGGAAGGTCATGTCTTGATTCTTTAATGAAGTCATTCTAGTGATCAAGGACTCCAGAAGCATCTTCAGGAATTGATGTCATGATATTAAATATGAGCTTGTCAGTTAGCTTGGAAATTCCCATGCACTTTGGACCACAGTTTTTTTGTTTTTTGTTTTTTTTTGCTTGTGGTGAAATACACATCGAATTCATCATTTTAAAGTGGATAATTCAGTGGCACTGAGTACCCTCATGATGATAGGCAACCACTTCCTCTACCTTCAAAACATTTTCATTACCTCTAAAAGGAACCCTGTTCCATTAACAGTTCTTCTCCCCTCCTACCATCAGCCCCGGTAAATAGTCATCTACTTTTTATCTCTATGGTTTTGCCTGTCCTGGATAGTTCATATAAATGGAACCACACACTATGTTCATGTAAATGGAACCACGAAACAGTCTTTGGTGTCTGGCTTTTCTCACTGAGCGTCACACTTTTCAAGCTCTATCTACATTGTAGCGAGTATCAGAGCTTTAGTCCTTTTCATGGCTGAATAACATTCCACTTGGACCACTGGTCTTTTCATATATTTCCCATCTTTTTATGCTGGTTAATAGTTTTGCTGTTTGTTTCTTTTTAAATTTTTTTTTTGTCTTTTCAGGGTCACACCCATGGCATGTGGAGGTTCCCAGGATAGAGGTCTAATCAGGGCTACAGCTGCCAGCCTACACCAGAGCCACAGCAATGCCAGATCCGAGCCTCATCTGCAACCTACACCACAGCTCACAGCAACGCTGGATCCTTAGCTCAGTGAGTGAGGCCAGGGATCAAACCTGTAACCTCATGGTTCCCAGTTGGATTCGTTAACCACTGAGCCACAGTGGAAACTCCTGTTTCTTTTTTTTTTTTAATTTATTGGCTTGAAGTGTAATTGATTTACAATGTTATGTTCATTTCTGGTGTACAGCAAAGTGACTCATAGTATGTACATATACATTTCTTTTCCAGATTTCCTTTCCCCTATGGTTTAACACAGGATATTGCATAAAATTCCCCATGAGCTACGGCAGGACCTTGTGTTTATCCATCCTACATCTAATAGTTTGCATCTTCTAGTCCCCCAAACCCAATCCCCCCCTCCCCCCCCCACCCTTGGCGTGTTTCCTTAATCCTGGAAGAGAAAGGTGCTGTGGTTCCAGTTCTTTTTTTTTTTTTTTTTTTGGATAGACTTTTCTTTTTTCTTTTTGTTTTTTTCAGGGCTGCACCTGTGCCATATGGAGATTCCCACCTAGGGGTCGAATCAGAGCTGTAGCTGCTGGCCTGTGCCACAGCCACAGCAATGCAAGATCCGAGCCACATCTTCTACCTACACCACAGGTCACGGCAACACCAGATCCTTAATCTACTGAGTGAGACCAGGGATTGGACCTGGGTCCTCACGGATTTCTGCTGAGCCATGACAGGAACTCCTTATTTTTTATTTATTTATTTATTTGTTTTGCTTTTTAGGGCTGCACCCACAGCATTGTGGAGATTCCCAGGCTAGGGCTCGAATTGGAGCTGTAGCTGCCAGCCTATGTCACAAGCAGAGAAACGCCAGATCCAAGCCATGTTTGCAACCCACACCACAGCTCATGGCAATGCCGGATCCTTAACCCACTGAGTGACGCCAGGGATCGAACCTATGTCCTCATATATACTAGTCAGATTCATTTCTGCTGAGCCACGTTGGGAACTTCCTTATTTTTCTATTATAGTTTATTTACAGTGTTCTTTCAATTTCTGCTGTACAGCAAAGGGACCCAGTCACACATATGAATTTTTTAAAATTTTATTTTTATAGGATCATAGTTGATAAAACACTGTAAGTGTCCACTTCTGCTGTACCACATAGTGACCCAGTCATACATATATATGTGGTTCCAGTTCTGATGAAAGGAGGAGGTTTTATTTCCCTGAGAATTCTAGAGACTTCTGGAGACTTCTAGAGACTTTATTTCCCAGAGAATTCCATGCAGGATCAGGTCTACCCCACAGGTTGGGCTGGATGGTCCAGTTTGTACATTTCATGCTTGATCGCTGCTTACAAACATTCCTCGTTCCTCCCTCTGGGATATAGGTTTCCTTTTGTGCAGTAATGAATGCCACCTTCAGCGTTCTGGATGATGCCTGTAAAAAAACCACCGCTGTTTCTCTGAAGGTAACAATGAACTCTCTGCAATTGTGTTTCAAGTTTCCAGCATCTTGGGGGCACACTTTGGGTGCAGAGAATCCTCTTTATAATGAATGGGTTGTGAGTTAACATGTAATCTATTCCAGTTATGAGGTTTGAAACTTTAGTGTGCATGAAAATTGACCTTTTCTATACGTTTTTGTGAGTTTTATTACCGGAATAAATCTGTGTAATTATCGGCGAATCAGAATGCAGAAGAAGTCCACCCCCAACCCCCAAACTCCCTTGGCTTCCTTTTTTTAGTCAGATATTTTCCCCACCATTAGTTCCTATGAACCCCTGATCTGTTCCCTGTCATTATAGTATTGTCTTTTCCAGTGTTATGTAAAGGGAATCACACAGTAAGTGGGCTCTTGAATCTGGTATCTCTCACCCAGCATCATGTTTTCAAGGTTCCTCCCCCTGGTAGCGGGTGTCAGTGCTCCACTCCTTTTTATGGCTGAGTAGTATTCCATTTTATGGATGGACCACAGTTTGTTTATTCATTCATCTTTGACAGATATTTGAGTTGTCTCCACGTAACTAAGATCTCTTTTTTTCCATTATAGCTGCTTTACAGTGTTCTGTCAGTTTTCCACTTTATAGCAAACTGACCCAGTCACACATACATATATACATTCTTTTTCTCACATTATCCTCCATCATGCTCCATCATAAATGACTAGATATAGTTCCCAGTGCTGTTCAGCAGAATCTCATTGCTTATTCATTCTGAAGGCAATAGTTTGCATCTATTAACCCCAGATTCCCAGTCCATCCCACTCCCTCTGCCTCCCCCTTGGCAACCACAAGTCTGTTCTCCAGTTGACCGAGATATCTTCATTCCCCCATCTTCAGGGTTTGGTGATCATAAATAGAGCTGTTATAAATATGTGTGTGTGTGTGTGTGTGTGTGTGTGTGTGTGTGTGTAAACCCAAATTTTCATTTCTCTAGGGTAACTACCTAGGGGTGGGATTACTAGGTCATTAGGATAGAAGATTTTAAGACCTAGTTTCTCTTAAGCCTCTTTCTCTTAAGTAGAAACTTACAGATGCTGTTATTTCATTTATAAATTGGTAGTTTTTGTGTGAAAATAAGAATAACACTTTTGGAGTTCCCTGGTACCCTAGCAATGACAGGATCCAGCATTGTCACTGCTGCAACTTAGGTCACTGCTGTGGTATGGATATGACCCCTGGCCTGGGAAGTTCTGCATGCTGTGGGCACAGCCAAAAATAAATAAATAAATAAATAAATAGAGAATAACACTTTCATTTGTATTGGTTAATTTTATTTATTTATTTTAATTTATTTTTGTCTTTTAAGGCTGTACCTCGGCATATGGAGGTTCCCAGGTTAGAAGTCGAATCAGAGCTGTAGCCTCCAGCCTAAGCCACAGCCACAGAAATGCTAATCCAACCCATGTCTGTGACCTGCACCACAGCTCACCACAATGCCAGTTCCTTAACCCGCTGAGTGAGGCCAGGGATCGAACCTGAGTCTCCATGGATACTAGTCAGATACGTTTCTGCTGAGCCACAGGGGGAACTCCCTGGTTAATTTTAAATTAACATATTAGTATAACATTTATTCATGAAGTGTACATTCACTCATAGGGTTTTCAGATTAAATTTCTATAAAAAATGAACCCTCAACAACTTTATTTAAATTCCAACATTTTCTACCATGTTTACGAATGTTCTCCTTTCTCCCCCAGTTTCAAGTCTTTAATAAGGAAGATTTATAAACCTAAAAGGCTGAGTCATTATGTCCTTAGGGGATTCATAGATTCAATCACTATATGTATGAATATAATAATTTAGATTGTTAAAAAAGCACAATACAGTATATAAACAGGCATATTCTCTTAAATTGTTCATACTAAAATCACAAGTCTAATTACTTTTGGCAATAACATGCTGTGTTTTTAATTGGTTTGCTTTTCTTTTGTTTCCTTTTTTCTTTTTTATTGTTATTTTCCCCAACACAATTTTTTTTTTCCGCTGTACAGCATGGGGACCCAGTTACACATACATGTATACATAATTTTTTCTCCCATTGTCGTGCTCCATTGTAAGTATCTAGACATAGTTCTCAGTGCTACACAGAAGGATCTCATTGTTCATCCATCCCAAAAGCAATAGTTTGCATCCGTTAACCCCAAGCTCCCAGTCCCTCTCCCTCCCCCTGGGCAACCACAAGTCTATTCTCCAAGTCCATGATTTTCTTTTCTGTGGAAAGGTTCGTTTGTGCTGTATATTAGATACCAGATATGAGTGATATCCTATGGTATTTGTCTTTCTCTTTCTGACATTTCACTCAGGATGAGAGTCTCTTGTTCCATCCATGTTGCTGCAAATGGCATTGTGTCGTTCTTTTTATGGCTGAGTAGTATTCCATTGTGTATATAGTCCACATCTTCTTAACCCAGTCGACTGTTTGATGGACATTTGGGTTGTTTCCATGTCTTGGCTATTGTGAATAGAGCTGCAATGAACATGTGGGTGCATGTGTCTTTTAAAGGAAAGTTTTGTCTGAATATATGCCCAAGAGTGGTATTGCTGGATGATATGGTAGTTCTATGTATAGTTTTCTAAGGTACCTCCATACTTTTCTCCACAGTGGTTGTACCAGTTTACATTCCCACCAACAGTGCAGGAAGGTGCCTTTTCCTCCACACCCCCTGCAGCACTTGTTATTTGTGGACTTATTAATGATGGCCATTCTGACGGGTGTGAGGTGGTATCTCATGGTAGTTTTGATTTGCATTTCTCTAATAATCAGGGATGTTGAGCATGTTTTCATGTGCTTGTTGGCCATCTGTACATCTTCCTTGGAGAAACGTCTATTCAGGTCTTTTGCCCATTTTTATGTTGGGTTCTTGGCTTTTTTGCTGTTGAGTTGTATAAGTTGCTTGTATATCCTAGAGATTAATCCCTTGTCCGTTGCATCATTTGAAACTATTTTCTCCCATTCCGTAAGTTGTCTTTTTGTTTTTCTTTTTGGTTTCGTTTGCTGTGCAAAAGCTTGTCAGTTTGATGAGGTCCCATTGGTTTATTTTTGCTCTTATTTCTGTTGCTTTGGGAGACTGACCTGAGAAAATATTCATGAGGTTGATGTCAGAGAATGTTTTGCCTATGTTCTCTTCTAAGAGTCTGATGGTATCTTGTCTTATATTTAAGTCTTTAAGCCATTTTGCTTTTCTAATGTGTCTAATTGTTTCAACCTTTTAAACAACAGATTTCCAAATTATTCCAAAGATTACAAAACCTTCTAAAATTAACCCAAAAGTATTATCACTATGGAGTTTTAGCTTGCTTGTTATTCTTTTTCTTTTTTGAAGGTTTAAAATAAACTTCCCAGCTGAGAATAGATTTAACACGTCAAAGGGGGCTTTAATGAGATTTTATCAGCTATAAAATTGAGGATCTTACTTTTCCTGGATGACTCTAGTGGAGATTTTTTTTTTTTTCTGCATTGATGGGGAGGGACCCAAACCCCTGCCTTTTAGCTGAGTTATGGTTTACGGAACTCAGCACATCTTGTTTTTCCCAGACAGACATTTCTCCAGTTTCACTCTGACCCAGTTTTTACTGAAAAGAAATTTTTTTTGGCTACACCTGCGGCATGTGGAAGTTCCCAAGTCAGGAATCAAACACTCACCACAACAGTAGCAATACCAGATCCTTAACCCACTTCACCACAAGGGAACTTCCTCATCTTATTGTCAAATTTGGATAGATAAAACTTGGTTTCCCTGATAGGATTTCAGTTTATTTCCTTCTCCATTGGACTGGATTCAGTGAATGTCTTCCCCTCATTTTTAAAAATTTAATTCAATTTTTAATTTTTTGAAGATTTAAATTTTTTTCTGTTGTCAATTTCTGCTATAATTTCTTCCCTTCATGTGTTATGTTGTGAGGTAGTGAATTATTTTCCTATTTTTTTGTTGGGGTCATGGGTTTATTGTCAATGTATTGACAGTAATCAGCAATAAGGGGAACCGTATCTGCATTCATTTTAACGTTATTATTGCTATTCTTTCCTTAACTCTATTCCTCAGACATAAACAATGCTAATATTTAAATGCGTCTCTTTCTACATCCTTTGACTTTGTGAATGCCTGTATCACACACACACACACATACACACACACACTAAAGCCATTTATTGAGTACTTACTATGGTTTAGAGCAGTGATTAAGGATTAACCTCTGATGCCAGACTAAATGTTCACATCTTGGCTCTGCCACCTACTGGATATGTATCCTCGTTTCTCCACCCAAAAATGGAAATAAAAGAACCTCTGTTTCATAGGTATCTTCATCAAATTAAATAAGTTAATATACATAAGACGTAACATTTGGCTCACCATAAATATTAATTACACTTATTTAAAAAAATCTCAACTAGTGCCAGAAATACCAATACATAAATGTAAATTTTTAATTAAAGTACTTTTTTTAAAAGAACGAAATGAGATCACATATACGTGTTATTCTGTAATTTGCCTTATTTAACAATTAGCTCATGGCCCTGGTTGCTTTTTTTTTTTTTTAATTTTAGGGCTGCACTTGCGGCATATGAAAGTTCCTGGGCTAGGAGTTGAATCAGAGCTGCAGCTGCTGGTCTAAGTCACAGCCACAGTAACTCAGGATGCGAGCTGCACACCACAGCTCAGGGCAATGCCAGATCCTTAATCGACTGGGTGAGGCCAGGGATTGAACCCACATCCTCATGGATACGAGTCGGATTCTTAACTCGCTGAGCCGCAATGGGAGCACCTGCTTGTTAGTACATAGAAAAATACCACGTCATTCTTTTATTAATGGCTGCATCCTATCCCATGATTTGATTTTGGCAGCTTTTATTTAACCAATCTGTTGGACATTCAGGCTTTCCAAATTCTTGCTATCACAAACTGCATTGAAATGAACATCATTAGACAAGATCCTTGTGCAATTTTTCAGTATTTCCGGAACTGGAAGTTCCTGGAAGGGAAATTGCTGAGTCAACAGGGTATGTGCAATTTATGCTGTGACAAGTGCTGACTGACTGCACGTCATAAAGTCTAAACCAATTTGCATTCTCAGTGGGGCTTCTTGAATCAGGAAAAGGAAGCTGAGTGAATGTCCTTGTACATTCTTTATTGTCCTACACTGTCAACTCACTCTCTTTTTTTAAATTTAATTTTTTATATTGGAATATAGTTGATTTACGATGTGTTAGTTTCAGGTGTACAGCAAAGCGATACAATTGTGCATATACATATATCCATTATTTTAGATTCTTTTCCCATATAGGTTATTACAGAATATTGAGTAGAGTTCCCTGTGTTATACAGTAGTCCTTGTTGATTATCTATTTTATATATAGTACTGTGTATATGTAAATCCCAAACTCCTATTTTATCCCTCTCCCCTCACCTTTCCCCTTTGATAATGATACATTTGTTTTTGAAGTCTATGAGTGTGTTTATGTTTTGTAAATAAGTTCATTTGTATCATTTTTCTAACATATGAGTAATATCATATGATATTTGTCTTTCTCTGTATGACTTCACTTAGTATGATTATCTCTAGGTCCATCCATGGTGCTGCCAATGGCATATGTTCATTCTTTTTTATGGCTGAGTAGTATTCCATTGCATATATGTATGTCAACTCTTTCTCTTAATGAGAGAGAGGGGACAGCTGTTGCTTCATTGATGGAAGAGGTGGGGGGCGGGGGGAAGAGAGCGCAAACATACCTTTCCTTACAGAATACGGCTGAGAGATTTGCCTCTGTGATTGAAAAAACATTCACACGGTCCAGTTTCACCAAAGAGGAGATATCCACCCTGGCCACAGTCTTACTGAAGAGCGTGGAAAGCACCACATTGGCCTCTTTTCTGAAACCCTCAGCGAATGTCAGTCAGACCATTCAGACGGAATACTTAGGTAGGCTGTCTTTCATGGCAAGGTCCCACCTGGGGCCTGATTTAGAGGGGTGACTTTGGCAATGTGAGTCTCTATGGCTTTCCCATATACTATTTCCCCAACTGTTTCAAACCTGTGTACTCACAGCAAAGCAAGTCTAATCATCTATTTTTTTTGGGGGGGGGGGTCTTTTTGCCTTTTCTAGGGCCGCTCCTGCGGCACATGGAGGTTCCCAGGCTAGGGGTCTAATCAGAGCTGTAGCCACCGGCCTACACCAGAGCCACAGCAACACGGGATCCGAGCCACGTCTGCAACCTACACCACAGCTCACGGCAACGCTGGATCCTTAACCCACTGAGCAAGGCCAGGGATCGAACCTGCAACCTCATGGTTCCTAGTCGGATTCGTTAACCACTGACCCACGACGGGAACTCCAGTCATTGTTATTTTAATCCACTGAGATTTTGGGGGGGGGTGTTTGTTGTTACTGCTGCTTGACTGGTACTCTTCTGGCTGATACAGCTATGGCTCTGCCCCTCTGAACATGCTTGCTGGGTGACTGCTTGGGAATATTGGGGGCTATACTTCTTTTACCACAGCACCCAACTCCCGGGACCAATTCCAATATCAATAGCATAACCCCATCCTAATTGGTGTCCAGGTAGTCCAGGTAGAAGTGAAGTATTTTTGTTGGACTGCCAACCAGTAGTGAACAAAACTGACCTCACAAGTCTTCCATTTTAGTGAGTTGGGTCAGTCAATAAACAGACATCTGGTATACCAGATAGAGCTAGTGCTGTTGAGAGAAATGGAGCAGGGTGCAAGATGAGGAAGAAAGTTGCTATCTTATGTGATGTGGCTTGGGGAAGTCTCAGTGGGGCCGGGACCTGAGGGAAGAGGGTCATGTAGATATTTGGAGCAAGATCAAGTGAAGGAATATTTGCAATTCAAGGAACAGAGAGGTCAGTGTGGCCAGAATGGGGTTGAGGACAGTCAAATGGGAGAAGAGAGGGAGAGGCAGATTTTGTAGACAAATGTAAATACTTGGTATTTTTTTTTCTTTTTAGGTTTAGCATATGGAGGTTCCCAGGCTAGGGGTCGAATCTGAGCTTCAGCTGCCATCTACGCCACAGCCACAGCAACACAGGATCCAAGCCACGTCTGCAACCTACAGGATCCTTAACCCACTGAGCGAGACCAGGGATTGAACCCATATCCTCATGGATATCAGTTAGGTTCATGACCGCTGAGCCACACTGGGAACTCCTAATATTTGGGATTCTATGTGAAGTAATGGGGGTGTGGAATTGGAGAGTCTGAGAACAGGTGTGGTGTTATCTGGCTTATGTTTTAAAAGGCTACCTCTGGTTCCATGATCTATTTTGCTTTCGTTAAGAGACCTGTCAGGTGAGACATCTGAGGCTCAGAGAGGTTAAGTTGCTAGTCATGTTTACACAGCTGATAAGGGGCAGATCTGGGCCACCTAGTTAGTGACTGCGGAGCCTGAGCCCTGACCACTGGCTGGGTTTGCTCCAGACCCTTCCAATGTCTGTTGGCTTCGGAAAACTTGTCTAAATTTAGAGTAGTCAGGAGGTCCCGACTCTGCTGCCTTCCATCACTGTTGCCATCACGCCCACATTTCCTGAAGCATGCCCTAAGATATGCCTAGAGTTCCAACTGGGTTTCTCATTTTTTGGGTGCTATCCCGCTCCAGTTATTCATCAAGGGGGCTCAAGATCTTTCCTGGGACACCTCATCCTTTCTGTTCTTCCTTCACTTGTAACTAGGGGTGCACATATTTCTTGGGCAGAAACCAAATTCAGGACCAACCTTCTGGGTCTCCTCCTGTGAATTCTCCCTTTCTCCCTTTCAGATATTGAAAGCAAAGTTATCAACAAAGGATGCACTGAAGAGAATGAGACCTTTAACTTGAAAGCGAAAGGGGATAAGATGAAGATTTGGTGTTCCACCATCAAGGAATCCGTATCCACAGGTACAGACCCGCTCCAGAGAATCAAGGAGGGTGGTTAGGGGGCATTCGATCAGTAACTATTCATTGATCACCTCCTGGGTGCCAAGATCTGTGCCAGGTGGTGAGGGAGTCAATGATGGTAGAGGCAGAAATAGCCCATGTGCTCAGGAGTTTTCCATCTTCTAGAGGAGTCAGTCATTAAAGAAATAATCTCACAACACTGGATGGAATTCCCATTGTGGTGCAGTGGAAATGAATCTAACTAGGAACCATGAGGTTGTGGGTTTGATACCTGGCCTCGCTCAGTGGGTTAAGGATCCGGCGTTGCCGTGAGCTGTGGTGTAGGTCGCAGATGTGGCTTGGATCTGGCATTGCTGTGGCTGTGGCAGTGCCAGCAGCTGCAGCTCCAATTAGACCCCTAGCCTGGGAACTTCCATATGCCGTGGGTGCAGCCCTAAAAAGAAAAAGCAAAACAAAACAAAACACAATTCTGGAGTGTCAATGTTCCCTATCCAGCATAACAGCAGCCACCGGTCACATTTTGTTACTAAGAGCTGGAAGTGTGGCTAGGCTGTGAATGTAAAAGACGTGGCGTATTTCAAAGGATGCAAAATAGCTCATTAATATTTCTTTTATATTGACTACATGTTGAAATGGTAATATTTTGCAGGTACTGAGTTAATATGTAATTAAAATTACCTTTTTTTAAAAAAAAATTTTTTTAAACGCACCCACGGCATATGGAAGTTCCTGGGCCAGGGATTGAATCTGAGCCACAGCCATGGCAATGCTGGCTCCTTTAACCCACTGGACCGGGTTGGGGGTTGAACCCAAGCCTCTGCAGTGAACGAAGCCACTGCAGTCGAATTCTCAACCCACTGTGCCACAGCAGAAATTCCAAAATTGTTTGCATTTTTTTTTTTTACTGTTCCAAAACTCCACTAGACAATTTAAAATTACGTATATGGCTCATACTACATTTCTAGGAGACAGGGCTAATCTAGATCAGGGATTCGCAAACTTTTCCCAGAGAGGGTGGGTAGTAAATATTTTAGGCGTGGAGGGCAGTACAATCTGTTGCAACTGTTCAACTCGACTGTCAAGAGTGCAAAAGCATTCATCATCGATATGCAAATGATAGGGTGGGCTGTGTTGCCATGAAACTCTTACCTCCAATAAAACAGGCAATGGCTAGGTTCTCCTGTGGGCATTCTTTGTCACCCCCTGATCTATATGCTGTCTGGAATGCACAGGGAGCAGTCTAGGACACATCCCTGGAGACCACCGACATTGATTGAAAGGGGAAACCCACCAAAGAGATGGAACAAGGTTAACCATAGTATGGAAGGGGGACCTATTTCCTGCTGCTGAGTGGGCTTGTCCCTTAAAAACACAAATTCAAATTTAGTTTGAAATGTAGCCAAGATTGTTCTTATTTTTATTTATTTTAAAAAATGATTTAAAAATTTTTTGTTGGGGGATAGTTGATTTACCATGTTGTGTTAGTTTCAGGTATACACACAGTGACTCTGTTATACATAGACCTATCTCCATCCTTTCTTCCCATTTAGGTTATTACAGAATGTTGAGTAGATTTCCCTATACTATACAGTATGTCCTTGTTAGTGATCTGTTTTATATGAGTAGTGTGTATGTGTTAATCCCATCTTCCTAATTTATCCCTCCCTACCATGATTTCCCATTTGGTAACCCTAAGTTTGTTTTTGAAGTCTGTGAATCTGTTTCTGTTTCGTGAATAAGTTCTTTTGTATCATTTTTATTAGATTCCACATGTAAGTGATATCCTGTGATATTTGTCTTTCTCTGACTTACTTCGCTTAATAGTTGATTGCCTGGGTCCATCCTTGTTGCTGCAAATGGCATTGTGTCGTTCTTTTTTATGGCTGAGTAATATTCCATTGTATATAGGTACCACATCTTCTTTTATCCACTCCTCTGTCGATGGGTATTTAGGTTGCTTCTATCTTAAATGTAGCCAAGATTTTTCCAGGTGTTAGCACCTCAGGATTTCTTTTTTCTGATTCTGGGGAGGGTCACCTACCTAGAAGTCCAAGGGTGTTCAGTCCTCCGAGAAAGCCAGTGAAGATGCAGAGATGCATGGGATATTAAAGTAGGCATGCTGTAGAGCACTGGGAACTATATCTAGTCACATATGATGGAGCATGGTGGAGGATAATGTGAGAAAAAGAATATATGTATGCATGACTGGGTCACTTTGCTGTACAGTAGAAAATTTGCAGAACACTGTAAACCAGCTAAATGGAAAAAATAAAAGCCATTAAAAAATAAAAACAATAAAGTGGGTATGTGTGTGTGTGCGGGTTGGGTCATCCACAATAACTACTGAGCAAATAATTCCTTTTTTTTTTTTTTTTTTGCATCTGGGGGAAATTTCAGGAATCAGTGGGGTGGCTTTTGTCTCCTTTGAGCATATGGAGTCGGTTTTAGATGAAAGATTTTTTCAAGACCCTCAGACCCCCTGGGCCAACTCCAAGAGAAAGCTGAAGATGAATTCTCGCATTGTTTCGGGCATCATAACAGGGGAGAAGAAAGAGGGATTCTCTAAACCAGTCATCTACACTCTGGAGAACATTCAGGTTGGTGAAAAGGTTTCCACTATGTCCCCATATACCTGTTTAGAACTTCCCATCCTCTAGTGGGCTTAGCTTGCTTTTTTTCTTTTGGAAATTTTAAAAATAGGTTTTCTTTTTTTCTTTTTCTTTTTGGCCACGCCCGCAGCATGCCGGAGCTCTGGGGCCAGGCATTGACCTGAGCCACAACTATGACAATGCCGGATCCTTAACCCACTGAGCCATCAGGGAACTCCTTAACTCATTTTTGATAGGGAGCCATCAATTTCCAGCAACTAAAGTCCCTCCCCTAAATCCACCGCTAGTAAAATGAGCTCCTGTATTTCTATGTGGCACTTTTCCATTTGTCAGTGGGCAAGGTTTAGGTTAGAGTAAGTCACGTTCATGCAGGATCATTTACCTGGACTTTTTTTTTTTTTTTTTTTAACATTAGCTCTGACCAAGTTAGTGGTGGAGACAGGTCTGGCAACCAAGACATTTCTTTTCATCACCACCCATTGAAATATCAGCATTTTTCTCCATTCCCTGTAGCACATACCTGCATCTTCTTGAGGCTGGTCAGATGGAATTCATTCAAGAGGGCGTCTCAGGTAACCAAAGCCTTTGCATTTTCACTTTTCAGCCAAAGCAGAATTTTGAGAGTCCCATCTGCGTTTCCTGGAACACAGATGGGAAGGGAGGTAGATGGACTCCGTCTGGCTGTGTGACCCTTGAAGCTTCCGAGACACATACTGTCTGCAGCTGTAATCAAATGGTGAACCTGGCCGTCATCATGGCTTCTGGGGAGCTCACGGTCAGTACTGATCTCTGTACTCTGGCTCCCCTAATCCAATGGGAAAAGATTGATGAAACATCCATCGTGCGCCTCTCATGGCAATGGGAGGGTGCCAGGGGGCCACAGAAGGGGTGCGTGCTGTACTGTTGGTCTTGGAGAAATTCATGGTCTGGTGGGGAAGCCATGGCACTGGTATATAAGATGAGAAAGGACCCTAAATTGGTGCAGGCAAAGTAACAATCACAGACCCCATTGTCTGAGCACCTACGATGTGCGAGACCCCTTCAGTGTTTTTCAGACCCATTTCACAGTTGAGGCTCAGTAGCCTGCCCAGTCAGGAAGCTAGTAATTGGTGGAGATGGGATTCTAACCCACGATGGTCTGAGTCCAGAGGTCTCTTTCCACAAACTCATCTGCAGTCCTACCTCGGTTTGTTGCACTTCACTGTATTGCACTTTGCAGACATGGTGTTTTTTCAAAATGGAAGTTCTGTGGCAACCCTGCCTTGAGCAAGTCTAGTGGCACCATGTCCCCAACAACATTTGCTCACTTCATGTCTCTGTGTTCCATTTTGGTAATTCTTGCAATATTTCCAACCCGCCATGAACAAAAGATTATGACTCACCAAGGGCTCAGAGGATGGTAACATTGTTTAGCAGTCAGTATTTTTTTTTTTCAGAGGATTCATGAATCACAGACCCAAAGTGAATCATTTATTAATGCAGCCCCAAATCACATCTGTATTTTGGTAGCCATATCACATTATTATTGATTCACATTCAGTTTGTAATCAACTATGCTTCAAGTCTAATTCACATTATGTATTTGACTACTGGACAAGATGAGCTTTGTCAGCCTGTATTTTTTAAAAACTATTTTTTGAAGCTAAGTGCTGAGCACTTGCGTTATTCATCTTTTCACTTTCTATCCCATCAGCCCATTAAGCTCTTTGTAAACTTGTTTAAGTCTGCTCATTTGTGAATGTCTTCATGCATCTCAATGAAAAAGATTAGAAATAAGTTCTTTTCAAATTAAGGTATGTCCATGTTTTTTAGCCATAGCTACAACACACTTAATAAAGCACAGTATAGTGTAAATATAACTTGCCTATCCCGTCAGGTTTGAGAGTCTGTTCCCTGCCAGGGTGGTATTAAATGCTATTTAGAGGAATGTAAAACTTAGGACTTAAGAGATTTGGATCCAAAGCAAGTCTGGCTTAGCTTCAATCCCATCTCTATCTCTTCCTGGCTGTGTTTCCTAGGGCAAGTCACTTAACCTCTCTGAGCCAAGCAGGTCTTTCACCTCCAAAATGAGAATGAGAAAAAAAATAATGATGAAAATTAACACTCACATAATGCATCATATGTTTCTGCACTGTCATGAGTACTTTAAATATTTTCATTGAATTCTTCTAGAACACACCTATACGGTAGTTATCATTTTTAACAGATGAGGAAACTGAGGCCCAGAGCAGTTAAGTATCTTGCCTAAGCTCAAACAGCTAGAGCCTGTAGTCAGCTCTCTTACCCACTACCTCACAATATCATAGAAAAGAGTGGAGTTCCCTCTGTGGCTCAGCGGTAACAAACCTGACTAGTATCCATGAGGACATGAGTTCGATCTCTGGCCTTGCTCAGTGGGTTAAGGATCCAGTGTTGCCATGAACTGTGGTGTAGGTCTCAGATGCTGCTTGGATGCAGCGTTACTGTGGCTGTAGTGGAGGCTGGCAGCTGCAGCTCTGATTCGACTGCTAGCCTGGGAATTTCCATATACCACAGGCAGGCCACCCCCCTGTCCCCCCCCAAAAAAAAAGTGAAAGAAAGAAAGAGCTCATGAGATGGTGCCTGGCATATCTTTAACACAGAGAAAGCACCCAAATAAACTTAAAATTAATTATAAATAAAGGCATAGGGAAGGACTCATTTAATCATTTCCACTCCCAGATGCTGGGACATCTCTGAATGCCTATTATCAGTCCTGGTTCAGTGCAGGAAACAGGAACCACTCTAGGTATTTCAAGCAGGAAGGTATTTAATACAGGGACCTGGATGCTCACAGACTTGCTGGAAGGGATGGAGCAGTTGAAGTCAGGGGGGCTGCCACTTGGGTTTTGCCTTCAAGATCACCCCTCAGCAGCTGTATTCCAGAGGTCAGAAATTAGCTGCTGTCAGTTTTCCCACACCCATGAAATTAAAGATTGGACAATTGGAATGTGGCATCCAGCCACAGCTCACTCCTGCCTGCGGAAAGCTGGTATCTGCCTCCATTCTGCCTTGCAAAACTGTCATGCAGGCACCTTGCTGGAGAACCTAAGTGACATTTGGGACCTTAGCCCCAAGAGATTATGGGAAATGTAGTTTGTAGGCATCCTACCCTTAGGAATGGGGCACAGGGCAGGGGTGAGACTGAGTGCTGATGGACGCCGAAGGATGAGGATGGGCAATATGGGGTCCCTCTTAGTATCTGGGAGAAAAGGCCCCCAAGCTCTATATACTCAAGCCAGGAGTTTGAATAATTCTTTTTCCTGCCTGGGGTGTGGGGCAGGATATTGGTATCTTTCTGAGGCCCACAGCATATCTCTTTCTTGACAGATGGAGTTCGCCTTATTTGTCATTAGCCACGTGGGCACTATCTTCTCCCTGGTGTGTCTTGCCGTGGCCATCATCACCTTCCTGCTGTGTCGAACCATCTGCAACCACAACACCTACATCCACCTGCACCTCTGCGTGTGCCTCTTCCTGGCCAACTTGCTCTTCCTCACCGGTGCAGACAAGACCCACCACCAGGTCTCCTGTCCCTCAGGCTGTGTCCTCCTCTAGCTCCATCATCTCCACATCTGCCTCTGCCCATCCTTACCTAACTACTAGTTCCCACCCCAGGACTTTGCATGTGCTGTGCACACTCTCAATCCTCAGCCCCCAGATTCTCACCTCTTTCTTGTAGTAGGTCTCAGTTTAAAATTACTTCCCTGATCCTGTTACCTTTTGTGGGGGAGGGTCCCTCCCACTACGCTTTAAGCAGTTGCTTCTCACCTGGGATGATTCTGTTCGCCAGGGGACACTTTGCAATATCTGGAGATGTTATTTGTTTCCACTGAGAGGATGCTGCTGGCATCTAGTGGATGGAGGCCAGGGATGCTAAACATCCTGGAATGCACAGAAAGGCCCTCCCACGGCAGAAAGTAATCCGGAGATAGTGTTACAATGCTGGTAATGCTACAGCTGAGAAATTCTATTCCTTATCACTGTTTTCCTTCCTTTCCCATCACCTATTTGAAACCATATTGATTTTTTTCCCCTTTTTTTGGCTGTACCTTGGCATATGGAGTTCTCAGACCAGGGATCAGATCCAAACCTCTGTTGCGACCTACACCCCAGCTTCTGTAACACCTGATCCTTACTTAACCTGCTACGCTGGGCCAGGGATCAAACTTGTGTCTCAGCGCTTCGGAGATACCGTCAATCCCCATGGCACCGCAGCAGGAACTCTCATATTGATTTTTTTTTTTTGGTCTTTTTGCTATTTCTTGGGCTGCTCCCGTGGCATATGGAGGTTCCCAGGCTAGGAGTCCAATCAGAGCTGTTGGCCGACGCCAGAGCCACAGCAAGGTGGGGTCCTACCTGAGTCTGTGACCTATACCACAGCTCACAGCAATGCCGGATCCTCAACCCACTGAGCAAGACCAGGGATCAGACCTGCGTCCTCATGGATGCTAGTCATATTCTTTTCCGCTGAGCCGTGACGGGAACTCCCATTCTTTTTTCCCATTGAGATTATTACAAATTATCGTCTCAAGGTTTTTCCAAAGGGAGCATTACTGACATTTGGGGTGGGGTGATCATTCTTTTTGCAGACCTACCCCTTTCATTGGGGGATTTTAGATTTCCAGGCCCTTTGAGAACAAAATGCCTGTAGTGCAGCCTGCTCCCACCATGTGTCCAAGGGTGTGCAAACTTTTCCCATAAAGAGGCAGATATAAATATTTTGGCTTTGCAGATCCTATGGTCTCTGTCACCCCTACTCAACTCTGCTGTTCTAGTGTGAGCATAGCCATAGAAAGTTCATACATGGGGGTGGCTGTGTGCCAACGAAACATTGTCTACAAAACAGGCAGCCAGCCCATGGCTATTGTTTGTGGACCCCTCCCCCTCCCCCATGTCTTCAAACATCCCCTAAAGTAGGCTGATTGTCTATTTTCCCCCCAAACTCTCTCAGTGTTGTTAGCCGGTCTCCTTACCAAAGGGATGGTGCCCCTGGTGGCGACTCTATTTCTATGAATATTTGAGAAATGAATGAAGGGGCCATGTTTGGGGAACTCCAGTCAAAGTAGCCCCCCCTCCTCCCTCTCCCTCTGAACCCGCCCTCTGGAGTAGGGGAGTCTGAATGTCCATGATTCTTCTTCGCAGATTGGCTGTGCCATCATTGCTGGCTTTCTACACTACCTTTTCCTTGCTTGCTTCTTCTGGATGTTGGTGGAGGCTGTGATGCTCTTCCTGATGGTCAGAAACCTGAAAGTGGTGAATTACTTCAGCTCTCACAACATCAAGATGCTGCACCTCTGTGCCTTTGGCTATGGACTCCCAGGGCTGGTGGTGTTTGTCGCCGCCAATATCCATCCACAAGGTTATGGGATGTATAATCGGTAGGTGATGTCCCTCTGTCTCCCTGAAAAAGAAAAAAAAAGATGATGAAGAAGATTACATGAACACAAGAAGAGAAATAACAGTAGCAGTAGCTGTGGCTACCATTTCCTGAGCTCTTTAGTTTATGTACTGTCGGTCTCAGGGCTGCCATGTACGGTAGCACAGGTTGCCCACTGCTCAAATCCAGGAGTCATTGTTGCTCTATGTAGGTGGAGGTGGTGATGTGAACAGTGAACTGGATTGCACAGTTTTAAAGTTATGGACTCTGGAGCCAATCTGCTTGCATTTGAGTCCTGGCTCCACCACCTTCTAGCTGTGCTATATGGGGCAAGTTACTTAAACTCTGTATGCTTTCATGCCCTCATCTATTTAATGGGGGCTCATGACAATCATAGTGTTATTGTGAGGGTTAAATGAATTATTATCTGCAAAACATTTAGACAGCGTCTGACACAGTGTAAAGCATTACATATGTTATTACCACCAGGTCTATTATTACCACGGTCTGTTTTACAGCGAGGTGTGTTTATCACATGATTCCATGTAAGATTTCAGGTGGTATGCTAGTGAGTACTAAATTTAAAAAATGTCATTTTTTTTTCTTTTGGCCACTCCCATGTCATATGGACGTTCCTGGGCCAGGGACTGAATCTGAGCCTCAGCTGCGAGCTGCGCCACAGCTGCAACAACGTTGGATGCTTTAATCTACTGAATCATGCTGAGGACTGAATCCATGCCTCAGCAGTGACCTCATTTCAGAGACAAAGCCAGATAGATCCTTAACCCACTGCACCACAGTGGGAACTCCTAAAATACTTTTGTAGGGTGTTAGAAAGAAAATCTCCGTGTACCAAACTCATGGTTTCACAGACATGTTTCTCTCCCATCTGTGCATTTGGTAGGGTGCAAATAATTCTAGGATCAGGACTCTGAGACAAGCTCTGACTCCTATTTCTCTCCATAGCTGCTGGCTGAATACAGAGAAAGGGTTCATCTGGAGTTTCCTGGGGCCAGTGTGCACAATTATAGTGGTAAGCTGATTGCTCAATGCAGAATGTTTTGGGGGAGGATCAAGGAGACCGGGGACCCTAGGAAGTACCAGCGGAAATTGTGAAGCTGTGTGTCACTTGTTCCTCAAAACCTTTCTCCATTCTGATCCTTGAGTCTTGAGATTTCCAAGTTGAGTGTAATTTCTTTGATGTGTGATTTTTTTTTCTTGTATTATTACTATTATTTTTTTTAGGGCCACACTGTCGGCATATGGAAGTCCCCAGCTAGGGTAAGGATTGGAACTGTAGCCACTGGCCTATGCCACAGCCACAGCAACTTAGGATCCATGTGGCATCTGTGGCCTATACCACAGCTCACAGCAGTGCCAGATCCTTAACCACTGAGTGAGGCCAGCGATGGAATTCGTCGTGTCCTTTTGGATACCAGTTGGGTTTGTTACCACTGAGCCATGACGGGAACTCCGATTTGTGATTTTTTTTTTTTTTTTTAATGCTAACATGCAAATCCCCTGGCAGGGACCACCATCTTATTCTTTGTCTTTCAGTAAGAATGGGTCTCTCAATTTCTTCTGGGTATAGATGTTGAATAAGAGTAAAGGTAGCAAGAAATTAAGAGCAATTGGTGGGAGGGAAGGGTTGGAGACAGGGAAATGGTGGGAAGGAGGCAAAGGGAAGCCTGGAGATTTTTTTCTTAGCTTTATGGAGGTTTAATTGACAAAAATTGTATATGTTTAAAGTGTGGAACTTGAAAAAAAAAAAGACCTTGATATTTTGACTATGTAAACATCGTGAGATGCTCACCACAATTAAGCTAATTAACAAATCATCACCTCAAAGTTACCTCATTTTTCTTTGTTTGAAAAAAAATTTTTTTTTCCTTTTAGGGACGCACCTGTGGCATATGGAAGTTCCCAGGCTCGAAGTCGAATCAGAGCTGCGGCTGGAGCCTAAGCTGTGGCCACAGCCATGCCGGATCTGAGCCACATCTGTGACATGCTGCAGCTCACAACAACGCCGGATCCTTAACCCACTGAGCGAGGGCAGGGGTCAAATCCATATCCTCATGGATACTAGTTGGGTTCTTAACCCGATGAGCCACAACAGGAACTCCAGAAAATATTTTCTTTTTCTTTCTTTCTTCCTTCCTTCCTTCCTTCCTTCCTTCCTTTCTTCCCTCCCTCCCTCCTTTCTTTCTTTCTTTCTTTTTCTTTCTTCCTTCTTTCTTCCTTCCTTCCTTCCTTCCTTCCTTCCTTCCTTCCTTCCTTCCTTCCTTCCTTTCTTTCTTTCTTTCTTTCTTTTCTTTCTTTCTTTCTTTCAATTTCTTGGGCCGTTCCCGCGGCATATGGAGGTTCCCAGGCTAGGGGTCGAATCAGAGTTGTAGCCACTAGCCTACGCCAGAGCCACAGCAACGCGGGATCTGAGCCGCGTCTGCAACCTACACCACAGCACACGGCAACGCCGGATGGTTAACCCACTGAGCAAGGCCAGGGATCGAACCCATGGTTCCTAGTCGGATTCGCCAACCACTGAGCCACGACAGGAACTCCTATTTCTTTTAAAACTTATTATTATTTTTTTGCCAGGATGTATGGCAGCTTGATGTGGGATCTCAGTTCCCAGACCAGAGATCGAACGTGGGTTGCAGTGGTGAAAGTGCGGATTGCTAACCACTAAACCACCACCCATAAATATATTCATCCTTTTTTCCCTATATAGCTTATTGGAAACTATTGAGTAGATTCCATCAATCTACTATCCAGTAGGTTCTTGTTCATCATCTGTGTGATACAGTCATGTGTACATGCTAGTCCCACCCTTCCAATTCTTCCCTCCCCACAGTGGTTTCACCTCTGGTAGCCATAAGATGGGTTCTGAAATCTATGAGTTGGAGTTCCCATCATGGCGCAGTGGAAGCGAATCCAACTAGGAACCGTGAGGTTGCAGGTTCGATCCTTGGCCTCCCTCAGTGGGTTAAGGATCCAGCGTTGCCATGAGCTGTGATATAGGTTACAGAGGGCGACTCAGCTTTGGCATTGCTGTGGCATAGCTGTGGCATAGGCTGGCAGCTTCAGCTCTGATAGCCGCCAGCCTAGGAACCTCCATATGCTGTGGGTGTGGCCCATAAAAAAAAAAAAAAGAGAGAGAAATCTGAGTAGAGGTACAAAGAGAAGGCTTTAGGTGTAACCTGATTGGAGGCTCTAGGCATGGGGACCCTACTTAGGTAGGCTCTCTAAAAGTGGGGCACCCTGTGTGGTTGATTAAGGGTACATATTGGCTTTCTCTTTTAGGTCTTTTTTTTTTTTTTTTCGGTCTTTTTGCCATTTCTTGGGCCGTTCCTGCGGCATATGGAGGTTCCCAGGCTAGGGGTCGAATCAGAGCTGTAGCCGCCGGCCTACACCAGAACCATAGCAACACGGAATCCGAGCCGAGTCTGTGACCTACACCACAGCTCATGGCAATGCCGGATCCTTAACCCACTGAGCAAGGCCAGGGATCGAACCCACAACCTCATGGTTCCTAGTCGGATCCGTCAACCACTGAGCCACGACGGGAATTCCTCTTTTAGGTCTTAAATTAGAAGCAGGGGCAGAAATTAGGGAGGCTGTCGATGATGAGTCAAGTCCTGGTCGTTTGGGGTCAGTTGCTATAGGAGGTCATTGTTTGGCTTTCTGGAGTGGTTACTGCTGACTGCAGGTCAGAGTTCTATTTTTACAGATGGCCTAGCCATTGTCTGTTTGTAGATCCAGTCTCTCTCTCTTTTCTGCTTGACTTTGTAGGTCAATTCCATCCTCCTGACTTGGACGTTGGGGATCCTGAGGCAGAAGCTTTCCAGCCTCAATGACGAAGTCTCGACGCTCAAAGATACCAGGTGTGGTCTCCTCCATCTTTTCTCCTCCTCTTCCAGGCTCCTTTCTTTCCCCAAATGTTCACTGAATACCTTGTGTAAGCCTGTGTCCTGTGCCCAAAACGGAATAGCACAGTGTCAGACCAGGGGGGCCTCAAACCTCAGCTCTGCCACCTAAAAGCTGTGTGACCTTAGGCAAGTTACATAACCTCTCTGAAACTCAGTTTCCTCATCTGTAAAATGAGGATATGAATGTTGACCACTTCATGTGT
Organism: Phacochoerus africanus; assembly: GCF_016906955.1. NCBI lineage: Eukaryota > Metazoa > Chordata > Mammalia > Artiodactyla > Suidae > Phacochoerus > Phacochoerus africanus. The sequence goes on along the minus strand of NC_062547.1, from coordinate 72,424,546 downwards.
CTTACAAAGCATTCAGCAGTTACTAGGAAGAGTGAGTCTTTCATATATTAAAAGTATTAACACTTTCTCTAATTCTTCTCCTGTGCATACTTATATGTCCATACTTACAAATCCAGACTCATACTATTTTAGTTAAATTTTTTTTTAAATTAAAGCAATGTTGATTTACAATGTTGTGCCAATCTTTGCTGTATGGCAAAGTGACTCAGTCATTTATATATATATGTATGTATATATACATTCTTTTTATATTTATTTCCATCATGGTCTATACCAGGAGATTGGATCTATTTTATTTTTATAACTGTTTTTTTTTCTTTTTTCTTTTTCTTTTTTTTTTTTTGGTCTTTTTGCCATTTCTTGGGCCACTCCCATGGCATATGGAGGTTCGCAGGCTAGGGGTCCATTCGGAGCTGTAGCCACCGGTCTATGCCAGAGCCACAGCAACGCAGGATCCGAGCCGAGTTTGCAACCTACACCACAGCCCACGGCAACGCCGGATCGTTAACCCACTGAGCAAGGGCAGGGACCGAACCCGCAACCTCATGGTTCCTAGTCGGATTCGTTAACCACTGCTCCACGACGGGAACTGCTATAACTGTTTTTTTCTTAATAACATGTCACATATTTTTATTCAGTTAGAAATTTGTTGACAGTATCTTTTTTTGTATAGTGTTTCAGTGTAAGGACACAGCACAGTTTATTTAAATTATCCCGTATTTACAAACATTTAAGTTGTTTCTTTTATATATTTTTTTCACTATCATAAACTATACTGTCTTGAAATACCCTTGTGGATAAATTTTCCACCTCTGTTGTTATTAAATATAATAATAGGCATGAAATTGCCTGTGTCAAGGAGTAGGTTGGGTTGTAACACTGTTAGTATAGATTGCAAAGAGTTTTCCAGAACATGTTTCCATTTACCATAGTGTTTGTTTACCTGCAGTTTTGCCAACACTAGGGTTTATCATTTTTGTTGTTTCACTGAATTAAAAGATGAAATTTACAATCTCATTATTTCAGTTTCGCAGATATATTTTACCTTACCAATATGGGACTTTTTCATATTTTTATAGGCCATTTGTTTTCTATCATTCAACTAGCCTTATTCAACTAGCATTCTTTTTTTTTTTTTTTTTTTTTGGTCTTTTTACCATTTCTTGGGCCACTCCTGTGGCATATGGAGGTTCCCAGGCTAGGGGTCTAATCGGAGCTGAGCTGCCAGCCTACGCCAGAGCCACAGCAACTTGGGATCCGAGCCACGTCTGGGACCCACACCACAGCTCACGGCAACGCCGGATCGTTCACCCACTGAGCAAGGGCAGGGATCCAACCCGCAGCCTCATGGTTCCTGGTTGGATTCGTTAACCACTGCACCACCATGGGAACTCCTCAACTAGCATTCATTTTAAGAACCTGCTAAAAGCAGACTTTGCCTGACTTTTATTGTCAGTAACCTGAGGGTATCCTTTACTTGTTTTCCTGTCGGTATCCGATTCCTCACCCATCTTGAATATTTTTTCTAATAGCTATTTTTAAAAAGTTAATGCAAAAAGTTAAAACAAAGTCAATACATGCAACTGTGGTGAGAAAAAGTAGTGAAAAAGGGAGCAGATATATGGTAATTCCCTATCTCTTCCTTGGCCCTCTGGATCCACAGATGTCTCTTACCTTAAGCAACGATTATCACCCAAATTCAGCTTCCTTCCAGAATATTCTCTACTTACATATCCATCTTCTACTATATACATGATAGGATAGTGTACATATTATTATGCACTTTTTTTCCCACATAATGTGTAACTTACTTCATATCAATACTTAAGGTTAAAAACAACTAATAGAAGAAGTTCCTGTTGTGCTTTAGCAGGTAAAGAACCCACGAGGATGCAGATTTGATCCCTGGCCTTGCTCAGTGGGTTAAGGATCCAAAGTTGCCACAAGCTGCATCATAGTTTGTGGATGTGGCTCGGATCTGGCATTGCTGTGGCTGTGGTGTAGGCTGGCAGCTTCAGCTCTGATTCGACCCCTAGCCCAGGAACTTCCATATGCCGTACCCATGGCCCAAAAAAGACAAAAACAAAACAAAACAAAACAAAACAAAAAACCCCCCAAAACTAATGAAATTATTTATTTTGTGCCAGACACTGTTCTAAGTACCCTTAGGGTCTTCCCATCTCATTATTTTTTCTGTAGAACAAGCAATACCATTACATATGTATTGTATTATTATCTCTCTATCAGTTTGAGGAAACTGAGGCACAGTGAGGTTAAGTAACTTACAATAGCCATAAAATCAGTGAGTGGATCAGTCAGAGTTTATTTGTAGTTTATTTATCTGACCCCGACGAAATACTCTTATCCACTCTAATACATTATCATGCTCATCTTATTTTAAAAAATGTTTTTATAGCCTACTCTATAGATTCCAGTTCTGAACATTTCATAGAAATTGAATCATACACTATGTGGCCTTTGGTAACTGGCTTCTGTCAAGGAGCATTATGTTCTCAAGGTCCACCCATGTTATAGCTAGTGTCAGTGCTCCTCTCCTTTTCCTGGCTTGTGATATTCCACTGCATGGATGGACCACATTGTGCTTGTCTGTTCATCTGTGGATGGACATTTGGGGATGTTTTCCTTGGGGGAGAGGGAATGGAAAATGACTGCTTATAGGTACATAGTTTCTTTGGGGGTGATAAAAGTGCCTTGGAACTGGATAGTGGTGGTATTTGTTCATCGTGAAAGTGTTAAATGTCACTGGATCACACCGTGCCTTCAATGGCCAGGATGATTAATTTTATGGTACGTGAGCAATGCCTCAATAAAGAGGAAGGCTTATAGTATTTCATACAATGGCTTCACCATTCACATAAAATGCCCCAAATTCTTGGACTGGTGGGTCCTTGAAGCCTTTTACAGACAGTATTGCATTAAACATGTGTGTCTTTGTGCCCAGGTGTACCCGTAGGTCAGTTGCCTTTTCAGTGTCTATGGGATTTGATTTTCCTACCTCTGGGCTTGGAGATTCTGCCTCATGTTTATTCTTCTCCAGGTGATGGTCTCACAGTGGCAGCCTCAGACTATACCTGGGACCTTATCCTCTGCCAATCTTTCCCTCCAGGTTGCTGACATTCAAAGCCTTTGCCCAGATCTTCATCTTGGGGTGCTCCTGGGTGTTGGGCATTTTCCAGATTGGACCCATAGCCGGTATCATGGCCTACCTGTTCACTGTCATCAACAGCCTGCAGGGAGCTTTCATCTTCCTCATTCACTGTCTGCTCAACCGCCAGGTATGGAGCCGCTGCCCTCCCAGTCCCCCTCCTTCCAGGGACCATGCCTCTGCCCCCACGTGTTCCTGCATCTTGCAGCAATTCACCTCCCTGACACCTGTCTCCACCTTCAGGTACGGGAAGCGTACAGCAGATGCATCACTGGGAAGACCAAACCTGGCTCCCAGACCTCCGGGATCTCACTGTCATCCGTTCCCTCTGCTTCCAAAACGGTGAGAGACTGCATGTGTTACGCAGGTCGGGGTCAGATGGCGTGTCTGCTTCTCAGCCGGACTAGACAGCGCTGTGCATTGTGTACCCACTGTGAGCTAAGCATGTCCACGTGCATCAGCTCCTGTGATAGTGTGGGCTTCAAGGGTGGGGATTCGGGAACCAGGCTGCCTATGTTTAAATCCCAGCACTGCCCTTCAGGAACTCTGCAAACTGAAAAAGATAAAGTCATGACTCACAGATAGAAAAGAAGCCTAAGTTAAGGATTTTATTCTGCTCATTAGCAAGGGAACCAGTAGGTGTTATAACTGACTCACAAGAGAATGCAAATAGACATACATGTGTATTACATCATATATATAATGTGTACGATGTATTTAATGTATACATAATACATAATAGTACACACATAACGTATACAATGTCACCACATACTACATAAATATGTTTGTCTTCTCTTTGAACCAGTTATACTCTCTGCATGATTCTCTTAATAATTATATTAATATATAACAGTTATATATTATATAAGTATACATATAATTGTGAATATACAATTACATATAATTATTATTATATAATACATAAATTTTATAATTTATAACTACAAATATACAATATATAAATTTCATGTTCTGTAATGTATGTACATTGCACATATAACTGTAAATGTACACATATAATTATTATAAAATATAAAAATTGTATATTATATAATATACAGTTATAAATATGACATATTTAATTATACATATAATTATAAATATACAGATGTTATATAATTATTCATACTCTATAATGTAAAATTCATATGGGTGTATCATATATGTATTAATATATGATTTATCATACATATATAATCTCGAGTATTGAAATGAATGTGTAAGTAGAGGCAAACTGGTTTTTCCATGAAATTACTCGCCATCACTGTCAGTTATTTAAAATTTACAGAATTGTAAAATAGCTCCACCATGGGTCAGAATTGGAGAGCCAGGGAGAATGTCCTCTGACAAGGCATCATTTTTCCTCGAAGCACACATTTTCTCTCCACCATGGATCTCTCTTCCAGTCTCATGGCTACACACAGCATCTATTAGCAATGAACCCCCAATTTTAAATAGTGTACAATCCAGGCCCTCTCCTGAAGCCAAGGCTCACATAACCTATCCGCCTACTAAATGCTCCCACTTAATGTCTAATAGATTTTGCAGGTGTAACATGTTCCACACGAACTTCTGAGCCCCCCACCTCCCATTTCTGCAGAGGGTCTTCTCTCTTTCTATTGCTGGGGTGGGTGAAGCCATGAGGTTTACCTTGACTCTGCCTCTCTTCTCACCTTCTCCCATCTCCCATCCATCCGCAAATCCTGTTGACTCTTCCTCAGAATGGATCCAGAACCTGACTGCTTCTCTTTCCCTTCATTCCCTCCGCTGTGGTCCCAGTCTAATTAACTGTCTCTAGCCAGGATAATGAAAATAACCTCAAGAGGCGCTCTTGCCTTTTCCCTGCCCTGCCTTTGATCTGCTCTCCCTGCAGCCACCAGAGGGCGCTCGTGAACACCTGAGTCAGATCACATCCCTTCTCCGCCTGCAACGCGCCATGGCTCCTACTTTACTCAAAGTAAAAGCCAAAGTCCTCCTGGTGGCCTACAAGGCCTTGTCTGATCTGACTCTCTTTTCCTTCTTGACTTTGTCTTCTGTTAATCTACTGCTCATTGCACTTGGCCCTAGCCACACTAACATGCTCAAGATTCTTCAAACATGTTAGGCTCGCTTCCTTTTTAGAAATCTTGAGCTGAATGCTCTTGAGCGCTTTGAATGTTCTTGTCCTGAGACGCACCTGGCCAAGGCCCTCACTTCCCTCACCTCCTTCAATTCTTTCTTCCAAGTTTCTTTTCTTTTCTTTTTTTTTTTTGTCTTTTTGCCTTTTCTAGGGCTGCTCCCACGGCATATGGAGGTTCCCAGGCTAGGGGTCTAATCAGAGCTGTAGCCTTCAGCCTATGCCAGAGCCACGGCAATGCAGGATCCAAGCCGCGTCTGCAACCTAACACCACAGCTCACGGCAACGCTGGATCCTTAACCTACTGAGCAAGGCCAGGGATCAAACCCACAACCTCATGGTTCCTAGTCGGATTCGTCAACCACTGAGCCACGACGGAACTCCTCTTCCAAGTTTCTTATCAATGAAACTCTTTCTCACAACCCTATTTTGTACAGCCTTCTATTTCCCTACCCTGGTATTTATGCTTCCCCTGTTCCTTATCTTGATGGTCTTTTCAGTACTTTCCACTTTTTAACACTATACTTTCCTTATTTATTTCATCTGTCTTTCATGGTCTTTCATCCCCTACTGGAATGTATTATTTTTTTCACTGATGTATTCCAATCACTAGTAACTAAGATCCACTGGCTTCATTAAATAGGACATTCTTTTTCTTGCAAGAACAGAAGCCCAGAGTTAAAGTGTTGCTTGTATTAATTCTATTGCTTAGTGGTATAGTTAAGGATCTAGGCACTCCCTAGTTTTCCATTCTACCAACAACATGTTTGTTGGCTTTTCATTAATTATTTTCATGGTTGCAACATGGCTGCCATAGCTCCAGATATCATGACCACATTCAAGGCAGGAAGAAGAGGGATGGGGCAGAGTTGCCATCTGTCCTTTCAAGCCTCTCCCTTTAGTGGGAAACTAAAGCTTTTCCAGAAACCCCTTACAGGATTTCTCTTTTACCTAATTGGTCAGCACTTCTTCCCATGACTGCTCATAGTTTCAAAAGAATTTGATAAAACAAGTATTTGACTTTCTAGCTTCTAGAGTGAGGGTATCAATAGGGAATATGTTGGAATAGCTTTTGAATTTGCTGACAGTGCCTGCCACATCAGGGGTAATCACTGCTAACAGTTTAATGTTTATCCTCCTAGTTTTTGTTGCCGTATTTGTTGCTCTCTGCATTTATAAAAGCCATGCTGATATAGATGTGACCCTTGGACTCCCATTTGTGCTAATTCTGCCCCTGATTATGATTTCTCTTGAAGGGTTAAAGTCCTCTCTTGCTTCCTAATACACTATGGAACAGCATTTTGGGAAAGCAAATGCCTGCAGAAGTCTATTCTGAAATCTTCTCTTCTTGGCTTAATGCGGAAATGCAGGATCCTGTTGGCCCCAGAACTCTGAGCAATTTGGAGCATGGATGGTTGGGGCAGACGTCCCATGGCTTCATGCCCTGGCGAGAAACAAGAATCTCTGCTCCTGGTTACCATCTTACCTTCTATGCTCTGCAACTCTTTGACTTTCCAGAGTTTCGAAGACATCAAAACAGCACAACAGCAGGACCAAGATCTTCTGGCTACCATTTTGTTTTCCCCTGCATTCATTGATGCACGACCTTGAGTGTGCCACCCCAGCACCTGTCGCATGCTTGACACACAGAGTAGCCCTCAATAAATGATGTGTCTTCTGACTGGCTGGCTTACTTTTCCTCAAAGACCCCTCTAACTTTTAAACAAATGGTCAGCGACATTGTAATTAGAACCCCAGGGGATAAACAAAGTGCGTAGACATATGGGCTACTTTGGCAGAATCACTTAAAAGAGTTTGGTCGCTAAGTGGGAGTGGTGACTGGGACAGCGTTTCACAAAAGTTGGAAGCACTAGATGACTGCACCCTTTGGAAGTATTCTGGTTTCCTGAGAGCTTGCAGGGAACCAGGATCCAGCATCTCCTTCCTTCCAAGAACTTTCTTTCTTTTTTCTTTTTTTTTTTTTTTTGCTTTTTAAAAAAAAACATATGGAAGTTCCCAGGTTAGGGGTTGAATTGGAGCTATAGCTGTCGGCCTATAGCACAGCCACAGCAACTTGGGATCCAAGCCTCATCTGTGACCTGCACTGCAACTCATGGCAACGTGGGATCCTTAACCCACTGAGCAGGGCCAGGGAGTGAACCTGAGTCCTCGTGAATACTAGTCAGGTTCACTACTGCTGCACCACAATGGGAACTCCAAGAGTTCATTTATGATAGGTAGGTCTTCAGTGCCTGGTTTGTCCAGACTGTTCCATACAGAGGTGACAGCTCTAAGGGATATTGAAACAAGAGACCACATGCCTCCTAACCTTTAGCCAAATGTTGTAGATTTTTTTTCCCCGCCCCTGACATATGGAGTTCCTGGGCCAGGGATCAAAGCAGACCTGAAGCTGCAACGTACATCACAGCTGTGGCAATGTTGGATCCCCAACCCACTGTGCCAGGCCAGGGATCGAACCTGCATCTGTGCTGCTGCAGAGACACCAATGACCCTCTTGCACCATAGCAGGAACTCCCAATTGTGGTATATTGATTGCATCAATGGCCTCAAGAAGGGTCTCATGTCTCCACACCCCATTCCCTGTAACTTTGAACAACTTCCTGCTCTGACCCTGGCTTGGTTTCCAGATTTGCTTTGGCCAGTGATGTCAGCAAGCATGACTCAGACAGGTTTCAAAAGTATGTGTGCCATCCTTGCTGCCCTTTATGTGATGCATCTCCCTTGCTCCTACACCCCTACCATGAGAACATGCCCAGGATGACTTGTTAGAGGGATGTGAGTCATCCGTGGAGGAGACTTTAGTCATCCTTTTTTTTTTTTGCCATTTTTTGGGCCGCTCTTGCAGCACATGGAGGTTCCCAGGCTAGGGGTCCAATCGGAGCCGTAGCCACCAGCCTATGCCAGAGCCACAGCAACGCGGGATCTGAGCTGCGTCTGCGACCTACACCACAGCTCAAGGCAACGCCAGATCGTCAACCCACTGAGCAAGGGCAGGGATCGAACTCGCAACACCATGGTTCCCAGTCGGATTTGTTATCCACTGAGCCACCATGGGAACTCCTAGTCATCCTTTTATAACCGAGGCTGTTTGTAATCAGCCATGTCACCAGCTTGTAGCTCACTGCAGCCAAGTGGGGAAGCCCAGCCAAGATCAACAGACCTGCCCAGCCAAGATCAACAGACCTACCCAGCCAACCCACAGACTCAGGACATACAGTCAAGCCTCATGGTTTTCAGACACTTAGATTCAAGAGACGTTTCCTGGGAACCATTGCTTGTGGCAGTTGCCCAGTGCGACAGTAGCCAATGTGTTGTCAACATTGTGCATTGAATCACACTGTTGCACTGTGATTGCAACAGCTTGAAACATTCGAAGAACTCTTCATTTCCTCCTTAGTTATGAGGATCTATACTTTTTTCTGTCTTTTGAGGGCAGCATCTATGGCATATGGAGGTTCCCAGGCTAGGGGGTGAATCAGAGCTGTAGCCGCCAGCCAACGCCACAGCCACAGCCACGCCAGATTCGAGCCAAGTCTGTGATCTACACCACAGCTCACAGCAATGCCAGACTCTTTCATCCTTTTAGACAGCCCAGGGATCAAACCTGCATCCTCACGTCCTCATGGATACTAGTCAGATTCGTTTCTGCTGAGCCACGACAGGAACTCCGGATCTGTACATCTTGAAAGCTTGAATTAAAGTTCTCTCTTCAAAGAAAACCTGCACGAAGATTTATCAGTTTCTGCAAGTGTTACAGAGTTGCCTTCAGGAATCCTGTATTTCTAAGGGAAGTGGGTAATGCTGTGATTTCCACAATAGGATTATTATATATATTATATATATAATATATATATGTGTATATATATATATATATATATATATATATATAATATATATATAGAGAGAGAGAGAGAGAGAGAGAGAGAGGCACACATTTTTTCTTTTTGTCTCAACCTCCATTATGGCCTGATATAGAACGACCAGATCTTGGATTTAGATATTTTCTATATCATGGGTTTTCTTTCATTGATGTTTTTTTTTTTCTTTTTAGGGCTGTGTCTGCAGCATGAGGGTTCCCAGGCTAGGGGTCAAATCGGAGCTACGGCCACCAGCCACAGCCACAGCAACTCAGGATCCAAGCAGTGTCTGGGACCTATCCCACAGCTTGCAGCAATGCCAGGTCCTTGACCCACTGAACAAGGCCAAGGATCAAACCCGCAACCTCATGGTTACTAGTCGGATTTGTTTCTGCTGTGCCACAACAGGAACTCCTGATTTTGATTTTTTTAAATGTGGCTTTGACATAGAATGTATCTTGATTGCTTAATTTTTTGATGTCTCCTTAAATTTTTTGTCTGAGGCAAGTGTTTCTCTCCCCCTAGTGTTGGCCCTGATCACGGTCTTCAGGGAGCAGATTTATATCTGGTTTTTAAGGAAATGGGACAACGTTCCTGCCATGGCTTGCTTATCAATAATATTCTCCTAGACACACCTGTCTGCCTGTGAAGGAAGAACTGTGATCTGACAGTGCCAGGGGTCTCATGCCCACATGGGAAATTATCCCGAAGGCGACCTAGACCAGCTATGCCTGTATTACTTTATTTTTGAAAATCTTTATTTTTCTCACTTGTCACATTATGGTCATCCTTTCAACTCATCACACCTTTTGGAACGTCAATTTTTTTTCTTTTTTTTTTTGGTCTTTTTGCTATTTCTTGGGCCACTCCCGCGGCATATGGAGGTTCCCAGGCTAGGGGTCGAATCGGAGCTGTAGCCACCGGCCTATGCCAGAGCCACAGCAACGCGGGATCCGAGCCGCGTCTGCAACCTACACCACAGCTCACGGCAACGCCGTATCGTTAACCCACCGAGCAAGGGCAGGGACGGAACCCGCAACCTCATGGTTCCTAGTTGGATTCGTTAACCACTGCGCCACCACGGGAACTCCAGTTTTTTTTCTTTTTATGACTACACCTGTGGCATATTCCCAGGCTAAGGGCTGAATTGGAGCCAAAGCTAGCAGGCCTGTGCCACAGCTACAGCAACTCCAGATCCGAGCTGCATCGGTTACCTCCAGTGCAGCTTGTGGCTCTGGCAACACCAGATCCTTAACCCTCTGAGTGAGGCCAAGGATCAGACCCACAACCTCACAGAGACAATGTCAGGTCCTTAACCCACTGAGCCACAAAGGTAACTCCCTCAATTTTTTTTTCGATAGTTGTTGGTCATCTACAGCCTACATGTGTCACAATGTATTTAACCTAAATTTGCATCATTTCCAATTTCTTAGCACTGTAAACAATACTGTAACAAACACCTTCAAGCTAAATTTTAAACATTCCACTCTTTAAGTGCCTTTAAAACTAGTACTGGTTACCAGGGGGAGGACATGTCCATGTTTTTAGTAATGTCAGGTTGAAGGAAAACTTCTCTAACTGCACAAAAGCTGTCAAATGCCTCCAAACTGTCAAAAGCTAGACTGTCAGCAATACAGTCCTTGGAACGTCCTTAAAGTCTGCTTGTCAAAAGGATTCCCGCATCAGTTCTAAGTCATCTGCTTGCCTCTCTGCCTTAACGTTGTTCCAGAGTTTCCATCATGGCTCAGCGGTCACGAACCTGACTAGTATCCATGAGGATTTGGGTTCAATCCCCGGCCTCGCTCAGTGGGTTAAGGATTGGGCATTGCCATGAACTGTGGTGTAGGTTGCAGACTTGGCTAGGATCTGGTGTTGCTGTGGCTGTGGTGTGGGCTGGCAGAGGAAGCTCTGATTGGCCCCCAAGCCTGGGAACTTCCACATGCTGAGAGTGTGGCCCTAAAAAAGACTAAAACATTTTTTCATCTTTTATTATGTCTAGGTTATCAGTCCTTTATATGTGATACTTTGCCCATTTGATTATAACCAGATGTTCATGTGTTTTGTTCCCAGCTAGTCTAAGAGTTCCTTCTCCAGTTTCATCTCTGTACCCTATGCTCAGGCAAAGATTATGTTCACTGACGGAATCAATGACGTTTGTGGAATGAAGGCCACAGGGACAGTGTGTCGATCTGTGGCCCAGGAACAGGACACCGTGCTGATAACCTGCCCCTTAAAGGCCTCCTTCCTCTCGGTTTTGCAAATGATGTTGTGTCCTCATCGATTCCCCCACATACCCTTCTGGTTAAGTTTCCAATAACAGTCGCTGGGTGCTAAGTCCATTATGAATGCTACTATTTCTTTCTTTTTATTGAAGTAGAGTTGATTTACAATATAGTTTCAGGAGTACAGCAAAGTGATGGATATATATATATATATGTATATATTCTGAATATATATGGATATATGTTCTGAATATATATATGTAGATACATTCTTTTTCAGATTCTTTCACATTATAGGTCATTACCAGATATTGACTAGAGTTACCTGTGCTTCAATTGCAATGATTTGTATAATTCACAAAATCCCTTCGATAAAGTGCTTTCTGCTTTAAAAAAAAAATATGGGAAATGGCAAAAAGAGACATTCCTAATGCTTTCTTGGGAGGGGTCTTGCCTTCTCCTTTGAAATTCTATAATGTACTGCACCTAATGGCTATTTGCTATTTTTTTGCTCCTGAGTTTCACATGTTTTTTTTTTTTTGGCCACACCCTTGGCAAACGAAAGTTCCCAGGCCAGGGACTGAATCTGAGCCACAGCTGTGACCTGTGCCACAGCTGTGGCCATCCTGGCCCCTTAACCCTGTGCACCTGGCTGGGGATCACTGCGGAGACAACATCTGGCTCTTTAACCCACTATCCCACAGCGGGAACTCCTATCACACTTCTTTATAATCGATATTCAATCTTCTGTGACCTTACTTCATGAATAGTTCCCAGCTTTGATAAATTATCCACTTTCTGTGTAGTTTGAAACTCTCAAGCTATAGTTGTCTTTGCTACAGATATTGCCTGGTTCAATGTCCATATCTGACTTTTGGATGACAGGGTCTCAGATTGTCTTCCTTCCTCCTCGGGAGTTTGCGGATGTTGCTGAAGTAGGATCTGGTATCTGCTCAGGATGTGGTTCTCCCATCTTCCTCTGCTTTGACCTTCTCATCCAAGTCTTCCTATGCCTAGTTGGACTACCTTCCTGGCTCAGCACAGCCATCTTCATTCATTCATTCGTGGCCAGGTCAAGTCTGCAGAACACTGAGCAGCATCCTGACCGGAGCTGTAAGAAGCCGTTCTCTCCCTAGTGTGGGGCTGCCACCATCTTCTGGATCCCAAAGCTCCTGCCCTTGGGCACAGAGTCACAAATGACTTCTAAACACCACGGCACCATCTCCCATCCTATCCCTTCTCTTAAGGGACCTCCAAGTAGCCATGTGGGTCTGTTGAACAACTTGACACTCTCCACCCTCAATGCCTTCTCTCTTATCCTTCCGGTGGAAACTTCTCAAAGCCCCCATGCATATCAACTCATGCAAGTAGGTGTTTTGGGGACACTGGAAGATTGCATCCCAATCGTTTCCCAGAAGCATCTAAATTCTACCTCTGGTCCAGCTCAAATACTCTGAAAAAGGCACACTTAAATTCCAAGCACACTTGCTAGAAGAGATTTTGTTGTTGTTGTTTTCTTTTCATGGCCACTTCTGCAGTGTATGGAAGTTCCTGGGCCAGGGGTTGAATCAAAGATGCAGCTGCCAGCCTATGCCCAGCCACAGCAACACCAGATCCAAACCGCATCTGTGAACTATGCCACAGCTTACAGCAACACTGGATCTTTAACCCACAGATTGAGGCCAGGGATCTAACCCACATCCTCATGGACACCATGTTGGGTTCTTAACTGGCTGATCCACAAAGGGAACTCCGGGCATAGAGGGTTTTTTGGAAACAAAAGCAATGGTGTATTCTAAGGGCAAGCTTCACTTGACTTCCTGAGAACCAAGCAAAAGAGAACATTGGTATAAGCTACTAACCAGGACCATTTGGCATCAAGTCCAAGCTGGCATTCTGATACGGTGTAGATACTGGTCTCTCCTTAATTCTTGGGTCTGGTTCTTGTGTCCTGTGGGGTAAGACATCTTCACCATATTTCCAGCCAATTCCTACACCAAATTCAAGATGTGTAGGAAGCTTGCTGAGAGACAATTGTGTTTACATGACTAGCAAATGAGGAAGTGGCATTTGCGTGTTGGGAAAAGGATAATGTTTCTTTTCTTGAAATGTGTCTTCCTCTTCTGTGATGGTTAATAAAGAATGTTGAGCTTCTTGTTAGAATGGGTAGAGCTGGTTAGAATGCCAGTGTGTCTTAGATGGTGATTTGGCAGGAAGCAGCTGGCTCAGTCAAGTGGCTTAGTGAAGAGACTCTTAGTGGTGGGGGCAGGTAAAAGTGGTTCTGAACCCAATTCCAGTGTGTGAAGTTTTCACAAAACAATTCTCTGACACTGGGTGAATGTCCAATAATTCAACTCAACTGTGATACTATATACCCAGAGACGGCATCATAGGTTAAGGGCTTGGTCCCACAAGACTGCCCCCCAACCTCCAACTTCAGATGCCAACCATGAGTCCAGGCTGTCACTACTGTCCAGCTGGCTATAGATCAGAAGTTCCCAAAACTCCCATCCTTGAGTTTGATGACTTTGCTACAGCTGCTCACGGACCTCTGAAAACTTTTTGCTTACTAGCTGACCAGTTTGTTATAAAAGGATATAACTCAAGAAGAGTTGGACAGAAAGAGAGGCATAGGATAAATGTGGGGAAAGGGCATGGAATGTCTATGCCCTCTACCCAAGCTCTGGGTGGTCACCAACCCAAAGGGTTTCTGAACCCTGTCCTTTTGGGGTTTTGTAGAGGCTTCATTATATAGACATGATTGCTGGAATCACTGACCATTGGTCATGGAGGTGACCTCCAGCCCCTCTCCCTTCCCTAGAAATCAGGGCTTGGGACTGAAAGTTCCAGTCCTTTAATTATGTGGTTGGCTTCACTGGCAACTAATCAGCCCCCATCCCTGGGTACTTTCCAAGAGTCACCTCATTAACATAAATTGTGGTGGAAAGGGGCTTTATGCATAATGAGACATACATTTCACTTTGATGGCTCTGAAGTGGTTTCAGGAACTGAAGACAAGAGGTTATAACAGTTTTCCCAGCACCACAGTTGAAGTGGCTTTTCTCCATTGTATATTCTTGCCTTCTTTGTCATATCTTAGTTGATCATAATTGGGTGGGTTGATCTCTGGGCTATACAACCTGCTCCACTGATCCATTGTTATGTATCTGTGCTGATACATACTGCTTTGATGATGGTAGCTTTGTAGTATAGTCCGAAATTAGGGATCCTGATTCCTCCATCTGTTTTTCTTTTTTAAGATTACTTTGGCTATTTAGTGTCTTTTGTTTCTGTTTTTCTTCTAGTTCTGTGAAAAATGCCATTGGTAATTTGATAGGACTTCTTTGAATCTGTAGACTGCCTTGGATAGTAGAGTCATATTCTATTTATGAATCAGAGACAGACACACAGGTTTTGAAATCAAACTTATGGTTACCAAAGGGGAAATGATGGAGTAGGGGGGGGATAAATTAGGAGTTCAGGATTAACATATACACACTACTATATATAATACAGATCAACAACAGGGACCTACTGTATAGCATAGGGAATTCTACTCAATATTCTATAATAACCTATATGAGAAAAGAATCTGGGGCGTTCCTGTCATGATGCAGTGGAAACGAATCACACTAGGAACCATGAGGTTTAGGGTTCCCTCCTTGGCCTTGCTCAGTGGGTTAAGGATCTGGCATTACCGTGAGCTGTGGTGTAGGTTTCAAAAGTGGTTCGGATCTGACATTGCTGTGGCTGTGGTATAGTCCAGTGGCTACAGCTCCAATTCAACCCCTAGCCTGGGAACCTCCATATGTTGCGGGTGCGGCCCTAAAGAGCAAAAAAAAAAGAAAAGAAAATTGAAAAAAGCATATGTATATGTAGGACTGATTCACTTTGCTCTACACTTGAAACTAACACAATATTTTAAGTCAATTTTAAAAAATTATGTTATAAAAAAAGATGCTCCCATTGCTCTGACTCTTCAGGAAATTTCAAGGTTTTTAGGAGCTCTCTGCCCTGTCTCTGCCCTCACTGCTCAGACTCTCCCTAGGAGTCCAGACAACACCCACCCACCCCAACCTAACCCCCGGCTTCTCCCCATCCTAAACTCTTAAAGGAGCTGCACTTCCTCAAATAATGAGAACTTCAAAAATAAGGGCTTGGAGTCCCCTGGTGGCTCAGTGGATTAGGGATCTGATATTGTCACTGTGGCGGCTCAGGTCACTGATGTGGTGTGGGTTTGATCCCTGGCCTGGGAACTTCTGCATGTGGTGGGGGTGGCCAAAAAATAAATAAAAATAAGGGCTTTAAGTACATTATAACAGGAGACTTGAGCTGTCACTGCTTTCAGTCACAGATTTCAAAGCCCAGGAATATGGTCAGTCACTTTTCTGAGGCAGTCAAGTGAGAAGTGGGAACTTGCATGTATAAATGAATCCATTTGCTGTACAGAGGAGATTAACACAACATGGTAAATCCGCTACACCTCACTAAAAAAATGGCCATGTCATCTGATTCAGCCTAATATTATGGATGGTTAACTATAAATTTTTGTCAGTACCCATGATGCAGAATATAATAAATATAATGTCAGAAGCAAAAGTTTACCAAATTCAAGGAAACTTCTCAAAATTGGATCCATGTTCATGGTAGAGATGGAGCTTGGCACCTGCCTGCCACAACCTGTTTTTCCCGATTGACCACCATCCACATTTCCAAATTCATGTCTGGAGGCACTTTCGTGGTCCGTCTTGGGAAATAAGGTACTTTATAAATTACTCGAATGAAAAGAGAACTAATGAACCCTGTGTTTTGCAATCTCGTTGACTATTGCCCCAAGTCTTCTCATCTACGCACAAGACACTTTGAGAAACTGGAGCTCAAGATAAGAAGCAATGTTCTTCCTGTTTTGGTTGTTGTGAGCCCTGAGAAGCTGCCAGCTGGGTGACAAGCAAGGACTTTTCATCTTGTGGGTAAGGAGGAACTGGTTTAGTGTCTTTCCATAGAAAATAGAAGGTGTTTTGCTTGTGATCTTGGGTCTAAAAAAAATATCCTGGCTCTGGAAAGATTTCAAAGGCTACCTTCTTTCAGGTCCTGTTGTTTTCTTTCTTGAAAGCTGTTCTAGGGGCATCTAGCTCACGTTCGTTTGCCGTTTTCTGCTGGGGAAAGGAATGAGTGAAAGAGCTGGCAAGCTGTATATTAAGGGGCTGAAGGAGAACTAAAATAAGACAAATTTGAAACTACGTATCGTCACTTGTGATGGAATATGATGGAGGAGAATGTGAGAAAAAGAATGCACAGGAGTTCCCTTTGTGGCTCAGTGGTTAATGAATCCGACTAGGATCCATGAGGATGTGGGTTCAATCCCTGGCCTTGCTCAGTGAGTGAAAGATTCGGTGTTGTGTGAGTGGTGGTATAGGTCGCAGATGCAGCTTGGATCCGGTGTTGCTGCGGCTGTGGTGTAGGCTGGCAGCGGCAACTCTGATTCAACCCCAGTCTGGGAACTTCTATATGCCATGCGCCTGGCCCCCAAAAGCCAAAAAGCCAAAAAGCCAAAAAAAAAAAAGTTTATATGCATATAAACTGGGTCACTTTACTGTATAGTACAAATTGACAGACCACTGTAAATCAACTATAATGTGCCGAGACCAGCTCAGCAGGATGGGGCTGAAGAACGGGTGCTATGGAACTTAAGGAAAAAAAAGTTAACATAAAACAAGACACAGAAGCATGTATCTTAAGTAAAGGTGGGAACCGGGGGACTCAAGGTCTCAAGGACCAAGAGCCCTGCCTCAAGAAACCACACTGCTTTTACTGTGCTCTTGAAGATTACGTCAAGTGAAAAGGGGGTTGTAGGTGTAGGATATAGGGTTTTTTTTTTAAATTATTTTATAAGTTCTTTTATTATTTTAAAAGTCACTTAGCTGGTAGATGGTTAAACTTTTACTCTAAACTTTATTAGGCATTTAAGAATCATTAGCATTTGAGTTAGCTATCTATGCATAGATAGCATTTCGGAGAATCCTCACTGTGCCTCCTCGAAAAAACGGCATGCCTATTTGTGGCGACCCTGTGTGCCTAGGTTTGCACCTTGGTCCTCTTTTCTAATGCATATTCTGTTAACGCCCACTCATAAACCACTTGGTCATGAGGTTCCTCTTTCTCTTATTCTTTTTTTTTTGTCTTTTTTTTTTTTGCTATTTCTCGGGCCGCTCCTGCGGCATATGGAGATTCCCAGGCTAGGGGTTGAATCGGAGCTGTAGCCACCGGCCCAAGCCAGAGCCACAGCAACGCGGGATCCGAGCCACATATGCCACCTACACCACAGCTCACGGCAACGCCGGATCGTTAACCCACTGAGCAAGGCCAGGGACCGAACCTGCAACCTCATGGTTCCTAGTCAGATTTGTTAACCACTGCGCCACGACGGGAACTCCTTTCTCTTATTCTTTAGAGGACATATCATGCTTGTGCAAATGGTGTGCCAATCTGCACAGGTCCAGTGTGCCTAGACCATTGTATTATGTCCTCATTCAGCTGACCCCGCGAATAACCCATGCCCTTTAAGTCTTTGTTCTTAAGCTTAAGTCATTTACCATCACTGTGACTGTTTCTCAAGCAGGAAGACAGGACAAAGTAAGGAAGGACAAGATGGAGTTTTCAGCAAAGAGGCTAAGAAAATATTATAAAAACATGTCTCGCAACAATAATGGAAAAAATTAAAATCTTAAAAAAATAAAATAAGAAAATTTAAAGGAACAGAGTCTAGGGCAAATACTGGTTGGTGCAGCTTGGTACATCCTTCTGTCTTTCTTGATCTCTGTGATGCAAAATGTATCTTTTTAGAGGGGGTCATGGTAAAAAAAAGTCTCTCCATGTCAATGTTGCTAGATATGGGAAGTAAACCAGACACTAAGACCAGTGCTATACAATCTCACTTCTATGTGGGAGCTGCCGTAGTCAAAGGCATAGAAGCAGAGAGAAGAATGGTGGTTTCCAGAGCTTGGGAGAAAGAAAATAGGAGACGAAGGTCAAAGAGTATAAAGTTTCAGTTATGCAAGATGATTAAGATCTCAAGACCTATTATACAGCCTAATGCCCATAGATAACAATACCATATTGTATACTTAAAATTTGCTGAGTATATCTTGCTTGAAGTGTTATGAACACCCACACACACATCGTAAAGGAGGCAGGAGGAAATTCTGAAAGATGATGGTTATGTTCATGGCTTTGATGGAAGCGATGTCTTCAGGAGGGTATATACTTATCTCCAAACTCCATTTTTCAGTTGGGTTCTTGGCTTTTTTGCTGTTGAGTTGTATAAGTTGCTTGTGTATCCTAGAGATTAAGCCCTTGTCAGCTGCATCATTTGAAACTATTTTCTCCCATTCTGTAAGTTGTCTTTTTGTTTTCTTTTTGGTTTTCTTTGCTGTGTAAAAGCTTGTCAGTTTGATTAGGTCCCGTTGGCTTATTTTTGCTTTTAATTCTATTGCTTTGGGAGACTGACCTGAGAGAATATTCATAAGGTTGATGTCAGAAATGTTTTGCCTGTGTTCTCTTCTAAGAGTTTGATGGTGTCTTGTCTTATATTTAAGTCTTTAAGCCATTTTGAGTTTATTTTCATGCATGGTATGAGAGTGTGTTCTGATTTGCAAGCAGCTGTCCAGGTTTCCCAGAAATTCTTGCTGAGTAGACTGTCTTTTTCCTATTTTATGTTCTTGCCTCCTTTGTCAAAGATTAATTGACCATAGGTGTCAGGGTTTATTTCTGCATTCTCTATTCTGTTCCGTTGGTCTGTATGTCTGTTTTGGTATCAATACCACACTGTCTTGATGACTGTGGCTTTGTAGTATTGCCTGAAGTCTGGGAGAATTATGCCTCCTGCTTGGATTTTGTTTTTCAGTATTGCTTTGGCAATCTGGGTCTTTGTGGTTCCATATAAATTTTTGGATTGTTTGTTGTAGTTCTGTGAAAAATGTCATGGGTAATTTGATAGGGATTGCATTGACTCTGTAGATTGCTTTGGGTAGTGTGGCCATTTTTACAATATTGATTTTTCCAATCCAGGTACTTGGAGTATCTTTACATTTCTTTACATCTTCTTTAATTTCCTTGATTAATGTTTTATAGTTCTCAGCATATAGATACTTTGCCTCCTTGGTCAGGTGTATTCCCAGGTATTTGATTTTTCAGGGTGCAATTTTAAAAGGTATTGTGTTTTTGTATGCCTTTTCTAAAGTTTCATTGTTAGTATACAGAAATGCTACTGATTTCTGAACGTTAATCTTATATCCTCCTACTTTGCTGAATTTGTTGATCAGTTCAAATAGTTTTTGGGTTGAGTCCTTAGGGTTTTCTATATATAGTATCATGTCTTCTGCCTACAGTGACAGTTCTGAAAAACATTATTACCTCTTTCACATCAAATACTTACTTAAACTGGTTTCAAATGAGGTCTCAAAAAAATCGCCATTAACTAGACTGTGTTTATGTTGAGAGTTCCCATAGAATATTTTAGAATAGGTTTTTGGAAGGGAAGAGAAATAAAGAGAAGTGCACTTTGAGAGAAGGGAAGGCTTTAGGAAGTGACTAAGTATAATAACCCCTTGGAGATTTCAACATACGGAATTTAATTTTCAGTTAAGCAGGATTGTCTACTGCAGAGATTGCAAGCCATCTTGGTGGCGCGCTGATGCTATGTTTAGGGAAAAGTGGATTTGAATGTCTTTAGGTAAAGCCCGTGGTCTCCAAATCTACAGTTTTCATTAGCCCTCCCCAGTCCCCAAAGGCCTCACTTATTTATATTTCGAGTTTGGACTTAGGGGACTTGGGAGTTTAGCCTCTTGGTGCGGGGGCTTTGCATGGCCTTTGGACTCAGCCTGAATTTTTCCACGTCTTAGCTTTGCATTTTACCTATAGTATCACCTTGAGCAGGTGGTATAATTGAGCCTCAGTTTCTTCATCTGAAAAATGGGAGGATAATGATAATATTCACATCATAGGGGAGTTGTGAGGTTTTAATGAGAGGACCCTGTCAAAGTACCTGCTTAGGTGCTTGACCCACCCCAGGATTTTTTTTTTCTGACCGCCCCCAGAGCATGCGGAAGTTCCTGGGCCAGGGATTAAACCCATGCCACAGCAGGGACAACCCCAGATTCTTAACCCACTGAGCCACCACGGAACTCTCCATGAGTGATTTTAGGAAGTGATACTGGAAAGGCTAAGAGACGTATCTGCGACAAAATTTGATCTTCATGCTAGAGGCCCTTGTATAGAGTGTGACTAACTTGTTCAAGGCCTTCAGAAATAAGAGATTTTTCTGGAATGGGACTTCTCAGATCACTACTTTGTTCCTGCGGGGGCTTCATAGGACCCTTGCTAATTCTCATCATCATGGGGTAATTCATCCGTCCTTAGCATGCAAAGTCATGGTTGTACCTGGAGTCATGAAAGGGGCATGAGAGATCTTCATGACCACCATCACTGCCATTTCCACCATCACCATCACCACCATCACCATCACCACCACCACCACCACATCATTACCACCACCATCACCACCATTACCACCGCCATCACCACCACCATCACCTCCACCATCACCACATCACCATCACCACCATTACCACATGACCATCACATCACCATCACCACATCACCATCACCATCAACACCATCACCATCACCACCACTACCATCACCACCATCACCGTTACTATCACATCCATCATCATCACCACCTTCAGGATCATTACCAAAACCTCTCTCCCTACTGACTCTACTACCAGGCATACCATGTTCATTATGTCCATCATCATGATCACCACCACTGTCAGCATCTTTATCACCATGATCAATATCACCACCACCACAACTACCATCACATCCTCATTATCTCCACTATTTTATAGAAATGTTAGCAGATGTCTTTCCGCCCCTTGGTATTATGTGATCGTTTCTCCTTTTAATTATGGAACTTTTAAAGCATATACAAATGAAGCTGCAAGAGCATAGTGAACCCCACCGACCCTTCACCCAACTTTAAACATGACCAGTTCCTGGCCAATCTTTATTTTTTTTATTTTCATCTTTATTTCCACTTTCTTTGTTGCTCAAATCATTCCCCCTCCACAATCATCTTGACAGAAATTTTATTCATCACATTTTGTCATCTACACAGCTTGAAGTATACATCTCCAAAATATCAGAACTCTTTAAAGATAGCCATTTTTGTCACTCCTTATAGCTTCCTTCCGACCATGTGTCTGAGTTGATACGTGAGAAAACTAAATGTGAATGATCTTATCGATGAAAAATGAACATTCTTTAGTGTCATCACATCTTTAGCCTTATGACCTTTTAAAAATTATTTGTTTGGGAGTTCCCGTAGTGGCTCAGTGGTTAACGAATCCGACTAGGAACCAAGAGGTTGCGGGTTAGGTCTCTGCCCTTGCTCAGTGGGTTAATGATCCGGCGTTGCCATGAGCTGTGGTGTAGGTTGCAGACGTGGCTCGGATCCCGCGTTGCTGTGGCTCTGGCGTAGGCCGGTGGCTGCAGCTCCGATTCGACCCCTAGCCTGGGAACCTCCATATGCCGCGGGAGCGGCCCAAGAAACAAGAAATAGCAACAACAACAACAACAAAAAAAAAGACAAAAAAAAATTATTTGTTTGATTTGGTATCCAGTAATATGCTGCTATTAGTCAATGTGTTTCTAAGTCTCTTTTAATCTAGATCACCAAGTGTTTTTCTACACCTTATTCTTATTGTTATCGTTTTGTCTTTTTTGTTGTTTTGTTTTTTTGTTTTTGTTTTTCGGTGCCACACCCACAGCATATGGAGGTTCCCATATAAGGGGTTGAATTAGAGCTGCAGCCATTGGCCTATGCCACAGCCACAGCAGCATGGGATCTGAGCCACATCTGCAACCTACACCACAGCTCACAGCAACGCTGGATCCTTAACCCACTGAGTGAGGCCAGGGATCAAAACCGTGTCCTCATGGATACTAGTCAGATTTATTTCCACTGAGCCATGATGGGAATCCCTATTGTTATTTTTGGCTGAAGAAACTGGATAGTTCGTCCTGTGGAGTATCTTACAATCTGAATCTTGTAATGCAATAGATCAGGATTTATTTATGTATTTGTGTATTTATTTATTTATTTATTTTTGCCTCACCCATGGCATGAGGAAGTTCCCAGATCAGGGAATGAACCCATGCCACTGCTGTAACACAGCCACAGCAGTGACAAAACTGGATCCTTAACCTGCTGATCCTCAGGAGAATGCCTAGGTCAGGGTTTTAAATTTCAGCAGGATATTCCATCAGAGGTTCCTATTATTCCCCCACTTGTTGTGTGATAAGTTGGCTTCCTATAGGGAATTATGCTATGGTCATGCTTATAGGAAACTTTCCTTGAGATAATTCTCCAGAGGTAGAATTTTTGCTGTTTTTTTTTTTTCTTTTCTTTTTAGGGCCACACCCATGGCACATGGAGGTTCCCAGGCTAGGGGTCAAATCAGAGCTGTAGCCGCTGGCCTACACCACATAGCAATGCCAGATCCTAGCCATGTCTGCCACCTACTCCTCCGCTCACGGCAATGCCAGATCCTTAACCCACTGAACGAGGCCAGGGATCAAACCTGAGTCCTCGTGGATGCTAGTCAGATTCGTTTCCACTGAGCCACAATGGGAACTCCAGTAGAATTGTTGAGTCAAGAGATGGACAGAAATGAACATTGTTTTTTTTCCTGCCGAGTCTGTGGCATGTGGAAGTACGAAGGCCAGGGATCAAACCCATCCTGTAGCAAGGACAATTGCAGATCCACTGGGTCACCAGGGAAATGAACAGATTTTGATAAACATCAGCCACCTAAAATTCGTGATCCCAAAGTACATTTCAGCACTGTATTTGATAGCCAAGACATGACTATGTAAATGTCCATTGACAGAGGAATGGATAAAGAAGGTGTGGTCCATATATACAATGGATTACTCCGCAGCCATAAAAAAGAAAATAGTGGCATTTGCAGCAACATGGATGGACCTAGAAATTATTGTGCCAAGTGAGGTTAGTGAGAGACAGAGGTCATGTGATGTCACTTCTATGTGGAGTCTAAAAAAGGGATACAAATAAACATTTGCAGAATAGAAACAGACTTATAGCCTTTGAAAACCTTATGGTTATCAAAGGGGACAAGTGGAGTGGTCAGGGAGGGGTGGACGGGGGGTTTAGGGTGGAAATGTTCTAAAATCAGGTTGTGATGATGGTTGTACAACAATAAATATAATAAAATTCAAAAAAGGAAAAGAAAGAAATCAGTTTTCAGGCATTCCCACTGTGATGCAACGGGATGGGCTGTGTCTTGGGAGTGCTGGGACTCAGGGTAGATTCCCTGCCCCCCCCACAGCAGGTTAAGTATCTGCTGCAACTGCGGCTCAGATCTGATCCCTGGCCTGGGAATTTCATATGTTGTTTGGTGGCCAAAAAAAAAAAAGGAAAGAAGGAAATCAGTTTTCGTGGGGCTTATTCATTTCAGGAACCATTGCCAGGCTCTGCTTGCGAGCGCTTCTCAGACCGTTCCTCTTGGCATCCCAGTTGCTATGGGCAGCAGGTGCCTGTCCCTGCTCGCAGGTGAGTGGAGCAAAGAAGTCCCCTCCCTTCTCCCTGGGCCCTGAATTCCCCAGCTTGGGTGGCTTTCCTGAATGTGGCAATTTCTGCAGCACTTTTGGTGTGCACGTACCCAGCTAGTAGAAACTGTTAGATCGAGTCTCTTAGTCACTCTCTCCCGAAGCAGAACTGAGACTAAGACTTGGTGGTAAGTAATTTCTTTGGGGGGGGGGGTGTCTCAGGAAGCACAAGGGAAGGGGTGGAGCGTGTCAAAGAGGGAAGGGAGAGGAGCAGAGGGAGGGTGCATTGATGAGGCGGTCAGCGCTGGGGGTAGCTGGTGCTGAGATCCTCCTGGGGACCCTTCCAATGTGTAATGTGCCTCAGATGGTCAAGGAGTCTGGGCTGTTTATCTTCTGCACCTCACCCCGCCCTGCTGGGTGTCCCTTCTGGGCTGAGGAAAAAAAAAAAAGCCCTTTTACAGACAGATACTGCAAGTTATCTGCCTGCCTAGTAACCCTCTCCGGAGCAGGCTCAGGGGACACTTCAAGCATCTGCTATGCTGATTGACCACTAAGAAGGTCCAGACTTGGAGAACCCTGGATTAGTACGTGGCAGTGACCTGAACCTACCCACCCTTCTGCTCTGGGCTTTAGGGACTTCAAGATAATTAAAAAATACCATCAGTGGCGTCAAATCATTTCGAGCTAGAAGGTTTGTAAGGAGACCTTACATGCAAATGTGTGATATCCATGACTTTATGTTAGAAGCCGGCACATTTTTTTTTCCTTGTAAAAGGCCAGATAATCACTGTTCTCAGCTTTGTGGGCCATTTGGTCTCTGTCTTTTTGTTTGTTTGTTTGTTTGTTAGATGCTTCATGGTATATGGAGTTCTGGGACCAGGGATCCTATCTGAGCTGCAGTTAAAACCTACACCACAGCTGCAGCAATGCTGGATCCTTTAACCCATTGTGCTTGTGTGGGGCTGGGGATCAAACCTGCATCCTGGAGCTGCAGAGACACCACCCATCACGTTGTACCACAGCAGGACCTCCTTGTCTCTGTCTTAATGCCTCAGTTCTGCTGTTATTACATAAAAGCAGCCACAGACCTTATGGGAACCCGTGGCCGTGTTCTAATAAAACTTGACTTACAGATGTACAAATGCCAATTTCATATCATTCACATGCTGTGAAATAATTACTCTTCCTGATTTTTTTTTTTTTTGGTCTTTTTGCCATTTCTTGGGCTGCTTCCGTGGCATATGGAGGTTCCCAGGCTAGAGGTTCCTACGCCAGAGCCACAGCAACACAGGATCCGAGCCGTGTCTGAGACCTACACCACAGCTCACAGCAATGCCGGATCGTTAACCCACTGAGCAAGGGCAGGGATTGAATCCCCAACCTCATGGTTCCTAGTCGGATTCGTTAACCACTGCGCCATGACGGGAACTCCTATTCTTCTTGATTTTTAAAAAACCATTTAGACCCATGAAAAATCATTCCTAGCTCCTGAGCTGTACAAGACAGGCAGTGGTCTGGATTTGGCCCAAGGGCTAGCTAGCGTTTGCAGATCCTTGCCATATGGAAATCCAGTAATATTTTTTGGTGTGCATAAAAAAAATTCACAAGAAAGTTGCTGAGGCTTGAACATTTTTTTGACCTGCAAAAATGGCCATGTTAACAACAAGGTCCTCCTTTCTAGCATAGGGGACTATATTCAGTATCTTGAGATTAAACCATAATGGAAAAGAATATTAAAAAAACATATGTGTATGTGTGACTGAATCATTTTGCTGTACAGCAGAAATGCACATATTGTGAATTAACTTTACTTCAATTAAAAAATGGCCATGTCGTCTGATTCAGCCTAATATTATGGATTGCTAACCAAAATGTTTTTGCCAGTACCTGTCATATGGGACATAGTAAATACTATAATGTAGGTAGAAAGACCAGGTGTTGGCCTTTGCCCAAGGGTCCTGTCTTGTTCTGTGATAATCCAAATGGGTCATGGGCAGATTCAAATTACATTTTTTTTTTTATGGCAGCATATGGAATCTCCTGGGCTAAGGATTGAACTCACAACTCCACAGTGACACAAGCTGATACCATTAGATTCTTAAGGCACTGCACCACAGCCAGAACCCCACATTACCTAGATTTTATTTATCATACTTAAACCACTCGGGGGCTGATGTTTGCCGTGAAAGCAAATGCCTCCAGATTTTCGTGAAGGATTCCAACACAACCCACTGGTGATGAAGGGGCCACCGGGAGGGCAGAGAGCAGGACGGTAAGGAAACCCAGGAGAACTGCTCTGCCACGAGGTTCACAGTCTCTGGTTTGGGGGAACCCCTGGGAATGCGGTTAGTTTCCAGGTTGTCTCTGGCCAATTATCTTGCTCGGCCACACTTGATCTGAGCCAGGGTACTTCCCGGAGATGTGTGCGCCATCTCTCGGCCAAGATGGATTCCAGCGCCAAGGATCCTGGGAAGTCGGTTGTCTCCTCCCCACTATTGGCCCCTCCCAAATCCTCCAGGTTAGTCTTCAGGGCATCACCATGCTCCTTATCAGGGCCTCCTGTTGTGAGACAACTCATGCAAGCAGCTATTACTATGTCTGGCCAAGGTGGGCCATTTTGGTCAATGGTCCCCTAACAGTGTCAGACTCAGTTGAATGGTAGGACACCCAGCTGGAGGATTGCTTGTTGGTGTGGGACCCCCCTGCCTCCACTAGACACATTAGACTAGGGTGCAGGAGCTGTTACAGCTGTAATCAGATGCACCTCTCAGGCACCAGTAGTACTCGATCTTCCCCTCTTTCCCCACTCCCCATATCCCTGGGGACCCTGGTGTTTATAGCCTTTCTGGAGGAATCTACAGTGAAGCTATCACACTTCATCAGATGCACAGGAGGAGGCAAAGCCCCCAGCCCACCCAGGCTTCGACCAAGCAGAGCCTCAGGGCATCCTCCATCTGCTTTATCCCCGCCCCCTCTCGTTCTAGTTCTCAGCATCCCACTGGCTTTGTCAGGATCTGAGGCAAAGAATTCTGGAGGTGAGTTGATTCCTTATGAAAGGGAAAAGAATTGGGCAGTGGAATCTGCCTCCAGGGGAGGGAAGGAGGCCCTTTGGTAAGAATGCTGCATTTCTGCTACTTTGTGCCTGCTCCTTGGAGCGCCCAACGACTGTTCCCCTTTCTCCATCTTCAGCATCATCACCCTCCTTTATTGAATTATTTGCTCTTGCCCTGCACTGGGGATTCATGCTGAGTGAGTTGCATGCACCTCACTCAATCCTCATGCCATTCCTGCCAAAAGGGTTGTGACATTAACCCCATATGACCAATGGCCTTCTAGAGAAGGATCTGACTCGAGGTCACACAGCAGGTGGGTGCTGGAGTGTCCCCTTTCTCTTCCCAAAGCTTGCATTTCAAGTTGCGCTGGGAGATACTTTTGACTTTAGCCCAGGTCTGGAATCGGGTCTCCCTAGAAGCAGATTCTGAAATAAGGACCTAAGAACAAGTCATGTATCTGGGAGGGAAGCCCCAGTTGGGAGGGAAAAATTACAGGAGAAGGCGAGACATTGTAGAGTCTATTGTCAAGCGAGTGACCAGAGTGGCTACTCTAAGTACCTTATGTGAGTGATATCCCAGTACTTGTCCTTTGGTGATGGGCGTATTTACTTATCACAATGTTTTCAAGGTTCCTGCAGCATATGGAAGTCCCCAGGCCAGCCGTCCAATCAGAGCTGCAGCCACCAGCCTATGCCACAGCCACAGCAGCGCAGGATCCGAGCAGCGTCTGTGACCTACACCCCAGCTCACAGGAGTGTCACATCCCTGACCCACTGAGCGAGGCCAGGGATCGAACCTGCATTCCCGTGGATACTAGTTGGATTTGTTTCCGCTGGGCCGCCATGGGAACTCCAAAGCCAGTTTTTTTAAATTTACTGACTCAGTCATTTAATACAGTCAGGCACTGACAGAGGGAGCTGCTTCTGGAGGGAGAATTCATTGCCAGCCTACCATGTGGTGAGCAAAAGGATGTTGGTGGCCAGAGAGAGCCCTCAGGAAAGAAACACAGATGCTGTTTAGCCATAGGATAAATGCAAAAAAGATGCCAACAGAGCTAGTCCCAAGAGGACATTCTTCCAACCACAGCATTTGATACCTCCCAGGGGCTCAGTGAATGTTTCTTGAATGAATGAATGACGAAATGAACAGACTGGATCCTGTGTTCCTTGCAGCTCTCTGTCCTTCGTGCCCTGAACATGCTGACTGCTACAACAGCACCCACTGTGCTTGCAAAAGTGGATTTCAGTCTGTACCTGCGGGGAGATATTTCAAGTCCCATGGGAAATGTGAAGGTAAAGAAGCAGTCCACACTCATCTCGGAGATTGGGAGGGGCCAAGGGCATCCTTCTTAGTCCCACATTCTGTGTTCCCTAGGGGTGCTGGTGCTGCAATGGTGCAGGAATATTATAAGACAGAAAATATCGTAGCTGCCTCAGTGTCCTTAGAGAAGTCCCCAGCCCTCGTTCCCATCTCACTCTCATCCTGATAGTGGCTTGATGATCTCTGATATGGGCTTGGTTTTTCTTTTTTTCTTTTTGTCTTTTGTCTTTTTTGGGCCACATCTGCAGCATATGGAAGTTCTCAGGCCAGGGGTCAAATCGGAGTTGTAGCTGGCAGCCTACATGGCAGCCACAGCAACACCGGATCCTTAACTTACTGAGCAAGGCCAGGGATAGAACTCGCATCCTTATGGATACTAGTTGGGTTCGTTAACCATTGAGCCATGATGGGAACTCCTCTTTTTCTTTTTTTATTGAAGTGTAGTTGATTTGCAGGGTTGTGCCAGCTTCTGCTGTACAGCATAGTGACCCGGTCATACATATATATACATTTTTTTTCTCATACTATCTTCTATCATGTTCTATTCCAAGAGATTGGATATAGTTCCCTGTGCTGTTCAGCAGGATCTCATTGCTTATCCTTCCTAAGTGTAACATTTGGCATCTACTAACCCCAAACTCCCAGTCCATCCCACCCCCTCTCTCCTCCCCCTTGGCAACCACAAGTCTGTTCTCCATGTCTGTGAATCTGTCTCTGTTTTGTACCTGGGTTCATTTGTGCTGTATTTTACGTTCCACATATAAGTGATATCATATGGTATTTGTCTTTCTCTTTCTGACTTATTTCACTTCATATGAGAATCTCTCATTACATCCATGATGCTGCAAATGGCATTATTTTGTTCTTTTGGTGGCTGAGTGATAGCCCATTGTATATATGTACCACATCTTCATTCATTCGTCTGTCAGTGGACATTTATGTAGTTTCCATGTCTTGGCTATTGTGAATAGTGCTGCTATGAACTAGTGGAGTTCCCAGGACCCTGGGCTCTTGAAGTCTCCATCACTGGTGGTTATTTTGTTTGTTTATTTGTCAGAGAATTCCACATGGGCAGGGATTTTATCTGTTGTGTTTATTGCTCTCTGCTTAGGACAGAGAATAATGTCATGTGGCAGGTGCCCAACAAATAGGTGTTCACCAAGAGAACAAATGAATAAATTAACTGGGCACTCAGCCTCTTCCACGATCTGGCCCCAACTGTTTTCTAGTTTCATTCTTTACCACCCCCTTCAGCTTTGGCCCAAATCCTTTTTCTTTTTTTTTAAGGGCCGCACCTGCAGTATATGGAGGTTCCCAGGCTAGGGGTTGAATAAGAGCTGTAGCTGCCGGCCTACACCACAGCCACAGCAACTCAGGATCGAGCCGTGTCTGCGACCGACACCACAGCTCCCGGCAACGCCAGATCCTTAACTCAATGAGCGAGGCCAGGGATTGAACCTGCGTCCTCATGGATGCTAGTCCACTGAGCCACGATGGGAATTCAGCAAATCCTTTTTCATTTCCCCAAATTTAAAGGTCAATTTGAACACGAAGGGAAATACCATTCTTGAATGTCTCATTGCTGGAACTGATTACTCAATTGATGGAGTGAGGGTAAATTCAGAGGGTGAAGCAGAAAATAGCAAACTATGTAGAATTTATTTTATTTCATTTCACTTCATTTTATTGTGGCAAAATATACATAACTTACAATTTACCATTTTGGCCATTCTTTTTATTCTTTTTGGCCATGCCCCTGGCATCTGGAGTTCCAGGGCCAGGGATCAAATCTGCTCCACGGCAGCAACCAGAGTCACAGCAGTGACAATGCCAGATCTCTGTAACCCTCTGTGCCACTGGGGAACTTCCATTTTAGCCATTCTTTAGATGTGTCTTTCTGTGGGATTAAATACATTCACATTGCTGTGCAACCATCATTGTCCAGCCACAGCATTTTTCATCATCCCACATGGAAACTTTGTGCCCATTAAATACCAACTCTTCATTCCCCGTCCCCCCAGTCCTTGGCAACCACCATCTACTTTCTGTCTCTGTTAATTTGACTCCTCTATGGACCCCCTATAAGTGGAATCATACAATACTGCATTTACTTATTTATTTAAGATATTAATTTTTTTCAATTGCTATACAATATGCAGAGCACAGCATTTACTCTTTTACCATTTTAAGTGTTCAGTTCATTAAGTTCATAGCTTCATCTTTGTGCAATCATCACCATCATCCAGCTCCAGAATTTTTTCCTCTTGCAGAACTCGTCCCCATGAAACGCTAACTTCCCACACCTCTCCTGCCATACCCAGCCCCTGGTACCCACCCTTCTACTTTCTGTCTCTGTTTATTTGACTCCTCTAGGCACCTCCTATAAGTGGAATCACACAGTATTCGATACATTTATTTATTTGGCCACTCCCAAGGCATGCATAAGTTCCTAGACCAGGGATGGAACACGTACCACAGCTATAATGAGAGCCACAGTAATGACAACGCTGGATCCTTAATCTGCTGAGCCACCAGGGAACTCCTGATATATTTATTTTGAAATGGTTTTAATATTTATTTATTTATTTATTTATTTATTTATTTATTTATTTATTTATTTATTTTTGCTTTTTTAGGCCCTTACCTGTGGTATATGGAGGTTCCCAGGATAGGGATTGAATTGGAGCTGTAGCCTCTGGCCTACACCACAGCCACAGCAACACCAGATCCAAGCTGCACCTGTGACCTACACCACAGGTCACAACAACGCCAGCTTCTTAACCCACTGAGTGAGGCCAGGGATTAAAGCCACATCCTCACGGATCCTAGTCGGGTTCATTAAATGCTGAGCCATGAAGGGAACTTCTGAAATGGTTTTAGGCATAAAGAAAGATTGTAAAATAGTGCAGTGAATTCTGTATAACTCTCACCCAATTCCCTAAGGTCAACCAATGATGTAACCATAATACATGATTGAAAAGTGAATGACTCTTGGTACAATAATATCAATTAAACCACAAATTTCATGCAAATGTCACCAGGTATTCCCGTAATGCCTGCCATTTCAGAATCTCACATTGGATTTAGTCATCCTGATCTTGTCTTGTCAAATCTGTCACAGTTCCTCAATCTTGCCTTGTCTTCTGTGACCTTGCTTTTGATAGGACACCGTAGATGCCCTTCTGAACTTTGCTTTTTTCCTTAGCCATATATCCTAGAAATGACTGTTGGATTTATAAATTAACTTAGAGAGAACTGTTATCTTTATAATATTGAATAATCTTAATATTACTAAATAATCTTAAGTAGTATTAAGTAATCTTAACCAAGGACAGTGCTGTTCTGGGAACATTTATGAATGACGTGGGCTAGTAGAGATCTCAGACCAGGGGAGATGGTATGGTCTTATGTGAATAAAAAGTGATATTTTCTCTTGATTCACAGATATTAATGAGTGTCAGACTGGGCTGGCAAAGTGCAAGCAGAAAGCATATTGCAGAAATGAAATTGGAAGTTACTACTGCAGCTGTGTCCCGAATTATCCTGTCTTCAACTGGGTGGCTGGTATCATTAAACTGGATCTTTCAGATTGTTATGGTAAGAACCTCCAAATACTTTTTCCACCATGAAAAAGGAGGCAGGGGTGCGCCTTTGAAAGTTCTATCAATTTCAGGCTAGGATAAGAGAGTAGAGATCTGTCCTGGCCCTTACCCTTTAATCATTGTTGTCCTTGGTTACTGTTTCCAGGGAGATCTCACTCAAGCTCACGGACCAATCACCACTTGTATGTAGATAGTTTACAGACCAATCACCACTTGTATGTAGATGGCTTACACATTTAGGTCTCTGCCTGGGTCTCTTTCCTGGGCTTCCAAAATGACACCTCTAATTTTTTATCAGAGTTCTTTATGTGTTCCTCTCTCACTCACTTTAAATTCAATTTCTGTATCTATCTGCCTACATACTAAAACCTATGATTTCATAGTAATACTTCTGATTCTAAGCCAACAACATGGATTGACCTAGCCTTCCCTCTTTTTCATTTGTCTTATTTGTAGCTCCTTTCTCCAATACAGAGAAAACTGGTTCTCACTATCTTACATATGTACTCGTTTGCTCATTCCTAGTATAATTCCATGTTTTGAGTTAGATTGACTGGGCTTAATTTCTGGCTCTGCCACCTACCATCTGGCTTTTGGGGTGATAACTTCTATATGTTTCACCTGTAAGTGAGACTAATAATAACATCTGTATTAGTTATGTGTTGCTGTGTAACAAATTACCCCAGCACTAGTGGCTTTAAACAACATACAGCTGAACCTCGAACAATGTTGAAGTTAGGGGCACTGACCCTCTGCACAGTTGAAAATCTGTATAAAGCTTTGCAATCAGTTTTCTCATCCATAGTTCCACATCTGCAGATACAACCAACCACACATCATGTAGGACTGCCATAAGTATTTATTGAAAAAAGTCTGTATATAAGCAAACCTGTGCAGTTCAAACCCATGTTGTTCAAGGTCAACTCTATATTTACTGTCTCACAGCCTCTATAAGCCAGGGATTCAAAGATGGCTTACCTGGGTTCTGGGTTTCTCATAGCTGCAAAGTGTTGACTGGGGATGCAGTCTCATCTGAAGTCTCAACGGTGGCAGGGGCAGGCAGGGGCAAATCTGCTTCCAGGTTCACTCCCATGGTTGCTGGCAGGACTCATTTCTTTGAAAGCTATTGGCTTGAAGGGCTCAGCTCCTTTTTGGTGGTGGGTGAGCTGCTGCCTTCAGTTCTTAGAGAGGTGGGCCTCAGTAGCTTGTTTTGTTATAGCAAACACAGGAGAATAGCCAGAGATAGTATGTGAACCAAACAGAATTAGAATCTTTTAGAATCTAATATTGGAAGTAACATCCTATCACTTTTGCTGGACTATATTCATTAGAAGTGAGTCACTGGGTCCAGTTATAGGGGGAATACTACACAAGGGTGAGTAAAGGGATATGAAGTAGGAATCTTGAGAATCATTTTGAAAACCTTCTTATCTCAGATTTTACTGGGTGGAATATCCCCCTGCCATTCATGTTCACCTGGATAGTGTGAATGTGATCTTATTTAACAATAATCTTTGCAGATATAATCAAATCAAGACGAGGTCAGACTAGATTAGGGTGAACCCTAAATCCAGCATGACTGGCATCCCTATAAGAAGAGGGAAATTTGGACACAAACAAACAAAAGACAACCTGTGGACTGCTAGAAAATATGTGCCAATGATGAGACCAACAAGGGTTTAATTTCCACAACACATGAACGGCTCATACAATGCAATATAAAAACGAATTAAAAAATGGGCATGGGCAGTGGGATTGGTGGCATCTTGGCAATACTGGGACACAGGTTTGATCCCTGGCCTCCCACAGTGGGTTAAGGATCCCATACTGCCACAGTTGCAGCATAGTTCGCAGCTGAGGCTCAGATCTGAACCCTGACCAGGGAACTCCTTATGCTGCAGGGCGGCCAAAAAGGGAAAAAAAGAAAAAGAAAGAAGAAGCTAGATAGAAGAAACAAAGTAAGATCTCTCTTAGAGCCTTCAAAGGAGCCACAGCCATGCTGATACCTTGATTTTGGACCTACCGCTCCCAGAACCTTGAAAGAATACATTTCTGGGAGTTCCCACTATGACAAAATGGGATCGGCAGTGTCTCTGGAGTGCTGAGGTTCAATCCCTGGTCTGGCACAGTGGGTTAAGGATCCAGCATTGCTGCAGCTGCAGTATAGCTTGCAACTGTGGCTTGAATCTGATAGCTGGCCTGGGAACTTCATATACCAAGGGGAGGCCAAAAAAAAAAATGTTGACGACTGACTTATGAAATAATATACATCAAATAAAAATTTTAAAAAAGAATGCATTTCTGTTGCTTTGAGCCACTCAGTTTGTGATGCTTTGCTACTGCAGCCCTAGGAAATTAGTACACATCACGGATCATTAAATTTGATGTGTGCAATTTTTAGCACAGGGCCAGGCACCTAGGAAGCCTCAATAAATGTTAGCTATTCTGCTACATATCTCAGTTCTAAAATCTTTTGTGTTCTTTTAAAAGTGATCATGTATAAGAAGTCACTTTACATACCATGCTATGTAGACAACATGGTATTATTACTGTTTCTACAGTATTACCTCAATTAACGCCCAATCCTTTGGGAAGCCTTGGCAGCCTTGGTGTGGTCCTTTTCTACACACTCCCAAGTCATTTCATCCTATTTATTAAGAACCTGTTAGACTCTTGCAGTCACTTATTTATTTAATTAAAATTAAAAAAAATTTTTTTTCTCGTTATCGATTTACAATGTTCTGTCAACTTATGCTGTATAGCAAAGTGACACAGTCATACTATTTATTCGTCTTTATTTGCTTGGTGACTTTCCCAAAGGACTGCAAACACCACAATGGAGTATGCTTTATCTCTTTATTAGCCTATATCCATAAGATTTAGCCTGGCTTTTAGTAGGTGCTCAATAAATACTATTGACTGAATTAGTGAACTGGAAACCCCAACCTAATTTCCTTTTATTTATTTGTTTATTTCTATTTTTGTACAATTTTTATTTGAAGTATAGTTGATTTGCAATATTGTGTTAGTTTCAGTTACACAGCCCAGTGATCATTTATGCATAAATATATGTATTTTTTTAGATTCTTTTCCCTTGTAGGTTATCACAAAATACTGAGTACAGTTCCCTGTGCTATACAGTAGGTCCTTGTTTATCTATTCTATATATAGCAGTGCATATATGTTAATCCCAACATCCCAATTTGTTCCTCTTCCCCTTTCATCTTTGGTAACCATAAGTTTGTCTTCTATGTCTGTGAGTCTCTGTTTTATAAACAAGATCATTGTATCACTCTTAGATTTCACATATAAGTGATATCATATGATATTTGTTTTTCTGTCTGACTTACTTTGCTTAGTATGATAATCTCCATGTCCACCCATGTTGATGCAAATGTTATGATTTTGTACTTTTTAATGGCTGAGTAATATTCCATCATATATATGTACCACATCTTCTTTATCCATTCCTCTGCCAATGGGCACATAGGTTACTTTCATGTAAACACTCAACTTGAGTGTGATTGGAAGAAGGATGTATAACATCATGTGTTATCTGCCACATTTCTTTTGACTGTTACTTTTCTTTCCCAGAGGCTACTCCTGAGGAGTCACAGATACCAGGGAACATTTGGGTGAGTAAGCTCCAGCCTAGGTTTGGGAAACAGCCAGTCAGTCATCATTTTTTTTCTTTTTTTTTTTTGGCCATACCCATGGCATGCAGAAGTTCCCAGGCCAGGGACTGAACCTGCAGCACAGCAACATCTGAGCCACAGCAGTGACAACAGCAGATCCTTAACCCACCATGCCACAGGGAATTTCCATGCATTTGTTGTTTGTAGAGTTTTGTGGGGTTTTTTGATTTTTTTTTTTTTTGGTCTCTTTGCCATTTCTTGGGCTGCTCCCCGCAACATATGGAGGTTCTCAGGCTAGGGGTTGAATTGGAGCTGTAGCCACCGGCCTATGCCAGAGCCACAGCAAGGTGGGATCCGAGCTGTGTCTGCCACCTACACCACAGCTCACGGCCAACACCAGATCCTTAACCCACTGAGCAAGGCCAGGGATCGAACCCGCAACCTCATGGTTCCTAGTCGGATTCGTTAACCACTGAGCCATGATGGGAACTCCTATTTGTAGAGTTTTTGATGATGGCCATTATGACTGCCATGAGGTGATATCTCATTGTGGTTTTGATTTGCATTTCTTTAATAATTAGTGATGTTGTGCATCTTTTCATGTGCTTTTTGGCCATCTAGTCTTGCTTTCTTAAGTTTCAGTAAAACCACCTAATTCTCTTTATGTCTTTGAAAGCAAAATCTGAGGAACAATGGAAGCAAAAAGTACATTGCCAAAAAAGTGACCCAGCTACTTCAAAACATGGAATTGACCATATGGAATGAGAGTTTTATTTCTCCAGGAAAGGGTGAAAATCCCGTACTTGACATAGGTAAGCAACACTATGCATTTGCCTGATAACCAGAAAAATATATGAGGGTTGTCTTTCATCAGGCCTTGTGTTTGGAAAGCTTTTAAATTTTTTATTGAGGTAAAGTTGACTTACAACATTGTGTTAATTTCTGCTGTACAGCAAAGTGACTCAGTTACACATAAATATTTTTTTTCAGATTCTTTTCCATTATAGGTTATTATAGGATATTGAATATAATTCCCTGTGCTATACAATAGGACCTTGCTATTTACCCATCCTATGCATGCTAGTTTGCATATGATAATCCCCAAATCCCAGTCTTTCTCTCACCTACTTAGAAAGCTTCTAAATGTTTAAAAAGTTAAGTTCTCCCTTCCCCAGGCACTCCATTACACAATATCTAAAAAAAATTTTTTTTTGCTCTTTAAATATTCTATGGTAAAGGCTGAGTTTGCCTACCCTAGTTCCAGTTCTAGGAAGCATGGCCATCTCTTCTCTGCCCCTGAGCTGTGTGACCAATGTGTTTTATTTATGCCATGTTGACCATTCCCTCTCAGAAGTGAGGGTAGTACCATTTGGTCTACCTTGCATGCAGTAAATGAAATCACCAGTAGGGGACCTTTCAAAGGAGGAAGTTCTCCAGAGTGTTCCTCAGGCAGGAGAATTGAACAAAGCAGGATTCACTTTCCTAATGTTTTCAGTCTATGAAACCAAGAGGTGCAATGGGACCAGTGAGAAGGCTATTCTGGAGGCTGGAAATAACACAATGGATATCCACTGCACTGATGTTTTCAAAGGAACCTCAAGAGGTACTGTGTCTACGATGGATTCACTTGACCTCTAAATCGTAGGTGCTGTGATCTCATTTCTAGGTGATGGGACAAAGGGTGGAGCTTCCTAAGTTTTTAAGCTAAGAAGACTCTACCTGTTGGAATGAAAAGAGCTGCCTTGACCGGTAACCAGGCAGTTTTGAGGGTGCGCTTTGTATGGACTTTGTGACACACATCGGGGGTCAGGCAGGGATCCCTGATGTGTTTCTTTAAAAGGATGGGATGGTGCAGGCTCTGTTTCCATGTTACGATCCAAAAAGCTTGCTCTTGATGGTGGTGGAGGACTTGCCTCAAATGCTTTCTCTTCAGAAGCATTTTGATCCCTTTATTTATTTATTTGATTCTTCTTTTTAAATTGAAATACAGATAGTTGATTTACAATGTCGCATTAGTTTCAGGTGTACAGTACAGTGATTCATTTATGTATCTATACATAGATATATATCCATATATATGCACACATATATGGATACATACATACATATGCATATTGAGTAGATTTCCCTGTGCTATACAGTTGGTCCTTGTTTTTTATTAGTATATATATGTTAATCTCAAATTCATAATTGATCCCTCCCTCCTTTCCCCTTTGGTAACCATGCATTTGTTTCCTATGTCTATGAGTCTCTTTCAGTTTTGTAAATACATTCATTTGTATCTTTTTGTAGATTCCATATATAAGTAATATCATATAGTCTTTCTCTGACTTAACTTCGCTTCATATGACCATCTCTGGTTGCATCCATGTTGCTGCAAATGGCATTCTTTCATTCTTTGTTATATACGTACCACATCTTCTTTATCCATTCCTCTGCCGATGGACGCTTAGGTTACTTCCATGTCTTGGCTATCGTCAATAGTGCTGCTATTAACACTGGGGTGAGTGTATCCTTTTGAATTAGAGTTTTCTCCGGGTATATGCCCAGGAGTGGGATTGCAGGCATGATCCCTCTATTTAAAACAGTCACCCAGTCTCTATCCTACAAATTGGCAAACTTTTTTTTGTAAAAGTCCCAGGTAATAAATATTTTTGATTTTTTTGTCAGGTCATTTTTGTCATAACTACTCGACTCTGATGTTATAGTGTGAAAGCAGCTATAAATGATATGTAAATGAAGGAGCATGGCCATGTGCCAATAAAACTAAATTTACAGAAACAAGTGGTGGGCTAGATTTGACCCCCAGGCCACAGTTTGACACCCCTGCTTTATTCCGTTATTTTAGGTAAGTCTCTGCATTACATCCACACTATGCAATCTTTTTTTTTTTTTTTTGGCCACCCTGCAGCATATGGAGTTCCCAGGGATCAGATCTGAGCTGTGGTTGGGACCTATACCGTAGCTGCCGCAATGCTGGATTCTTTAACCCACTGTACCAGGCCAGGGATGGAACCCGAGTCGTGTTGCTGCAGAGAAGCTGCCCATCCTGTTGTGCCACAGTAGTAATTCCTGCAATCTTTTAAGAATTTATTTGTTCTCCATCTGTCCCATTACAACGTCAGCTCTCCAATGTCAGGGACTCTGCCTGTTTTGTTCCCTGCTGTGTCACAATGCCTAGAACACTGTCTGGCACACCGTAGGTGCTCCGTAAATATTTATTGAATGAATGCGTGAAAAAAATTTCAAAGAGAAAGACCCAGTTACCTTGAGAGAGTAAGGGACCTCTTGTGTTTTTCCTGGTTGCTGATTTATCTTCACTCTTTACTATGAGCTGGGGGGGGGGGGGAAATGACCTGAAAATGAGTTGAGTTTTTAAATGGAGTAAGTAGGAATATAGGTGGTAAGTGGCTTTGGATACAACTGGGATGGTAACGCATGAATAATTGAAGTTTAGGAAACATCACGTCCTGCTGTGCATTTAGCTTCTGTGAATTCAATTCTTCCTGCATGAAAAGGGGAGGGGAAGAGGAAGAGACGGAGGTGGAGGGAAAGAAAGAGAAACAGACAGAAGCAGAGAGAGTAGAGGAGGGGAGGGAGAGAAGGAGAATGAGAGAATGAATGAAACAGAATGGGTCATCCTGCATACCTTCCATTAAATTAGATACCCCAGTGTGAGCTCAGGATGGAAGATGGGAAAGTTTGGTTTTCTCATCTCGCCTGAGTTCCACCTTCTGAGGACAAACATCTTGCCTCATGATTCTGATTTTAAAACTTTTTTTTTTTATTAGCGCACAGTTGATTTACAACGTTCTGTCAATTTCTGCTGTACAGCAAAGAGACCCAGTCATACATATGTGTGTATATATATATGTATATACATGTGTATGTATACATGTGTGTGTATATATATATTCTTTTTCTTATATTATCTTCCATCATGGTCTATCCCGAGAGATCTGATATAGTTCCCTGTGCTGTACAGCAGGATCTCATTGCTTATCCATTCTAAATGGAATAGTTTGCATCTACCAACCCCAAACTCCCAGCCCATCCCACTCCCTCCCTTCTCCCACTTGGTCATGATTCTGATTTTGATGTCTAAGCCCATATATATATTAATTTTTTATTATGATTGATTTACAATGTTCTGTCAATTTCTGCTGTACGGTAAAGTGACCCAGTCATACGTATGTACATATTCTTTTTCTCACATTATCCTCCATCTTGTTCTATTGCACGTGATTGAATATATAGTTCCCCTGTGCTATACAGCGGGATCTCATTGTTCATCCACTTCAAATGCAACAGCTTTCACCTACCGACCCCAGACTCCCAATCCATCCCTCTCCCTCCCCCTCATCCCTGGCAAACAGGAGTCTGTCCTCCATGTCCATGACCTTTTCTGTTTTGTAGATAGATCATTTGTGCCATATTTTAGACTCCACATGTAAGTGAGATCATATGGTGTCTGTCTTTTTCTTTCTGACTTAGTTCACTCAGTACGAGAGTCTCTAGTTCCATCCATGCTGCTTCACATGGAATGCTGAGTAGTATTCCATTGTATATATGTACCACATCTTCCTAATCCATTCATCCGTCGATGGGCATTTCCATGTCTTGTTTCCATGTCTTGGCTATTGTGAGTAGTGCTGTGATGAATATATGGGTGCATGTATCTTTTTCAGTGAAAGTTTTGTCTGGATATATATGCCCAGGAGTGGGATTGCTGGGTCATATGGTAGTTCTATTTTTAGTTTTCTGAGGAACTTCCATATAGTTTTCCATAGTGGTTGTACCAATTTACATTCCCACCAGCAGTGTAGGAGGGTTCCC
The DNA here is from genome assembly GCF_016906955.1 of Phacochoerus africanus. Classification (NCBI taxonomy): domain Eukaryota; kingdom Metazoa; phylum Chordata; class Mammalia; order Artiodactyla; family Suidae; genus Phacochoerus; species Phacochoerus africanus. The sequence goes on along the minus strand of NC_062547.1, from coordinate 72,384,082 downwards.
TTTTCTCCACATTCTTCTCCAGCATTTGTTATTTGTTGACTTGTTAATGATGGCCACTCTAACTGGTGTGAGGTGGTGCCTCCTTGTAGTTTTGATTTGCATTTTTCTAATAATTAGTGATGTTGAGCATTTTTTCATGTGCCTGCTGGCCATCCATATATCTTTTTTGGTGAAGTGTCTGTTTAGGTCTTCTGCCCATTTTTCAGTTGGGTTGTTTGTTTTTTTGTTGTTGTTGAGTTGTATGTGTGTTTGTATATTTTGTAGATGAAACCTTTGTTGGTTGAGTCATTTGCAAAAATTTTCTCCCATTTTGTGGGTTGTCTTTTCATTTTTTAAATGGTTTCCTTTGCTGTGCAGAAGCTTCTTAATTAGGTCCCATTGGTTTGTGTCTTTATTGTCTTTGTTCTAGAAGGTGGATCAACAAAGATGTTGCTGTGATTTATGTCAGAGAGCGTTCTGCATATGTTTTCCTCTAGAAGTTTTACAGTATCTGGCATATGTTTAGGTCTTTAATCCACTTTGAGTTTATTTTTGTGTATGATGTTAGAAAATGTTTTAATTTCATCCTCTTACATGCAGTTGTCCAGTTTTCCCAGCACCATTTCTTGGAGAGGCTATCTTTCCTCCACTGTATGTTCTTACCTCCTTTGCCATAGCTTAATAGACCATAGGTGTCTGGGTTTATTTCTGGGTTTCCTATCCTGTTCCATTGACTGTATTTCTGTTTTTATGCCAGTACCATACTGTTTTGATGACTGTAGCTTTGTGTTAGAGTCTGAAGTGAGGGAGCTTGATTCCTCCAGTTCCATTTTTTCTTTCCCATGTTGCTTTGACTATTCGAGGTCTTTTGTGTTTCCATACAAATTTTACAATATTTCGTTCTGGTTCTATAAAGAATGCCTTTGGTAACTTGATAGGGATTGCATTGAATCTATGTATTGTCTTAGGTAGTATTGTCATTTTGACCACATTGTACTTCCAATCCAAGAGCATGGTATATTTTTCCATCTATTTGTGTCTTCTTTGATTTCCTTAATCATTTAGGTAGGTTTATTCCTAGGTATTGTATTCTTTTTGATGCAAGGTAAATGGGATTGTTTCCCTAATTTCTCTTTCTGATCTTTCATCGTTAGTATATAGAAATGCAATTGATTTCTGTGTATTAACTTCGTATTCTGCTACTACCAAATTCATTGATGAGTTCTAATAGTTTTCTGATAGTGTCTTTAGGATTTTCTAGTATAGAAATATGTCATCTGCAAACAATGATAGTTTTGCTTCTTCTTTTCCAATTTGGATTCCTTTTATTTCTTTTTCTTCTCTGACTGCCATGGCTAGGACTTCCAAGACTATGTTGAATAACATTGGTGAAAAAGGACATCCTTGTCTTGTTCCTGATCTTAGTGGAAATGCTTTCAGTTTTTCACCATTGAGAATGATGTTAGCTATGGTTTGTCATAAATGGCTTCTATTATATTGAGGTAGTTCCCCTCTGTGCCACTCTCTGGAGAGTTTTTTTTTGAATCAGGAACAGGTGTTGAATTTTGTGAAAAGCTTTTCTGCATCTATTGAGATAATCATATGGTTTTTATTTTTTAGTTTGTTGATATGATGTATCACATTGTCATATACGTATTTACAACACATCAGGGGACTCTTTTGCATATATATCCCTTATAATGTGTGGGCCATTATACTATGTATTACTATACATACAGCTATGCCCCAAGCCTCTGTAATGAACCAACATGTAATACAATACAAGCCAATACATGTAATGTATTGATTGGGCAATGGAAGGGATTTCCAAGTGGGAGTTTGACTTTCATAATGTTTGCCCTATGACCCTTATGCAAGACACTAGTGTACCCATTCGTCAAACCTTAGATATCCTACAAAATGATTTTTCTTCTCTTTCCTCAGGTAGGAATGCAGTTGCGCTGATCACTTATCAATCCCTTGGGGATATTCTCAATGGATCCTTTTTCAGTGACCGAAGAGGGCCAAAGGAAGTCAAAATAAACTCTCAAGTGATAAGCGGCTCCATTGGGGTGAAGGAAAATGTTAACCTAGCAAAACCCATGTTCCTGACCTTCCAGCACACTCGGGTGAGCAAAATCCAGGCTGGTTCTGTAGGCATTACCTTCAGGGGTGTTTTATCAAGGTCCTGGCAGAAAACAGATTGCAACTCTGATCATTCAGAATAAGAGAACTGGAGTTCCCATCGTGGCTCAGTGGTAACAAACCCGACCAGCATCCACAAGAATGTGTGTTCAATTCCTGGCCTTGATCAGTGGGTTAAGGATTGCGTTGCCATGAGCTGTGGCATTGGCATAGGTCACAGATGTGGCTTGGATTCCATGTTGCTGTGGCTGTGGTGTAGGCTGGCAGCAACAGCTCGGATTTGACCCCTAACCCAGGAACTTCCATATGTTGTGGATGTGGTCCTAAAAATACAAAAAAAAGAAAAAAGAAAAAAAGAAAAAGAAAGAAAGAAAGAAAAGAAAAGAGCACCAACAAGGCATGTTGAGGCATCCAGAGATGCCCACATTGGGCAACTATTATCATATTTAAGCCTAAAAAGGCATTAAGGAGTCCTCGTCGTGGCGCAGTGGTTAACGAATCCGACTAGGAACCATGAGGTTGCGGGTTCGGTCCCTGCCCTTGCTCAGTGGGTTAACGATCTGGCGTTGCTGTGAGCTGTGGTGTAGGTTGCAGACGCGGCTCGGATCCTGCATTGCTGTGGCTCTGGCGTGGGCCGGTGGCTGCAGCTCTGATTTGACCCCTAGCCTGGGAACCTCCATATGCCGCGGGAGTGGTCCAAGAAATGGCAAAAAGACAAAAATAAAAAAATAAAAAAAAAGTCATTAAGAGGGATGAGCATCATGGAGCTCAGTGAAGGCTCCAGATGTGGAGGAGGGATTGTCCTGCTGGAAATGGAGATAGCCTGCAGCAGAAAAGGAGTCTGGAAGGAATACCTGACCTGTCTGTCTTCCCCTTCAGTGGTCTCTCACTGGTTTCTCTCATTGGTCCTACCAGTAACAAGCATCCTGGGTAAAGGGTCAGTTCCAGGGGGATCTGAGATGACCAGAGAAGGGCAGAATAAATGAAGACTAAACCCCACAATAAATGTGGGCTACGAAACTCTTCCCCATGAGTGTCCCTACTTGATAGAATTTTCCCAACCCAATTTCCAACCCAGTGCATCTGTGATTAACCTATAAAATTGAAATCATTCTCTTTCTCTATTCTCTATTTCTCTACTCTCTTTCCAGCCTGTTGAAGGGAGAAGAAAATATATTTGTGTCTACTGGAAAGGATCAGAGGAGGGGGGCAGCTGGTCAACCGCAGGCTGCTCTCACTTGGGCAGCAATGATTCTCACACAAGATGCAAATGCTACCACCTCTCCAGCTTTGCCGTCCTCATGTCTCTTGCTCCCAAGGTACCGCCTTCATGGTCCCTTCTCATGAACTGTGTTGTGTCCAGGAAGCCTGTGTGGTCATCCTCTCCATATCTTAGGAAAAAAAACCCTCTGAGATAAGGAGTCAAGTAGAAGGAGCTTACTTGAGAGGCAATTCCAGGGAAGTACCACTTAGGAACTGGGAAGTGAAATGGGAAAAGGACAGAAGCCAGTGAAGAGAGCTTGGTCAAGCCAGATACTCCTCTGGGTAATTGGAGCTTACTTCCCTCTAGGGGATTCTTGGAGCCAGTGGAAAAGACACACCTAAGAGTCATCCTGACTCAACGGTGAAAGAGTTGGGGTACTGATACACCAACTCCCTTCAGTCATTTGTTGAAAGCTGCATCCAGAGGGTGCTCATTCTCTGACATGTCTATGGGCATGGGCAGGGGAGCTCAAAACTAGAAAAGAAAGCTCCCCATCCCCTGTCAGACCAGAAGGAAGGCCACTGACTATCACCAATGAAAAAACGTAGTCTCCTGAACTTTATAGGTCCCAACCACATCTCAAATAACTCAGATTTAAAGAAATTTACCTAACTTTCCCCCCTATTTCTTTCAATCTCCCAATTACTGAGCATTTATTGTAAGACAACCATCATATTTGAATGCATGGCCTCATTTTATTTTATTTTTAATTTTTTAATTAAAATATAATTGATTTGGAGTTCCATCATGGCACAGCAAAAATGAATCTGTCTAGGAACCATGACGTTGCAGGTTCAATCCCTGTCCTTACTCAGTGGGTTAACGATCTGGCATTGCCATGAGCTGTGGTGTAGGCCAGTAGCTCTAGCTCCAATTGGACCCCTAGCCTGAGAATCTCCATATGCCACAGGGGTAGCCCTAAGAAGCAAGAAAAAAAAAAGTATAATTGATTTACAATGTTGTGTCAATATCTGCTACACAGCAAAGTAATCCAGTCATACATGTAGATACCTTCCCTCTCTTATACATCTTCCATCATGATCTATCCCAAGAGACTGGATATAATTCCCTGTGCTCTACAGTAGGACCTCATTGCTTATCCATCCTAAATGTAATAGTTTGCATCTACTAACTCCAAACTCCCAGTCCATCCCTCTCCTGCCCCCTCCCCCTTGACAACCACAAGTGTGTTCTCCATGTCTGTGAGTTTGTTTCTGTTCTGCAGATAGGTTCATTTGTTAGGCCTCATTTATTCATCCAGCAAATTCAGATGTGAGTGCCTGCTATGTACCAGATGCCATCCTAGGCATTGTGGATCCAGCAGAGAGCAAAACATATAAAGAAATTTCAGCCTTCATGAGATTACTGTTTTTTTCGGGCCGCACCTGCAGCATATGGAGGTTCCCAGGTTAGGGGTTCAATCAGGACTGCAGCTGCTGGCCTACACCACAGCCACAGCAATACTGGATCCTTAACCCACTCAGCGAGGCCACGGATCAAACCCCACACTCTCATGGATACTAGTCAGGTTCATAACCTGCTGAGACACAACAGGAACTCCCTGAGATTGCTTTTGGATGCTGTGTTGTCCAATAGGATCACCAGCCACAGGTGGCTACTGAACACATGAAAGGTGACTGAAGAACCAAATTTTACTTTATTTTATTTTTTTTGTCTTTTTGCTATTTCTTGGGCCGATCCCGCGGCATGGATGTTCCCAGGTTAGAGGGAAAATCGGAGCTGTAGCCTCCAGCCTACGCCAGAGCCACAGCAACGTGGGATCCGAGCCACGTCTGCAACCTACACCACAGCTCACAGCAACGCCGGATCGTCAACCCACTGAGCAAGGCCAGGGACCGAACCCACAACCTCATGGTTCCTAGTCGGATTCCTTAACCACTGCACCACGCCAGGAAATCTGAACCAAATTTTAAATTTTACTTAATTTTTTAAAGTTCTCAGTGCTTTATTTTTAAAAATCATTTAAAAAGTTTTATTGAAGTATAGCTGATTTACAATGTTATGATAATTTCTGGAATTTTAATTTTAAGGTATTTAATTTAAGAAGCAGGAGTTCCCATTGTGGCTTAGCGGATTAAGAATGTGGCTAATATCCATAAGGATGTGGGTTCAATCCCTGGCCTCGTTCAGTGGGTTGAGGATCTGGCATTGCCATGAGCTGTGGTGAAGGTTGCAGATGCGGCTCAAATCAGGTGTTGCTGTGACTGTGGTTAGGCTGGCAGCTACAGCTCCAATTTGACCCCTAGCTGGGAACTTCCATATGCTGAAAAAAAAAAAAAAAGAAACACTGTAAAATGTTTTCCACTAAACACAGCTTTATTGTTTGGTAGCACCATGTTTTACTTTCACCGCTTAAAATATAGCATCTGAATTGAGATGCTCTGTATGTGTGAAATATATACTGAGTTTCAAAGGCTGAATATGGAAGAAAAAGAGTATCCTTATACCTCATTATTAATCGTTTTACATTAAATGTTGTTTGAACTGATTGCTAACTATGTTATTATATTATATTCAACACATTGAACTGACAGTATTTTGAACATATACTATTAAGTTAATTTGACTTTTTTTTTTTTTTTTACATTTTCAAAGCGATGTCTACTAGAAAATTTAAAGTTATACCTGAGGCTCACCTGTTTCTATCAGACAGCACTGATCTAGTGGTTTCAGTTTTTCAACAGCCCTGTGCTCCCCTTCTTTTTGTCTTTTTGTCTTTTTAGGGCTGCATCCATGGCCTATAGAGGTTCCCAGGCGAGGGTCAAATCGGAGCTACAGCTGCTGGCCTACACCACAGCCACAGCAACACCAGACCTGAGCTGGGTCTGTGACCTACACTATAGCTCATGGCAATGCCGGATCTTTGACCTGCTGAGCGAGGCCAGGGATAGAACCCTCAACCTCATGGTTCCTAGTCGGATTTGTTTCCACTGCGCCACAACAGGAACTCCTATCACTGCCCCCATTTTTTTTTGTCTTTTTGCCATTTCTTGGGCCATATGGAAGTTCCCAGGCTAGGGTTCGAATTGGAGCTGTAGCTGCCGGCCTACGCCAGAGCCACAGCAACTCAGGATCCGAGACTCGTCTGCAACCCGCACCTCAGCTCACGGCAACACTGGATCCCTAACCCACTGAGCAAGGCCAGGGATTGGATGAGAACTCCTCATTGTTCCCATTTTGAAGAAGGGAGCAGAAAGTCTCAGATTAAGAGGTTAAGTCACTTGTCTGGGGGGCTATACTGGGAAGCCCATCTGATGCTCCATCAGGAACATGGAAACAGAGTTGGAAGCTATAATGGATTCTTGCTTGGGTGGCTCACAGGAGGATCCTGTGCTGACCATGATCACCTACGTGGGGCTTAGCCTCTCTCTGCTGTGCCTGCTCCTGGCCGCCCTCACCTTCCTCCTGTGTCGATCCATCCAGAACACCAGCACCTCCCTCCACCTGCAGCTCTCCATCTGCCTCTTCCTGGCCCACCTCCTCTTCCTTACAGGGATTGATCAAACCGAGCCTGAGGTAGGTGATTTAACCAAATTACTTCCTTGTCATAATCCAATCTAGCCAGCTTGTTTTGAAGAAAGATGGGGAGAGAGGCAATAGTCAACCATGAAAGTGTAGGGGGAAAAAGCAAGAGTTCCCATTTCATCTCTTCCCCTGTATAACTTTGAACCTGATGCATACTTTCCAAATATAGTATATATCCCTTAGCCCAGTCAAGCTGATACATAAAATTAATCAGCACAGGAGTTCCTGTTGAGGCTCAGCAGGTTAAGAACCTGACATAGTGTCCATGATGATGCAGTTTCAATTCCCTGGCCTTTCTCACTGGGTTAAGGATCCAGTGTTTCCATAAGCTTCCGTATAGGTCACAGATGCAGCTTGGATCCCGTGTTGCTGTGGCTGTGGCTGTGGTGGTAAGCTGCATCTCCGATGCAACCCCTAGCTTGGGAACTTCCATATGCCACAGGGATGGCTCTAAAAATAAAAATTAACCAACACATCCATCCAAAGGGCAAGGTCAATGTCTATTATGGATTTGGAGCTTGCCCTCGTGGCATTCATTTCTTGGCCCTTCTGGTCTGCCCCATGCATGGGATAGGCAGATTTCAATGGCCAGTGAAAGACCCCAGGCAAAATGTGACAGGTGTTAGAATTGAAATTCCAGGCCTTATTATTAGTAGTAGTAGTAGTCAAGGAAATAATAAGTGCTAAGGCTATAATCAGGTACAGACCACATGGGCTCCATATTCCTAACTCTTGTCTTTCTTGTAGGTGCTGTGCTCGGTCATCGCAGGTATGTTGCATTATCTCTACTTGGCCGCCTTCACCTGGATGCTCCTTGAAGGTCTCCACCTCTTCCTCACTGTCAGGAACCTCAAGGTGGCCAACTACACCAGTGCAGGCAGATTCAAGAAGAGGTTCATGTACCCTTTTGGCTATGGGATCCCAGCGGTGATTGTGGCCATATCTGCTATAGCAGGACACAGAAATTATGGAACATATACTCAGTAAGCAGGATGGGTGCATTTATGGTGGAACTGATGTCTGTGGCCAATTGATAATCTGAAACAAATTAAAAAAAAAAACCAGTTTTCCAATTTTGAATTATACTCAGACCAGTCCTTCCTTAAGCCTGAATTCTGTTTTCTCTTGGAAAGCACTGTTTACTTAGGATCTTTAGAGTTGTATTCTATTGAGAATTTTGGTGAAATCTGAAGAAAACTATTGCCCCAGGCACAAGTCCCTACACACTAAATTTTGAAATACAACTTCAGGGAATTCAGGGACAAAAAAATAAATAAGTAAAGCAAATCCATGACCCACATTTCTGTGGGTTTGGAATTCCCATTTTGGCTCCATGAGTGAAGAATCTGACAAGTATCCACTGTGATGTGGGTTCAATCCCTGGCCTCACTCAATGGGGTGAGGATCCAGCGTTGTTGTGAACTCTGGTGTAGGTCACAGATGTGGCTGTGGTATAGGCTGGCAGCTGCAGCTGATTCAACCCCTAAAGAAAGAATTTGTGTGCTCTAGGTTTTATAGGATTCTGAAAAAGCAGGTTGACTAGGTTGAGGTGAATCTCCAAAATGTGAAGAATAATAGTAGCAACAAATATCAAAGGCTCGTGATGCATCGGCAATAGTGCTTCCTTTATTGCAGTATCTCATCTCATTCTCCCCACAATCCTTTGAAGTCAGCACTGCTCATTACCTCATGCACGGACATCTGGGGCTTTGCGCACCTAATAAACTTTTTCAAGGTCACAGCAAAAAAGAGAAAGTCGGAATTTCCAAGACAGGGGTCTGAATATCCATGTTCTGCTGCCTCACTGAAAAGAAAAATGTTTTAAAAGCTCTGCAAAGTTAGTTCAAGAGGTTTGTATTTCAGCAATGAGGAAGTAGGTGTAAGGTGTTTAAAAAACATGGATGAGGTCCCTCTAGAGCTCAAAGAGACACCTTGTCTCCAGCTTAAACCCTATGTATGGCCAGAATGAGTCTGGAGATATAAAGATGGGGTATGTTAGGGACTGGCAAAAGTTCTATAAAGAGCCAAGTGGTAACTATTTTTGTTTTGCAAGCCATACGGTCTTTTTAGCAATTACTCAACATTGCCCTTGTAGTATGAAAGCATCCTTGCATATAGGCAATAGGTAAATGAATGTGTGTAGCTATGGCTTGATAAAACTTCATTTACAAAAACAAAGGGTGGACTGGATTTGGCCTGTGGGCCTTAGTTTGCAACCCTTGGAACAGAACTAAGTGTGGGAGGTTTTCTCCTTACTCGGTGTTAGTAACTCCTTGTTATTTTCACAGTTTTTTTTTTTTTTTTTTACTGTCATGTTCCCTTTCAGAATTAATCATACTTCCTTTGCAAATATAGCCATGACAGAATACAACATATTTGGGCCCTAGAGTACTTGGGACATGGGCGAGGGTTAATTATTACTGTTGGTAGTTTTTGTAGCTCCAGTTAAATTATTATTTTTACTTTCTTATCTTAGCAATAATTATTACTAGGTTACCCACATTTACTGATCTTTAACTCTGCCAGGAACTGTACTCAAAAACTTTATGCATGTTACCTCATTTAATCCATCTATATGAGATCAATACTAGAAAAACTTCGATAAAAGAAATCAAAGGAGATTCAAAGAAATGGAGAGATAGTCCATGTTCATGGATAGGAAGATTCAATATTGTTAAGAAGTCATGTTTTCCCAACTTGATTTATAGATTTAATGTATTCCCAATCAAAATCCCAGAAAATTCTTTTGTGGATGTTGACAAACTGATTCTAATGTTTATAGGGAGAAGCAAATGACCCAGAATCATTAACATTATATTGAAGGAGAAAAACAAGGTCAGAGGGTTGATACTATCTGACTTCAAGACTTGGTATAGGAGTTCCTGCTATGATGCAGCAGGTTAAGGATCTGATTGTAGTGGCTCAGGTTGCTGGGGAGGCATAGGTTCGATCCCTGGCCCAGTGCAGTGGGTTGAAGAACTGACGTTGCTGCAGCCGTGGTATAAGTCACAGCTGTGGCTCAGACTCAATCCTTGGTCTGGGATTGGCCATGTGTGTGGCCGAAAAAAAAACTGTCTACGGACACAGTAATTATTTAATCTTTGCAATACTTCTGTTAGCCCCACTGTATACCTGGGGAAACTGAGGCCCAAAGTTTCAGCTTGTATGAGATGAGGACACATGTCAAATTTCATCTAAAATCCAGGTCTGAACTAAAGAGCTAAGGGCACTGCTTAAATATTGCTCAAGAGCCTGAATCCAAGTCCTTTGCTCTCTCTTTGGGAATAAACAGCTAATGCTTATCTTTTTCGCAACAGCTGCTGGCTGAAGATTGATAAAGGGTTCATCTGGAGCTTCATGGGGCCAGTGGCACTCATTGTCTTGGTAGGTGACCAGTGATATTTGTTGGCCAAACATAGGATGTGTTTCTTCTCTGTTGAAGTGGAAATGAGATGAAGATAAAGAAATATAGCTGGAGTTCCCATCGTGGTGCAGTGGTTAACAAATCCGACTAGGAACCATGAAGTTGCAGGTTCCGTCCCTGCCCTTGCTCAGTGGGTTAACGATCCGGCGTTGCCGTGAGCTGCGGTGTAGGTTGCAGACGCGGCTCGGATCCCGCGTTGCTGTGGCTCTGGCGTAGGCCCCTGGCTACAGCTCTGATTAGACCCCTAGCCTGGGAACCTCCATATGCCGCGGGAGCGGCCCAAGAAATAGCAACAGCAACAACAACAACAAAAAAGACAAAAGCCAAAAAAAAAAAGAAAGAAATATAGCCAAATGTGATCAACTTCTCTTAATGGAAATACTGTCTTCACATGTTTTTCCTTGGCATCCTCCAGCTTCCTGTTTACTCTAATATAATATAGCTCTCTGCTGGGGATCCTTTTAAAAATCTAGCATTCATTCATAGTTAATAAACCTTCAGTAAATATTTACTCTGCATAGAGTGATGTTTTTCGGTTTGCCAGGAATTTCTTGATTATATCCATGGTCCTGGTATGGATAGGAATAGCATTCTTTCACAGTTGAATGATAAATTATAGTCACCCTAATCAACCATCAAGTGCCACAGGTTATATACTGTGTGTTATATAAAAGACCAGAAGAGAAACAGACTCACAGACATGGAGAACAGACTTGTGGTTGTCAAGGGGAAGGGAGGAGGGAGCGGGATGCATGGGGAGTTTAGGGTTGGTAGATGCAAACGATTTGTAGTTAGGACTGATAAACAATGAGGTCCTACTGTGTAGCACAGGGAACTACATCCAGTCTCTCGGGATAGACCATGATGAAAAATCATATAAGAAAGGGAATGTATATATATGTATGACTGCGTCACTTTGCTGTACAGCAGAAATTAATGCAATGTTGGAAATTACCTGCACTTCAATTAAAAAAAAAAAAAACCCAGAGCATATGTCCGTATCACCTTTAGGAAGTCAGTATCTTTTGGGAAAAGATTCTTAGTCTACCTCAGGTTGGGTTGCATGACATGGCTTCCAAAGAAAATCCCAAGTCAATATTCCAATGCTGTTTCCACAGATAAACTTGGTGTTCTACTTCCAAATTCTGTGGATTTTGAGAACCAAACTTTCCTCTCTCAATAAAGAAGTTTCCACCATTAAGAATACCAGGTAAGAAGGTACAAAAATCAGTGGCAGCCACAGATTTTTTTTTCTACTGGACCACTCTGCCTGGGAAAGAAAAACCCATAGAAAAATATGGTGTAAAATTTCCTAGTACCAGATAAAATGTCCATGAGGGACAACTTATAGCAGAAATAAAAATTACACTTTTCAGTTAATATAAGGTCTCATCTATTTGGTCAATAAATGTTCATGGAGTGCCTCCTTTGTGTAGTATACTTTTCATATGACGTTAATGCCAAGAGCATCAAGAAATGACACTTCAGGAGTTCCTGTCGTGGCCTAGTGGTTAACCAATCTGACTAGGAACCATGAGGTTGCGGGTTCAATCCCTGGCCTTGCTCAGTGGGTTAAGGATCTGGCATTGCCATGAGCTGTGGTGCAGGTTGCAGACGCGGCTCAGATCCCGAGTTGCTGTGGCTCTGGCATAGGCCGGCAGCTACAGCTCCAATTAGAACCCTAGCCTGGGAACTTCCATGTGCCACAGATGTGGCCCTAGAAAAGACAAAAAAAAAAAAGATACTTCCTGTATTACAATGGAATACTACTCATCCATAAAAAAGAACAAAATAATGCTATTTGCAGCAGCATGGGTGCACTTAGAAATTCTCATACTAAGTGAAGTAAGTCAGAAAGAGAAAGACAAATACCATATGATCTCACTTTTTTGTGGAACCTAAAATACGGCATAAATGAAGCTATCTGCAAAACAGAAACAGACTGACAGACATGGAGAACAGCCTTGTGGCTGCCGAGCAGGAGGGGAGGGGAAGTGGGATGACCTTGGAGTCTGGGGTTGGTCAGCGCAAACTATGACATCTAAACTATTTAGAATGGACAAACACTGAAGTTCTACTCTATAGCATAGGGAACTATATACCCAGTCTCTTGGGATAGAATATGATGGAAGATAGTATGAGAAAAAGAAGGTATATATATGTATGACTGGATCACTTTGCTGTACAGCAGAAATTGGCACAACATTGTAAATCAACTGTTCTCTAACAAACATAAATTTAAAAAGAAATGATACTTTATATATATTTATATATATACATATACACATATTTTTAAGCCAATGTAGTTCTGTATCTCATCTGCCTATTACGGTAGCTGATAAACTCTGATAGTATTAGCTATAACCACCAGGGTGGTTGCTCAAGCATTTTCATATGGTCCCTCTAGAAACAATGGCAAAAAGAGGGTTTGTCAGTGATTCAAAGATGCAAGTAATTGAATTGGAAATATTCTATCCTAACCAAATATGACCTCAAGAATATATGATAATAGTGATTCCTGGACTCTCCAACGAGAATATTCTGACTGCATGTATGAATTTCCTGCCTGGATTCCAAACATATAGGCACACCTTGCTTTGCTGTACTTCAAAGATACTGTTTTTTTTTTTTTTTAAAGACTATCCGTCCAATTTCAGACCTGCGCTTTGAGCTCATCTACTTATGAGATCAACCTAACATCCCTTAGCCTCGTTTCTTCAATCCTAGAAGGTCAGGGCATCATCCTTCTTGATGTTTCTCCCTCCCTCTACATGTGTATGGATCATAGCAAGCTCACACATGTGTATGCACACATGTGCACGCACACACACACACAATCACTTCTTCCAGTTGCCGGCAAAAATCCCACTCCATCTTACAAAACAAAAAAGTATTACTATTACTTTTTTAGGAAACCCTATACCATGTTATATTCTGGTCATGATGTCATCATGATCCAAGTCTTTCCACAGAAATTTCTAGACATCTCTTCCCAACACTAGGCCAATGAATCCAGGTAAAAAGGCTTTGCGGAGAAGTCGCTTCCGAGAGTGAGAGAAAGCATCATTCTCAGAGGTGGTGGTTCCCTACTCAGGTTCTTCATTTTGCATGACGGTGAGCAAACTGCTTCACCACATGAGGCTGTGGTGAGGTCGAACTAAGGTAATGCACGCAAAGCATCTAGCACGATGCACAGTGTGTTGGATAAATGCTAGCTCTTACCCCTCATTTCTTCCCCTTTTCAGAATCATGACCTTGAAATCCATCGCTCAGCTGTTTATCCTGGGATGTTCTTGGGGTCTTGGTTTTTTTATGGTGGAAGAAGTTGGGAAGACAGTGGGATCAATCATTGCCTACACGTTCACCATCATCAATATCCTGCAGGGGGTTTTACTTTTTGTGGTACACTGTCTCCTTAATCTCCAGGTAAGGCGCATTAATTTGTGTCTTGCCGGCCTAATCCCAAAGTCTTAGTGAGTTGTCGTTCATAGGCTCGCCCTTCTCTGACCTTTTATATTTGATTTTTGATGTTGCCTTGATTCCGGGAAGAGGGTTTAGGTGCTACTTGGGTATGCCAAGTGCGCTGAGCCTCATGTCTCTTCTTATAAGGACAATAATCCTATTGGCCTTCTTATGACTTCATTTAACTTTAATTACTTCCATAAAGTCATCTCTCCAGGAGTTCCCATTGGGGCGCAGTGGTTAACAAATCCGACTAGGAACCATGAGGTTGGGGGTTCGATCCCTGCCCTTGCTCAGTGGGTTAACGGTCCGGCGCTGCTGGGAGCTGTGGTGTAGGTGGCAGATGCGGCTCGGATCCCGCGTTGCTGTGGCTCTGGCATAGGCTGGTGGCTACAGCTCTGATTAGACCCCTAGACTGGGAACTCCATATGCCGCGGGAGCCGCCCTAGAAAAGGTAAAAAGACAAAAAAAAAAAAAGTTGTCTCTCCAAATACAGTCGTGTTGTGAGGGGGAACAGTTAAGGGGTTAAGGCTTTCATATATGGATTTTAGGGGAACATAATTCAATTCATAGCAGAACATGTATCAATCTGGATAAGGGAGATGATACTACAGTAACAAATAACCCCTCCCCATATAGTTTCAGTGGCTTACAAAAACAAATATATCTTGCTCACACTATGTACCTGTGGTTTGATGAATATGTGGTTTGATGTCTTGAGAACAATGGTGTTCTCATGGCAGAGGGAAAGGAGATTATGGTAAAGCATAGCTTAGCTCTTTTTTGTTGGCCAAAGCAAGTCCCATGACCATACTTGAATTCTGCAGAAAGAGGATGAATAACCCTCCTGTAGTCAGATGCATTGTAGGAAGGAATACTGGAATATTTGGCATAATATACGATAAACTCAGAAAAGCTTCAGCTCTAACCCCAGTATTTCCACTAACTGGGTTGCTGTGTGACTCTGGGCAGGTTGCTTACTCTCTCTGAGCCTGATTTATTTTTTCATTTGCAAGTGTGGCAATACTTAGCTCATATGATAGAGGATTAAATCAGGTAATAAATTAAGTTCTCAGTGAGGGCCACTATAATTTTAGTCTTTTTTTTTTCCTCTTTATGGCCACACCTATGGCATATGGAGGTTCCCAGGCTAGGGGTCTAATTGGAGCTACAGCTGCCGGCCTACACCACAGCCACAGCAACGCCAGATCCGAGCTGTGTCTTTGACCTACACCACAGCTCATGGCAACACCAGATCCTTAACCCACTGAGCGAGGCCAGATATCAAACCCACAACCTCATGGTTCCTAGTCAGATTCGTTTCCACTGCACCACGATAGGAACTCTGTAATTTTAGTCTTTATAGATTAAAGATTAAGAGCAGTTTTCCTGGCCTTTTCCCCTTTGCTCTCAAGTGGAACCTTCAGCAATTAAGATCCTGGTGGCAAAAAGACCGTCTTAACACTTCACTGATTTCTCTATCATCGTATAGTGCCTTCTTAATATTTGGTACTCCTCATACACAGAAAAAGTAAAATACAGCTTGAACATCTTAATGAATTAATATTGAATACAAACATTTAGATGTCTTTTAAACATGGGATTAAGAGGTTAAAAGAAGGCGATTCATGGAGGCACAGTGGGTGGTCTAGTGTCAGCGTTCTGAGTAAGAAGGACAAAATGTTTACTGCTGGTTATGGGACCTTAGACAAGTCAATGTAGCCCTAGGAGCCTCAACTTTTTCGTCTTTAATTAAAGGTAAGAGAAGGATGTTTTTCATCAGTGCTTCACGTTGGTTTATCAAGCACTAGGTAATATATTGAGTATGAGGTGCCTTAAACACGGCTAGTGTTCAGTAAAGGATGCCCTTCTTCACTGCAGTCACTACAACCACCATGATCACCTTCAATATGATCATCACCATTATGACCATCATTGCCTTCCTCATTACCACTGCCATCCTCTCCATCATCATAGTTACTTTCATCACTGTTACCACCACACCCACACCATCATTAGCATCATCGCCCCCATCGTTATCACCTTCATCATCATTATCAACATTATCAATCATCGCAGTCATCCTCCTCCTCAAAATCAACATTATCTCCATCTCCATCATCCCCACTATCATCATCATCACATCACCATCACCACCACCGTCATCATTATTATCCTATATAGAATCTTTATGGTGCCTATCATTAGTAAGCACCTCTTCGACAACCAATTAAATTAGTTAGATGTAAATAAAAGGAATCAACATGAACATGGACAAGATTATACCAAGAACCAATGGAAAGATGGTCAAGAAGGAGGCTTGGCATCTATAATTTTAATGTCCTATTTTAAGGTCCTTTCTCCCAAACCAAGCTCTGGATGTAACACAAGCCTCTATATTCTTTAGGTGCAAATGGAATTCAAGAAATGGTTTCGTGGGTTGCGGAAAGGGGTTGAAACTGAAAGCACTGAGGTATCACGCTCTACGAACCACACCAAAACGGTAAGATGGGTTGCTCTTCTGCAACACCATGTCTTTGTCTGAGCCCAAATCTCATGCTACCAGGAGCTTCCTTGTTCTTCAAAGAGAAAGAAAAGAGAAATTTCAAATGCAAGTTTTCTGCATTATGCTACTCAAGTTCTTGTTTTTGAAACCAAACCAGAAGAGCTCTTCTTCCTTTCTTTTTCTTTTCCTCTCTCCTCCTTCACTTCCTCTCTCTCTTCCTTCCTGCCCTCCTGTCTTTCTTTCCTTGTTTCTCTTCCTTCCCTCCTTCCTTCCCTCCCTCCTTCCTTTCTTTCTTCTTTCTTTCTTTCTTTCTTCTTTCTTTCTTTCTTTCTTTCTTTCTTTCTTTCTTTCTTTCTTTCTTTCTTTCATCTTCCTTTCTTCCTTTCTCCTTCCTTCCTTCCTTCCTTCCTCTCTCTCTCTCCCTTCCTCCCTCCTTTCCTTCCTCCCTTCCTTCTCTTTCTCTCTTTCTTTCCTCCTTCAGTCCATCCAAAAATACTCAAGGGTATTTAACAAAAATATTACATTTACTCGATAACATTCTTCTAACAAATATTGAGTTTCTGCTTTGTTCCAGGTACTGTTTTAGATATTAGGGGAAAATCCTTGTCTTTACAGAGCTGATATTCTAGTAGAGGGAAGGAAGACCATAAACCTTCAAAAAGTGGTTGCAAAATGATATGTGCTCTAGAAAAAATACAGTGTAATGGACTCACAGATGTAGAAAACAAACCAGTGGCCACTAGTGGGGAGCGGGGAGAGGAAATATAGGGATGGGGTGTGGAAGGTACAAACTTGTGAGCTAGGTATAACGATTACGGTACAACACAGGGAATGTAGCCAATACTTTGTAATAACTGCAAATGGAAAGTAACCTTTAAAATTATATTAAACATTAAGGAGTTCCTGTTGTGGGTCAGTGGGTTAAGAACCTGACACAGTGTCTGTGAGGATGTGGGTTTGATCCCTGGCCTTGCTCAATGGGTTAAGGATCCAGTGTTACCATAAGCTGTGGCATAGGTCGCAGATGCAGCTTGGATCCCGCACTGCTATGGCTGTGGTGTAGGCTGGCTTCTGCAGCTCCAATTCAACCCCAGCCTGGAAGCTTCTACATGCGCCAGGTGCGGCTGTAAAAAGAAAATGAAAAAAGAAAAACAATTTTAAAAAGAAGAAAAAACCAGAGAGAGCAATGAAAGGAAATCAGGAATGCACGAGTTGGAGGCATTCAGCTATTTTTTTTTTAATTTTCCTTTATTAGTGTACCATTCAATCTTTTTTTAAAAAGGCAAAAAAAAATTTTTTTTAAGGCAGCTGCCAAGATAGTCTTATACCATTCTTTCAAAAAGAGGAAACTGTTTCTTTCACCTTTACACGCACCCCACACCCCCCTCAATATCAAAACACATCATTTAATTATCTTGGTCATGGACATTTCCAGGATGAGATTTTATTTTATTTATTATTAACTTTTACGGCTGCTCCCCAGGCATATGGAGGTTCCCAGGCCAGGGGTCAAATTGGAGCTGTAGCAGCTGGGCTACGCCACAGCTACAGCAACTCAGGATATGGGCCAGGTCTGGACCTACACCACAGCTCACGGCAAAGCTGGATCCTTAACCTGCTGAGCAAAGCCAGGATTGACCCAGAGCCCTCAGGATACTAGTCAGGTTTGCTTCTGCTGAGCCAGAATGGGATGCTGAGCCAAGATGAGATTTTATATTTCGCTCTAATAGCTTCTTGTTACCAGAAAACCCAGCCTTTCCCTTTATTGAAGAAACTTGGGGAGTTCCCCTCATGGCGCACTGGAAACGAATCCAACTAGGAACCATGAGGTTGCGGGTTTGATCCCTGGCCTCGCTCAGTGGGTAAGGATCCGGCGTTGCCGTGAGCTGTGGTGTAGGTTGCAGATGTGGCTTGGATCTGGCATGGCTGTGGCTGTGATGTAGGCTGGCAGCTGTAGCTTGGATTAGACCCCTAGCCTGGGAACCTCCATACATGGCAGGTGCAGCCCTAAAAAGCAAAAAAAAAAAAAAAAAAAAAAAAAAGGAAATTTGATCTTGCTGATGGGTGGTGTATCCCTTCCAATATTCTTTATCCTCACCTTGGCTTCTGGAGGCATTTCCTCTTGCTCACTATCTTCATCTTCATTAAAAGCTGCTGCTACTGAAGGGCTTTTGGAGCAAGAGTCGGAACAGTTTCTTTAGGCTTCCTTCAGCCAGTTTGATGGATATGGCAGAGGCTTTCTTTGTCATGTGACTACCTATGGCAAAACCAAAGTTAGAGATCTTTGCAGGTTTTCTTGGGCGGTCTGCAGCTTCTTCTTCAGCTGACTGCTTCTCTGTTCTGCAACTGGAGCTTCCCTCTTCATTACTCCATTACTCCACTTGCTGCAGCTTCTCAGGCTTCTCCCCCCGCCACCTTCCCGTCCAGAGGCATTCAGCTTTAACTTGAGTAAAGACTAGATGGGGGTTCCCTGGTGGGGCAGCAGGTTAAGGATCCAGCCCTGTCACTGCCATGGCTCAGGTCTCTGCTGTGGTGCGGGTTCCATCCCTGGCCTGGGAACTTCTACATGTCTCTGGGAGTGATCAAAATGAAAAAAAAAAAAACTTGATGGATGTGTCTGATAAAAATGACCCCTGGTTTATGAAATTGCCCATTCTGGGAGGATCATGAATGGACTCTGAGCACTCCCAGGTTCCTGAGTGTTCCCGGTCTTGTAGCCAGGCTTGCCCCACACAATAGCCTGGGTTTTGCACCCGCACATGGAGCTGTTTGAAGGAAGCTCCTAAACCAGTGTTGTTCCATCACCTCTTCCCCTCTCCTGGGGTCTTATTCCTTCAAATGTGAGCTAGCTGTTGCCTGGGAGTGGGGGGGCTGCCTTAGGTTGAGTTCCTCAAAAGCAGAGTCTATGGCAGAGATTAGAATCCTTGTGACTTATGGAGAAAGCGAAGAAAAAGAGTGAGAGAGGCAGGATGGATGAGGTGGTCCCATGAAGCCTGGCTTCAACCTGCACTCGCCAGGGACTCTGGAGCATGAATCGAACTATGGAGGTAGAGGCCTTGCGTCATTCAGTCATTGGTCCCTTGGGGACTAAGGTATAACCTCCCTCAACAGGCAGCACCTTTCAGGGGAGTTTCTGTCGTGGCTCAGTGGTTAATGAACCCGACTGGCATCCATGAGGACTCAGGTTCTATCCCTGGCCTCGCTCAGTGGGTTAACGATCCAGCGTTGCTGTGAGCTGTGGTGTAGGTCACAGACAGGGCTCAGATCCCACATTGCTGTGGCTCTGGCATAGGCCAGCAGCTACAGCTCCAACTGGACCCCTAGCCTGGGAAACTCCATATGCCACGGGTGTGGCCCTAAAAAAATAAATGAGTAAATAAAACCCGGCAGCTCTTTTCAATGAGGGTGATCTTGGAGAGACAGCAGTGGCTGATGGCTTGAAGCAAGATCTTCATTCTTTGCTCAGGAATTGAACCTGCGCAGCCTGGGTAAAGACCAAAAACCCTAGGCACTAGACCAGCTAGAGGCTAGAAGCAGAATTTTTCTGATTCTTGCACCCTCTTGAAAGCAAGAAGGTTTCAAGGAAGCAAAGACTGTACAAGCAGGTGCAAAGTTAACTGCCAGAGATACAGTACACCATAGAGATGGAGTCTATTTATCTAATGCAGGAGCAAAGCAGTGACACACACCCAAAGGGGGAGCGTTAGTGTGACATCCCCCTGAATGAGGAGTGCGCCAGAGAGGTGATGTAAATCGCTTACATAGGACATTTCTTCCGGGGCTTTGTTTTCCTTGGGCCAACTCCCTTGTTTCCTGTTTCCTTTTCCTTTTTCTTTTTCTTTCTTTTTTTTTTTTTTTGGTATTTTTGCCATTTCTTGGGCCGCTCCCGCAGCATATGGAGGTTCCCAGGCTAGGGGTCAAATCGGAGCTGTAGCCGCTGGCCTATGCCAGGGCCACAGCAACTTAGGATCCGAGCCATGTCTGCAACCTACACCACAACTCACAGCAACACCGGATTGTTAGCCCACTGAGCAAGGGCAGGGATCAAACCCGCAACTTCATGGTTCCTAGTCGGATTCGTTAACCACTGCGCCATGACGGGAACTCCTTGTTTTATTTTTCACACCTAACCGGACCTAGGGCCCTCCCTGATCTGTGTGCACATCTTTTGGCCAAGAGAATGCCAGAGCAAAGGGGTATGGGATGGTATCGAGACTTATTATGGCCTGGCACCCCTCCCTTTTTGACCCAGAGGGGTCTCTCTGCACATGTGTAGTTGATATAACCAACACGCACAGCAGCTGGCATGTGGGTGCCCTGTCCTGATCAAGGGGGCCACCCAATAGCGCCAAAAATGTTCACAGCAAGGACTGGGGGAATAGCCCCTAGAAGACCACATGGACCTTCATGAGGATAATTGCTGTGGGGAAACACCAAACTGCCCTGGAGGCAATGCTGTTTCTTGCCCTATATCTTTTTTATTAAAGTATAGTTGACTTACAATGTTGAGTTAATTTCTGGTGTACAGAAAAGTGTTTCACATATATGAAGATATATATGTCTTTTCAGGTTCTTTTCCTCTCTAGATTGACAAGATATTGAATACAGTTCCCTGTGCTAGACAGTAGGTCTCTGTTAGTTATCTATTTTACATGTAGTAGTGTGTTTCTTTTAATCCCAAACTCTTAATTCCATCCCCCTTCCCCACCTTCTCCCTTTGGTAACCATAAGCTTGTTTTCTACATCTGTGAGTCTGTTTCTATTTTATAAATAAATTCGCTTGTGTCACATTTTAGGTTCCACATATAAGTGATCTCATATGATACTTGTCTTTCTCTGGTTGACTTCTCTGCAGATGAGCATCTCTAGGTCCATCCATGTCATTATTTGGGTCTTTTTATGGCCAAGTAATATTCCGTTGTGTATATATACCACCTCTTCTGTGTCCATTCCTCATCTTCTAAGGAAAGCAAGCACGAAAAGCACATTTTGGAGGTGGGAGGGTCTGAGTGCTTCGCTCAGCTACGGCAATGTCCAGTCCTTAACCCTGTGCACTGGGCCAGGGACCAAACCTGCACCTCTATAGTGACCTGAGCCACTGCAATTAGATCCTTAACCCACAGTGCCACAGTGAGAACTCTCAACACTTTATATTCTAAAAGACACATAATCAACCTGACTATCTTCATTAATCCTCTGAAGGGTTTATGTGATCCATCACTGTTGTGTTTAAATGGAGCCCAAGTGCCTGGGTTCAAATTCCAACTCCACTGCCTCCAGGCTGCGTGGCCTTGCACAAGCTGTGTAATATCACTGAGCCTGTTTCTTCATCTGTAAAATGGGAAAAATAGTAGTATGAAATAGTAGTAGTAGTAGATGAAATAGTAATAATAGTAATAACTATTTATTATTAATTAATAAGTAACAATAGTAATAGTAAATGAAATGTAATCTATTTCATCCTGAGAATTAAATGCAGTCATGTCTGTTAGGTGCTTAGAACCCTGCATGGCACACAGTAAATACACTGAATGTTTGTGAAAAAAGAAAGTGAAATAAACTCTCAAAACCCATCATACATCTATGGTGGAGGGGGAAAAGTTTTATGTTTAGGGGGAAAAGTCCATCAAGTCAGATGTCAGGACCTCTTCACTGAGCTTTGGACCTGAGAGGAAGTCTGACTTGTCACCTCCAGGCATGCTGGAAATTTTCATGAATTTCTGAGGTGTTACTTTCTCTTCAGTTTTTTCTCCTTGTTATCTCTCTTCTCCAAGTAGGAGAAACTGGAGACGTCATCAGAAATCTTTTGCAGAAGAAACCCTGCATCATCTGTCCAGCCACCGCCTGGGGCTCAGCTTGTTACTGTGTCTTGGGTGAGAGCAGAAAGCTGAGCTGCGCATGGACGGCGTCCCCTTGTGGTCACACACGGATCGGACACATGCCACCTGCTACCTTTCCCGTGAAAAATGAATTCTGTCTCCACAGAAAGAAAGGGGAACATGGGGGGAATTCTTAGATCCAGAGTCCAGTATTGTATGGGATGTGCAATTAAGTTCTCAAGAATCCTTCATAATGATGAGGGAAATAAGTGGATTTTCTTCTTCCAGCCTTTACCACCTTGCCCAAGACGAATTGGCGGACCTCTGGATTCAGCGTACTGATTCTCCTTTGGTCTTTCTGTTGCATTTTATACTCCCAGACATCTTGCATTACTTGACATCTGCATAATTCAATAAGTCTCATGTGAATTAATGTGAAAAAGGGGGGTGGCATTATTGTGATGTGAAAATACATCACCAACCCCGCTTAAAGATGAATTGTCACTGGGAGGGATTTTGTAATCAGGTCACTAGCAACTTCCCATTTTCATGGCCTGATGACTTTTTGAACCTCCTCTCTTCCCTGGTTAAAGATAATTTTGTTTTCTTAGTGTCATCTCCAACATGTCCTGTTATAAAGCCTCCCAAACAAAAACAGCATGGCCTGTCACAGAAGTGATTGATCTTATTCGTTCTGTTCTACTGTTTGTAATTTCTTTTCCAAGCACATCTTAGGTGTGTTTTTCAGCGCTAGAATGAATAAATGCATGAATAACTTTGTTACCAGACAGTGTTTTAAATACCGTTTTTTTGGCTGCACCTGTGGCATGCAGAAATTCCCAGGCCAGGGACTGAACTCGAGCCACAGCAGTGACAACACCAGATCCTTAACCCACTGAGCCACCAGGGAACTCCTAAAAACCATTTTAAATTACAATGACAGTAAATTTTAAAATAGCAGCCAAGAGTTACTTTAATTCATTTGAAAAGATTGTGTGTGCATTATTTAAAGTTATGGACAAAAGATTTTGTCGCTTTTCTGCTTAACCAGCTCAGCTGTCTCCTCCAGATGGTAGCAGTATAACCAGAGTTTATGATTCACTCCATTTGCTGGCTTTGAAATTTTTTGATTCTTTTTGAAAAGTTAACAGGGAGAGTCCCATGGTTTCAAAATATGTGCCGACAGTGTGACTTTTTTTTTTCTTTTTTTTTTTGTCTTTTTAGGCCCACACTGGTGGCATATGGAGGTTCCCAGGCTAGGGGTCAAAATGGAGCTACTGCTGCTGACCTACATCACAGCCATAGTAAAGCTGGATCCTTAACCCACTGAGTGAGGCCAGGGATCGAACCTTCATTCTCATGGATACAAGTCGGATTCGTATCTGCTAAGCTATGGCGGGAACTTCCTAGAGTGACTTTTTAATATTGTGCAATTTCAAATTTGCACAGATGAAACTTGCATAAAATGAAACACTTTTTCAGGAGGACGATTTGGCACTAAATCTCCAAATTTAATATGTCCATAATCCTTTCATTTCAAAATTCCTTTGCTGGGATTTTTTTTTTTTTTTTTTTTTTTTTGGGTCTCACTTGTGGCATATGGAATTTCCCAGGCCAGGGATCAAATCCAAGCTACAGCTGCGACCTACGCTACAGACACGGCAAAGCTGGATCCTTAACCCACTGCAACGGTCTGGGGATGGAACTTGTGCCTCCACAGAGGCAATGCTGGATCCTTAAGCTGCTATGCCACAGCAGGAACTCCCTTTTGCTAGGAATTTATCCGAGGGATATTGTGATAAGTGTGGCTTGGAAATACAAGGTCATGGGATATAGAAATGCAGGTGGATGGGGTATGTTCCCTCACTCTGATTTGCTGTGATGTATCAGATGGAGGAAAAAGGCATACTTTGTATATGAACTGTTACCTTAAACCTGTAAACACAGTTACAAACCACTACGCTGCCACACACTAGGATAAACCAAAGCTGATCCCCACCTGCCATCCCGCACTGGAAAACAATAGCATTCGACTCCCTGTGTCTCTCTGGTGTGTACTGGACTATTTCGTGAATGCCCCCAGGTCACCAAGGCTCTGCTCACTGCTGAGGGCAAAGAGCATCCATGAGCAAAGGACTGCTTGGAAGCACCAGTTGGGAGCAAACAGTGGCTAAAAGCCAAAAAAACTGATCATCCTTTGAATGAGGCAGCACAGGGTTTGGTTGACTCTCGTCGTGCTTAATTGCTCATTTTGCTGATTGTTTGTTAAATAGTTGAGTGAGAATAAGCATGTCTATGGCAAGCCAACATCAGCGGCTCACAATTTTTTGGGTCGCCTTTTTATTTTGACATTTTGGGCTCTTTGCTGTAACTCAAGCCAAAAACCTAAATGAAAGACTCTTATGTATAATACTTGGCATTTGGTCTAAATAGGACAGACTTATTCCAAAACATTGGGTAATGACAATCCATTACAATCCATCAGGACTGTTTAAATAATAATGTTTATTTTTTTAGATTACAATTTTTTCTTTTTTTCATTTTTTAAAATTATAGTCGAGTCACAGTTTTGTGCCAATTTCTGCTGTAGAGCAAAGTGACCCAGTCATATATATAGATACATTCTTTTTTCACCTATCATCTCCCATCATGTTCTAACCCAAGAGATTGGACACAGGTCCCTTTGCTGTACAGCAGGACCTCATTGCCCATCCATCCTAAATATAATACTTTGCATCTACTAACCCCAAACTCCCAATCCATCCCATTCCTGCTCCTCCCCCTTGGCAACCACCAGTCTGTTCTCCATGTCTGTGAGTCTGTTTCTGTTCTGTAGATGGGTTCATTTGTGCCATATTTTAGATTCCACATATAAGTGACATCATATGGTATTTGTCTTTCTCTTCCTGACTTACTTCACTTAGTATAAAAATCTCTGGTTGTATCTAAATAATTTATGACGTATCCACGCAATGTTATAAAGATACACAGTCAAGTTTTTAAAATGAGACATATTTTCATGTACTTTTTTATTGGCTACACCCATAGCATGTGGAAGTTCCTGGGCTAGGTATCAAACCCTTGCCACAGCAGTGACAACACCAAATCCTTAACCCCTAGGCCACAAGGGAACTCCTTCATGTGCTCTTAATAAAAAGGCCTCCAAGGTATAGGTGTCAAGTGCAATAAAAATAAAAGCCTATGTGATTCACTGATTACAGCATGGTCCCTTCTCTGTTAAGAAAAAAAGTTTACAAATAGGCAAATTTTACAGTGTCACTTCCCATCAAAAAGGTTGAGTGAATTCAAGAAAAACCCTCCCTTTGCTCCAAGCAGATAGCATGACAGATATAATGTCCCAAATATATATTAAAAACACAACCCACATTACAAACAAAAATAAAGGAGTTCCCACTGTGGCTCAGTAATAACAAACTCGGCTAGTATCCATGAGGATGCAGGTTTGATCAATGACCTTGCTCAGTGGGTTAAGGATCCAGTGCTGCCATGAGCTGCTGTGTAGGTCACAGATG
This sequence comes from Phacochoerus africanus, assembly GCF_016906955.1. NCBI lineage: Eukaryota > Metazoa > Chordata > Mammalia > Artiodactyla > Suidae > Phacochoerus > Phacochoerus africanus. The sequence goes on along the minus strand of NC_062547.1, from coordinate 72,358,404 downwards.
TGGCTCAGAGCCAGTGTTGCTGTGGCTATGGTGTAGGCCTGCAGCTGCAGCTCCAACTCTACCCCTAGCCTGGGGAATTCCCTATGTAGCAGGTGCAGCCCTAAAAACTAAAAAAAATAAAATAAAAACAAACAAAATAAGCATCTCTTTGCACTGGACATGGAAATTGGATGCCTGGGGCTGAAACAATGGGGACAAGAAATAATACCTGCTGGGAACTAGCTCCTGGAAAAAAAATGGAAAAAGCAAACTTCTTGGGTGGTTGACAAGTCTTTGTGTTTAAGTCTCCCCGATGTTGCTGTTATTCTCTGATCCAGGACAGTTGCAAAAAGACAGAATAAACAAGCCAGATATTCTAGGTGTGCTGGCTTGGACCTCTCTCTATCCACTATTTCTCCTCCCTTCCAACATAAAGCCTGTCATAGTTCTTTTTTCTTCTCTGCTTCTCTCAACCTTTTGGATTCATCAAGAACTAGTGTGGCATCTTCTTCCTGCAAGAACCCTCATTGAAATTCATCTCCTTTATTTTATTTCGGTCCTTATGGGATGACTTAACATCTACATTTTGTTGGCTGTTTTACAAATGATGTGTCTGCTTGTACATCATGCCTTTCTGGATGATAAACTGCCTGAAGCCAAGTATGAAAGAGATAATAAAATGTTTCCTGCCTCCACTTAGAGCATTATTTCTCAGCACTTTTCACATTTGTGGCTGGATAATTCTCTGCCATGAGAGCCAGCCTATGCATTGTAGGCTATTGAGCAGCAACTCTGGCCTCCACCCACTAGATGGTGGTAACTTTACCTCCCCACCCTACTAATTGTGACAACCAAAAATGCAATAAGGAAATAGATACCTCACTGCTCCCTCTTGTTGCTGCAAGCATGGTCCAATAGCTAGTTGTCACTTGTGTGTCAGCTTTCCTCCATGACAACTTTGCCTATGGCTTAGAGGATACACCCTACATGCCACATGACTCCATTCCCCCACGACCACCCTGGCCATAGTCAGTTGCAACTGTCTGGCCACCAGGAGGGGGTTCCATTGACTTTCCCTCCAACCAATTAGATTTTCTCTCTTTAACATTTGAACTAAGAGACTAGAAGAATGGACTTGTGAGGTGCTCTAGAAAAAAAAAAAGTCATTCTAACTATTAGAGAAAAAAAGGAATGACACTTGTTAAAGTACAGTAAGGCAGACTTTATTCAAGAGGCCAGGATTTGTGATGGATGTGGGGGCCACTGGGGTGGGGTCTTGCAGTGGGAGAGGAGCTTGGACCCAACTCTGACTCCAGCAAGGTCAAGTGGAATGGATGTGAGTCAGTGGATGGGAAATTACTAAGTGGAAACATCTTAGGGGGATATAGTTGTTCCATGAATTCCCAGAATTCTTGCTGAAGGCAAGCCAGGGTGATGAGACATGGAAGGTGCTGAGGTATCAAAGGTGGGGATTTTGCTAAGCTTATTTAGCAGGATTCTTGCTTAAACTGGATTCTATAGACAATGAAAGGGAGACCCAAGTTTGAACCTAGTCAAGCAGGGATCAAGAAGAGTCTCTGTTAGAGGTCCCATCAGGCTGGCCATGGGGGACTCTGTTTACCAGGTGGAAGAAGTCAGTTTTCAGACAGAAGAGGACAGATCAAAGTTGTAGGAGAACGGAGCTATAAAAATGCAATTCTCTATCACAGCTATTAATGGCTAGAGTTTAGAAGTCTTACAGACCCAAGTGGGGTGGAGGGCGGGGTCCAGTTCCACCAGCCCTGGGCAAGTCATTCAATCCTTTCTAAACTCCCCTGCTGCCACAATCCCTGAATTTTCTAGGATCTTAGTTGCTCCTCTTGGAATAGCATAGCCTTCCTTCAATGTTCATGTGAACCCCACATTTACTGCTTAGAAAAGAGACAAGATGTTTAATCTCTAACCCAGAGTAAAAGTTTTGCTTATTGAGAAAACCATCAATTCTCCAGCAAGAAGCCAAGGCTGGCAACAAGCTTCTCTGATGGGCATCTAGGCTGGTATGTGGGTGAGAGCACAACGTTCTATCAAGAAGTGTCCCCTACAATATAATTTGGTACAGCCACTATGGAAAACAGTATGCAGTTTCCTCAGAAAACTAAGGATAGAACTACCATATAATCCAGCAATCCCACTCCTGGGCTTATATCCAGACAAAATTATAATTCAAAAAGATTCACACACCTCTCTATGTTTATAGCAGCACCATTCTCAGTAGCAAAGACATGGAGACAACCTAAACATCCAATGACAGATGAATGAATAAAGAAGATGTGGTGCATATATACAATGGAATACTACTCAGCCATAAAAAAGAATGAAATCATGCTATTTACAGCAACATGGATGCAACTAGAGAGTCTCACACTAAGTGAAGTAAGTCAGAGAGAGAAAAACAAATGCCATATGATATTATGTATATGCGAAATCTAAAATATGACACAAATGACTCTATCTATGAAACAGAAACAGACTCACAGACAGAAAACAGACTTGTGGTTGCTAAGCGGGAAGGGGTTGGGGCAGGGTTGGAGTGAGAGGTTGGGGTTAGCTGATGTAAGCTATTATGCATGGAGGGGATAAACAACTAAGCCCTTCTGTATAGCACAGAGAACTATAGTCAATATTCTAATGATAAACCATAATGGGAAAGAATATTATATATATATATATATATATATATATATATATATATATATCACTTTGCTGTTACAGCAGAAGTTAACACAACATTGTACTTCAAAATAAGATTAAATGCTTAAAAATGAAAAAAAAGAAGTAAATCCTTAGAAGCTCAGAGATTCAGAAATAGCAAAGTCTAGTATTTTTATGTCTACTTGGAGCAGGCAGTGTTAAGTTAAGAGCAAGAGACAGGGTTAGAAAAACCCCTTTCAAAGTAATTTCTGAATGTCAGCAGTAGCATGAAAAAGGGAAAGAAAAGCCACTTCTTCACACCTCAAGTGCTGAAAGTCTGAAATCTGGAACTGAAATGTTCCTGTTTTACTGTTAAGCCATTTCCTCATTTACTTACACTGAGTTGCATGTTTTAATGCTTAATATCTAGTCCTATGGTTTTGATTTGGTTTATTTATGTTTTTCTTTTCTCCCCAAGCTTTCTTGAGGTGTGTGACTGACAAATAAAAATGATTTAAATTTAAGGGGCACGATGTGATGTTTTTTAAAAAATTATTTTATTGATGTATAGTTGATTTTCAATGTTGTGTTTGTTTCTGCTGTACAGCAAAGTGATTCAGTTGCAGGCACACATATATACATTCTTTTTCATCTTCATTTCTATTATGATTTATTATAGGATATTGACTACAGTTTCCTGTGCTACACAATAGAACCGTATTGTTTATCCATTCTATACAATAGTTTGCATCTGCTAACCCCAGCCCTCATTCCATCCCTCCCCCATCCCCTGTGCTATTTTGATGTACATATACATTGTGAAATAGTCACCAAAGTCAAGTGAATTAAACTATCCATCCAGGTAAATAATCCTTTAACATTTTTGGTGAGGCCAATTAAGAACTACTTACTCTCTTAGCAAATTTCAAGGATACAAGACAGTATAGTTAAATATAGTCACTATACTGCACATTAAAGCTCCAGAATTCATTCATCTTGCACACATAATTGAAATTTTATATCCTTTAACCAACATCTTCCGGTTTCTCTCCACCCCCCAGCCCCTGGCAACCATCATCCTACTCTCTGCTTTGGTGTATTTGTTTATTTTAGATTCTGCCGATAAGTGAGGTCGCACCAAATTTGTCTGTGTCTGGTTTATTTCACTTAGCATAACATCCTCCAGACTCATCCAAGTTATAAATATCCAGATTTCTTTCTCTAAGGCTGAATAACATTCGTATACATACATATATTTATATAATACATAAATACATCTATATTTCTTTCTATCTATCTATCTATCTATCTATCTATCTATCTATCTATCTATCTATCTATCTACATATATCTGGTTGTGGCTCAGAGGTAACAAACCCAATAGCATTCTTGAGGACACAAGTTTAATCCCTGGCTTCACACAGTGGGTTAGGATTTGGTGTAGCCGTGAGCTGTGGAGTAAGTCGTAGACGTGGCTTGGATTACGTGTTGCTGTGGCTGTGGTGTAGACGGGCAGCTGCAGCTCTGATTTGACCCCTAGCCTGGGAACCTCCATATGTTCCAGGTGCGGCCCTAAAAAGACCAAAAAAAAAAAAACTCACAAAAACTTTACTGACATATCCTTGACATATAAAATTGTATCTATATAAGGAGTACAATTTGATGTTTTGATATATGTATACATTGTGCAAAGACCAAGCTGAATAACTTATTCATCAGTGCTACATAGTTACCATTGTGTGTGTGTGTGTGTGTGTGTGTGTGTGTGTGTGTGTGTGTGTGAGATGAGAAGGTTTAATTTGAAATGTACCTCTAAGCAATTTTCGAATACACAATATAGTTTGTTCACTATCATCACCAAGCTGTGTTAGATCTCCAGGACTCATTAATCTTATATACCTGAACCTTTGTACTCTTTGAGTACATTTTCCCATCTTGCCTTCCTCCCAGCTCCTAGCAACCACCCTTAATGACCTCATTTAATCTTGATTATCTCTTTAAAGGCTCTGTCTCTGAATGCAGTCACATTCTGAGGTCCTTGGGGTAGGACATCAACTTATGAATTTGGAGGGACATCTTTCAGCCCATAATACTCCCCCCATTTGGGAGGTGGGAGCACCAAGTCCCAGAGAGATTGAATCACTTGTCTGGGGGGTCTATACTGGGAAGCCCATCTGATGCTCCATCAGGAACATGGAAACAGAGTCAGAAGCTATAATGGATACTTCCCTGGGTGGCTCACAGGAGGATCCTGTGCTGACCGTGATCACCTACGTGGGGCTGGGCCTCTCTCTGCTGTGCCTGCTCCTGGCCACCCTCACCTTCCTCCTGTGTCGATCCATCCAGAACACCAGCACCTCCCTCCACCTGCAGCTCTCCATCTGCCCTTTCTTGGCCAACCTCTTCTTCCTCATAGGCATCAACTGGACATAACTCAAGGTGGGAGAATTAGCTGACGTTCACTTGAAAGAGAACATTTCTAGTGGCTTCCCAACTACCTAAAGCCTAGTGGGAGCAGCTGGAGGTAGGAAGATGGAGGGCAAGTCCAAAAATTTGACTGGACAGTCTGCCCCCTTCATGGGCAACAACCACGGCTATCGCTGCTGTCAATGATCTTCTGGGAAAGAGTGTTAGCATGGAGTTCCCTGGGTCCAAAATGGTGAAAATCACCTATCTTGTCCAACTGATTTATTTTAACATGGTTAACCCGAAGATTAAGGAAGAACTTGGGTGACCTCACACAATAGGTTGTTTTGAATTTTTAGAAAGAACCCCAGTGTTCTTCACTCAATCCAGGGCACACAAATCTAGACCAGCACTTTCTAAGAGGACTTCCCATAAGGATAAAAATGGTCTGTACTTAAACTCTCCAATATGGTAGCCACTGGCTACATGTGGCTGTTAAAACTCTTGACACGTGGATGTGACTGAAAAGCTGAATTTAAATTTTGCTTCATTTTAATTAATTGAAATATAAAATAGGCAGCATGAAAAGAAGCTCGTCATTACTAATCATTAGAGAAATGCAAAGAAAAACTGCTATGAGGTACCACTTTACATCAGTCAGAATGGCCATCATTAATAAGTCTACACATAACAAATGCTGGAGAGGGTGTGGAGGAAAGGGAGCCCTCTGACACTCTTGGTGGGAATGTAAATTCGTAGGAACAGCCACTATGGAAAACAAAATTAAAAATAGACTTACCATGTGACATCTCACCCCTGGGCATATATACCCAGGGAAAAGTATAATTTGAAAAGATAACATGTGGCTCTATGTTCACTGTTGCACTATTTGCAATAGTCAAGACATGGAAAAAACTTAATTGTCCATTGACAAATGAATGGATAAAAATGTGGTACATATATACAATGGAATATTACTCAGCTATAAAAAAGAATGAAATAATGCCCTTTGCAACAACATGGATGGACCTAGAGATGATCATACTAAGTGATGTAAGTAAGACAGAGAAAGACAAACACCATAGGAGAACACTTTTATGTATAATCTAAAATATGGCACAAATGAACCTAGCTATGACATAGAAAGAGACTCAAAGACATAGAAAACAAACTTATGGTGACCCAAGGGGAAGGGGGGGGGTAAATTAGGAGTTTGAGATTAGCCAACTCACACTATTAAGTATAAAATAAAGAAGGGCCTGGTACATAGCACAGGGAACTATATTCAATATCCCATAATAAACTGTAATGGGAAAGGATAAAAAAGAATTATATATATGTATAACTGAGTCACTTTGCTATACAGTAGAAATTAACATGACATTTCAAATCAACCATATTTAATAGAGTTTAAAAATAGTGTAAATAGGAGTTCCCGTCGTGGCGCAGTGGTTAACGAATCCGACTGGGAACCATGGGGTTGCGGGTTCGGTCCCTGCCCTTGCTCGGTGGGTTGACGATCCGGCGTTGCTGTGAACTGTGGTGTAGGTTGCAGATGCGGCTCGGATCCCGCGTTGCTGTGGCTCTGGCGTAGGCCGGTGGCTACAGCTCCGATTCAACCCCTAGCCTGGGAACCTCCATATGCCGCGGGAGCGGCCCAAGAAATAGCAACAACAACAAAAAAGACAAAAGACAAAAAAAAATAGTGTAAATAACTCCACGAGTGTCTCATACCTACCATAGTAGACCATGCAGATATATAAGCATGAACCTCTTCCCCCTACAAAGAAGGAAACTGAAGTGTTTATTTTGTGACTTCAGGACAATATGGTTTATCCAAGGCCATGAGGTCATCTTTGGTTATTTTCCTAAATGGGAAGTTGAAACACAGGATATTCATTTCTCTTACTGAAGACACTTTCGACATGCATCAGCAAGATGAATTTCAAGTTCACCAAATTATTTTGCTCCCCTAATTGTATAGTAGTTTTTTTTTTCTAATTGAGTCTTTTCAGTGTTTTTTAATTAAAAAAGAGTGGCCAGGTGTTCCCATTGTGGTTCAGTAGAAACGAACCCAACTACTATCCATGAGGATGCAGGTTCAATCCCTGGCCTCGCTCAGTGAGTTGAGGATCTGGCGTTGCTGTGACTGTGGTGTAGGCCAGCAGCTGTAGATCCCGTTTGACCCCTAGCCTGGGAATGTCCATATGCCACATGTGTGGCCCTAAAAAAAAAAAAGAAAAAAGAGTGGCCAGCGTCTTCGGTCTATCCCCCAAAGAATTGAAAGCAAGATCTCAAAGAGATGTTTGCACACTTGTGTTCACAACAGCACATCCACTGGAGGTAAAAGGCAAAAACAATCCAAGTGTCAATGGCTAAACAAAATGTGGTCCATCCATACAATGGCAGGTTATTCAACCTTAAGAAGGAAAGAGATACTGACTTAGGTTACGACAGGGATGGATGAACCTTGAGGGCATGATGCTCAGTAAAATAATCCAGTCTAAAGACAAATATTGTAAGATTCCACTTACATGATGAAAATCACAGAGACAGAAAGTAGAAGAGTGGTTGCCAGGGCCTGGGGGAGAGGAATGGAAAGTTTAATAAATACAGAGTTTCTGGAGTTCCTGTCATGACTCAGTGGCTAACGAATCCGACTAGGAACCATCACGTTGCCGATTCGATCCCGGGCCTCAGTCAGTGGGTTAAGGATCCAGCGTTGCCGTGAGCTGTGGTGTGGGTCGCAGACGTGGCTTGGATCCTTCGTTGCTGTGGCTGTGGCATAGGCTGGCGGCTACAGCTCCAATTAGACCCCTATCCTGGGAACCTCCATATGCCATGGGAGTGGCCCTAGAAAAAGGCAAAAAGACAAAAAAAAATGCAGAGTTTCTGTTTTATGAGATGAACAGAGCTCTGGAGATGGAAGCTGGTGATGGACACACAGCAAGGTGAATGTACAGAATATCGAACTGTCCACTCAACAGTAACTAGGTCAGTAAAATTTGTGTTATGCCAGCACTTAAAAATTGAGAGATTTTAGAGTTCCTGTTGTGGCTCAGTGGGTTAAGAACCTGACATAGTGTCTGTGAGGTTCCGGGTTGGATCCCTGGCCTTGCTCCAAGGGTTAGGCGGCATTGCTGCAAACGGAGTCATAGATCACAGAGGCAGCTCAGATCTGGTGTTGCTGTGGCTGTGGCTAATCGGCTGCAGCTCAGATTAGACCCCTAGCCTAGGAACTTCCATACGCTGCAGGCAGAGCCAGAAACAAACAAACAAACAAACAGAGAGCTGTTGGACAACCATCCAGATCTCTGCCTTTTTGGAAAGAATGGATGTGTTGGCAATTTGGGGCTCACATTCTTGCTGGGAAACCATTGCTGGCACTGAGGAACAACTGTTGCTTTTAAGAAGGGTCATGTTGCACAACATGGTACATTAGCTGTACTGCAATAAAAAAAAAAAGGAAAAAGTAAAAGAAGGGTCACATACTCACGGAACAGAGAACAGACTTGTGATGGCCAAGGGGGAGGCCTGGGGGAGGGGTAGATTGGGAGCTGAGGTTAGCAAACTACTATACGTAAAATAGAGAACAAGCAAGATCCTACTGCAGAGAGCAGGGAACTATATGCAATATCCTCTGATAAACCATCGTAGAAAAGAGTATGACAAAGAATGTATATATATAACTGCGTCACCCTGCTGGGTAGCAGGAATGACCACAACATTGTACATCCACTATACTTCAATAAAATAAATTTTATTTTATTTTATTTTTTATTATTACTCAAATGAATTTATCACATCATAACAATCCAATTTCACAGGATTTCCATCCCATAACTCAAGCACATCCCCCCATCCCCCAAACTGTCTCCTCCAGAAACCATAAGTTTTTCAATGTCTGCGGAGTCGGCATCTGTTCTGCAAAGAAGTTCAGTCTGTCCTTTTTTCAGATTCCACATGAAAGCATTTGATGTTGGTGTCTCATTGTATGGCTGACTTCACTTAGCATGATAATTTCTAGGTCCATCCATGTTGCTAAAAATGCCAGTATTTCATTCCTTTTAATGGCTGAGTGATATTCCATTGTGTATATATGTACCACATATAGCCAAGACATGGAAACAACCTAAATGTCCATCGACAGAGAAGTAGATCAATAAAATAAATTAAAAAAAATGAAAGGCCATGTGACACAGGTCCGATCAGTGATTATTCCCTAAATCTTCACAAATATATTCTGCCTGCCTAGCCCTCAGTAAATATTTGTTTGAGGCCCATGGGCTGACTCGAAAAAACTGCAAGAACACAATGGAAGCATCTTGTAGGATTATGTTCCATTTACCTTGAGCCCCATCTGTGCAAAGGAAGGGTGGGCCTTGGTCTCCAAGTGCTCATCCAATACTTCCAACCTCCCACCCCCCATCCCTCCAGGTGCTGAGTTCCATCGTCGCAGGTGTGTTGCATTCTTCTTCTTGGCCTCCCTCACCTGGATGCTTCTCAAAGGACTGCAGCTCTTCTGAACTGTCAAGAACCTTGAGGTGGCCAACTGCATCAGTGTGGGGAAGTTCAGGAAAAGATGCATGTATCCTCTGGTCTATGGGATCCCAGCAGCGATTGTTGCTCCGTCTGCAGGGATGGAACACAACGATTACAGAACACGTATTCAGTAAGCATGACGTGTCTGTAATGAGGAAGTAATAACATGTGTATGAACTCATGTGTCTTGAACATCTGCTGCTAGCATTGTTCTAGGTGCTATGGGGACCTCAGGAAGCAAAACAGATATAAGTAAATAGACTTGCAAATAATGTTCAGTCATGAAAGGTACCACTGAAGAGAAACAAACTAGGGAAATGGGAATATAGCAGGCTGATATTTAAACTAGTGAGGGAGGAGGCACAGAGAGGTAATTTGAATGTCATTCATTATTAGGTCTTACCGTGTTCATGACCTATTGCTGGTATCACAAAGCTCAATCTTGGTGGCTTAACCAATGCAAATTTATGATCTTACAGTTCTGCAGATGAGAAATCCAAACTGAGTCTCGCTGGGCTAAGAGCAAAGGTGCATTCCTTTAGGGGGCTGGAGGGAAAGGTCCATTTCCTGGCATTTTCCAGCTTCTAGAGGCCACCCACATTCCTTGGCTAGTGGCCCCTTCCTCTGTCTTCCAAGTCAAAACATTCTAGCTCTATAACCATTCGTCACCTCTCATCTTCTGCCTCCCTTTCCCACATCTAAGAATGTCTATGATCCCACTGGATCTGCTCAGGTGATCCAGGACAATCTCTCCATGTCAAGGTCTTTAGATTTAATCACACCCGCAAAGTTCCTTTTGCCCCAGGAGGTACCATACAAAATTCTGGGGATCAGGACTTGAACATCTTTGGGGTGGGGAGAGGGTCACATTATTCTGCCTACCACACCTACAGATTTACCTCTTCTTGTCATTTCTCCTCATTTGCAAAATTAAATTTAGCAACAAGTGAGCCATCATCATGGGTTTAGGGGAGAGATAACTTTTGGAAACAAGACAAGGTCCAAACGAGTTGAAATACACCTTGAGAAAAAGGCACCGTGTAGTTTATGGATGAAAATCAGAAGAAAATCTAAAATTATTATTACTAAAATCCATATATATTTACCCTGTTAGTGGTCTATTCCAGTGGGTCTCAACTTGGGGTGATTTTGCCCCCAGCAGGGGACATTTGGCAGCATCTGGGGATGTTTTTGGTTGTCACAACTTGGGTGAAGGGGGTAGCCAGAGATGCTGCTAAATGTTTTGTAATGCAGACAACAGCCCCACCATGAAGAATCATCAGCCATGGTTATAATCAGTAGTGCCCAGGTTGAAGAACTCTGGTCTATTCCAAACCAAACTGCTTTGATTTGGTAATTGAATTCTAATAACATAGTGGCATTACAACATTCAGTGGCTTCTATATGCTTGATGGAATGGCTTGGGCCCCAATGCCTAGAGCATAATACCTCTTCAATGAATGCTACTTGTTATTATTAGTATTGTTATTTAGTCCTCCCTGACCCAGTTCCTGTGTCAATTTTTCTTCCTATATTTCAGTTAAGAAAGGAGTATATAATTTATTTATATATTTATTTATTTATTTATTGCTTTTTAGGGCTGCATGGCATTTGGAGGTTCCCAGGCTAGGGGTCTAATCGGAGCCACAGCCACAGCCACATCAAATCTGAGCCACGTCTGCGACGTACACCACAGCTCACGGCAACACTGATCCTTAACCCACTGAGTGAGGCCAGGGATCGAACCCGCTACCTCATGGTTCCTAGTCAGATTCGTTTCCCCCCCACTGCACCACGACGGGAACTCCAAGAAGGGAGTATTTTAAAATGTTAATGCATTTGCTTCTTTTCATGAAGAGGCGGGAACTGTTCTCTTTTCCAGCTGCTGTCTGGAATTTCATGGGACCTGTTTTTGTTATTATTTTAGTGACTTTATAATTTTCATTTTGCTTTGGAAATAAAATAATACCATATGTAGTTGAGGTGATGACGGGTTAACGTGATAAAGACTTATTTAAATTTTCCTGCGAGTTCTTGGACTTCAGGCAGACCATGCTGAGAAATTATAGACCCTTTTCTTTGTGGAAGAAATCACATGGAACATGTCTGAGTTGAAACTGAGATGTTACATGAAAGTTTTTGATATTCACCTTCCCTGGATCGCTGATGCTTCGACTTAAAAAAAAAAATTGGACAAGGCCAATCAGCTTTTAAAAAATTAAATTAGACCATTTAACATGAGATCTATCCTCTTAACAAAAATGTGAGTGTACAATGCACTATTATTAATTTTAGACATGATGTTGTACAGTGGAACTCTAGAGGTCACTGTCTTGTATAACCGAAACCTTATATTTACTGAAACACAACTCATTTCACCCTCCCCTCAGCCCCTGACAATTACCATTCTACTCTCTGCTTCTATGAATTGGACTTGGTTTGGCTATATTAGATACCTCATATAAGTGGAATCATATAGTATTCATCCTTCTGTGACTGGCTTATTTCACTGAGCACAATGTCTTAAAGGCTTATCCATGTCATCACATATTGGGGGATCTTCTTTTGTAAGGCTGAGTAATATTCCATTGTACGAGTCTGTCTTTCTAGCTATCTATCTACCTGTCTGTCTATCTATCTAAGTATCTATCTATCTACCTACCTACCCACCCATCTCTATCTAGCTAATATTTTCTTTATCCATTCATCTGTTAATGGACGTTTTAGGTTGTTCCCACATCTTGGCTACTGTGAATAATGCTGCAATGAACATGGGAGTGCAAATATCTCTTCGAGATTCTGATTTCAGTTCTTTGGGCTAAATACCCAAAGTGGGATTGCTGAATCATAGGACAATTCTAGTTTGAATTTTTTTGAGGAACTTCCATATTATTTCCCATAGTGGCTGCACCATTCTACATTCCCATCAACTGTTTACAAAGTTTCCATTTTCACCACACTCTCACCAACATTTATCATTTTTTTCATTTTCAAATAATTTAAGACTCACAAGCAGTTGCAAACATAGTACAGAAAGTTCCAGCTACCTTTCCCCTAGCGGTAACACTTTATATAACCAGAGTATAATATCAAAACCAAGAAAATGACATTGGTACAATAATATTAACTAGACTACAGACCTTATTCAGATTTCATCTATAATTTAATAGCATGTGTTTTGCAGACAGAATTTGATCATCAATCTTGGGGTCTTTAATGGCCATGCAAAAACCTTTAGTGCATAATTAGAACATTTTCATATGTAAAAGGAAACAATGACCAAAAAAAAAAAATCTGGAAAGATAAACCCCAGAATGGAAATAGTGCATATCTCTGTGTGTGAAATTACCCATAAGTTCTGCATGTTTTTCTGCATGTTTCTAACTTTTGGTAATAACTATATATTACTTCTCTGATTAGAAAAAAAAGGGAAACTAATTAAAAGAATCAGTGTGAGGGGTTCCCATTTTGGCTCAGTGGAAATGAACCAGACAAGAATCTATGAGGATGTGGTTCAATCCCTGGGCTCACTCAGTGGGTTAAGGACACAGCATTGCCAAGAGCTGTGGTGTAGGTCACAGATAGAGCTCAGATCTGGCATTGTGTGGCTGTGGTGTAGGCCGGCAGCTGCAGCTCTGATTCGACCCTAGCCTGGGAACTTCCATATGCTGAGGGTGTGGCCCTAAAAAAAAAAATCAATGTGTACTTTTCCAGTGAATTTCAGAAATCTTTGAGTTCCCTGGTGGCTCATGGGGTTAAGAACCTGGTGTTGAAACTGCTGTGACTCAGGTCACAGTCCCTGGCCCAGGAACTCCCTCATGCTGCAAGTGTGGCCAAAGATAAATAAATAAATAAACAAAGAAAGAAATCTGAGGCATATTTTATATTTCTGGAAGAAATTCCTTTTTTTTTTTTTTGGACTTTTTTTTTGGTCTTTTTTGTCTTTTCGCCTTTTCTTGAGCCACTCCCGCAGCATATGGAAGTTCCCAGGCTTGGGGTCCAAGAAATTCCTATTGTTACCAAAATCTGGGTTCTTGTTCACCGAACCAAAGAATGAACTTCATGAACACACTCACACAGGCAGTAAGCAAAAGACTTCATTACAGGAAAGCAAAAAAGCTCCCAGCACAAACACTGGGAGGGGGAGAAAGAATCCCCCTTTCTGTTGTTTTATGGAGTTTTTATTTCTGACGGATGGGGGTATCAACGTGGGATCTAAACATCATTCCTTTTTCTCATTGGCCTTGTCCGGTCACCTAAATCAAGCTTTATGCAATAGGGGTTTTAGAGATGGATATGCCCCATTAAGTTTCATGGCTACTTTGTCCTTCTTTTCCCTAGATTGGGAGTCACCATTCCTCTCATTCCCTCCCCATCAGTCAAGGGGTGAGTTAGAGATTAATGTTCACCTAGCTGTAAAGCAGATGTTTTTTTCTATAGGAAACAAGGCCCGTGAGAATGCTGTTTCCTGGAACTCCTGAATCATAGACATTAATCAACAGCTATATCAAAGAATACATCGAGATATTGATCACCAACTATAAAAAAGAGTGTATCGAAGCCCATGTTTCTACACTAACTACCTGAGTTATTTTTCTGTCTCACTATATTTTTATTTCATTATAAATATTGGCTGTCAGCTTAAGCTCTATCCTTCCTATCACTTCTGCAGATCAACTTGTCCTTCTATCTAAACACCCAGTGGATTTTAAGACACCAACTTGGCTCCCTTAATAATGAAGTAACCAGGATGCACAATGCAAGGTTGGTAGGCACAGAGCCATAAAATGCATAAGAAGGAATTTTTCCCCCTCAGAATTATTCCCTGCACAAAATGAAGGCAATGAAAAGTTAATGCAAAAACAAAACAAAACAAAAAGTTAATGCAATTTTCTGGAGACATTTTTTGGTTGTCCTAACTCCAGATGGGGGATGGAGAGGCTGCTACTGAAACTGACAGCACTGAGGGCCTGAACTCAGCCAAAACCCAGATAGGGACTTGAACCCACATGCCAGGACTCGAACCCAGTCTAAACCCAGACTGGGACTTGAACCCACAGTTTTAAATTAGAATCATTCACCTGGTATCTGGACTTACTGAGGTTCAGGTTCTTGGTGCCTCTGCGCAGAAGGAATTCAGCGAGACAGAAAGTGATAGGCGGGAAATAGATTTATTGAGATATGATGCTTGTGAGAGATGCAAGTTGGCATGCAAGGATGCTCTGACCCCAGGATCCAGTGGGCTACAGTTTTATCATCCATGGGGAGTGGGGGTCAGAAAAGACTGCCTCTTCCTCTTTCTTAGAGCAGTAGCCCTCTTCAGTATCCTGTAAGATGTGTATTCAAATCAGCAGAAGGTCCTCAGATTCCTGTTCTGGGTCTGAATCTGAATGCAGGTCTCATCCCACTCCCCACCCAACGTCTCGTGCCTCCATTAGTCAAGCAAACCTGCCTCACTCTGATGCCTTTCTTGAGCAACAATTAACTTGCAGTGACCTCCAAAATCCCCAAGATTTCCCTTTCTACCTATGATCCTTTATTGGGACTTCTACAACTACCTGTGCCTACTCCCTCCCTATTACTACTGCCCTCTAGTGGGTGGAGGCTGGGGTTGCGGCTAAACATCCTACAATGCACGGGACAGCCCCCATCACAATGATCCTGCCCAGATGCTAATAATGCTGAGGTTGAGAAGCCCTAAATTAGGGGAATAATGCCTGTGCAGTTTCCCCTATTTTTATGATTTGGGGGAAAAAAAAAAGCACCACCTAAAAGGTGCGCATTCTGTTTTACTGGTGAGGAAGACTGAGCACTGAAGCCTCTTAAGCCTGAGACTGCTCCAAAGAGTTAAGAGAGGAGCCGGGAGATAGAGGAGTTTTTGCAACAAAAACTAGGGTATTGGCACATCAAGAGATAAGTTAATTAAAGAATCTCGGGTTCATGAATTTAGGGCTTTTCTTTGTATGGGAAGATGTAAGAATGTGGGCTCATGGAAATCAATCCTTGCATATGCACCTCAACTATCTAGTGCCTGTATCTTGTTCTTTCCCACCCTCAGGGTGCGCCGTTGGGGGTGGCTTTGGTGGCTGAGGGTTTGGCCATCTGTTACCCTTTTGTCTCCATCCTGAGCTCCCTCAGGGCTCACTATCGGGGCGGGGGTAGTGGCTCGATGGTTTGATGGCTGATGGCTTCATGGCCGTAGCATCCTTTGTCCACTGCTATGGCAGGCAATATTTTTCAGTCACAGAATTCTATGGGCCATGTGAAAACTGAATGAACCTCTGAAAATGTACTTCTACAGTCATTTTCAGCACTTAATATTATGAAATATATATAGTAATTAATATTATTCTTTTATTGTTTTATGAAGATGTTAATTAGATAGAATAAGGACAATAGAACAGGAGCTGGCTGCCATTGAAAAGAGACTTTGTTATATTCAAGAGATCTTAAGAGGAAGGCAGAGGGGAAAGGGGAAATCGTGGGTAAGAACCTCTATTCTGGTGTCTGTGAGACGGGATGGGTAAGGCAGGGTAAGTGGGCTGGTTTGAATAATTTCAGCAGGCTCTGGGGTGTGGGGGCTGTCTTGAGTTGTCTCGTACCTGGCTTTGGGGTGACTAGGGCAGGGCGACCATGGCCTGGAGTGTGAGAGCCTCATAAAGAGGGTGTGGGCTCTGGATTCGTTTGTTTGCATTCGAGAGTCCTGCAGTGGGTGAATTATTTACTATCTCTTGGAATTGGCTAATCCTGGGAGGTGCAGTCCCTCCACTGGCCGACCAGATGTCAAAGCAATAAGATAAATTTTAAAATTAATCATAAAATAAAAATTAAAGAGTTCTCTTGGAGGCACAGCAGATTAAGTATCTTAGCATTGTCACTGCTGGAACTTCTGAATGTTGGGGGTAGAGGTGGGGGAAGGTGGCCAAAAACACCACAAAAAACCCCACCACAACAAACTTAGTTAATACACTTATACTTATAATGCATAATGATAATACAATGCCATCATGTGAATATTATGAACACTGGAACATATACTATTTCCTTGTATAAAAGATACACGGAGTTCCCATTGTGACTCAGCAGCTTAAGGACCCGAATTGTCTCTGTGAGGGTGCAGGTTCCGTCCCTGGCCTTGATCAGGCTCTGGCGTTGCTGCAAGCTGTGACATAGTTTGTCGACGTAGCTCGATTGGTGTTGCCGTGGCTGTGGCATAGGGGAGGCTGCTGCAGCTCTGATTTGACCCCTACCCTGGGAACCTCCATATGCTGCAAGGGCAGCCTTAAAATGAATAAATAAATAAATAAATAAGTAAATATATGTATTTCTTCTTAGGTATATAATGTATTATCCTCTATAAATAATTACTTGAGAGATATTATCCATCACACGTTGCCTGCGTAATATATCCGTTCACTTTCTTAATATGCTTGCCAACAGTAATCGTGTTTAACAGTCTGATATTTTAACGTGTCCCCAAGCCTTGAAACAACTGTAAAAGCATCCTCCTCTGTGATGAGAGGTATTGAGATGAACTTGGCATTGAGATGAATGCCATCCTTCTGCATCATGTATTTGGCAGGATGCTGACATTTAAAGCCATCACTCAGCTTTTCATTTGGGGCTGTTCTTGGCTTCTTTCTGGTGGAAGAAATCACGGAGCCCATCAGAACGGTGATTGCCTAGTCTTCTACCATCATCAATGGATGTCAAGATCTTCCTTGTCTATGGCCTTCTCACAAGGTAAGCGAACCTGCGCATCCAGACCTTTGGTGTGGCCGCACCCATGGCATATGGAAGTTTCTGGGCCAGGGACTGAATCCAAGCTACAGGCATGACCTACACCAGATCCTTAATCCACTGTGCCATAGCGGGAACTCTGGTGTCATTCTTTACCAGTATTTTCTATTCTCTTGGGTTTTTCCATTTCTTGGGTGGTGATGATATATTGGCTGGGGGTTGGGGGGTGAGGATGGAGACTCTTTTCTTCCATATTTTATATGTGCCCCAGGTACCACCCTTTCACGATATGCCTTTCTTGTTTCCAGTCCTTTGAATCTGCACCAAAGGAATAGAAACTTTGGTGCCATGTACGGTCCGCATTATCTGACAATAAGAAAAGAATAAAAAATGGACACAACATAGTAAGTACTGAAAGAGTCTTTCTTAGGATTTTATCTTGGGGAAAGATCAAAATCCTATACTCTATGCTGTGAAAATAAGTTCTGCATGCAGAACTTCCCAGGCCAGGGATCAACATATGCCACAGCAGTGACAGTGTGGGATCCTTAACCTGCTGGGCCACCAGGGAACTCTCATCTTCTTTCCTAGTTGGCTCTCTTTGCATGTTTTTATATTAACTTCTTCTCTTCTGAAAAGCAGTATGGATTCACAGACTTTTGCAGACTCAGAGGGGTTTCAAAGGGCTGGAGCTAATTGTTCCCTTTTTATGCTCAAATTATTGCAGATATTGCAGTGGGATTTCCTTTAAGCTGGCTCTTTTTTTCTTTCCAAACCATCGTCATATTTTGAAAGCATCCTTGTGTCTTGGATGCGAGATATTCTAGACCCTCCTAAAATTTCTTTTAAGGTATGGAATTGCCCACACCCAAAGGAGCCCTCTAGTGGTCACCAGGTGATGCTGAAAGTTGGATTTTGGGGGCTCATGTTGATATTTACAGTTCAATGCCAGAAACTCGTTCCTTTTAGAATTTAGTTCCATCTCACATAGAAGATTTGTTATTTTTCCTCTTTTTTTTAAATTAAAGTGAGTTCCTGTCATGGCCCAGCGGAAAAGAATCTGACTAGCATCTATGAGGACGCAGGTTCGACCCCTGGCCTCGCTCAGTGGGTTAAGGATCTGGTGTTGATGTGAGCTGTGGTATAGGTCGCAGACATGGCTCGGATCCCATGTTGCTGTGACTGTGGTGTAGGGTGGCAGCTATAGCTCCGATTCAACCCCTAGCCTGGGAACCTCCATATGCAGCGGGTGTGGCCCTAAAAAGACAAAAAAGGACCAAAAAAGAAATGTTGTGCCAATTTCTTTTGTACAGCAATTGACTCAGCCCATTCTTTTTTTAAAAAAATATTTTCTTCCATCATGGTCTATCCCAGGGGATTGGATATAGTTGCCTGTGTTGTACAGTGGGATCTTATTGCCTATTCATTCTCAATGTAATAGTTTGCATCTATTAATCCCAGCCTCCCAGTCTATTTTTTCTTCTTTAGCAGCTTGGGCTGCCTGTTCAGTAGTTTTGGTAGATGAGCCCCAAACACAGCTTAAAACTGGCCACCAAGACACAGCTTTGCCACCAACCAGTGGTGTGACCTTGGAAAAGTCATTCAGATCTCTCTGGGCCTCACTGTCCCCATTTTAAAACAGAGGCATAGGGGTTAGAATAGATGGTCTTTTGTTTTTTGGTTTTTGTTATTTTTTTTATTTTATTTTTTGCCTGAACCCACAGCATGTGAAAGTTCCTGGGCCAGGAATTAAGCCTGAGCCACAGCAGCAACCCAAGCCGCTTCAGTGACAACACCAGATCCTTTACCTGCTGCACCACAAGGGAACTCCTAGATGGTTTTTACACTGTCTTACGGCTCAAAAATCTTGGATTCCATTTAGAGGATCAACGAAGCATGTCAGCCAAATCCAGCCAATGTCTTTTTGTTTTTCCTTTATCAGTTCTATTGAGATATAACTCATATACCATATGACTGAAACATTTAAGGTGTACAATTCAATGGCTTTTTTAGTTATTCAGAGATTTGTACAACCATCACCAGAACAAATTTTAGAGGATTTTCTGCCCAAGAAGCCTGCATTCCTTAGCAACCATCATCCAGTCTTTCTACCCATCTACCTTCTAGTCTCAGGCAACCATGACTTGTATTTCCTCTTCAATAAACACACTTGTCCCAATGTCTCTATGATAAGTTTTCTCCCAAGGCTTCCTGGTGGTATTTCCTGCTTATGGGGGCAGGAATCTAAGCAGCTTGAACTTCAGTGGTAAACCTTGGGAGTCCTTCCAAAGGTATTTGAGCCATTTTCCTCTCCTTAAAAATGCAAAGCTGGAGTTCCTGCTGTGGCATAATGGGTTAAGAATCTGACTGCAGTGGCTTAGGTCACTGCAGAGGTGAGGGTTTGATTCCCAGCCAGCACAGTGGATTAAAGGATCCAGCATTGCCACAGCTGTGGTGTAGGTCACAGCTGTGGCTCAGATTCAATCCCCAATCCAGGAATTTCCATATACCACAAGTGTGGCCATTTAAAAAAAAAAAAAAGCAAAGCTATATGATTTATAAGACAACATTTAAAGGCCATTTTTCAAGAAAAGTTGTAATCTAAAAAAATGTTATAGGAGTTCCCATTGTGGCACACTGGAAATGAGTCTGACTAGTAACCATAAGGTGGTAGATTCGATCCCTGGCCTCACTCAGTGGGTTAAGGATCTGGCATTGTTGTGAGCTGTGGTGTAGGTCGCAGACATGGTTCAAATCCTGCACTGCCATGGCTGTGGTGTAGGCTGGCAGCTGTAGCTCCAATTCGACCCCTAACCTGGGAACCTCCATATGCTGCAGGTGCAGCCTTAAAAAAAAAAAAAAAAAAAAAAGAAGAAAGAAAGAAACAAAAGGTATAGTGTACAATTTCCGAGATTTTAAAATGATAAATACGTCTCCAACCAGTTACATTTCTAGAATGTTTTCCTAAGAAATTAATGAGATTGATGTTTAAAGAAAAATGGGGGGAAAAGTGACCATTTGGTGTTCATTAAAGGTATCAAAAAAAAACAAAAAACAAAACCCACTACTGGACACCAACTAAAACTTCATTAAGAATTTAACGGGGAATTTGGGGTTAGTAGATACAAACTGTTATATTTAGAATGGATAAACAATGCGGTCCTGCTGTACAGCACAGGGAACTATATCCAATCTCTTGTAATAGAACATGACAGAAACTAGTACGAGAAAAAGAATATATACATATGTATGATTGGGTCACTTTGCTGTAGGGCAGAAATTGACACAACGTTGTAAATTAATTATACTTTAATACAAAAAAAATTAAAAAGAGGAAATTAGTTCCTAAAAGAGGATGTAGGCATACATTAGAAATCTACTTGGCCATTAACAACGAAAATGTGAGAATCTGCATTTATCAGCATTAAAAAAAAAAATAAAAGCAAATTTTGCTATAAAAAGTATAATATGATCCCATTTCTGCAAAATGATCATAGTGTATATATCACGTGTGAATGCATGTAGACACCCCTGAAGATTATACATCAAAATGTTTATCTTCTTTTTTAACCTATAGATCAATATATCAATATCTTTATATTTACATATTTAACATTTTTACCACATATTATAATATATCATAAAAACCACAAAACAAGTAAAATTTCCATGCCTGTAATTGAATCCTTTTCCTTTTTGTAATCCTTATGTGTTTTCCACTAAGTCATTTTAGGCAAAAAATTAACCCACACTGACATGATGGAGGATGGGCAAGTATTAGCAGTCAGGGGCATCTGAGTTGGGAGGTCCCTCAATAAACTTGAGTGCTCTGTTTATTAGGGAATATTGTGGGAGGGCATCATATTACAAACATTCACCTGGCAGAGTCACTCCTCATATTCCTCCTCGTTATTTGCACTGCATGGTAATGAGGTCTTGGTCAAATGAATAGTCATGTTCCTTTAAGGAAATGTTTAAAATTATTTTCACATTGTAAGCTTTAAAATAGCCCTAAGATGGAAGCAACCTAAATGTTGATCAACAGATGAATGAATAAAGAAGATGTGGTACATGTATACAATGATATATTACTCAGCCATAAAAAAGAATAAAACAATGCCATTTGCAGCAACATGGATGGACCTAGAGATTATCATACTAAGTGAAGTAAGTCATAAAGAGGAAGACAAAAAATTATATGACATGACTTATATATGGAATCTAAAATATGATATAAATGAACACATTTACAAAACAGAAATAGACTCATAGACATAGAAAGCAAACTATAGTTACCAAAGGAGAAAGAGGGTGTGGGATAAGTTGGAAATTTGGGATTAACATATGCACACTACTATATATAAAATAGATAATCAACAAGGACCTACTATATAGCATAGGGAACTATATTTAATATCTTGTAATAATCTATAATGGAAAATAATATGAAAAAGAAAAAATATATAACTGAATCATTTTGCTGTACACCTGAAACATTGTAAATCAACTATACTTTAATTAAAAAAAATAAAAAAATAAAGTCCTACATTTTCTCATCTGAAGCGTGATATATAAATATAGCATATTATAACACAAATGTGATGTACAAATACAATATATATGATTCGAAATGAGTTATAATTTCATGATGTTTCCAATGCTACACTAAACATCTAAAATCATAGATAATTTCTTTAATATGCACGTATTATCACTTATTCAACCAATGCTTGAATCTCTACTGGGAATTGAGCAGGCAGTACCCTCTCTCAAATTTAGCATTGCTGGAGTTACTTTGTGGTGCAGCAGGTTAAGGATCTTGCATTGTCATTGATGTGGCTTCTGTTGATGCTGTGGCATGAGTTCCATCCCTGCTCTGGGAACTTCCACATGTTGTAGGTACAGCCAACGAAAGAGAAAAAAAAAAAAAAGGCATTCCTGTCATAGCTCAGTGGTTCATGAATCCGACTAGGAACCATGAAGCTGCGTGTTTGATCCCTGGCCTTGCTCAGCGGGTTAAGGATCCGGCTTTGTCGTGGGCTGTGGTGTAGGTCGCAGACATGGCTCAGATCTGGCAACGGCGGCTACAGTGCTGATTAGTTAGACCCCTAGCTTGGGAACCTCCATATGCCACGGGTGTGGCCCAAAAAAGACAAAAGCCCGAAAAAAAAAAAAAAAAGAGAGAGAGAGAGAAAGAAATAGGATCGCAATGAACATTGATATACAAGCATGGATTTGAATCCCTGTTTTCAAGTCTTTGGGGTATAGACCTAGAAGTGGAATTTCTTAGCCATATGTCAACTCCTTGTTTAACATTTTGAGAGACCGTCTCTCACAGAGGCAGCACGATTTTCCATTCCCACCAGCAATGTACAAGAGTTCCAATTCCTCACCTCCTCACCGACACCAAGACTGCCAAGGTGACCTAAAGAACTTTGGAGAGAGGTTAGGCAGGAGCTCATGTCTTTGAGCACCTATTTTACAACTCTCATGTCTTTTTTAATTTTATTAAGACTATATATGGGAGTTCTCAGACTAAGGGGTCAAAGTGGAGCTACAGCTGCCAAACTACGCCACGGCCACAGCGATACGGGATCCAAGCTGCTTCTGTGACCCACACCACAGCTTGGGGCAACGCCAGATCCTTAACCCACTGCACGAGGCCAGGGATCGAAACTGTATCCTCACAGACACTTAAGTCATGTTCTTAACCCACTGAGCCACAATGGGAACACCAACTCTTATCTCTAATTCACACAATCCCTGAAACCATGCCCATCTCTGTGTTCTCGTGTGCTTAGTTACAGGAAGAATACAGGAACTGGTTCAAGAAGAGGAAGAGGACAGAAACGGAGAGCTGCGACTTGTTTGGCTCTACCACCCACACCAAGACAGTAGGATTTTTCCCTTCTCCCTTTTCACACCACTCCTTGTGGGATTTCATGCCACTCCAGGAGTGGGATTGCTGGACTATATGGTAGTTCTATTTTTAGTTTTCTGAGGAGCCTCCACACTATTTCCCGTAGTGGTTGGACCAATTTACATTATATAAACATATAAAACCTGAAAAGGAGTTCCTGTTGTGGTGCAGCAGAAATGAATCCGACTAGGAACCATGAGGTTGCAGGTTCTATCCCTCAGTGGGTTAAGAATCTGGTGTTGCTGTGAGCTGTGGTTTAGGTCACAGATGAGGGTTGGATCCCATGTTGCTGTGGCTGTGGTGTAGGCTGGCAGCTGTAGCTCCAATTCAACCCCTAGCCTGGGAACCTCCATATGCCACGGGTACAACCCCAAAAAGAAAAAAAACAAAAAACAAAACCAACAACTGAAAAGACAACACACAGAATGGAAGAAAATCTTTGCAAACGATGCAACTGACAAGGGCCTAATCTCCAAAATACACAAGGAACTCACACAACTCAACAACAAAAAACAAACCACCCAATCAAAAAATGGGCAGAAGATCTAAATAGACATTTCTCTAAAGAAGACATATGGATTACCAGTAGGCACATGAAAAAATGCTCAACATCACTAATTATTCGAGAAATGCACATTAAACCTACAACGAGAATCTGTTGCTTTTGGTTTTCTTTGACGTGACTCACCCAAAAACACAGAAACCAACCAGCGTTTTTGTTTGTTTGTTTTTGTTTGTTTGTTTGTTTGTTTTTTGTGGTTGACTGTAGACACATACTGTGCTAAATCATGGGGAGTCAAAGCTTCCCTGAAGATTAAAATCTTCACATTCAGCGAGTAAACACTAGGAAAGCATTTGGAATAATGCTGGCACACAATAGAAGCCAGGTAAGTGTTTGTTAGATAACGGCATCAATAAATAAGACTGGGTGATACATGCAATCTCTACAATGGAGGTTATGGGTATGAATGTATCTGGCCCATCCAGGAGTCCTGTCCATGGCTTTCTCTGATAAAGCCGGGGAGACTGTGGTGCCTGAAATCCATGATCAAAAATGTGTTTCCACACTATATACATTTTTAGATCTTTTGTCCCAGAGCCCTTCAGGGCTCAGCCAGGCATTTCTTTGTCTTTACCATGTAATGCTGTTTGCAGCAACATGGGTGGACCTAGACATGATCATACGAAATGAAGCAGGTCAGACAGAGAAAGACAAACGTCATGTGATATCACTTAATTGTGGAATCTCAAAAAATGATACAAGTGAACTTACTTATTTACAAAACAGAAAGAGACTCACAAGACATAGAAAAGAAACGTATGGTTACCAAAGGGGAAGGCAGGGGAGAGGGATAAATGAGGAGTTTGGGATACGCACAGATACGCACTTCTGTATATAACATAGATAAGCCACAAGGACCTACTCTATAGCACAGGGAAATTGTCATGAGACGTGTTTCTACAATATTTTCTTAGCCTCTTTGCTGAAAACTCCATCTTGTCCTGCTTTACTTTATCCCATCTTCCTGCTTGGAAAACAGTCACAGTGCTGGTAAATGACTTAAGCTTGAGAACAAAGACCTAAAGGCATAAATTACTCATAGGGTCAGCTGAATGAGGACTTAATGCCTTGATCTAGGCACACTGGACCTGTGCAGATTGGCACACCGTTTGCACAGCATGATATGTCCTCTTAAGAATAAAAGAGGAGCCTCATGGCCCTAAAGGGTTTATGAGGGGTCGTTAGCAGGGTATGCATTAGCAAGGAGCTGCAAACCTAGGCATGCCGGGTTGCAGCAGATAGGCACACGGTCTGCAGAAGCTCAATGGTGATTCTCTGGATGCTATGCATAGATAGCTGATGCCAAGCTTCCTCAAATGCTAATGATTGTTAAATGCCTAAAGTTCAGAGTAAAAGCTTAATCAGCAACCAGCTATGTGACTTGTAAAATAACTTAAAAAATCTATATCCTGCACCTATAACCCCCTTCTCACTTGACGTAATCCTAAAGAACACAGTAAAAGCAGTGTGGTTTCTTAAGGTGGTGCTCTTTGTCCCTGAGACCTTGACTCTCCCGGTTCCCACCTTTACTTAAGAAATGTTTCTGTGTCTTGTTTTAGCTTTTTTTCTTAAGTTTCACAGCACCCGTTCTTCAGCCCCATCCTGCTGAGCTGGTCTTGGCAGGAAATCTACTCACTCTCTTGAAATAACTTATAATGGAAAAGAATCTAAAAAAGAATAGATCCATATATGTATGTATAAGTGAATCACTTTTCTGTACACCTGAAACTAGCACAACATTGTAAGTGAACTATACCTTAAGTTAAAAAAAAAGAAAAGAAAAAAGAAAAAGCTCAGTGAGGATGAATGAGCAGCCTGCTTGAATGAGGCCACGCAGAGGCAATATGCATTATCCTCTATGAGCACGATCTCTAGCAGCAATCTGGAAGAGTGTGGTTTAGTGGAAGAGCAAAATCCAGGGGACGCAGCATGCGGAGAAAAGAAAGAGTCCAACGTGAGGTGTTTCCATTGAGAGTAAGAAACCAGTGGACGGCTCCACAGAATGGTTTTCACCTCTGTGGTCCTCAGCGACCTCTAGACGTGATTGCAAGTGAAACGGTTTCTGTTTCAGTTCCTCAGCCCTCACTCTCTCTTTTTCAAAACTTTGTCTTGAAGTATAGCTGCTGTACAAGGTGGTGTTGATTTCTGCCGTTCAGCAAAGCGATGCAGTTATACACACAACATGCGTTCTTTTGCATCGTCTCTTCCCTCAGGGGTTAATCACAGGATGTTGACTCTAGTTCCCTGTGCGCCACAGTAGGACCTTGTGGTTTATCCAAGCCGTTTATCTAACCTTCAGTTGGTGTTTTCACCTCTGTGGTCCTCAGCATCTTCCATCAAATGAGGAGAGGAAAGCCCTTTACGCCTTTAACCAGTTCTCACCGATGTCCCGAGGCTTGAGAAGGCAAGAGTAAAGGACAGATGATGTTCTTGCCACCAGAGAGGTCACAGTCAGCAGAAAGATGGCATGGACTAATTTGCACATAAGGACTCCAGAAGTTATTTTTGTGGCAGCAGAAACCCACAGCAGATCCTTTTTGGCTGCGATACATTTCTATGCTTCAGATTTTAATCTGGAAAGTACTCATTCACTTATTCTTTCATTTATAATTGGCATGTTAGTAATGTATTTTCTTTCCCTTCTATCCATGTCCCCCCCAAAAGAAGGAAAAACAGTGGACCTTCCTGGAAAAAGCAGCCAAGCATCTTCATGATATCACTTAACAAAAGCTCCAGATTCATCATCGCCTGGCTTTTCTGAAAGCAAAAAGGAAGACTGAGAATCAAGCCCCTTGTTAAAATGCATTCGGATAACTTTTCCTTCATACACTGGATGTAGGAACAGAAATTTTGTTTTTGTTCTATATTGTGGCTTGGGATGCTTTATCGTAAAATCTTGACGCCTAACTCACACTTGTTACGTAAACCCTCTTCTCTGTGGAAGCAAACTCTTTGTTTACTTTAAAAAAATATATATTGGGGCATAGTGTTGTCTGTCTACAGATTCTTCTAGCATGCTAGTCTGGTTTAGCCTGTTTTATCTATTCATTTTTATATTCTACCTTATCGCTCATGAATTAGATAGTCTGCTAATTTGAAAGAAGGGCTGGTCTTTGATGCCAGAGACACAAGAGGAAAATTCGGGGGTGGGGGAGAATGTTTTAAAAGCCCTGGTTGGTTGGAGCATATAAAGCCAACTGGGAAATACTTGATACTGATATTATTGCTACTCCTAGCAAATGTTGTCTCTAATTACCTTTATTTTATTTTTTGGCCACTCCACAGTATCTGGAAGTTCCTGGGCCACGGATGGAACCACAGTATCAACATGAGCCACAGCAGTTACAGTGCTGGATCCTTAACTTACTGAGCCACCAGGGAACTCCATCTTTTACATGTTACTCACATAATATTAGAATTTGAAGTTATCTATAGTGTAGAACTTACACATCCGTGGCTTGGCATTCAGGTATTTGAAATGAACTTTTTTCCATGATTCAAAACAATGTATTTTTTTTTTAAGACCATAATTTACAAAGGGAACTGAATGACTTACAGTTTTTCTCTAACGGCAAAATTTTGGGTGCCAATTACTTGCATAGTCCGATCTGCCCTCATATTCTTAGCTCTATTTACAATCTAAAGTTGTGTTTTGTTGTCAAAACCTCACAGAATTGGTGTGTGTGTGTGTGTGTGTGTGTATGAGAAGCTTGCCTGTATTACAGTGCTAAAAAGTTTAGTACCAGTTTTGGAAAGTCATCTTGCAAGTTATCATCATAGCCAGAGTGATAATAATAATATATATATATAGTATATATATTAGAATTGATGAAGCTCTCTCATTTAATCATTATTGAAAAAAATACTCAGTTTACTTTGTTCTTCTATTTCCCCACATTAAATGTTTAGGAGGATGAACAGACTATATAATAAAAATGTGCGAAACTGCAAAAATCAGTTACCTTTCTATGGATATGGGTCACTTTAAAAAAAAAACACAACTTCGCATTTTAGAGCAGGTTTTGGTTCACAGAAAAATGAAGAGGAAATTACAGAAATTTACCGTATATTCCCTGCCCCCGCCCCCAGCTTCCCCTCATGATCAGCATCTCCCACCAAAGTGGTACATTTTTTACACCTGATGGACCTACATGATTACATCATAGTTCACCCCAAATCCATAGTTTACACTAGCGTTCTCTGTTGGTGTTGTACATTCTATGGATCTGGACAAATGTATAATGACCTGTATCCATCATTATGCTATCATATAGAATATTTTCCCAGCCCTAAAAGTCCTCCATGCTGCTCCTACCTGTGACCTCTGGCAACCCCATCCTATTTTTTTAAGTCAAACTGGTCTTTAAAGATGAAATCTGTGAAAATGGCAATGTCATGCTCCATATTATGATCAATAACCAAACACATGCTGATTATTTGTTTGCACCCAGTATTCGGCTAGTTACCCACAGGAAGAGAATGGAGGAAGTTGGTTTTTGCAAGAGCATATATCAGAACTAAACAATCTAGTAGAGGAGAAAATACACATCAGTGTCCAGGAAGCAAGTATAGCAACAAGATAGTATGTAATTAAAGCACTGCATTTCTCGGTGCAGATCATTTAAGAAATGTGGGGAAAGACTGAGGGCTGGTACAAATCTTTGGAAAGTTATTTGGCACATCTGTGATAGCTCTGTTACCTTTTTTCCCATCCCTAATCATTTCTACCTCTATACTTCCATCACTAGCTAGCTTATGTATTTTGCTGTGTCTATCTATCTATCTATCTATATATATAGATAGATAGATACACACACATATACACATACATACACACATATATGTAAATACATACATATATATATATATATATATATATTTGGGTGTGTGCATGAGCATGCACAATTTCATTCCTGTTAATAACCCCAAGAGAAATGAGTAACTATGTACACCAATAGGTATGTATGGCTAAACAGATTGGAACATATTCATGGAATGGAATACTACACACCAATGAAAAAGGAAAAAGCACAGCTACATGCCCCAGCATGGATAAATCTCACCATTATTAGCAAAAGAAGGCAGATCAAAGAGACAACATATGATATAAGTTTATTTATATAAAATTCAAGAACAGACAAAAATGATCTATGGGAGTGGAAATCACGAGAGTGGTGAATTCCAGGGTTGGGGGAATGGTACTGGCCAGAAGGGGGCACTGGAGAATATTCTGAGAGCCTGGAAATATTCCATATCTTGACTGGGGAAACAGAGTGTGTCCCAGTGGAAACATTGTTGCCCTTGGTGACAGGCCTTCACAGAAACCCATAGTCTCAGTGCCTCCCAGCAGAGTGCAGGGGCTACTGCAGAAGGGCCATCAGAGGTGAGGGAAGCAGCAATGGAGGAGGCCTCTCTACAGCCTTGGCTTTGCCAACCTCTCCTTTGGCCCAGACCTGGCACTCATTGGCCACAAGCAGGAAGGCTCACTCAGTTCCAATGCTGATAAGAGGCCAGGGGTGTCCTGGCTACAGGCTGTATTCTTTGTCCCAAGACCCTCCTCAGCCCCTGCCTCTGGCCTCCCTCCTGCTCTTTTGCCACCCACAGATTGGCCTTTCCCTCCCAATCTCTTTCCTCTGGCAGCCCCAAGATAGGCTATGTCATAGTGAAGAACAAAGCTGAGTCCATATTGAATCTGTTTCTTATACTTTAATCTTTGTATTCTATTGTGATTTTTTTTTTTTTTGCTACAAGTAAAGAACATTGCCTATAGCCTGAAGTAAACAGGAGAGCCCATTCTCAATGCTCTGACCTTTCAAAGTATAACGTTTTCCCATTCAAGTAACCCTTTGTGGCTCAGTGGTTAATAAACCCGACTAAGATGCATGAGGACAGGGGTTTGATCCCTGGCCTTGCTCAGCAGTTTAAGGCTCTGCCGTTGCCGTGAGCTGTGGTGTAGGTCACAGATGTGGCTCAATTCCCACGTTGGCATTAGGAAGTTCGATCCTGCCCAGGACAGCAGGGGATTGACTATGTGACTCCATCTGGCACCATCTGGCAGGTCAAATGACTTCCTCAGAGGAGGCCCACTGACTCCTAAAAAAAAACCAGTAACAAACAGTAATATCCGGAGTCCTATTGTGGCTCAGTGTGTTAAGAATCCAACTAGTATCCGTGAGGAGGTGGGTTTGATCCCTGGCCTCGCTCAGTGAGTTAAGGATCTGGTGTTGCTGTGAGCTGTGGTATAGCTGCAGCTCCGATTTGACCCCTAGCTTGGGAACTTTCATGTGCTGAGGTGAGGATGTGGGCAAAAAGCAAAAAAAAAAAAAGCAGTGGGCCAAAATTTAAAAAGCAGAAGAGAAGAGACTTCTCTCTTCCTCCCTTCCTGCCCCCCTGGCCTCTACAAAAGTCAAATTCAGTTTTTAAAAAATTTTTTTATTAAAGTACAGTTGATTTACAATAGCAAAATGAATCCGTCATTCATACATACATATGCAACATATATATATATATATTCTTTTTCTCATATTATCTTCTATCATGTTCTATCCTAAGAGATTGGACAGAGTTCCCTGTGCTATGCAGTAGGCCCTTATTGCTTATCCATTCTAAACGTAATAGTTTGCCTCTACTACCCCCAAACTCCCCGTCCATCACACTCCCTCACCCTACCCCTCGGCAACCACAAGTCTCCATGTCTCTGCATCTGTTTACAAGTTTATTTTGATCAGAAATAACAGACTGGGAAGTTCCCATTGTGACTCAGTGGGTTAAGAACCCGACGTTGTCTCTGTGAGGATGCGGGTTCAATCCCTGGCCTCACTCAGTGAGTTAAGGATCCAGCGTTGTCATGAGCTGTGGTGTAGGTTGCAGACACGGCTCAGATCTCACGTTGCTGTGGCTGTGGTGTAGGCCGGCAGCTGTCGCTCTGATTTGACCCCTAGCCTGGGAACCTCCATGTGCCACAGGTGTGGCCCTAAAAAAATTACGTTAAAATCTTTTTTAAAAAAGAAACACAAATTAACACAACATTTAAATCAACAATACTTTGATTAAACAAAAATAAAATAAAATAAGCAAGAAAACATTTCTTGTGGATTGAATTGCATTCCCTCCAAAAGATATGTTGTAGTCCTAATCCCGAGGACCTCAGAATATGACCTTTTTTGGAAATAAATATGCTGCAGGTGTGGCTAGATAAAATAGGGTCATCCTGGAGTAGAGTGGGCCCCTAATTCATTATGTAAGAGGGACATTTGGACATAGACACACATGGAGGGAAGACGATGGAAAGACACAAGAGAGAAGCTGATCATCTGATGACATATGGAAGTGATGCATCTTCCAGCCAAGGAGCCCCAAAGATTGTTGGCAGTCACCATAAGCTAGAGGATTCAAGGAAGGACCCTCCCCTTCAGGTTCCAGAGGGGGCGTGGCCCTGCTGACAGCTGATCTCAGGCTTTTAGCCTCCAGACCCTTGAGATAATAAAGTAATATTGTGTTAAGACACCCAGTTAGTGGTAGTCTGTTATAGCAGCCATTGGAACTTATTTCTTTAAAAAAATTTTGTGGGGGCTGTGCCTGTGGCATGTGGAAGTTCCTGGGACAGGGATCAAATCCGTGCCACAGCAGTGACCTGAGCCACAGTAGTGACAACCCAGATCCTTAACTCACTAGGCCACCAAGGAACTCCCCTTTTTTTGTTTCCTTTGCAGTCACCACCCCTCTTTATTTCTATGCTCCTCACTCACTTTATCTTTTCTTTTTTCATTTTTTTTACAGAATTATTTTTATTTTTTCATTATAGCTGGTTTACAGTGTTGTTTTTTTCATTTTTAAAAGTTTTATTGAACTACGTTCATTTACAATGTTGTGATAATTTCTGCTGTACATCACTTCGTTTTATGGGTTTTTTTTTTTTCTTTTTTGTCTTTTTGCCTTTTCTAGGGCCGTTTCCCACAGCATATGGAGGTTCCCAGGCTAGGGGTCGAATGTGGAGCTGTAGCCCCCAGCCTACACCAGAGCCACAGCAACGTGGCATCCGAGCCACGTCTGTGACCTACACCACAGCTCACGGCAATGCCGGATCCTTAACCCACTGATCGAGGCCAGGGATCGAACCGGCAACCTCATGGTTCCTGGTCAGATTCGTTAACCACTGCACCACAATGGGAACTCCCACTTCGTTTTATCTTAATTCAAACATTTAGTACCTGGTGTCTTACACATCACTTAAACATGGGAATATCTGTTTCTAGAACTCATTGTAGAGCAGAGACTGATGTATGCATTTCCAGCTCTCCATTGGGATCTATCATATCAGCTAGTTACTGAGGCAAAATAAAATGGGACTCACCCTTCTATGAGAGTTGATTTGAGAATCAAGTGAGCAAATAGATTCTTGCAAAATACAATGCATTTTGTGGACCTGGTTTTGCAAAGTGGGGAACAAACCCTTAGAGAGCTGGATTCAGTCTCCAGCTGATCTCCTACTTCCAGTGTGATTTTTGGATCAGTCATTGGTCCACTATAAACCTCAGTTTCCTCACTCTAAAGGAAAATGGTTGGACTATGTTTGTATTGCCTTTGAGATGCACGTCTAAGATCCATTTATTAAGAGGCTTCCTCAATTCTCCATGCCTGATTCTCAACTCGTTCTTTCTAAGCCAACAAATACTCATTAAACAGGACAAGGAAAAAATGTGTTTACCACAATGTTCTCATGGGCTTTTCTCTAAACGATGATCATGTGATGATTTAAATACTTCTGTTTTTAGGTATTTTCCAATATTTCAACAATGCTTTTATTTTTGAAAAAGATTTAAAAATAGCAATAATCAAAACCAGTTTCCTCCTAACATAATGCAGTGTTGGTAAAAAGAAATTCTATTTTACTTAGTACATCAATTTTTTTTTAAGTTCCCTGTATCACATGGTACATACCATCCATACAAAGCACATTTTTGCATTAACAAAGATGGCACTCTATCTCTAGATTTATCTTTTATCCTAATAACTTAATTATTTCACTTAAATTCTGCTCTTTTAAGAAAGGTCATTTCAAGAGTTCTCTCATGGCCTAGCAATTAAGGATCTGGTGTTGTCATCATTGGTGGCTCTGGTCACTGCTGTGGTGTGGATTCAGTCCCTGGTTTTGGAATTTCTGCATGCTATGGGTGTGGCCAAAAAAACCGCTCATAAATTAATATAAATTTAAAAATAATTTCATAACCTCAGTTTCACACATCATATTCTTCCCAGGCCCACTGTTTTTCCTTCTAATTTTCTTGGCGAGTCTCAGGCATTTAATCTTCTTAAATGAACTTAAAATAATTCTGTCCTATCCTGGCACCAGAAAACAAAACAAAACAAAAGCAACCAAACAAAGACAACAGAAAAAAATAAAATAAAATAAAATGAAAACTTAGTACTGTGTTTTTAAATGTAATTGTGTTCACTTTTTATATCAGTTTTGGTACAAGAGATGTGTTTATATCAAATCATTCAATTCCAGCATACCATCTTTCCTTTGGTTTAAATCATATTTTATATCTTTAATTGATTTTTATCACTTTCTTCTGGTATATACGTATTTTATTATGGAAAGACAATTATAATCTAGAACAGTGGTTCTCAACCAGGAGAAATGGTTGAAAAATGCATTTCAGAGTAAGTTTCAGCCTTCAGTAGATTTTCCCTGCTTCCCTACTAAAAAGAAGAACATGGGAGTTCCCTTTGTGGCTCAGCAGTTAACGAATCTGACTAGGATCCGCGAGGCTTTGGGTTCAATCCCTGGTCTCGCTCAGTGGGTCAGGGATGTGGCATTGCTGTGAGCTGTGGTGTAGGTCGCAGAGGAACCTCAGATCCCACGTTGCTGTGGCTGTGGCTGTGGCTGGCAACTGTAGCTCTGATTGGACCCCTTGCCTGGGAACTTCCATATGCCGTGGGTACGGCCCCAAAAGGGAAAAAAAAAAAAAGAAGAGCAAAAATATAATTGCTAGTCTCTTCAGTTGCCCATTATAGTAGTAGAAGATTGTACCACGCAGGCTGTTACAAAATCCCCAGTACTTCTTGAGAAACACCAGAGAAAGCTAGAAGACGAGGCAAGTTCCTATATTTTAACCTTTGTGGTCATGGCTAGAAGTCGCTTCTTGCCTTGGGGAGGTAAGTCTTTAAAACATATATTTTAGGTTGAAATAAAGAGCGAGGCCACATCATCTCACCTATTTTATTTTGTCTTCAACATTGTGACCTTGTGGGGGGTGGGGGGCATCTTTGCTCTTTTGCTCTTTTTTTTTTTTTTTTTTTTTTGCTTTTTAGGGCTGAACCCATGGTATATGGAGGTTCCCAGGTTAGGGGTCCAATCGGAGCTGCAGCTGCTGGCCACAGGCCCAGCAACACAGGACTGCATCTGCTACCTGAACCACAGCTCAGGGCAACACCCGATACTTAACCCACTGAGTGGGGCCAGGGATCAAACCTGCGACCTCATGGGTACGAGTGGGGTTTGTAACCCACTGAGCCACAACGGGAACTCCCCTGGTTTGCTCCTTTAAACCATGGCTGAGGTACAGCTCCTATGGAAATACCTGGAGGAATCAAAAGGCAGCAAATTCAGAATGCTTTCATCAGGAAACAGGGTTCTTCAAAGCTTGCACACCCTTATGTTCAGTTATACCAGGATAGTGTTTCAGCGAGCCGCCGGGTATCACTCTGCAAAACATGAATCTCTTTCTTCTAAGAATGGATTCTTTTATGTCAGGGGCAGACTTTTGGCGTGGAAGGCTGTCCCAGGCTCATTTTCTCGCTGAAACTGACATGGATTCTCCCTCTTCTGGATCCATTTACTTAGCAAGCCAGGATTTCCACAGTGTGGGTCCTCCAGGTTTTCGAGCTGACCTTGGCGTCCAAAGAGCTAAGTGCCGCAATTCTCATTCGGTCTGAACAGGCCATGGTTGGAACTGAAAATGGATAGAACTGCTTCGTCTGTTCCAGAGAAGGTGCAGTTTCATATCCTGCTCCTAATTTTGGAAGGCCCAACCTATATCGTATAAAACACACTAAAATTGTTCTTCATTTCATTTTGTTGATTTGGGTTTTTTTGTTTTTTTGGTTTTTTTTTTTTTTTTTGATTATTTAATGTTTTGGCTCTAAAATCCAAGAGGATTTCTATGACATTATGGACTTTTAAAATTTGTATTACAGTCTAGTCGACGTACCGTATTGTGTTAGTTTATCAGCTCTCCATTCTTTTTCAGATTCTTTTCCCATAGAGGAGATTACAGGGTATTGAGTAGATTTCCCTGTGCTGGACAGGAGGTCCTTGTTATATCATTTTATTTAATTTACTGGCCCAGGATTAATTACCCAAGACCTAGGACTTTCACGAAACACTTGCCAAGGCAGAAAACCTAACCTATGTAATAGACTGCTAATGAGACTAAATTAAATTCAACAGCTGACTAAGTCACCGCTGTTGTTACCTTTTACAGACATTCAAGTGACCCTCTGTTCGTGGCTACTGTTCGGTTTTCTAATATTCCCCCTATGTTTTAATCTATTTTTCCCCCTGGGGTCTCAAATATGCTTGTGGAACTGTGAACACTTTAAGCTCTAAGTGGTAAAACAGTTGCTACAGGGCCAACATCCTATTAGGTGTGCCCAATGTGTTTGGAGGAACTAAGCATCCAAGAGCTGTGGGCAGGGGGAGGTGGTGGGGGGGACCAGGGGAGGCGGGGGGAGAGGGTGGGAACAACGCTTCAAAAGATTCAGATCTTTAGGGAAAAAAAAATGAAATCCCTCTTTTGTTTTCTCCTCTAGGGATTTCCTGCTTGATTTTCTTCATGAACATTCATAATTCATCATTCCAAGGTATGTGCGTGAAGGGAGGAGACAAGAGTGTAGCCTTGTTTCTACAGGTATTTAACTTATAAAGCAATTTTGAAATAAGCAGAACAAATCTTGCAGTCCCCCAGATTCAGACCTAGAAAGAGAAGGAGGGACATGGTGGGCATTTGTTCCGACTCGTGTACCTAGCCAGGTCATTCTACCCTCATGATTTCTCCCACCACATTATACTTATGACATTTAAAAAGAAATAGAATTACTGCTTGATTCTTACTGTTTAACTTACATAGGCTATTTACACAAAGACTCCACAAAAATCAGGAGAACAGTGATAGAGAAACAATGAAGAGAAAACCACTCTTTTTGTTATGGCATGCATATACATAATCTTTTACCTATTTGCATATACATACACCTAGATCTATAAATATTTCCATATTTCCATGCCTATATGTATATATGCATATATGTGTATATAAGCATAGATATAAAGGCATAGAAAAATATATACATATATCTACAGATACTTATCTATTTACACATATAAATATATAAAATATGTATTTATTTGTATATATTTAAATAGATATAAATATGTATTTACATGTATATACATATACTGATTATTTATATACATATATAAAAGTAAATATAGGAGTTCCCGTTGTAGCTCACCAGAAACAAGCCTGACTAGTATCTGTGAAGATGTGGGTTTGATCCCTGGCCTGGGTCAGTGGGTTAAGGATCCAGCATTGCTGATAGCTGTGGTGTAGGTTGCAGACGAAGCTGGGATCTGGCATTGCTGTGGCTGTGGCTACGACTTGACCCCTAGCCTGGGAACTGCCATATACTGCACCTGTGGCCCTAAAAAAGGAAACAAAGAAAACAAAAAAAGTAAATATCTATTTATATAAATACAAATGGATAAATAGGTATATATAAGTATATATTACATGTATATAGGTATAGACCTATATAAATATATATTTTATATATAAATAGGTAAATTTGTGTATATATGAACCTATAAAAGTCATAATAAAAAGTGATCATTTTTTATTATTTCCATATAATTTTTTCCTAAGATTTGTGAGTTCTTTTTGCAAATAGCCTGTGTATGTTACTTTTTTTTTCTTTTTTTTTAGATCAGCCCCTGCAGTGTATGGAAGTTTCCGGGCTAGGAGTCCAATCAGAGCTGCAGCCCCTGGCCTTCACCACAGCCACAGCCACCCCAGATCTGAGCTGCAGGCTAGGGAGGATTCAGGCTTGATCCTTGGCTACTGAGCAAGGCCGGGGATCGAACTCGCATCCTCAGGGATACTGCCTGAGTTCCTAATCCGCTGAGCCACAGGAACTCCCAGTAGCCTGTGACTGTTAAAGAGTATGTAAGAGTATGTACATAAAATATGTATATGCATTGACATCTACACACAGGTAATTGTGTATGTATTCCTTTACCTAATATTGTCACAGTTTAGAAAGTGTTTTTACAATATTTGTTAACTGATAGCACAGAGAATATTAAACCAGTGCCTGGCCCCCAGGGAATACTCCGTATGTATTTGATGACTGAATGCCTGTGTGACAGGATGGTGACGGGGAGTGAATTCAGCAGTCTGACCTTTGCTTCATCCTTAGTCTCAGATGTGAACAAATGCCTGGATACCAGGACCTGCCCATCAACATCGACTTGCACTAACACTGTGGGAAGCTACTACTGCACCTGTAAATCCGGGCACACATCCAGCACTGGGGAAAAACATTTTAATTCTTCCGGAGTGACTTGCCTAGGTGAGTGTTATTTAGGTAAGAACATTCTAGAAAAAAGGAAGTGTATGGGCTTTGACCCAAATTTTGATAATAACTGATCAAATCATGGGAGATCTACATGCTCTGCGTGACCAATATTTTTTGTTCAGGAGCATAAAGCGTTCTGAAATTCTTTAGCTTGAGGATCTTTTTAGTTAAGATCACATAGTATTTTGATCTCAGGAGCTCTCTGCAAATACTAGATAGGAGCAGCCTGGATCTATTCTCTTTTGTTCTTCGTAGGAAGAGATGGTAGCCAGGGATATATAAAAGGGATATATAAAATGCCTCAATTTGGATTTTTTTTTTTTTTTTGGTAACGACTGCAGCATGTGGCAGTTCGCAGGCCAGGGATTGAGCCTGTGCCACAGCAGTAACCAGAACAACAGCAGGGACAACACCAGATCCTTAAGCTGCTGAGCCACCACGGAACTTATGGAATGTTCTTAATGTTAATATTAATAAGGGAAGATCAGCCATGTTTATCAAAATGAGTTTTTGCTCATTTCGCAACACATCCCCATTGATTCAAAAGCTATTTTACGTTCATAGCCAAAGTTTCCTGATACGTTCAAAACTATACTTCATGGCAAAATGTTATTGCTCACATTTTGCATTTTAAGGGTTTCAAAAACCCTCTCTCAGTGCATAAATATACACTGATTGGAAGCAATAAAGGAAGAGGTTACAAAGATTTGGGTGTGGGAATTTGTTTGCATTGTATCTTCTACCAGGCTAGTGCTGGCGTTTAGAAAAATAATTTCTAAAAAGTGTTTTCCTAGAACTCAACTCCTACAGCCCACGAGGGATTTCTCAAGTGTTGCTCCTGAATTTTTCACATGGGAAAATCCAATCATGCTAAAAGAATCATTATATCTTTTAATATTTTTCTAGAAGTTTTTTTTTTTTTCCTGTTCTTTGTCTATTGACTGAAACCTCCAGAATGAAGTTGGACAAGAGGCAGCAAATATCCAGTCTTGTCTACTTGGTTTCAACGCAAATGTCAGTAGTACCATTTCTTTTATCTTTTTCTCTCTCTGGCTGTGCTGACAGCATCCAGAAGTTCCTGGGCCAGGGACGGAACCTGGGCCACAGCAGTGACCCAAGCTGCTGCAGTGAAAACACCAGATCCTTAACCTCTAGGTCTCCAGGGAACTCCTAGTAACTATACTTAAGTAAGACACATGCTGTTGAGGGGGGTGGAGCCAAGGATGCTTTGTCATTTCCAGGTCTTTCCCCTCTGCCATCAGCTTAATAAAGTGGTTTGATTTTCAGATCTGGACATTGAATTTTGTGCCACTCTTGGTGAACTGAAGATGTTTGCATTGTATGTGTGGCCAAATAACCCTAAAGGGAGCCTCTCTGGATACCTAGTTTTATCTTTTTCCATCCCTGCAAATCCTCTTTCCCTGGAGATTCTCAACTTCCTAGAAGGCAGCCCTCAGCACTGTGCCAGCTGAGGACATCACTCTGCCAGCGTGGACAACGTCCCCAAATGCCCACAGGCTAATCCTTCAAACCTGTGACCATATTACTATCTCAGTCTGTTTGGGCTGCTCTAATGAAATATCCTATAGCGTGTGGCTTATAGACAGTGAGCATGGATTTCTCACCATTTTCAGGCTGAGTGTCAAGATCGAGGCAGCAGCAGATTGGATATCTGGTTCATAGATGGCATCCTCTAGCTATCAGTTCATGTGGGGAAGGGGGAAGCGGGCTCTCTGGGATCTTTGTTGTAAGGGTACCAATCCCCTTCATGGGGGCTCCACCCTCAGGCCCTAATTACCTCCCCAAGGCCTCACTTTCTAATAACATTGCCTTGGGCATTAATTAGGTTTCCAACAATTATGTTTTGAGGGGATACCAAGGTCCTATCTATAGCAATGACCTTACACATCAAAAGGGATTTTATGGCGTTTCCTCGTGGCCCAGCGGGTTGAGGATCCAGCAGTGTCACTCTGGCGGCTTGGGTCACTGTTGTGGCACAGGTTTAATCCCTGGCCCAGGAACTTCCACATGCAGAGGGCATGGCGAAAAGGAAAAAAAAAAAAAAAAAGAAGTGAATTCAGGCTAGAGGGACCCCATGGAGGCCTATCACTGATGGAGGCTTTTTTACCCCTTCCTGTCACAGATGACGATGAATGCAAGAACCCCTCCATCTGCCCACCTACAGCCAAATGCAAGAATGTTCCGGGAAGATACTATTGCATCTGCAATCCTGGATTTGTGTCAACTGATGGGAGAGATCGGTTCACTGGCTCTGGAGCAACTTGCATAGGTGAGCAGATTCTCTCCACCTGCATCAGATGAAAATGTTCTTATACGAGGGTTGTGCAAAACAAAACAAAAACAAGCAAACAGACAAAAAACTCATCACTAAGGGTTTGATTTAAATTACTCCAATAACCTTGAAATTCAGTTCCTCAGTTCCCGAACATCCGTATTTGGGGTGTGTGTGTGTGTGTGTGGGTGTGTGTGTGTGTGTTTAAAATCTACACAATAAGAAGGTCCCATTGCGGCTCAGCAGATGGTGGAACTGACGTAGTCTTCATGAGGTGGTGGGTTTGATCCCTGGCCTCGCTCATTGGGTTAAGGATCCAGCATTGCTGCAAGCTGCAGTATAGGTCACAGAAGTGGCTGCCATCCTGCGTTGCTGTGGCTGTGGTGTAGGCCTCAGCTGCAGCTCCAGTTCGACCCCTAGCCTGGCAACGTCCATATGCCAAAGGTGCAACTCTAAAAAGAAAAAATCAATATATAAAACAGGAATTCCCTGGTGACCTAGTGGTTAAGGATACAGCATTGTCCCTGCTGTGGTTGAAGGTTCTATCCTTGGCCTGGAGAACTTCTGTATGATGCAGACAAGGCCAAAAAAGATTTAAACAAAACAGAGCAAATTATATACAACCTGTTGATGATATCTATAAGCCTAATGTTTTCTTCCATTAAATATGATCACGTATTACATTTTCCTACTAGTCTTAGTTTCCAAAAAACATTATTTCTTTTCTTTTTGGCCATGCCTGAGGCATGTGGAAGTTCCCAGGCCAGGTACTGAACCCATGCTAAAGCAGAGGCCCAAGCTGCCGCAGTGACAACTCTGGATCCTTAGCCCACTGGGCCACAAGAGAACTCCTTCAAAAAATTTTGAAAAATCAAGTCTTTATTTTAAATCTTGCTTCATAATTCTGACTCTAAGGCATAACATTCCCAGATACATTATAGTGAATGAGCATATGGTAATTCTCTTTTCATTTGTCTGAGGAGCCGCCATACTGTTTTCTCTAGGCTCTGCCTCATTTCACGTTTCCACCAGCAAGAACACAAGGATTCTGGTGGCTCCATACCAACATCAACATTGGTTATTCTCTTTAAGAAATATATATATACCCATCTGAATGGATGTGAGATCGATGCCTTAGAATGTTATGGTTAAGGGCATCGTTTTAGTCCTACACAGTCTTGCATTCCTAACAGCCGAGTTCCCTTCCAGATGTGCAGATTTCATCACAGTAAGGCCAGTGGTTCCTCCCAGTGGCGACCATCTGTCCCTGGCTGTGGGGCTTCCAAACCGATGGTCTCTTGCTCCCTGATTCCCAGGCACTGATGAGTGTCTGCAGAGAGGGGACTTGATCTTGGGATTCCCATTGTCTCCCTTGCAGTGAGAGGGGTTCTAGCCAAAGCTTCCTGATACGTTCAAAACTATACTTCATGGCAAAATGTTATTGCTCACATTTTGCATTTTAGGGGTTTCAAAAACCCTCTCTCAGTGCATAAATATACACTGATTGGAAGCAATAAAGGAAGAGGTTACAAAGATTTGGGTGTGGGAATTTGTTTGCATTGTATCTTCTACCAGGCTAGTGCTGGCGTTTAGAAAAATAATTTCTAAAAAGTGTTTTCCTAGAACTCAACTCCTACAGCCCACGAGGGATTTCTCAAGTGTTGCTCCTGAATTTTTCACATGGGAAAATCCAATCATGCTAAAAGAATCATTATATCTTTTAATATTTTTCTAGAAGTTTTTTTTTTTTTTCCTGTTCTTTGTCTATTGACTGAAACCTCCAGAATGAAGTTGGACAAGAGGCAGCAAATATCCAGTCTTGTCTACTTGGTTTCAACGCAAATGTCAGTAGTACCATTTCTTTTATCTTTTTCTCTCTCTGGCTGTGCTGACAGCATCCAGAAGTTCCTGGGCCAGGGACGGAACCTGGGCCACAGCAGTGACCCAAGCTGCTGCAGTGAAAACACCAGATCCTTAACCTCTAGGTCTCCAGGGAACTCCTAGTAACTATACTTAAGTAAGACACATGCTGTTGAGGGGGGTGGAGCCAAGGATGCTTTGTCATTTCCAGGTCTTTCCCCTCTGCCATCAGCTTAATAAAGTGGTTTGATTTTCAGATCTGGACATTGAATTTTGTGCCACTCTTGGTGAACTGAAGATGTTTGCATTGTATGTGTGGCCAAATAACCCTAAAGGGAGCCTCTCTGGATACCTAGTTTTATCTTTTTCCATCCCTGCAAATCCTCTTTCCCTGGAGATTCTCAACTTCCTAGAAGGCAGCCCTCAGCACTGTGCCAGCTGAGGACATCACTCTGCCAGCGTGGACAACGTCCCCAAATGCCCACAGGCTAATCCTTCAAACCTGTGACCATATTACTATCTCAGTCTGTTTGGGCTGCTCTAATGAAATATCCTATAGCGTGTGGCTTATAGACAGTGAGCATGGATTTCTCACCATTTTCAGGCTGAGTGTCAAGATCGAGGCAGCAGCAGATTGGATATCTGGTTCATAGATGGCATCCTCTAGCTATCAGTTCATGTGGGGAAGGGGGAAGCGGGCTCTCTGGGATCTTTGTTGTAAGGGTACCAATCCCCTTCATGGGGGCTCCACCCTCAGGCCCTAATTACCTCCCCAAGGCCTCACTTTCTAATAACATTGCCTTGGGCATTAATTAGGTTTCCAACAATTATGTTTTGAGGGGATACCAAGGTCCTATCTATAGCAATGACCTTACACATCAAAAGGGATTTTATGGCGTTTCCTCGTGGCCCAGCGGGTTGAGGATCCAGCAGTGTCACTCTGGCGGCTTGGGTCACTGTTGTGGCACAGGTTTAATCCCTGGCCCAGGAACTTCCACATGCAGAGGGCGTGGCGAAAAGGAAAAAAAAAAAAAAAGAAGTGAATTCAGGCTAGAGGGACCCCATGGAGGCCTATCACTGATGGAGGCTTTTTTACCCCTTCCTGTCACAGATGACGATGAATGCAAGAACCCCTCCATCTGCCCACCTACAGCCAAATGCAGGAACACCCCAGGAAGCTACTACTGCCTCTGCAATCCTGGATTTGTGTCAACTGATGGGAGAGATCGGTTCACTGGCTCTGGAGCAACTTGCATAGGTGAGCAGATTCTCTCCACCTGCATCAGATGAAAATGTTCTTATACGAGGGTTGTGCAAAACAAAACAAAAACAAGCAAACAGACAAAAAACTCATCACTAAGGGTTTGATTTAAATTACTCCAATAACCTTGAAATTCAGTTCCTCAGTTCCCGAACATCCGTATTTGGGGTGTGTGTGTGTGTGTGTGGGTGTGTAGATGTTTCAAATCTAAGTAATAGAGACTTCCCCTTGTGGCAAATCAGGTTAAGAGTCTGACATAGTCTTCATGAGGTGGTGGGTTTGATCCCTGGCCTCGCTCATTGGGTTAAGGATCCAGCATTGCTGCAAGCTGCAGTATAGGTCACAGAAGTGGCTGCCATCCTGCGTTGCTGTGGCTGTGGTGTAGGCCTCAGCTGCAGCTCCAGTTCGACCCCTAGCCTGGCAACGTCCATATGCCAAAGGTGCAACTCTAAAAAGAAAAAATCAATATATAAAACAGGAATTCCCTGGTGACCTAGTGGTTAAGGATACAGCATTGTCCCTGCTGTGGTTGAAGGTTCTATCCTTGGCCTGGAGAACTTCTGTATGATGCAGACAAGGCCAAAAAAGATTTAAACAAAACAGAGCAAATTATATACAACCTGTTGATGATATCTATAAGCCTAATGTTTTCTTCCATTAAATATGATCACGTATTACATTTTCCTACTAGTCTTAGTTTCCAAAAAACATTATTTCTTTTCTTTTTGGCCATGCCTGAGGCATGTGGAAGTTCCCAGGCCAGGTACTGAACCCATGCTAAAGCAGAGGCCCAAGCTGCCGCAGTGACAACTCTGGATCCTTAGCCCACTGGGCCACAAGAGAACTCCTTCAAAAAATTTTGAAAAATCAAGTCTTTATTTTAAATCTTGCTTCATAATTCTGACTCTAAGGCATAACATTCCCAGATACATTATAGTGAATGAGCATATGGTAATTCTCTTTTCATTTGTCTGAGGAGCCGCCATACTGTTTTCTCTAGGCTCTGCCTCATTTCACGTTTCCACCAGCAAGAACACAAGGATTCTGGTGGCTCCATACCAACATCAACATTGGTTATTCTCTTTAAGAAATATATATATACCCATCTGAATGGATGTGAGATCGATGCCTTAGAATGTTATGGTTAAGGGCATCGTTTTAGTCCTACACAGTCTTGCATTCCTAACAGCCGAGTTCCCTTCCAGATGTGCAGATTTCATCACAGTAAGGCCAGTGGTTCCTCCCAGTGGCGACCATCTGTCCCTGGCTGTGGGGCTTCCAAACCGATGGTCTCTTGCTCCCTGATTCCCAGGCACTGATGAGTGTCTGCAGAGAGGGGACTTGATCTTGGGATTCCCATTGTCTCCCTTGCAGTGAGAGGGGTTCTTGCCTGGTTGCCTCCTGGCAACTGGAAGCCAGTAGGCTCTTCTTTCCGTAGTCAAACGATTCTTATTCTTGGAGTGGACCTTCTTTCAGTGACTTGTCCCTCTGTTTTGAAGAACTTCTTCTTTTTTTTTTTTTTTTTGTCGTTTTGCCTTTTCTAGGGCTGCTCCTGTGGCATATGGAGGTTCCTAGGCTAGGGGTGGAATCAGAGCTGTAGC
Source organism: Phacochoerus africanus (assembly GCF_016906955.1). Taxonomy (NCBI): domain Eukaryota; kingdom Metazoa; phylum Chordata; class Mammalia; order Artiodactyla; family Suidae; genus Phacochoerus; species Phacochoerus africanus. Next base: position 72,313,929 of record NC_062547.1, on the reverse strand, counting down.
CGCCGGCCTGTACCACAGCCACAGCAACACGGGATCCAAGCCGAGTCTGCAACCTACACCACAGCTCACGACAACACCGGATCCTTAACTTGCTGAGCAAGGCCAGGGATCAAACCTGCAACTTCATGGTTCCTAGTCGGATTCGTTAACCCCTGCGCCATTGTGTGGTTGGAGCTGTGTCTGGAGCTGGTGAGGTTTTGGCAGTTAAATCCTCTTCGGTAGATGGAGATCCATCCCCACCCCCAGTTCCCCTTTTTCTCTTCAGAACTCCCCAAGGTTGAGATTAAGACTTACGTCCATGTTACGCCTAACTTTCAAGGCTGGCTATCCAGTTGGAGTCAGCAAAATTTTCTCTCTATAAAACCTAATGAGATCCCTTCAACCACAGCCTCTGTTGTTTTGGGGCCATCCCCTCGGCATATGGAAGTTCCCGGGCCAGGCATCTAACCTGTGCAACAATAGCAATCCAAGTCACAGCAGTGATAACCCCAGGTCCTTAACCCTTAGAGCCACCAGGAAACTCCAACCACTGCCTCAATTAATTATAGTGAAACAAAACAAGATGATTTTTTACAGAGAGGACAAAAAAAAAAAAGAGGCATTGAGATACCTTGAAAAATAGAGGTACTGAAAATGTAGGCTTTCTATGTTTATCTAAATCATGCCTTCATTTTTAGGCTGTACATTGCTTATAGTGTCTTTTTCTTCTTCTCCCAAATTTCCTGTGATAGAAAAAAGTGTCATCCTGTTCTTTCCCTCTCATTGAGTGTTCCTTTTCATAGCATTTTGACTGTTAGTTCTCATGTTACAGGATATAACTACCCTACCTGGCTCTTAGTTATAACAAATCTTATTGTGAGAAATCTCTTCCCCAACAGCAGTACAAACTTTAAAACCTGAAAAAAAGACCTGTCTTCAGTAATGATCTAGTCCAAAATTTTAAAATATTTTTCTAAAAAATTGGTTAGGAGAGTTCCCTGGTGGCTCAGAGGTTAAGGATCCAGCATTGTCACTGCAGCAGCTTGGGCCCCTGCTGTGGTGTGGGTTCGATCCCCGGCTCAGGTATCTCCACATGCTGCAGGCAAGGGCAAACAACAACAACAACAATAACCACAAAAAGCTGAAAAGACAATCTACTGAATGGGAGAAAATATTTACAAGTGATATGACAGATACGGAATAATATCCAAAATATTTCAACAGTCATATAATATCAAAAAAGCCAAAACAACTTGATTGAAAAAAGGGCAGAAAACCTGAATAGACACTTTTCTTTTTCTTTTCCCATTTTTAAACTTTTATTTAAGTATAGTTGATTTACAACGTTGAGATAGTTTCTGCCGTGCAACTCAGCCATGCATGTACATCCATTCTCTTCCAGATTCTTTTCCCACATAGATTATCACAGAATTGAGCAGAGTTCTCTATGCTCTACAGCAGGTCCCTGTTAGCCAGTCAATCCATATACCTCAGTGTGCATATGCCAGTCCCAACCTCCCAGCCCATCCCTCCCATCCTCCACCTGTCCGCCTTGTTAACTCTAAGTTTGTTTTATTTTATTACAGTTGATTTACAGTGTTATGTCAATTTCTGCTGTACAGCAAAGGGACCCAGTCGTACATATAGATGGATTCTCTTAAAACAATTTTTTTTTGTCTTTTTGTGTGTGTTTTTTTTTTTTTTTTGCCTCTTCTAGGGATGCTCCTGTGGCATTTGGAGGTTCACAGGCTAGGGGTCGAATTGGAGCTGTAGCCGCCAGCCTACCCCAGAGCCACAGCAAGGCGGGATCCGAGCCACGTCTGTGACCTACACCAGAGCTCACGGCAACGCCAGCTCGTTAACCCACTGAGCAAGGCCAGGGATTGAACCCGAAACTTTATGGTTCCTAGTCGGATTCGTTAACCACTGTGCTACAACGGGAACTCCTAAAACAATTTTTTATTATACTTGATTTAGAGTGTTGAATCAATTTCTGCTGTACAGCAAAGGGACCCAGCCATGCATATATATACATTTTTTTCTTATATTATCTTCCATCATGGTCTATCCTCAGAGACTGGATATAGTTTCCTGTGCTATACAGTAGGACCTCATTGCTTATCCGTTCTTTTTTTTTTTTTTTTGTCTTTCTTTGCCTTTTCTAGGGCCACTCCCGTGGCATATGGAGGGTCCCAGGATAGGGGTGTAATTAGAGCTGTAGCTGCCAGCCTACGCCAGAGCCACAGTCACTCGGGATCCGAGCCGCATCTTCGACCTACACCACAGCTCACGGCAATGCCAGATCCTCAACCCAATGAGCAAGGCCAGGGATTGAACCCACAACCTCATGGTTCCTAGTCAGATTCGTTAACCAATGAGCCACGACGGGAACTCCTGCTTATCCATTCTAAATGTAACAGTTTGCATCTACTAACCCCAATCTCTCTTTTTTTCCCTGAACTCTCATTCTATTTATAGGAATCAACCCTATTTCTGCTGTCCCCACCCAAAGTACATTTTCAGGAGACTGTAGACAACAGGTAAGCTCCCATCTTTGTAAATTTGTGTACCGTGCCTACCTTCAATATGCAGAAGGAAGCAATAATTACAAACAAAATACTCTCCAAATGGAATATGCCTAAATATCAAACAAAGGTTCAAATCTCCACACACACACCCCCACATGATCTCTGGGAAGAAAAGGAGCTTCTTGATAATTAATATTTTTACCTCCTCTCATATGTCTTCTGTATTTTATGTGCTCTCAATTGCTTTCATTTTGAGCAACAAATTATTATTTGGGGGAGTACATGGGAGCCAAAAAATATCCTCAGTCAACATTAGTTTTGTACAGAATTCATCGTAAAAAAGAGGCAGCCCCTACCCTACCACCTCAATTGAATCATCCTTATGGTAGCTGTAACTTCGTTGTCGCAAGTGCTGTCTGTTGTTGTAAACAAATCTTTTAAAGATGACTTACAAAAGAAACCTATGTTGGGAACATCCACATGAATTTTCAAAATCCAGTCTTTTGTTTCTTTAAGAGTCATTTGTACTCTGATCTAAATTGTTCAGAGCCAACGTCGTACAGGACTTAAAAATGCTGTCTTCCAGACAATTTCAGTGAAAGTGTGCTTTTGGAAAATAGAGTAACTCTAGTATGGCCGAGAGTAAAGACGAATATGCTTATGAAGACTGTTTCTATGAAAACTGAGGAGTTCCTGTCGTGGCTCAGTGGAAACGAATCTGACTAGCATCCATGAGGACGCAGGTTCAATCCCTGGCCTCGCTCATTGGGTTAAGGATCTGGCATTGCCATGAGCTGTGGTGTAGGTTGCAGACGGGGCTCGGATCTGGTGTTGCTGCGGCTGTGGTGTAGGCCTGTGGCTACAGCTCCGATTCAGTCCCTAGCCTGGGAACCTCCATATGCTGCAGGTGCACCCCTAAAAAGACAAAAAAAAAAAACCAAAAAACAAAAAAGAAATGATGTTAGGTTAAATACGAACATGTTATAGAAATCTATTCATACAAACAAATAAAATTTAATATTTGACTATTATGAAAGGCATTCGAATATTTTGCCTCTGTCTCCCAAGGTTATGTTTGAAATGCTCCTTCTCCAATTTTAATTTGTCTTAATCTTCTCAGTGGGAAAATAGCGAATAGCCTGAGAGATGGGATTTTATTATATTTAAGCATTAGGGGCACTTTAGCTCTCTTGAAATTATTTTTGAAGATAATGAGGCTATTGAACTAATTTACTCTTTTCAAATGAATACACTTGTCTCAAAACCATATATATATATATTTTTTTTCTTTTATGGCCACGACGATGGCATATGGAATTTCCCGGGCTAAGACTTGAATTCAAGCTGCAACTGTGACCCATGCCTCAGCTGTGGCAACGCCAGATCCTTTCACCTACTGAGCAGGGGTGAGGATTGCACCTGTGTAGCCTCAGCAACCTGAGCCACTGCATTCAGATTCCTAACCTACTATGCCACGGCAGAAACTCCTCAAAACAATGTATTGAACTTTATTTACATTGTGTGTGTGTGTGTGGTGTGTGTGTGTGTACTCTAAAAGCCTTTGCTTATTACGTTAAGCTCCAACAAATGTTTAATTTTGCAGTCTTGCATTCACATATATGCAAGAGTATTTCTCTGCCAGGACCAACTATTTCAATAAAGCATCCATGAATTGAAGACCAACCTTTGGATGCTTTGAGCTTAACGGAAACCAATCAAATGTTTGTATTCTTTCCTTCTTTGGACGCCCCCAAGGACCAGAAAAACAGCAAGAGGATTTGCTCTGACTTGGAGGAGATAAAAAGTGTGTTTGAAGGAAGAAATGGTACACTTTCTTTAAAGGTTTGAGACCGTTCCCAGTTTTTGTGAATGTTTTCTCATGCTAGATGATTCTCCATCTTTTCCTTCCTCCAATACACCCGAGGGAACTAATCATCCTTAGGTGGGACAAGATTTTTTCCTTTCTGTCTCTTCATCACGGGAGAAATGCAAACCTCACATGCAGATTTTTTTTTTAATTATAGTTGATTTACAATGTTGTGCCAACTTCTGCTTCACAGGTAGATACAGGTAGATTTTCACCTCAATTCTTTTAAAAAAAAAAACTTCTCTTCTATTTTGTTTTGTTTCATTTTGTTTTTTCTTTTTAGGGCCACACCCATAGCATATGGACGTTCCAGGGCTAAGAGTCAAATCAGAGCTGCAGCTGCTGGTCTACACCACAGCCACAGCAATGCCAGATCCAAACTGCATCTGTGACCTACACTGTAGCTTGTGGCAATGCCAGATCCTTAACCCACTGATCGAGGCCAGGGATCAAACCCTCATCCTCGTGGATGTTAGTCGGGTTCTTAACCCTCTGAGCCACCATGGGAACTCCTTTACCTCAATTCTTTTTCAGCTTCCCCTGGGTATGCATAAATTCCTGGGCCAGGAATTGAACTTGTGCCACAGCAGTGACAATACTGGATCCTTTAACTGCTAAGACACCACAGAACTCCTTGTCTTAAGTCTATTAGCCATAGACCTGTCCCTTCCTACTTCTCTAAGGAGGAAGGGGAGGGTAGGAATGGGGGAGGGTTGGATGCAAATTGGATTTTTTTTTTTAATTTTTTGTCTTTTTGCCATTTCTTGGGCGGCTCCCGCGGCACATGGAGGTTCCCGGGCTAGGGGTCTAATCGGAGCTGTTAGCTGCCAGCCTATGCCAGAGCCACACAACGCAAGATCCGAGCCGTGTCTGCGACCTACCCCACAGCTCACGGCAATGCCGGATCCTTAACCCACTGAGCGAGGCCAGGGATTGAACCCGCAACCTCCTAGTCGGTTTGGTTAACCACTGCGCTATAACGGGAACTCTGAAAATTGGATTTTTTATATTGGATGACAGTTGATTGTTTCTGCAGAGGTACACTAGAAAGCTGGGAGAGAGAGCACAAATGAGTTAGGAAGAAAAGCAAAAGCGAAATAAGGCAGAAAGTGAAGCAAAAAAACGTGATTTAAAAATACTCAATTACTTCACCATGGAAGGAAACAATCTGAGTTTCCTTCCGCCTCTGTTTAAACATTCACACCTCATTTCCTAAGCCTTTCCCTACGCTTTGCATCACTCCCTTCTTCGACGATTAGGAAATGGAAAGGTCATAGCTGCAGTAAGCTTTCAAGAAAGGTCTGTGCACTTAGGTTGGAAAAAGGATTTTCCGGCATAGCAAGGTGACGAGAAAGAAGAGACAAGATGCTGCTAGCTGGGACGACTTGCTGATGATCAGGGAGAGCTGACCACCAGCGTGTGGTCTTGTCTGTTTTTATAGCCCAGGGAGAGAGGAGAGGTCTCACGATACACCTGCTGACCTGCTGATTGGATGGGGGAAGGGGGGGTCTTAGGATACCCCTGCTGTTGGTTGGGGGCATATAAGGCCCCGTAAGGGCAGGGTGAGGAGTGGGCCATGTATCTTTCCTAGTAGTGGGTTGGAAGGAGTGGGCCATGTCACTCAAGTTTGGGGAGGGGACATTGCAATGAGACGGGTGAGCCGATGATAAGGGTCTGGTAATTCTTTTTTTTTTTGCAATTTTTAAAAAATTGTTATTTCCCTAATACAATTTTTTTCTATTGTACAGCATGGTGACCCAGTTACACATACATGTACACATTCTATTTTTGCACATTATCATGCTCCATCATAAGTGACTAGACATACTTCCCATTGCTACACAGCAGGATCTCATTACTAATCCATTCTAAAGGCAATAGTTTGTATCTGTTAACCCCAAGCTCCCCAATCACCCCACTCCCTCCCCCTCCCCCTAGTCAACCGCAAGTCTGTTCTGCAAGTCCATGATTTTCTTTTCTGTGGTAAGGTTCCTTTGTGCCTCATATTAGATTCCAGATATGAGTGATATCCTATGGTATTTGTCTTTCTCTTTCTGACTTACTTCACTCAGGATGAGAGTCTCTAGTTCCATCCATGTTGCTGCAAATGGCATTATTCCATTCTTTTTTATGGCTGAGTAGTATTCCATTGTGTATATATACCACATCTTCCTAATCCAATCATCTGTTGATGGACACTTGGGTTGTTTCCTTGTCTTGGCTATTGTAAATAGTGCTACAATGAATATGCGGGCGCATGTGTCTTAGGTCTGGTAATTCTTGTCTTGGCCAGAGGCTTTGAGTTCAGCCTCCTTGAAGAGGCCTTGAAGTCCCACAGTCTGGAAAAGTGAATCTGTACTCAGTTTCCTTTTATGATTTCCTCCCAAAGAAGAGCTGTTTTCACACTCACTATTTTCTGTGGCAGGAAGTGGCTAATTCTTACCCTGAAGTCAGCAACATCCTGAACGAGTCATCTCTGAGAAGCAAGGAAGAAACAAACTTTTTAGCAAAGCATTATCTTCAAAGTGTGGAGTTGGCTGCATATAAAGCTGCCCTGGAGCAACCCACTGGAGGGACAGTGAATGTACAATCATCATACATGGGTAAGCCATGGTCATGGATACTCATGCAGACATTTGAATTTCTTTTAAAAAAATCATATTATAGTTGATTTACAATGTTCTGTCAATTTCTGCTATACAGCAAAGTGACCCAGTTATACATATACATATATATATATATATATATATATATATATATATATATACACACACATTCTTTTTTCACATTATATTCCATAGTGTTCCATCACAAGTGATTGGATTTAGTTCCCTGTGCTGTTCAGCAGGACCTCATTGCTTATCCATTCTAAAAGTAATAGTTTGCATCTACTCACCCCAAACTCCCAGTCCATCCCACTCCCTCCCCCTCCCCCTTGGCAACCACAAGTCTGTTCTCCAGGTCTATGAGTCTCTTTCAGTTCTGTAGATAGGTTCATCTGTGATGTATTTTAAATTCCACATGTAAGTGATATCATATGGTATTTGTCTTTCACTTTCTGACTTATTTCACTATGAGAGTCTCTAGTTGCATCCAGATTGCTACAAATGGCATTATTTTGTTCTTTTTCATGGCTGAGTAGTATTCCATTGTGTATATGTACCACATGTTCTTAATGCATGCATCTGTCAATGGACATTTTAGATTGTTTCCATGTCTTGGCTATTGCAAATAGTGCTGCTATGAACATAGCAGTGCCAGACATTTGAATTTAATTTGGGTTTAGGAAATGCTGGTGGAGCTAAAATTCAAGAGCCACTGTTTGGCAGGAAATGGCTTTCTCTGTTCTTACACTGGCGAGACCTGTGTATGTACTTGACACAAAATATCCTGTTTTTCTTTATTTATCTTTTTTAAAAAAATATTATTATTATTATTATTGTTTGGCCATGCTGTTGGCATGTGGAAGTTCCCAGGCCAGGGATCAAAAATTTGCCATAGCACAGACCCAAGCAAAAGCAGTGATATTGCCAGGTCCTTAACTCCTAGGCTGCCATGGAATTCCTCCTGTTTCTCTTTAGAATCCTAAGCTTGCACTGGATGAGGCTTGAAAGTTCATTTGGCTGAATCATCCATCCATCAGTCAAGTCTAACCTATTTCCATAGTGAAACTTTTGTAGCTATAGTACTGTCATTTTTCAGTCTGTGTCACCTTGTAGTTGTTAGGTACAAATCTTTAACAAGGATACATTGAAGGATAAAACAGTCTTTACTCTTAGAGGCAACAAGGTTTCCATGGGCAAAAAAAGATATAAATAGCACCTAGTGGAGTTCCCTGGTGGCCTAGCAGTTAAGGATCCACCCTCATCACTGCTGTAGTGTGAGTTCAGTCAGTGGCCAGGGAACTTCTACATGCTGTGAGCATAGCCAAAATAAATAAAAACAAATAAATAAATCAATACCGCCTAGTGAGTAAAGTGTCTGGTACCTAGAAGGGCTTGGTAATTGTCAAACGAATGAATGCATGGCTAAACATAAGGACAGGGAAAAAATTGTGGTCCTATCATCAATTAGTGAAGAAGATCTCACCTTTTTAGGTTAAAAAAATCACAGTAGGGAGTTCCTATTGTGGCACGGTGGAAACAAACCCGACTAGTATCCCTGAGGATACAGGTTTGATCCCTGGCTCTGCTCAGTGGGTTAAGGAGCCAGTGTTGTCATGAGCTGTGGTGTAGGTAACAGACACGGCTTGGATCTGGCATTGCTGTGGCTGTGGTGTAGGCCAGCAGCTGCACTCCAGTTCGACCCCTAGCTTGGGAACTTTCATATGCCACCTGTGCAGCCCTAAAAAAGATTAAAAAAAAAAGCAAAAAAAAAAAAAATCCCAGTAAATCTCAGAGAATACTATAACAATGTATTTGACCTCCCCCAGAATTAGCAAATGTTACTATGCCTTTTGCCATATTTAACTATACTATTTTCTATATATGAAGTAGAAGGTTATAGAATATTACAGAATATTTTTCTTCCAGCCCTATCATATAGAAACGTAGTCTCATCAATTTTGTGTGTGTCCTTTGAGTCTGTGTGTTGATATTTTTTATTACATATTTATGTTTATATTCCCTGAACAATAGGTACTACTTAGGAGTGCTTATAACTTTCTGTAAATAAGATTTCCGTATGATTCTCCAAGTTGCTTTCATTAGTCTACTTCCTTTTTTTTTGCATTTTTTATTGTGATAAGAACAGTGAACTGAAGATGCGTCCTTTCGACAAAATTTTAAGTGCACAGTACAGTATTATTAACTATAGGCACACCATTGTAGGGCACAGTTCTAGAACTTACTCATCTTGCATAATTGAAATTTTGCATACATGGAACCTCAACTCCTGATGTACCCCTCACCCAGCTCCTGGAAATGACCATTTTATTCTCTGTTTCTTGATGCCTATGTCAGATACCTCATATAAGTGGCAACATGCAGTATTTGTTCTTCTGTGGCTGGTTTATTTCACTTGGCAGAGTCATCCTGGTTCATCCATGCTGTCCCATATGGCAGAATTTCCTTCCTTTCTAAGGCTGAAAAATACTCCATTGCATGTATATACCACATTTTCTTTATCCATTCATCTGTCAGGGTGTATTGACATTGTTTCCATATGGCAACTGTTGTGAATAATGCTGCAACCAACATGTGCATATATCTCTTCTCAATCTTGATTTTAGTTCTTTTGGATTGAGAAGTGGAATTGCTAAATCGTATGGCAATTCTATTTTTAATCTTTCAAGGAACTACCAACCTGTTTTCCACAGGCGCTCCACCATTTTGCATTCCCACCAACAGGGTACAAGCACTCTAGCTTCTCTACTCGTTGTCAACAATCTATCTTCCTTGCCTAGTTTATTCTTTTTTATTCTGTAATAGTCCATCTCATGATCGAATCCCAATTTATTTCTCCCCTCTTCTCCTGTTGGCTATTTGATCGTTTTAGTATCTGGCTATTAAAGCTTCATCAGCCAAAGATCAACAGGGACAGTCAGATTTTACTCAAGGGAGGACATTCCAGAAGATGAGTGGAATGCCTCTGAATCAGCAAGAGAATAGGAGTCTCTTTTGCAGGATTGGGGTTCCTGCTGAAGAGACCTAAAGAGGCCATAGTGAAGCACTGGTCAGTCCTGGATCGCTTGCTATTTCTGAGGCAGGATTGGAGAAGGGAGGATTAACTAGGGATCGGTTGCTGCCGTAAGGCAAGGACGGCTTAGCAAATGCGTGTCCCTCGTAATAAGTGAACATAGCAGAGCAGGTCTGAGGAGTCATTGGTCAGAAGACAGTGGTCATTCAAGGGAATGGTCATCATGGCATTTTTCAGCTATTGCACAAACTGAAAAGGAGTAATGTTTCCTGTTCCCATGGAAGCTGCCTTTTTCTGTGTCTGAGAGTGGGGCTTCCTTTTTCTCTTTAAATTTAAGCTGATTTTTACTCTTTTAGACCTGGACATGCTCTTTGAATGGCTGTTGCGCACAGTTATTAAATGGACATTATCATATGTGCTTCTGGTGTACACGTGGAAGACTCTTTCTAGGAAATTCTATAGTCAGAATTCCTGGATATTAGGAACTTGCATTATTGTCTTTTTTCTTTTTAGGGCTGCACCTGCAACATATGGACATTCCCAGGTTAGGGATTGAATCAGAGCTTCAGCTGCCAGCCTACACCACTGCCATAGCAACGCCAGATCTGAGCCGCATCTGTGACTTACCCCACAGCTTGTGGCAATGCTGGATCCTTAACCCACTGAGCAAGGCCAAGGATCAAACCTGTATCCTCATGGACACTAAGTGGTTTCTTAACCTGCTGCGCCACAGCAGAAATCCAGGAACTTGCATTTTTGACCGTTGTGGTTTTTGCTAATTTGCTTTCCCTAGTAGTTGTACCAGTTTATACTCTGACTCTGTGGATTAGCATTCCAGTTGCCAACCTTCCAACCCTTGAGTTTTCAGGCTTTTTCCCCGCTGCTGATGATGAATAAGAAATGTTATCTTGCTATAGTTGTATGTGAATTTCACTGATTACCAGTGGATTATTTTATACTGGCCATCGGGTTTCTTTTCTGTTGTTTTTCTGATTCATATTCTTTTTCCATTTTTCTTTATCCATTTTTCCTTGTCCATTGTATTTTTAGTCTTTATCTTATTGATCTTTAGGAGCTCTTTATATATTATGGATGCCATTTATGTTTCTAAACATCCTCTGCCTACTGTGGTTTGTTATTTAATTTTGTTTAAATATCATAAAAGTGTTTTTAATTTGGATCTAAGGACTTACAGAAAAAAGTCCCTTTAAAGGAAAACTTTTTAAAAAGAGTTGGTTTTAAATCTTAATATATATGTTTTTTGTCTTATTAGGGCTGCACCCACAGCATAAGGAAGTTCCCAGGCTAGAGGTTGAATTGGAGCTGCAGCTGCCAGCCTACTCCCCAGCCACAGCAACTCAGGATCCTTAACTCACTGAGTGAAGTGAGGGATTGAACCCATGTCCTCATGGATACCAGTCAGGTTCGTTACCCCTGAGCCATGACAGGAACTCCTTAAATCTTAATTCTTATGTCACTTAATATTTGCTTATTCTTGCAAAAGTAATTAACTGGTCATTTGGTTGAATTATTAAGGCTTGCTTATTATGTAATATAAGGAACCACCTGGACTTAAGTATTTATACCATAAAATCTCCCGTCTTCATAATTATCATATTAAAATGTTTTGGTACATTCGATGCCATTGAAACACTTAGAAAAAGCTTATATTATGAAATTGAGATTTTCTGTGGCTTTGTTTATTTATTTTTAAATTCAGCTCTACCCACGGCTTTTGGAAGTTTCCAGGCTAGGAACTGAACCCAGGCCACAGCAGTGAAAGCACCAAATCCTAAGATTTGCTGTGGCTTTAAAGCAATATGTACTCTTCTAGTCTTGCATTTTGAATTCTCTTAAAATTGACTATTGATGTTTTAGGCACCTCCGGTTTGCTTTTTTTAAAAGTTAAAAATTTATTTTACTCTTTATTTGGTTCTCACTTAATAAATACTAAGGTTTTCATTGAAACAATTTTTGGTTTAAAAGACTTTTGGATGAAGTTTTCACTCTTGATGGAATCGAATGTATGCGTCTTGGAGCTGAGGTTAGGGAGCTAGCGAATGCCAGGGAAGCAGGTCGTGATGCTACCTGGGGTGATCAGAGTAGGTTTGGAGCGAAGGTGAGATTTGTAAGAAGACCGGAAGGGAGAGGAGGAGTGAGCTGTGTGCATATTTGGGGGAAAATGATCCTGGGCAGAGGGAAGCCAGTGCAAAGGCCTTGAGGAGAGCATTTCTGGTGTAATGGAGATACCTGCAGAGGGGCTGGAGGTGACTGGTCAAGTTAATGCAGGACAAGGTCAGGTAGGGCCTTCCTGGGAATTGTAACCACACTGGCCTTTATTCAGGGAGATGCTGCAGGCTTCTGAGCAGAGGATTTACTAGTGATCTGATTCACATTTTGAAAGGATCCCACTGGCTGCTCTGGGGCAACAATGAATACAGTTAGAGGTGAATGGGGTAAGCCAGGAGAGATTTGACCATAGGCCCTTCAGACCAGGGTGGTGGCCGAGATCAGATTCTGGGTGTGTCCTCTGGCCAAGAGTCTGGATTTGCTGCCAGGTTAAATCTTAGTTTTTAACCTTATTTTTGTGGAGGTGGAGAGAAAGAGGGAGGCTGAAGCTAAAAGTGGATTCATATGTAGATGACATTCAAAACAGAAGAGACGAAATAGTGGGGGGGTCGGGGAGATGAAGCGACTGAGTTAGATGCCTTGTGATTCTTTCTCATGCATCAGAAGTAGAAAAGTGTTTGATTAGTAAGTAATGGCTTCAAACTCTAGTGCAGACACTCCGCTTGAATGGCAGCATGGTCAAAAAGAAAGAGCATGGGTCTCATGGCTGGAAGAGGTGACAAATTCCCATACCAGCCCCACTCAACTCCACCATATTGGATTTTTTTCCCTCCAATGAGAGCCTGGGTCTGCAAACAAAGCCAACACCCTACCCTCCATGTGTGCATTCCACGTCCATCACCCAAGCTCCAGTTTTTATTTGAAGCTTCTTGTCACTTTTTAAATAAGACTGACAATGAAACTCTGTTTTAAAATAAATGACAAAAGGATATCCAGTCTTCACACAGATTTTCTGCTTTGCTGTTGTTGTTTAGCTATCAAAGCGCTGACCATCAAGAATGGCTGCCAAGAAGAAAATGTGACATTTAACATTCAAACTGAAAAGGCATCCATGGACATCGATTGCACCGTCATCACTGGAGGAAAAACCAGAGGTAACAGAAATTACCTAGATTACTAGAAGTCTCTAGAGTTGGGGGGAAGGGGAAATGTACTTTCTCTTTTTTTCTTTTTTCTTTTTACGACTGTACCTGCAGCATATGGAAGTTTCTGGGTCAGGGGTCCAACTGAAGCTGCAGCTGCGACCTATGCCTCAGCTTGCAGTAACGCCAGGTCCTTAACCCACTGAGCGAGACCAGGGATCAAACCCAAATGCTCACAGACACAACATCAGGTTCTTAACCTGCTGAGTCACAGGCAACTCCCTGCACTTCACTTTTTAAAATTAAATTATAATTCACATACAATGTTATATGAATTTCGGGGGTACAACATAGTGACACTTTTACACGTTAGGAATGATCACCTCATCATATAAAACTGTTACAGGGTTATCGACTATACTCCCTGTGTGTAATGACATCCCTGTGACATATATTTTGCAGCTGGAAGTTTATACCCTTCGCCTATTTCATTTGTCTCCCTCCCCATCCATGTTGCTGCAAATGGCAAGACATTATTCGTTTTATGGCTAATATTCCATTATGGAGAAATACCACATCTTCTTTATCCATTTGTCTATGGATGGACACTTAAATTGCTTCCATCTCTTGGCTATTGTAAATCCTGCTGCAAGGACCAGAGTGGAATTCTTTAATAGAATCTAGAAATAGCCTTAACATCCTACAAGTGGAAACACTTCAGAAATCTGCCACAGGAATTCCTGTCGTGGCTCAGTGATTAACGAATCCGACTAGAAACCATGAGGTTGTGGGTTCAATCCCTGCCATTGCTCAGTGGGTTAAGGACCCAGCATTGCCGGGAGCTGTGGTGTCGCAGACGCAGCTCGGATCCCGCGTTGCTGTGGCACTGGCGTAGGCTGGCAGCTACAGCTCCGATTAGACCCCTAGTCTGGGAACCTGAATATGCCATGGGAGCAGCCCTAGAAAAAGGCAAAAAGAAAAAAAAAAAGAAATCTACTACAAATCAATTTTTCATGGATTAGTGGTTTAGTCAAGCAGAGTTCAGAATCCTACATTCTGTGTTAGACTCATAAGAGACTTTAAAGTTAAGTCCTTAAGGTTTTTTTTTTTCTTTTTAGGGCTGTACCTGAAGCATATGGAAGTTCCCTGACCAAGGGTCGAATTGGAGCCACAGCTGGGACCGCACCATAGCCACAGCAACACAGGATCTGAGCCGAATCTGTGACCTATGTGGCAACTTGTGGCAACACTGGATCCTTAACCACCTGAGTGGGGCCTGGGATCAAACCTCATCCTCACTTAGACAATGTCAGGTCCTTAAGCCACAAGCCACAGTGGGAACTCCCTTAACTTACTTCTTTTTGTGTGTGTGTGTCTTTTTGCCATTTCTTGGGCCGCTCCCGAGGCATATGGAGGTTCCCAGGTGAGGGGTCAAATCAGAGCTGTAGCCACCAGTCTATGCCAGAGCCACAGCAACGCAGGATCTGAGCCGCGTCTGCAACCTATACCACAGCTCACGGCAACGCCAGATCCTTAACCCACTGAGCAAGGCAAGGGATTGAACCCACCACCTCATGGTTCCTAGTTGGATTTGTTAACCACTGAGCCACGACGGGAACGCCTCTCTTAACTTATTTCTAAGTAGACTTTCCCCAGTTTCCTCCTTAGGTTGATTGGTTCCTTGCTTCCTTTCAGGTGCTGTGGTCTTTATTTCTTATGATTCTATTGGGCCCATCTTAGATGGCTCGTTTGTGGATAAGGAAAACCTGGTTCTTGATGAAAACTGGAATCACTTTCAACTGAACTCCAAGGTGATAAGCACCTCCATAGGATGTAAGGAGAAATGCTCTCTGACCATACCTGTGAACTTCACGTTTCAGCATGTACAGGTGGGCAAAAAAATCAAGCTGTTTGAACACCTGGAAATTTCTCTTTATGACATCTTTAAACCCAGTAATGGAAAAGTATCATTTTTTGTACATTTATTTTGTATTAGGGTATAGTTGATTTACAGTGTTGAGTCAATTTCTGCTGTACAGCATAGTGACCCAGTCATACATAGAGAAGCAATGAGGTCCTATTGTACAGCACAGGGAACCATATCTCTTTGGATAGACCATGATGGAAAATAATAGGAGAAAAAGAAAAGTATCATGGAGTTCCCGTCGTGGTGCAGTAAAAACGAATCCGACTAGGAACCATGAGGTTGCGGGTTCGATCCCTGGCCTTGCTCAGTGGGTTATGGACCTGGTGTTGCCGTTGAGCTGTGGTGTGTGTGGGAAACTCAGCTCAGATCCTTCATTGATGTGGCTGTGGTATAAGCCGGCAGCTGTAG
This sequence comes from Phacochoerus africanus, assembly GCF_016906955.1. Taxonomy (NCBI): domain Eukaryota; kingdom Metazoa; phylum Chordata; class Mammalia; order Artiodactyla; family Suidae; genus Phacochoerus; species Phacochoerus africanus. Next base: position 72,298,371 of record NC_062547.1, on the reverse strand, counting down.
CTCTGCTTCGACCTCTAGCCTGGGAACCTCCATATGCCGCAGGTGCAGCCTAAAAAGCAGAAAGAAAGAAAGAGAGAGAGAGAGAGAGAGAGAGAGGCTAGATAGACAGACAAGACATCGCTAGATAGAGGATACGAAGAACGGAATACAAAAGAGCTATGCGATCGCCATACCTCCCTCCCCACTCCTCAATAAGAACTACCTTCACCTCTCCCGCCCTCTCTCACTCGCTCCCTCCCCCGCTCTCTCTCTCCCGCCCGCTCTCTCATCTCCCCCCTCTGCCTCTCTGCTCTCTCTCCCTCTCTCTTCCCCTCTCTCTCGCTCTCTCGCTCTCTCTCCCTCCCTCCCTCTCCTCCCTCTCTCTCTCTTCCCTCCCTCCCACTCTCTCCCTCCCTCTGCTCTCTCTCCCTCTCTCCCTCTCTCCCTCGCCTCTCCCCCCTTCTCTCTCTCTCCCTCTCTCTCTCTCCCTCCACTCTCTCCCTCTCTCTCTCTCTCCCTCCTCCCTCCCTCCCTCCCTCCCTCCCCCTCCCTCCCTCCCTCGCTCCTCCTCCCCTCTCTCTCCTCCCTCCCTCTCCCTCCTTTCCCTCCGTTTCTTTCTTTCTCTGCTGTTTTTCCCTCTTATGATTTGGAATCAAGCCAGGTACTTGATTAACGGCTACTCCAAAATATTACATGTTGGAAATTGTTCCTTCAACAGACGAAGAAGCAATACAACCTGTAGCCATGTTTATTGTTGGGAAGGGAAAATGCATAAGTTGTTCCCAGTAAGAAATTTTTAGGTCAAATCATCACACCATATGACAACTGTATTTGGCCAGTACTCCTCAATAAAGATGGGGGAAATGAAAGAATGACCTTAAAAAAATTGCTTGTCATATTAAAAGTTTTTTTTTTTTTTTACATTATGATGGATTTCTGGGGCCTCTAAGAAATGAGCCTCCAACTAACTGAAGAAGAATTTTAAAATGTGTTCCCTGGGCTTCCAGTTCTAAGTAGAAAATACTTTCTATAACAAAGCATATAGTTCATACGGTATTGTGCACTATAAAATTTGTTAAGAGGGTAGCTCTCATGCTAAGGATTCTTACCACAAAAAACAAACAAAAAAACAAAACAGAAAGAAAGGAACACAAGGAAACTCTTGGTTGAGTGAGAGTGTGTTTATTACCTTTTTTTTTTAACTCTTTAGGGGTGCACGGCATATGGAGGTTCCCAGGTTAGGGGTCAAATCAGCGCTGCAGCTGCTGGCCTACACCACAGCCACAGCAACGCAGGATCTGGTCCGTGTCTGGAACCTACACCACAGATCATGGCAATGCTGGATTCCTAACCTACTGAGCAAGGCCAGGAATCAAACCTGCATCCTCATGGATGCTAGTCAGATTCGTTAACTGCTGAGCCATGATGGGAACTCCTGTGTTTATTACCTTGACAGTGGAAATACTATCACAATGTTTCAAATGTCCAAATTTGTCAAGTTGTACGTAGTAAATACGTGTAGTCCTTTGTACATCAACTATAAAGCTAAAAAAAAAGAAAACAGAATGCCATAATTTTTTTCATTTTTTAAAATTTTCAGTGGAATAGGGTTGACTTCAACATTGTATTAGGTTCATGTGGACAGCAAAGCGAATCAGTTCTACATAGACATACAGCCATTCTTTTTTTCCCATCTGGGTTATCACAAACTGTTGCCATAATTTTTTAAAAGTCTCAAAAATTGACCTCTCATTCCACTGACTTTCTGCAAATGACCAACACCTCCTTTACCATGGAGCAGGGGTCATGAGAGATGATAGATGGGGAGCTACTTAAGCACAGGGTCCATTGCCAGAAGCTTCATCTTGCCTATTGTAGGACCTCTGATGAATGCTTTTCCTTCTGGGAGCCTCAGCTTTCCTCATCCATGAAATGGGGACAAGGACAGTCCCTATGCCATAAGATGGTTCTGAGATTAAATTGTGGAGGTAGGCAGGCGGTAGACGTGTCCTCTGGCAGTGTCATCTGATTGTACTTGGCTCAGCTTAGCTCTCAGAACTGCTCCTTCCCAGATGGCAAGTGTCGTTGTCTGGAGGAGCCTTCTCAGCAAACGGTTTCAAGTTGTGTTTGCATGGCCTGGTCCTTGGATCACCTGCCACAAAATCTCTTGGGAAAGTCTTCTAGTTTAAGCGAAGACCAATGTGGGAGGAAAAGCTTAGTGAGTTTTCCAGGGTTGTCATAACAAAGGACCCCAGACTGGATGGCTTCAAGAACAGAAATGTATGTTCTCAAGGCTCTGGAGGCCAAATGGAGATCAAGGGGTGCCAGGGTTGGCTTATTCTGACTCTGTAGCCTCCCTTCTGTGCTAGAAGACCTCTCCTGTCTTGGTCGCCCTCTGTGTGTGTCTGATATTCTCATATTACAAGGACACCAATCATATTGGATGAAGGCCCACCCCTGGTGACCTGAGTTTACCTTAAATACTTCTTTAAAGACCTCATCTCCAAACACAGTCTCCTTTTGAAGTACTGGCTATAGGACTTCCACATAGAACAAGAACAAAACATCCAGGAATGTCAAGGGAAAAAAAGTAACATGTGCAACGTGGTAGGAGGTAGCTGTCAAAGTTCAGAAAATATTATCATGAATCAGGATGGTAAGGACCTTGAGTGCAAGATTCTGATTTTTTTTTTTATTGCCGCATATGGACGTTTCTGGGCTAGGCGTCGAATCAGAGCTACTGCTGCAGGCCTACACCACCGCCACAGCAACACCAGCTCCAAGCCGCATCTGTGATGAATACTGTAGCTTGCGGCAACGCCAGATACTTAACCCAATGAGCAAGACCAGTCTCCTCATGGCGACTATGTTGGGTCCTTAACCCACTAAGCCATAACGGGAACTCCTATTTTTTATTTTTAAAAATTAAAAAAAATTCTTATTGACATGTAATTGATTGACAATATTGTGTTGGCTTCAGGTGTATGGCATACTGATTCAGTATTTTTGCAGATTATATTTCATGGTAGGATATTACAAGATAATGGGTATAGTTCCCTGTGCTATATACTAGGTCCTCGTTGCTTATCTATTTGATGTATAGTAGTTTGTATCTGCTAATCCCATACTCCTAATTTGTCCCTGCCCTCTTCTCTCTCCTCTTTGGTAAACCACAAGTTTGTTTTCTAGGCCTGTGAGTCTGTGTCTGTTTTATGTATATGTTCATTTGTTTTATTATTTTTTTTAACACTGAACCCATGGCATATGGAAGTTCCCAGGCCCGGGATTGAATCTGAGCCACAGCTGCGACCTATGTAGCAGCTGCAGCAATGCCAGATCCTTTAAGCTGCTGTGCCAGGCCAGGGATCCAACCTGTGCCTCCAGAGCAACCAGAGCCGCTGCAGTGGATTCTTAACCCATTGCGCCACAGTGGGAACTCCTGTTTTTCAGAGTCCTCATATAAGATATGACATAGAGTGTCTGTCTTTCTCTGTCTGACTTATTTCACTAAGCATAATATTCTCTAGGTCCATCTGTGTTGCTGCAAATGGCAGTATTCATGCTTTTTTATGGCTCAGTAATATTGCAATATATAAAATTATATTCCATTCTATATAATACATATTCCATTATATATAATAACATTCCATTATATAATGGAATATGTAATATACATAATTTCATATAATTATATTCTGTTATATATGATGGAATATTATTACATATAATGGAATATGTAATATATAAATATTATATATATATATATAGCTCCCCACATCTTTTTTTTTTTTTTCATTTTTGGTTGGCCGTTTTTTGGTTTTTTCTCTTTTTTTTTTTCTGTTTTTGGCCACCCCATGGCGTATGGAGCTCCCCAGCCAGGGATCAGATCCAAGCAGCAGTCTGAACCTAAGCTGAAGCTGTGGCAACCCTGAGTCCTTAACCCACTGTGCTGGGTGGGGGAATTGAACCTTAGTCACAGTGCTACCAAGAGGCCACCAATCCCATTGCGCCAAAGCAGGAGCTCCTCCCCTATGTCTTCTTAATCCAATTGTCTGTTGATGGGCACTTAGGTTGCTTAGCTTCTGATTTTAAATGATAATGTCTCGGAGTTCCCATCGTGGCGCAGTGGTTAACGAATCCAACTAGGAACCATGAGGTTGCGGGTTCGATCCCTGGCCTTGCTCGGTGAGTTAAGGATCCCACGTTGCTGTGGCTGTGGTGTAGGCCGAGCTACAGCTCCAATTAGACCCCCTAGCCTTGGAATCTGCATATGCCGCGAGAGCGGCCCAAGAAATCTCAAAAAGACTAAATAAATAAATAAATAATAATGTCTCATGAAGGAGGAATTCTCTTTCCAGATGCTAGAGGAAAGCCAGAAGCCTGTCTGTGTCTACTGGGATGAGACGGTCTGGTCGAATGAAGGGTGCCAAAACATCTTTTATGACAGAAATCATACCATATGCAGCTGCAGCCATCTGTCTACCTTTGCCATCCTCGTGGCCTCAGTCGAGCTGGAGGAGGTATGTATATAAACACATTTGTCACTGAAATCAGCTCTGCTGCAGCGTGGCATGGGGTGAGGGGACTGGGACCTTAAAAAAGGAAGACGAAAAAATTATTACAGAGTAATATATGTATATCTCCCTCTCCCTTCTTCTTTTCTTTTCTTCCTTTTAAAAATTACTCTTTTTTTCTTATTAAAAATAATTAGCGTTTCTAGGAGGTGTGTGGTGGTATCTCATCATGAGGGGGTTTGGGGCCTCATTGGCAGCATACAGAAGTTCCTGGACCAGGAATTGAACCCACATCACAGCAGTGACTCAACTCACAATAGTGACAATGCCAGATCCTTAACCCACTGAGCCACAAGGGAACTCCCTAGGTTCTCTATTGATAGGTGATCTGGCCACATTCTGGATACTCAGTCTCTCAGGAAGAAATGAACACCATGCAATGAGGGGACTAAGGCCTGGATTATTAGGAACCATAGTGTCCAAAATGAAAATGTGTTGGCATCTCTTTTCTCCTGATAGATCCAGAAGGATCCTGTGCTGACTGTGATCACCTACCTGGGGCTGAGCCTCTCTCTGCTGTGCCTGCTCCTGGCCGCCCTCACCTTCCTCTTGTGTCGACCCATCCAGAACATCAGCACCTCCCTCCACCTGCAGCTCTCCATCTGCCTCTTCGTGGCCCACCTCCTCTTCCTCATAGGCATTGACTGGACGGAGCCCAAGGTGAGAGAGTTAGCCACAATTCATTCATTCATTCTTTCTTCTTTCTTTCAGACTTTTAAAAATCAAAGTATAGTTAATTTATAATGTTATATTCATTTCAAGCATACAATGAAGCGATTCAGTTATATACATATTCTTTTCACATTCTTTTTTATTTTTATTTTTTTAATTTTTTTATTTTTGTCTTTTTGCCTTTTCTAGGGCTGCTCCCGCGGCATATGGAGGTTCCCAGGCTAGGGGTCAAATCGGAGCTGTAGCTGCCAGCCTACGCCAGAGCCACAGCAACGCAGGATCCGAGCCGCGTCTGCGACCTACACCACAGCTCGCGGCAACGCTGGGTCCTTAACCCACTGAGCAAGGGCAGGGATTGAACCCGCAACCTCATGGTTTCTAGTCAGATTCGTTAACCACTGCGCCACAATGGGAACTCCACATTCTCTTTTAAAAATTTTTTTTGGCTACACCTGTGGCATGTGGAAGTTCCCCAGCCAGGGATCAAACCTGCACCACAGCAGTGGCCCGAGCTGCTGCAGTGACACCTTGGGATCCTTAATCCACAGTGCCATAAGGGAACTCCTCTTTTCAGATTCCTTTTCATTCCAGATTATTACAAGCTATTGAGTGTAGTTCCCTGTGCTATGCAGTAGGTCCTTGTCATTTATTTGTTTTATGTATAGCAGTGTATATCTGCTAATCCCAAACTCCTAATTTGTTCTCCTTCTTTCCCCCGGCAAAGGGATCCCTTACCTTCTGGAGTGCTCAACCCCCGGCAAATCTTGTCTTCATTTTAAGATGGTTTATAAGACATGACGATCTCATTGAACTTTAGACATGATACATTTTCATTTTTTCTTGGGTGGCCCAAACAACACTCAGCCTAAGGCATGGGAATAGACAAGAGGGCCCTCCAATCCATTTGGAGACAGGCTCTCAATAAAAGAAAGACAGGCAAAGAAGGCTAAGCAAGCATCCCCACCTAGCATATCTGGAGACAACCCCAGGGTAGAGCAGATGGTGAGATCTCTCTGTCCATCGACACTCCATGGCTCCCCCCTCCCCTCCAGGTGCTGTGTTCCATCATCGCAGGTGTGTTGCATTATCTCTACCTGGCCGCCTTCACCTGGATGCTCTTCGAAGGTCTCCACCTCTTCCTCACTGTCCGGAACCTCAAGGTGGCCAACTACACCAGTGCAGGAAAATTCAAGAAGAGGTTTATATACCCTTTCGGCTATGGGGTCCCAGCGGTGATAGTGGCTGTGTCTGCAGGACTCAAACCCCATGGATATGGCACACCTACGCAGTGAGTACGGTGCTGAGCTCATGCCAGAGGGGCTAGGTGTACACACCTGCGTCCATGGAGGGAGGACAGAAAACACAACATAAATCATAACAAGGCTGGACCGTTACTCCCCCAGCCCCCGTGTGAGGCGGTTCATAGGCACAACTTTTCATCTCTCTCGAAAGAGACCTCGGGGAAGGAAGTCCTATTATCCACGTTTTGTTTGTATACCAAGCAAACTGAGGTTTAGCCAAAGGGTGAACAGCTAGTCTGAAGTAACACAATGAAGGAGCGTGAATGCTGGGCTTGACTGCCTGGTTCCAAAGTTAAGGTCCCACACTTACCAGCAGGGCGACTCTGGGAGAAGGTTAATTCCATTCTTTCCTAGGTTTCCTCGTCTGTAAAATAAAGATAGTGACCCCCTCTACTTCACAGGACTGTGCCTGCAATGTAAATGCTATATAAATAGTCTCTATTAACATCATTTATTGTATTGCGTTGCCTTCTTAAGTGCTACTAGTACTGTTTTCTTTTTTCAGTTGCTGGATCAGGATACAGGAGGGATTTATCTTTAGTTTCTTAGGACCCATAGCTGCAGTCATCTTGGTAGGTTTGTATTTTGTGTGTGCTATGGGCACTGTGTGTATACAGACTATGTGTGTATAGTATGTAGTATTCAGCTTCCTTTGAAGATCAAAGTAGGTATGACTTTTTTTTTTTAATTTTTTTTGTCTTTGTGTCTTTTAGGCCCACACCAGCAGCACATGGAGGTTCCCAGGCTAGGGGTCGAATTGGAGCTGCAGCCACCGGCCCAGGCCACAGCCACCGCAACTCAGGATCTGAGCCGCATCTTCGACCTACACCACAGCTCACGGCAATGCCGGATCCTTAATCCACTGAGCAAGGCCAGGGATCAAATCCTCGTCCTCATGAATGCTAGTCGCGTTCACCACCCACTGAGCCACAACGGGAACTCCTATTTTTATTTTTTAAATTTAATTTTTATTTTATATTGGAGGATAAGTTGATTTACAATGTTGTGTTAATTTTAGGTGTACGGCAAAGTGATTCAGTTCAGTTATACATCTATTTATATCCATACCTATATCTGTATCTATATAGGTTATTACAAAATATTGAGTATAGTTCCCTGTGCTATACAGTAGGTCCTTGTTGGTTATCTATTTTATATATAGTAATGTATGTTAATCATCAAATCCTAATTTATCATTTATTATTACATTTATTATTACAAAATATTGAGTATAGTTCCCTGTGCTATACAGTAGGTCCTTGTTGGTTATCTATTTTATATATAGTAATGTATGTTAATCATCAAATCCTAATTTATCCCTCCCCCTCTTTCCACCTTGGTAACCATAAATTTGTTTTCTATATCTGGGTCTATTTCTGTTTTATATGTAAGTTCATTTGTATCAATTTATTTTAGATTCCACATATAATCTATCATATATCAAAAAATATCATATAAGAGATATATGATTTTTTTTCTCTGTCTGGCTTATCTCACTTAAGATGATAATCTCTACATCCTTCCAGGTTTCCGCAAATGATATTATTTCATTTTTTATGATTAAGTAATACTCCACTATATATATGTACCACATCTTCTTTATCCATTCATCTATCTATGGACATTTATGTTGCTTCCATGTCTTGACTATTTTACATAGTGCTGCTAGGAACATTGGGGTGCATGTATCTTTTCAAACTAGGGTTTTCTCCAGATATAGGCCCAAGAGTGGGATTGCTGCATCATATGGTAGTTCTATTTTTAGTTTTTTAAGGCACCTCCATACTGTCCCCCATAGGGGCTGCACCAATTTACATTCTCACCAACAGTTTGGAGGGAAAAATAGGTACTCTTTTAACAGTCATTTGTTTTCTTTAAATAGCAGATGTTTGAGCATATTTCTTTATGTATTTAAAATGTTTTTTCAAGCATATTTAAATGCTGATGAGTAGAGAGGAAATCACCTCTGTATCTCCATATGTATCTAACATATCATATGTGTTTAATAAATATTTGTTGATTAAAGGAATGAGTTGATGTGGAATAAGATAAGTATTAATGTGATAATATTAATGAGATTTGGAAGTCATGTCACCAAGTATCCTTAAATTTTCTTCAGTTCTTATGCCTGTTCTACTTAGAATCTAGTCCAATGATCAGTCAGTATAGGCTAAAAGATGCTGCAGCAACAAATAAGTCCTGGTTTCTCATTGGTTCAACATGACAAATATTTTTCTTGTGTGTCGTTCTTGCAAAGTCCAATGTGGATCAAGATGCTCTCCCCCATGTGGGATTTAGATTTAAATTTGTGACTCTCTTATTTTGACACAGGGCCTCTTTGGTTGTTTCTGGAGAGGAAGAGAGTGTAGCTCTTTATAGCTGTGGAGGCCTCAGGCATACATCACTGCCACCAACATCTCACTTATTAGAATTCAGCCACATGCCCCAGACTATCTGAAAAGAGCCTGGGAAATGTCTTCCCATGGGCCACATGCACAAGGAATGGAATTGATGGGGCCATCACATTGCATAGTCCCTATGCCACCTAATTATCCACCCATGCTTTTTTTGTGAGCTTTCAGGAGCCTTCAGCACGTGGTATCTATCGTACAAGTATCTCCAGTCTGGTCCAAATGAGTTTCGACATATTCTACCTATAAAAACTCACAGCTTTCCCCATGGCTTTAAGTGCTCTCTAGATTAACTGTATATATTGTTCTACAGTATCTTGTTTTTTATTTTATTTTTTATTAAAGTATTATTGATTTTCAATACTGTTTCAATTTCCGCCATATAGCATAGTGACCCAGACATATATATATGTGTGTGTGTGTACATTCTTTTTCTCATACCATCTTCCATCATGTTCTATCCCAAGAGATTGGATGTAGTTCCCTGTGCTGTACAACAGGACCTCATTGCTTATCCATTCTAAATGTAATAGTTGGCCTCTATCAGCCCCAAATTCCCAGTCCATCCCACTCCCAACTCCTACCTCTTGGCAAGTTCTCTATGTTCTCTAAGTCTGTTCTCTATGTCCGTGAGTCTGTTCTTATGGTTTTTTTTTCTTTTTAGATTAACTTAGTTTTTTATTTGGTAACCTTATGGATTTTGAGAGATCGACTTTCGTCCCTCAATAAAGAAGTGTCCAAGATACAAAACACAAGGTAAGATAGGTTTGGGTAGTGAGAAGAGTTTGCCATGAGTTGCAATTCTACAGGATTTTTTCCAAAGTAGGCAATGCAATATGTATTTTCCAGATATCCATGAAACTGAGTGTGCGTCTGAGGAGAGAGACAAGTATAAGTGGGGATAGGTGGAGGGAGGGAAGAGTTACTGAGCACCTACTGTATGCATCGGGCACTGTATCAGAAACATGGGAAGTAGATATATTTATCCTATTGTACAGATGGGATAGAAGACAGGTAAGGATGACAGCAATCTGTATCAGAGAATGGTTTCCACTTTATATAAAGAGTCTTCCTTTTTCCTCTAAAGTCCTTTAAGTTCATGTATAGCAAACTACAGTTCATGGACTGGATCTGACCCTCTATCTGTTTTCATACAGCCTTTAAACTAAAAATGAGGAATTCCCATTGTGGCTCAGCAGGTTAAGAGCCTGACGTAGTGTCTGTGAGGATACGGGTTCGATCCCTGGCCTCGCTCAGTGCGTTAAGCATTGGTGTTGCCCGAAGCTGTGGCATAGGCTGGCAGCTGTGGCTCCAGTTTGACCTCGAGCCCAGGAATGTCCATACACCGTATGTGCACTATAAAAAGAAAAAAACAAAACAAAACAACTAAGAATAATTTCTGTGCTTTCAAATGGTTGGAAACAAATAGAACATCTAATGACATGTGAAAGTTATATGCAATTCAAATTTCAGCATCCATGAATAAAGTCGTATTGGTAAACTGCCCCAATCATTCATTTATGTGTGATCTATGGCTGTTTTCGCCCTACAATGGTGGAGTTGAATAGCTGAGACAAAGATCTTGTAGCTGAAAATAATGTCCCATCTGGCCTTAGACAAAAATTTGCTAAACCCTGCTCTAAAGAACAAGGTAAAATTTGTGGATCTATTTATGTGTATATGTTTAGTTGACATGTATATGAACTTCATAAACAGTCTTTTTTTTTTGTCTTTTTTGTTGTTGTTGTTGCTATTTCTTGGGCCGCTCCCGTGGCATATGGAGGTTCCCAGGCTAGGGGTTGAATCGGAGCTGTAGCCACCGGCCTACGCCAGAGCCACAGCAACGCGGGATCCGAGCCGCGTCTGCAACCTACACCTCACGGCAACGCCAGATCCTTAACCCACTGAGCGAGGGCAGGGACCGAACCCGCAACCTCATGGTTCCTAGTCGGATTCGTTAACCACTGCGCCACGACGGGAACTCCCATAAACAGTCTTTTGTAGAGTCTTGGCTAATATTAGGAACCACTTGTCAAATGAGGATCAACCTGGAATTCCCTGGTGGTGCAGCTGGTTAGGGATTCAGTGTTGTCACTGCTGTGGCTCAGGTTGCTGCTATGGCGCAGGTTGGATCCCTGGCCCTGGAACTTCTGCATGCCATGGGCATGGCCAAAAACATATTAAGATCTACCTTAAAATCATGTGTATTTGCAACTTTAAAATTAACGAGAAGATTCATAGAGCCAGAAAGTAGAATTGTGGGTGCCAAGGGCTGGGGCGAGAGAGGAATAGGGAGTTATTGTTTAATGGCTGCAGAGTTTTAGTTCATCAGGATAAATAAGTACTGTAGATGGATAGGGGCACCACTAGTGTTAATGTGCTTAATGTTTCTGAACTGTATTCTTAAATGTAAGTGTCATAAATTGTGTGTGTGTTTTTCCACATTTAAAAAAAGTGATGTAAAATACCATCCTAGTGTAAACATTCGTATCAGAACACATGATGGGGAGTTCCCTGGCAGCCTAGAGGGTTAAGGACCTGGTGTTGTCGCTGCTGTGGCTCTGGTTTCTACCATGGCACAGGTTTAATCCCTGGCCCAGAAACTTCCACTTGCCATGGGTGAGGAAAGGAAGAAAGAAAGGAGGGAGGGAAAGAGAGCAAGAGAGGAAAGAAAGAAAGAAAAAGAAAGAAAGAAAAAGAAAGAAAGAAAGAAAGAAAAAGAGAGAGAGAGAGAAAGGAAGGAAGGAAGGGAGAAAGAAAGAGAGAAAGAAAGAAAGAAAAAGAGAGGAAAAGAGAGAGAGAAAGAAGGAAAGAAGAAAGAAAGGGAGGAAGAGAGCGAGAGGAAGGAAGGAAAAGAAAGAAAGAAAACTTATGCCAAATTAAAAAAAAAAAAAAGGAGAAGAACACCTCTTGGAATAAACACATATCTATCTGTTACTAGAGATTTTACATTTAAAACAATAGTCCTTGCTTCCAAGGATTGCCCTCAGAACCATAGTTCCTCCAAGTCCAGTCCAGCTTGAGAAGGTCCACCAGTCGCTGGGGAGAAAGGCAGCTGAGTATCTGAAAGCAGGACCATGCACGGCTCAGGAGGGCAGGTGATGAGGTTGGTGACTTTCCTCCTTGGTGTTACTAGGATGCTGACGTTTAAAGCCATTGCCCAGCTCTTCCTCTTGGGCTGCTCCTGGTGTTTAGGCCTCTTTCTCGTTGAAGTTGTAAAGGAGCCCTTCATATCAATCATTGCCTACGCTTTCACCATCACCAATGTCCTGCAAGGGGTCTACATCTTCCTGGTCCACTGCCTTTTCAATCAGCAGGTAACGTACCCTCTGTGTCTTTTTCCCCAGCTCCCACCTGAGGTCCTTTCAGGTTGTTTGCATGGCTGATCCTCCTCCCACAGTTGTGCCCTCCTTTCTGTCACCTACTGAATGGATGCTTTGTTCCCATGTTTCCCCTTCTTAGCCTTCTCCTCTGAGTCAAGGGAGTTCAAGCTGGTTTTCCAGACATGAATCTGCCATGAGGACCGGATAGTAGCTTTCTCCTTCATCATCTCAGATCACACATATGGGGTCTGACAGCAATAGGACTAAAGTCTGGGGGACGATGTTTTCCATTGCTTAATATTCAAATTGTATTTTAATGGTTATTCCTTTGGGAGGATCCAGTAGCTGCTTTCTGAAGAGGATCCAGTAGCTGCTTTCTGAAGAGTGGAGAAATGAGAAACAAGAAACCACATAAATACTGGGGGTTCCCATTGTTACGTTCCTGTGGGTTAAGAATCCAACTAGTATCCATTAGGATGCAGGTTTGATCCCTGGCCTTGCTCAGTGGGTTAAGGATCTGGCATTGCCTCAAGCTGTGGGGTAGGTCACAGATGCAGCTGGGATCCGGTGTTGCTGTGGCTATAGTGTAGGCCAGCACCTGCAGCTCCAAATCGACACCTAGCTGGGGAACTTCCATATGCCACAGGAGCGGATGTAAAAAGAAATAACAAACAAACAAGAAACCCCAAAAATATTAATGCATCTTACAGTGGAAATGTAGGAGTGGTAAGGTCAGTAGCTTGGTCAAACTAGCTCAAAATCATTACATAGAAACAGCCTGCCACTTGTGTTCCCAAAAAACCCAATACATTCAGCTCATCTTGGTGCTGACTCTCCATCTCCAGTAATAGGGGTCATTTTCCTCCTCCTGGTACTGGAGATGGATAGGAAATTGGCCACCTTCACACAGGAGATTTATGCCCCAATTGTAGGCAAATGAGAGGAAGGCAGAAAATTCCTCTTGCACCAATTGATTCTCACTTGTCTTCAGCTCAAATTTATCCTTATGCCAAAGCGGCATGTTAGTGGACCCTTCCAGGATCTGCACAGAACCCAACACTCAAAATACACTAGTGCAGGCCCTTTGAATAATACATGCATACAGAATGAAGGATGAAAGTCACGATATACTACAATTCACATTTAGTCAATATCTATTCAATGAAATGATTGACATCTGCTGTGCTCCAGGCTCTGTGCATATAAAGCATTTTCTCTGAAAAATTGAAGGAGTTAAACTCATAGTGTCATTTCATAGAAAAGTAAATGAAGGTTCCGTAATAATAATGGCCATACATTTGACCAGGTTCCATGAGATTCAGAAGGAAAGCAATGAAAAAAATCAGATCTTGGAGGAGTTCCTGTTGTGGTTTAGTGGAAACAAATCCAACTAGTAACCATGAGGTTTCGGGTTCGATCCCTGGCCTCGCTCAGTGGGTTAAGGATCCTGCGTTGCTGTGGCTGTGGCTGTGGCTGGCAGCTAGCCTGGGAACCTCATATGCTGTGGGTGCAGCCCTAAAAAGAAAAAAAAAAATCAGATCTCATCTTTCATGTCAGTGTTTTCACTATGCAAGATTTAAATTTTTATTTTTTTCATTTTTAGTTGATTTATAGTGTTGTGCCATTTTCTGCTGTACAGCAAAATGACCCAAAAATTTTTGTTAACTTATAATCATTACTTACTTATCTTTCAATTAAAATTGCTTTATTAAGAGGAGGCAGCAATTCTCAGAGTTTCCTGGTGGCCCAAAGTGTTAAGGACCTGGCGTCATTACTGCTGAAGCTCTGGTCACTGATGTGGCTCCAGCTTGATCCCTGGCCTGGGAACTTCCATATTCTGAGGGCACGGCCAAAAAAAAAAAGAGGTAGCAGTTCTCAATGGTTACAGAAAATTTCTCAGGCCCTTAGTGATAAAGAAATGCTGTGTTGTTGTTAACATGACTATTAATGAGCTGATCAATAAATAATATCTCTGTTAACACTCATAGATAAATCTCTTTAATGTAGCCTAGATCTAGATCTGCAAATATAAATGGAAAAAAACCCTATTTGGGGTGGCATCCTCTGTAGCATTTGTGCAGATAGCCAGAAAGCATTTGAACGCAAGATTTTCAGGTTGCTTACAACCTAAATATCCATCGACAGAGGAATGGATGAAGAAGATGCGGTACATGTAAACAATGGAATATTATTTGACCATTAAAAAGAATGAAATAATGCCATTCACAGCAACATGGATGGACCTAGAGAGTATCATGCTAAGTGAAGTAGGTCAGACAAAAGACAAATATCATATGAGATCATTTATATGTGGAATCTAATTTAAAATAGTACAAAAAAACTTATTTACGAAACATAAACTCACAAATTTCAAAACCAATCTTATGGTTACCATAGGGGAAACAGTGGTGGGGGAGGGAAGAATTGGGAGGATGTAAATAACATATAGACACTACTGTATCAAATAGATGATTAATAAGAACCTACTGTCCAGCACCAGGATGGTTTTCTCAATGGTTTGTAATAACCTACATGGAAAAAAATGGCTATATTTATATTCATGACTAATTCACTTTGCTGTACACCTGAAACTAGTACCACATGGTAAGCCCACTCTAATCCAATCAAATTAAATTAAAAAAATAATAATGGGAGTTCCTGTCGTGGCTCAGTGATTAACGAATCCGACTAGGAACCATGAGGTTGCGGGTTCGATCCCTGGCCTTGCTCAGTGGGTTAAGGATCTGGCGTTGCCGTGAGCTGTGGTATAGGTTGCAGATGCAGCTCGGATCCCATGTTGCTATGGCTCTGGCGTAGGCTGGTGGCTACAGCTCTGATTCGACCCCTAGCCTAGGAACCTCCACATGCCGCAGAAGTGGCCCAAGAAAAGGCAAAAAGACTATATATATATATATAGTGTATGTATATATATACACACACACATATATATATATAAAATGAAGGCAAGATTTTCATTGTTAATCTTTTTCAGGTGAAAGCAGAATATATAAAGTGGTTTAGGGCGATGAATAAAGCAACCAGATTTGACATCTCTACAGTCTCTGCCCTTACCACCCACACCCAGGAGGTAAGATGATCACTCTCCCCATCCTTGCTGTGTCTTAGTTTGAGATATTCTCTTTTGCCTGCAACAAGGTCTGCCTCCCCAGTTGTGATGGAACCACACAGTGATTCTTGGTTAACCTGTTAGCATTTCTGTCTCAGCTTAAAGTGCATCTCTAGGGCAGGGTGATCCTACACAGACCCATGTACTATCTGCACACCAAATGATTTTCTGGAATTATTGGTTGCCTTTTTTTTTTTTTTTGGCTTCACCTGTGGCATACAGAAGTTCCCAAATTAGGGATCAAACCCGCCCCATAGCAGGAACCTGAGCTGCTGCAGGGACAATGCTGAGTCTTTAACCTACTGTACCACAGGGGAACTCTAGGAATTATTGGTTTCTGAGTCCAAATTGAAGAGTTATAGAAACATGAATGAAACTCTCTCTTAGTTAAATGATATTGGTTCATGAGTTTCACAAATTTGCCAAACAGGTGTTTTTCTGCTGCTTTGTTCTGAGCCTTCAACATGCATGGGCTTTGTAACCCTCCAACCAGGCCACAGGACTCAGAACTCACCAAACACTTTGGTTGAGAATTTTTTTCCTGTAGAAAACATCTTGATACTTTATGGAATATTAGTGTTTTTTTAAAAAAAAAAAACTTTAAGGGTTGTTGGCATAGGCAAAATTGTACAGGAAGAAAGAGATAAGACATTTCAAACTATTTCTCTTCTTTTACTTGATAATGATGAAGGAAAAATGAATGAAGGGATAAATAAGATGGGTTTAGATAAGATTTAAGATTAGGAGACCTAGGATTTCCCTTGTAGCATGGTGGGTTAAGGATTCAGTGTTGTCACTATAGTGGTCCCAATAGCTGCTATAGCATGGGTTCAACTCCTAGCTCAGGAACATTTGTATACCATGGGCGTAGCCAAAAAAAAAAAAAAGAGAGGGAGAGAGACCTAGGTTTCAGTCCTACTAATGCAATTAATTTGGGATGACTTTGAGGTCAGCGTCATCATCTCTGAGATAAGGAAGCCAGGCTCCATGCTTACTTTGAGATCTTGGATGTTCTGATACAAAAAGCAAACTTAAGGACATTAAATGTGGAAGAAAAACATTCAGACTTACCCTGGGATCCACACTTTAATATGAATCTTATCCTTTTGCCGGGAAATTCCCAACAAGTGACTTCTAAGTGGCTTTAATTAATATTTCAGCATTAATTCTCTTTATTTCTCTCCCACAAACTCACATATGTAGATGGAAAAATCATCCTATTTACCAAGAAGCAGCAGCAATACTTCACTCTGAAAATTACAGGATGCTCCATGTCCATCATCCCAACTAGCCTGGAAAAAGAATAAGACATCTGACTCAAATATCCATGAGAATGGCTTCATCATATTAGTAGAACTGTTAGCAGAATGTAGGCTTTTGTTGAGTAGTTTTTTTGTGCAGTGTTATGCTTAACAGCCTTCTATGTTTTCAGTTCAAGTATTTTACACACAGACACGTAGGTTTTATATTTGATGAGTTTGCAAATATATGTACATGGATATCTATCAACTATGTCAATCAAGTCAAGTCAAGATATGGAATGTTTGGAGTTCCCGTCGTGGTGCAGCGGAAATGAATCCAACTAGGAACCAAGAGGTTTCGGGTTCGATCCCAGTGGGTAACGATCTGACATTGTCATGAGCTGTGGGCTAGGTCACAGACGTGGCTCAGACCTGATGTAACCGTGGTATGGGCTGGCAGCTGTAGCTCCTGTTAGACCCCTAGCCTGGGAACCCCCATAAGTGGCAGGTATGGCCCTAAAAAGCAAAAAAAAAAAAACCAAAAAACAAAAAAAACAAAGATATGGAATGCTTGCATCACTCCTGAAGGTTCCTTCATGATCTTTTTAAATCATGTATTCCTGGTCTTCCACCCCAAAATCATTTGGTACTGACTTTATCACAACAGATTAGTTTTGCCAGTTCTTTAAATACATATACATGGAATCAATCATACAGTATGTTCTTCTGGTGTCTGTCCTGTTTTGCTCATCATGATGATTTTTCAATTCATCCATTTCAAGCATATGTTGCCAATCTGTTACTTTTATTGCTGAGTAGTATTTCACACTATTGTATACCAAAATTTGCTTATTCATTGTCCTGTTGATATATATTTCAGTTATTTCCATTTTTTCTATCATAAAGTTGCTACAGACATTCTTATATAAGATTTGTATGTGTATATATGGCCACGTGTTTTCATTTTTCTTGGGTAAATACCTCGATGTGGAGTTGCTAAGTCATATATGAAGTTAATGATCTGCTTGAAAAGAAACTGACAAACAGATCCTCAAAATGTTTATAAGTTTATAAGTACCAGAAATATACAAGAGTTCCAGTTCCTTCACATCCTCGACACCACTTGATAGTATCAGTTCTTTGATGGTTAGCTCTTTTTTTTGTAGGTAAAATGAGGTATCTCATTGTCATTTTTAAAATGAGCACCTTTCCTTGTGTTTATTCCATTTTCATATCACCTGTCAGAAGTTGTTCGAGTTCATTATACACTTACTTGGGTTGTTTTGGGGAAAAGAGCATATAGAATGCATACAAGTCTTTGTTGGGTACACTCGTTGAGAGCCTTTTCCCCTAGATTGGGAACAGTCTCCTATTTTATGTGGTGTCTTTGGTTCTGATTTTAGTTCTCTCTGCAAAGTGGACTTGGTCCTGATATGACAGACGAGCTATGTATGACATGCTATACTTCAGTTACGTTCGGTATGTGACATTAATATCGTGGTGGGATTTTGTTTTATTTTTATTTTTTGGCCATGCCTGTGGCATGTGGAATTTCCCGGGCCAGGTCTAGAACCCAAACCTCCGCAGTGAAAATGCTGATCCTTAACCTGCTGCGCCCCAAGGCAACTCTGATGTGGTGAGAATTTTAGAATAGAGAAACATAGTTGTGGTTACAATTGTTAAATGTCTCTTTACATGTCATCTACCTTCTATTCCACTTAGGACATCCAGATTTTTTCATTGGAATATAGTTGACTTAACAATGTTGTTTTAGTTTCAGATATACAGCAAAGTGATTCAGTAACACATATTCATATAGCCATTCTTTTTCAGATTCTTTTCCCATAGAGATTATTACAGAGTATTGAGTAGATTTCCAGATTTTTGAGTGGAGGATTACTTCTTTCTCATCGTGTAGAAGTGATGTGGTTCGTGTGTGACCGACCACATCCTTAAGGAGCTCTTCCGCCTTAACCTGATTCCTTTCTACCTGGGGCAGTGAATGGATCCAGAAGGAGCATGTGACCCAATTAGGGCCATGGAAGAGATTAAATTCCATGGTTTGTGCAGAATGCATGATAACTTGGAGAGGTCTTGTTTTTGTTGAGCCAATTTAAGTTTGGTTTTCTGTTATGTACAACCAAAATAAACCCAAAGTATATAATAATTCTGTAGTTACTAGTATTTATGGAGCAGTCCCTGGGTCTATCTTTATATCAAAACTCAACAGTGACACGGACATTCTTTCATCTATTCAGTTATTTCCCTGTTTGTCCAGTGTCACGATCTGTTTCTACACCCAGGGTTGCCATTTATCTCCCTACTCGGTCCTTCGATCTCAAAATTTTGTTCCTGTATCCACTCCCTTTCCTCCTCCTTCCCTTCATTCATTCATTCATTCATCCATCCATCAACTCCTCCCATTGTCCCACTTTCTCTCTATCGTTCTCTCTCTCTCCATCCCTCCATCTATCCCTTCTCTTCATCCTTTCATCTAATTAATACATATTAATTAGCCATTGTCTATTTTACATGCACTGCCCATCACTATTAGGATTAGCCACAGTTTATTTATTTATTTATTTATTTATTTACTGAGAGTTATGTATTATTCCATGGACAAAACTGAGGACTCAGTGACCCTAAGACTGCTCTGAGGAGGTGGGGGTGCAGAGGTAGGATATACAGGAATTTTGCAATGAAGGGAAGGTAGTAGGAACAAAGGATTATTGGTAATAACAGAAAACTCGGCATCTCAAGCTAAGGAATTTAGCACTTTTCCATGTATGGGAAGATGCAAAAGACGGGGCTCAACTGACCTCATTCCCTTGAGATGCACCTCAGCTCTCTGGGGCCTGTATCTGTGTTCTCACATCCTGAGTTTCCTCAGGGCTCCTGCCATTAGGAGTGGCTGCAGTCTGATGGCTGCCAGATGGCAGGTATTCTTTTGTGTCCTTCCTGAGTTCCCTCAGAGCTTATCGGCTCATCCTTGGAAGTGGAGGATTACCCTTATTTTATTTTATTTATTTTATTTTTTTTCTGGAGTTCCCGGCCCAGGGATCAGATCTAAGCCACAGTTGCGGCAACACTAGATGCTATAACCCACTGTGCCAGGCCAGGGGTCGAACCTGCGTCCCAGGGCTCCAGAGATGCTGCCGGTCCCACTGTGCCACAGCGGGAACTCTAGACAAGACACATTTTAAATGCTCAGTAGTAATGTGTGGCTAGTGTCTACCAGATTGGGAAAAGACATTAAAATACACTGTCTTTTTAGAGCAGTTCTAGGTTTACACAAAAATGGAAAGTACAAAGGTTTCTCACACATTCCATTTTCACCCTACCCCCCACTGTTTCCTCTATGATTAACATCTTTCATTTGCATGATATATTTGCTATAAGTAATGAAAAAATATTGATACATTATTATTAACTGAAGTCCATAGTTGACATTAGGGTTAACTCTTTGGGTTGTACTGTTTACGAGTTTTGAGAAAGACATCCTGTGCCCACCATGATGTCATCATACAGAATAATTGTTTTGTTGTCATAAAAATTCCCTGTGCTCCAGGGCCATATATATATTTATAGGTGTGACCATTGCCATCAACGTTTAGGGTCACGGGGAACAGAGGAGTACTTTCTAAGTATTATCCTCCGCTTTAAGGTAAGAAAATAGGGAGTTCCCATCATGGCTCAGCAGAAATGAATCTGACTTGTATCCATGAGGATGCAGGTTCGATCCCTACCTCACTCAGTGGGTTAAGGATCCAGTGTTGCCATGAGCTGTGGTGTAGGACACATGTGGCTCAGATCTGGCATAGCTGTGACAGCGGCGTAGGCCAGCGGCTACAGCTCCAATTCGACCCCTAGCCTAGGAACTTCCATGTGCCTCTGGTGCAGCCCTAAAAAGCATCAAGAAAGAAAGAAAACATAAATGTATTTCCCCTAGAGCTACCTTTTCTCACTGTTGCCAGAGGGGGGACCCCTTCTAGGGCCCAAGAATGGACTCTTGTCTAACACTTGGAAATGAATTGTCCAAAGGGACACACGTGCCAACAAAGCAAAAGACTTTATTGGGAAGGGGTGCCGTGGTGGGCAGAGAGCAGCAGGATAAGGGAATCCAGAACTGCTTTGCCATGTGGCTCAAAGTCTCTGGTTTTATGGGAGTGGGGTTAGTTTCCAGGCTGAACTGTCCATCGTCTTGCTCAGCCATACTTGGTCTGGCCCAGGGTCCTTCCTGGAGATGCACGTGCATCTCTCGGCCAAGATGGATTCCAGCACCAAGGATTCTGGGACATTGGTCATCTCCTCCCCTCTACCGGCCCCTCCCATGTCCTCCCAGTTAGTCTTCGGGGCAGCACCTTGCTCCTTATCTGGGCCTCTTATTTTGAGACAACTCATGTAAGTGACTATCATGGTGCCTGGCCAAGGTGGGTGGTTCCAGTCAATGATACCCTAACATCACAACAGCATTAGTAATGGAACAAACGAGTCTTCTAAGTGTAGAGATAGATCACCATGGATATGGATACCTGGGTTTAACATGGTTAAAAGAACTCATATACATGTGCCCCAATGTTCATTGCAGCACTATTTACAATAGCCAAGATATGGAAGCAACCTAAATGCCCATGACAGAGGAATGGATGGAGATGATGTGGTACATATATACAATGGAATATCACTCAGCCATAAAAAAGAATGAAATAATGGCATTGCCAGCAGCATAGCTGTACCTAGAAATTATCATACGAAGTGAAATTAGACAGAGACAAATATCATATGATATTTGTATGTAGGATCTAAAAAAAAAGGATACAAATGAATTTATTTGCAGAACAGAAACAGACTCACAGACTTTAAGAAACTTATGATTACCAAAGGGGACAGGTGTGTGTCAGGGGGTGGCAGGGAGGGGGGATTTTGGATGAAAATGCTCTAAAATAACTTGGTGATGATGGTTGTGAAACTGACAGCACTAACGGCCTGAACATAGCCAGAACACAGACTGGGACTTGAACCCACATGCCAGGACTTGAACCTAGCCAAACTCAGATTGGGGCTTAAACCCAGTTTTATTTATTTTTTTGTCTCTTTCTAGGGCCACTCCGGAGGCACACGGAGGTTCCCAGGCCAGGGGTCTAATGGGAGCTGCAGCTGCTGGCCAACACCAGAGCCACAGCAACGCGGGATCCCAGCCGCGTCTGCAACCTACACCACAGCTCACGGCAATGCCGGATCCTTAACCCATTGAGCGAGGCCAGGGATCGAACACATATCCTCATGGATCCTAGTCCGGTTTGTTAACCGCTGAGCCACGATGGGGACTCCTTGACTTTCTTAATCAATGGAAATTGGTAAGAGGCCAGACAGGCGAATTCAGGCAAGGCTTTATCAGGGCCCCTTCTGCAGCAGGGGATGCGATAACAACAGGTTCCCTTACTTGCTCCCACTCTTGCAGCTCAGGCAGGGGCGGGCCGCTGGTTCCCTCCGCTGGGCGAGTAGGGGCGGGTCCAGGGGGTCGGGCAGAGGGGTGGTTTAGGTGGTCTGCCCACCCCTTTGGTGGTGAGGTGTGCCGGGGGCCATGCCTAGTACCCTGCTTTTGCTCTCTGCTCTTCCGAAGCGGCGGTTGGGTTTTTTAGTTTTTTTGTATCTTCTTGCCTATAATTTGCCCCAACTGCGCATGTCCACGGTTATTTTTAGTCCCTTATTGTTTCTTTGTATTTTGTTGCTGGAGATGTTTGTCCAAGTGCAAACACTACAGCCACTGCAGCAAAGGGTCCCAGGTCGCAGCCTGTCTCTCTCTCTCTCACTTTACATCTTACATCACATCTTCGATTCCCCTGTGTCATCGCAGGTGGTTTGTGCAAGTGGTTTATTGACACCAGCTTGGAACCAAGTTCTCACAAGACGGGGTATTCCCTTGGGGCTTGCCATCCTGGGACGCAGAGGAAATCACAGCGCCGGGGAGCTGGAGGATCTTCAGACTTACTTTCCAACTTCTGTTTGTCGCCGGGACACAGGTGCAGAGCCCTGGGGCAGAAGCGGGTCTGCCTCTTTCCAGGGAGAAGAGACTTTGCTAAAAGGAGTTGGGGGATGGATATTAGAGTGTCTTTGCCAGTCCACAAAAATAATGTATGTGCGCGCGTGCGCGTGCGTGCGTGCGGGGGTGTATGTGTACATGACATATGTCTATCAGCTTAAGGCTGTGGGTTCCTCCTCTGCTCAGGCAGACTTAGGGCTTTGCAAATGCGTCTAACATGTTCCTTTTGATTTTTATCTTCTTGCTCCTGCAGCTTCCTCCCTTTGTGGGCAGTTTGGCTGATCCCACCTGCTGTTTGAGAATGAAACCCAGCATCTGCAAGGATGGAGATGTGGTTATTGGTGGCTTTTTCCCCCTTTACACATTTTTCCTGGACAGAGGGAACCAGAGGCCCTGCAAGGATGTCATTTTCCAGCAGTAAGCACTTTTTTATTTCTTTATTCTCTGCTTGATTGTTAGGCTGACCAATGCCTCTGGGACCTGTGGGTGGCTGAATGGGCCAAGGCTCTCTGCATCACCTATTCTGTCCTTCCTCCTCAATCTCCCACCACCCCCGAACTGTCCATAGTTTATTTCATCTCATCCACTTGACTTTGTTATTTCTTTCAGAGGGGGGAAGAGAGTTTTTAAAGTTTCTAGGTTTTTTCTTTTAGTTTTCTCTTTGCAGGGCTGGAAGCTTAGTGAGACATATACTCCCCCCTCCCTGCCTCCTTCCTCTCTGGGGTGCCCCAGCTCTGACTAGAGTGAGGTCCCTTAGAAACACAATCCAGGGGTTCCTATCGTGGTTCAGTAAGTTACAAACCCTATTCATATCCATAAGGATGTGGGTTCGATCCCTGGCCTCACTCAATGGGGTAAAGGATCCAGCATTGCTGTGAGCTGTGGTGTGGGTCACAGATGCAGCTTGGATCCCGTGTTGCTGTGGCTGTAGCTCTGATCGACCCCTAGCTCGGGAACCTCCCTATGCCACAGATATGCCCCTAGAAAAAAAGAGAAAGAGACACAACCCATTGGCATGAGTTCAGTGCGAAGTGGCTACAGCCAGTGTCCCTTCCTCAAAGTCAAAGGCCTGCCAATGTCTCTGTTGTCGTGTGTATAATTCCTACTAGCCCTACAGAGAGGCTGCCACTTATATACAATCCACCTGCGCAGACAACTTCTCCCTGCAGACATGGGGTTACTCTTTGAAATATCATGATGTCATGATTTCATAGGAGGGTATTGCATGCCTCCTGGAGCTGCAGGCCAGGCCAGAAGTAAGAGGTGGGTAGTATTGACTGAAAAAAAAATACGCAACCTGAAAGTTGAGAGTTACGTTTTATTGGGGCAAAATTAGGACTTAAGCTCTTGGGACAGTATCTCAGGTAGCCCTGAGAGGGGAGCTAGGATACATAGGAGTTTTTGCAGCAAAGGCCAGGGAGCAGGAACAAAACAGGCCTAGGCTCACTGAAATCACTCCATCGATATCCACCTCCACTGTCAGGGCCAGTATCCCGAGTTTCCACAGCCAGCAGGACTCACTGGCTCTCACCCTTGGAGGTGGCTCCATTCACAGATGACCGTGACACTCTTTATCCTTAACTACAGACGGGGCTGAAATCCCACCCATGAAGGAAAAGGGGGACTTATTGGGATATGATACAGGTGAGGGGGAGGTGCATGCAGCGCACATATATTTTACACCAGTTTGTTGCTGATCACCTGACGGTGCAAGGAGCAGACATCGGCCTGAAGGATTTTAATGTTTTTCTACATGTGAAGAAATGCAAGAATTGGGCACATAACATCTTCTAAAAATACCTAACTCTCTGAAGACCTGTTCTTCCACTTTTCCCAGAGCACAGAGTGCCTCGCTCCGGCTGTTCACCCTGAGCTCTGCTTCCAGGGGTGTTGCGGGGCGGCAGCTGCAGTGGCTCATAGCTGAATCCATGTAGAGGCTGATGGTAGGTGCCAAACTTCAGGTCACAGGACTCTGGAATATTTCGTCCTTTCCCATCTGATTCTGATTCACACCGGTTTTTGTACCGCCTCTGCTCTTGCATCTCGTCAACGTCCGTTCTGCCCCTGCTCCGGGAAAGACAGCAGTGAGTAATGGCTTGGAGCGAGAGCTTAATTCTCTGCTCAGAAATCGAACCTGGGCAGCCTGGATGAAAACCAGGAGCCCTAGCCTCTAGACCAGCTAGAGGCTCAAAGCAGAATTGCCGGGATTCTTGGCCTCACTAAAAGCAAGAATATTGCACGGAGGCAAAGACTCTAAAAGCAGGTGCAAAGTTTATTATTAGAGACACAGCACAGTGTGGGAGAGCACACAGAGAGAAGTAGTCTATTTATCTAAGGCAGAAGCAAAGCCACCACCAATAATTTTCCTTATTAAACTTTTCCCCAGCAAGTTGGTATATACATCTTTTCGGCATTCTATTTTAGAATATTTTTAATTAGAAAAATAAGAAGAGCCCAGAATCTGAAGTCTTGCCTTATTGTCTCTTCAATGTAAGTGAAAAATTCGACATTTCCTTCTTTTCTTTCTCTCCAGATCCAGTTTACCTTGGTACATAAATAAAGCTCTTTTTTTCCTTATAGTTTTAAATTTTGTGTGCCTCCTTTGAGGTAGTTTGTATTTTGCAATTAAAAAAAACCCACATGAGTACAAAGTATTTCTTTCTTTATCTATGTACGTATTTATACCTTTCACAATTAGGGTTTCAAGGTTTTTTTGTTGTTGCACCCACAGCATGTGGAAGTTCCTGGGCCAGTGATTGAACACGTGCCACAGCAGTGACAACAGGTCCTTAACCACTAGGCCACCAGAGAACTATCATTGGATTTTTTTTCATCGAAGTATAGTTATTATACAGTATTATATAAGTTAAGGTGTACAGCATAGTGGTCACAATGTTTAAAGGTTACTCCCCATTTACAGTTATTATAAAATATTGGCTCTAGTCCCCATGCTGCACAATACATCCTTAAGCCTATCTTGCACCCACTATTTTGTACCTCCCCTCCCCCACCTCTCTATTGCCCCTCCCCCCCACTGGTAACCACTAGTTTGTTCTCTATGTCTGTGCCTCTGCTCCTTTTTCGTTACACTCACAAGTTTGTTGTATTTTTAGGATTCCACATATAAGTGATATCATACAGTTATTGTCTTCCTCTGATTTATTTCACTTAGATTAATACCTTCCAAGTTGCTGCAAATGGCAAAATTTCATTCTTTTTATGGCTGAGTAATATTCCATTATTTATATATATATATATATATATATATCCATTATATATATATATCCTATATATATTTATCCATTATATATATCACATATATACCATATCATATATATATATATCACATATATGTATCTTTTTTATTCATTCATCTGTTAATGGACACTTACAGTGCCTCATATCTTGGCAACTGTGAATAGTGCTGCTGTGAACATTGGAGTGAATGTATCTGTTTGAATCAGTGTTTTCATTTCTTTTGGATATATACCCAGAAGTGGAATTGCTGGGTCATATGATAGTCCTCTTTTTAGTTTTTGTTTTGTGTTTTTTGTTTTTGTTTTTGGTTTTTTTTTTGTCTTTTTGCCTTTTCTAGGGCCGCTCCCTCAGCACATGGAGGTTCCCAGGCTAGGGGTCTAATCGGAGCTGTAGCTGCCAGCCTACGCCAGAGCCACAGCAACGCAGAATCCAAGCCGTGTCTGCAACCTACACCACAGCTCACGGCAGCGCCGGATCCTTAACCCACTGAGCGAGGCCAGGGATCGAACCTGCAACCTCATGGTTCCTAGTAGATTCGTTTCCGCTGCACCATGATGGGAACTCCTGTTTTAAATCTTTGAGTCTGTTTTTTGTAATTCCTTTGTATCATTTTTTATTAGATTCCACGTATTAGTGATCTCACATGATATTTGTCTTTCTCTGACTTACTTCACTTAGTATGATAATCTCTAAGTCCATCCATGTTGCTGCAAATGACATTATTTCATTCTTTTTTATGGCTGAGTAACATTCTTTGTACATATGTACCACATCTTCTTTAGCCAGTCTTCTGTTGATGGACATTTAAGTTGCTTCCATGTCTTGGTTATTGTAAATAGTGCTGCGATGAAGATGGGGGTGCATGTTATCTTTTTGAATTATGGTTTTGTCTAGATATATGCTCAGGAGTGGGATTGCTAGATCCTATGGTAGTTGTATATTCAGTTTTTGAAGGAACCTCCATACTATGCTCCCTAGTGGTTATACCAGCTTACATTCCCACCCACGGTGCAGGAGGGTTCCCTTTTCTCCACACTCTCTCCAGCATTTATTGTTTGTAGACTTTTTGATGATGGCCATTCTGACTGTGTGAGGTGATACCTCATTGTAGTTTTGATTTGCATTTCTCAAGTAATTAGTGATGATGAGCATCTTTTCGGGTGTGGGTTTTTTTTTGGTTTTTTTTTTTTTTTTTTTTTTTTTTGCTGTCTGTCTTCTTTGGAGAAATGTCTGCTTAGATCATCTGACTTTTTTTTTTTTCTTTTTAGGGCCGCATCCACAGCATATGGAGGTTCCCAGGCTAGGCATCGAATCAGAGCTACAGCTGCTGGACTACACCACAGCCACAGCCACTCGGGATCTGAACTGTGTCTGTGACCTACACCACAGCTCATGGCAACACCAGATGCTTAACCCACTGAGCAAGGCCAGGGATCAAACCCGCAACCTCATGGTTCCTGGTCCAATTCGTTTCCACTGTGCCACGATGGGAACTCCTGACCATTTTTTAATTGAGTTGTTTGTTTGCTTTTTGGGGAGGGGTATAAAGCTGTATGAGATGATTGTATATTTTGGAGATTAATCCCTTGTCAGTCATTTTGTTTGCATATATCATTTTTTAAATTAGATTCCGCATATTATGGTTACTAAAGGGGAAACTGCAAGGGGAGGGATAAATTAGGAGTTTAGGATTAACATATACTCAACTACTCTACATAAAATAGATAACCAACAAGGACCTACGGGAGTGTGAACTGAAGTCTGGCACTTGCCATCAGCCTCTTCAGGCTCATGGAATAAAACACGAGCCACTGCAGCTACCAACCCGCAGCAGCCCCTGCGTGGAGCTCAGGGTGGAGATCAGGAGTGAGTCCTCTGTGCTCAGAGAAAACTGGAGGAACGGGCCTTCAGAGAGTTAGATATTTTTAGGCGATTTTATGAGCCCCGTCTTCCATCTCCTCATATCTAGAAAAACTCTAAAATCCTTCAATGATGGCTGATGTCTGTGCTGAGTAGCCACCTTCCCGAGACCAGCAGCAAACCTCTGTACAATGTATGCATGTAAATAGTGCTGCAAAGAAGATGGGGGTGCGTGTTACCTTTTTGAATTATGGTTTTCTCTAGATATATGCTCAGGAGCATATATCTTTATGACTTAGATCTTGATATGTCCCCCTTTCTGCTTTAGGGCAGTATTTTGGAGCTCTCTGGATTACTGCCCCCTTATAGTTAGTGGACAAAACAAAAGATATCCTGGTCCTCGGGGACAACCACCACTCCCAAAGGTGGGCCGCTGATCCCCAAGGGAACTCAGGAAAGAAGCAAAGAAGACTGACCCAGAGCTGAGGTGCATCTCCAAGGAGTGACTCCCGTAAGCCCAGACCTTTAAATCTTTCCATAGAAACTGGTTTTCTGTCAATCATTCGTGCCTACAATTTTCCCTTTGTTGCAAAATTCATAAATCCTAGCACCCCCACTCAACTGCTCGGAGCAGTTTCTCAGGGCTACCTGAGATGCTGTCTCCTGGGCTTAAGTCTTAATTTCACCCCAAATAAGATTTAACTCTCAATTTTTCAGGTGGGATTTTTTTAGTCGACAGGAGCTATGCTCAATATCCTGTCATAACCTACATGGGGAAAGAATCTAAAGAAGAACGGATATATGTCGAGGTGTAACTAATCCGCTTGGCTGTACACCTGAAACTAACCCAACGTTGCAAATCAACTATACTCCCATAATTTTTTTTTTAAGAAGGAGATGCCAGTGGCAAAAAGGAAAATGAGCAGTGGGGAAATATCAGTGTTTAGTGTTGCAAAGGATGGCAACATCCTGCCTGCCAGGTGTTTTCAATAGGAAGCATCCAGACTTGGGGAAGCTCTTAAATGACACCAGGAAAAGAACTAGTTCTTTAAGTGCTTCTGGTTCTGAACGTGAGGGAGGATACTCTACGTAAATGGCCTGGTTTAATTCTGCAACCCCTTTAGGGATTAATAACATCATGTTGCAGGTTGATGATCTGGGAAAAGGCAGAGTGAATGGATGGGGAAATTAATGCCATAGGCACTGATCGTCTTACTCTGTTTGTCGCTGGGCATTTTTCTTTTGCAACTCATTGTTAGATCAGAAGCATTATGGTATCTCAAAGTCCCATCTACTTTTCATTTGTGTTGCCTCACTGGATTCTTTTTTTTTTTTTTTTTGGCTTTTCTAGGGCTGCTTCCCGTGACATATGGAGGTTGCCAGGCTAGGGGTCGAATCGGAGCTGTAGCCACCGACCTACAGCAAAGCCACAGCAGTGTGGGATCCGAGCCGCGTCTGTGACCTACAACACAGCTCATGGCAACACCGGATCCTTAACCCACTGAGCGAGGCCAGGGATCAGACCCGCAACCTCCTGGTTCCTGGTCGGATTCGTTAACCACTGTGCCACGATGGGAACTCCGCCTCACTGTATTCTTGCCTTGAGGTTGCCCTATGAATGCATTGGCTGCAGAAGATCAGGTCCTTACCCCAAAGCAGGTTTTTCATCTTGAGTGCACTTCCCGACACGGTGATAATGTATCTCTGTTAGCTGCACCCCTTTCTCAGGAATGTCCAATTTCAAAATCCTGCTGGTGAGCCAGGGAGTCTGGCTGAAGAAAGAAAATCAGATGCAGAGCATGCCATTCTCAACTTCTGGAATTTCCGGGAAGGTCTGGGATTGAAAATCAAAGTAGGAGAGTATCCCCCACATGCTCCATGTGGCCAGGAATTATCTTTATCCGAGGAGATGCTAGAGTGGGCTGCAGGAATCACTGAGGTGGGTAGGACCCAATCACAATGCTTTACACTATATGCAAATGACCAAGTTCTTGGAGTTCCCGCTGTGGCACAGTGGGTTTGGTGCAGTGGGTTAAGAATCCGGCTACAGTGCCTCAGGCTGCTATGGAGGCATGGGTTTGATCTCCATCCTGGGAACTTCCATATCCTATGGATTCAGCCTTAACAAAATAAATGAAACAAAACCCCCACAAAATCTTGCTGTGGGTGGTTTGCCTCCTTTCAGAGCATAGTAGAAGGTTACATATGGGCATTTAACAACTTGCTTCTAACTTAAGAATCTAATAAAAAATGACACAAGGAGTTCCCACTGTGGTGCAGCAGGATTGGTGGCATCACTGCAACGCTGGTATGCAGGTTTGATCCCTGGCCCAGCACAGTGGATTAAGGATCCAGTGCTGCCGGAGCAATGGTGTAGGTCAAAGCTTCGGCTTGGATCTGATCCCTGGACTGGGAATTCCATAGGCCCAGGGACGGGGGGAGGAAAAAGACATGGAAAAAACCTTATTTATAAAACAAAAACAAACTGAGAGATTTCAAAACCAATCTTATGGCTACCATAGGTGAAACTGTTTCAGGGGGATAGTTGTGAGGGTTGGAATAAAATAAACACACTATTGTATGAAAAAGATGATTAATGAGAACCTACTGGATAGCACAGGAAGATCTACTCAATAGTTTGTAATAAACTATATGGGAAAAAAAGAATGGATATATTTATATGCATGGTTGATTCACTTTGCTGTGCTCCCCTGAAACTAATACAACATTGTAAGTCAACTATACTTCACTACAATTAAATTTTAAAAAAGGGAAATTTTATGGTTTACCAATTGTCCAATGGATGGAAACAGAACATATTTATTCAACCAATGTGTGTGTACATATATGTACATATATATACATGTATATTCATATTTCATATGTATATGAATGACTGGGTCACTGCTGTACAGAAGAGTGTATGTATGTATATTACACACATGTATGTATATAATCATATAAATATGAATGACTGGGTCACTGCTGTGCGGTAGAAATTGGCACAACATTGTAAATCAACCATACTTTAATTAAAAATGCAAAAATAAAATAAATATGAAATCTGTGTATCATCCAATACTCTGAAACACCCTAGTTATTGCAAAATTAAAGTCACAGATGGTACCAACAAGTATCCCATTTTCTCCAGACTCCCTGCACCGTATGCAGCGAGAGCTGTGGTCCTGGATTCAGGAAAAGCCTTCTGGAGGGAAAGTCTATCTGTTGTTTCAGCTGCACTCCCTGCCCAGAGAATGAGATTTCCAGTGAGACAGGTGAGTGTACGCCTTACAGGCGATTCTCCATCACTCTTTTATAGCTGCCATTCACCAAAGGAAATGGGGAGGTTCTGAATGAGAACTTCAGAGTCAAAATTCTTTCTTTCTTCATTTAGGAATTTAATTCATTTAATCATTATAAGCAGTATTATTTCCACCTGAAATGACACACTCGATCTCTATGCCCTGAACTAGCTTACTTGACTCCTTGTTTGAGACCCACGGCTGGCACGATCCATGTCGAGAGACCTTTTTTTAAAAAAGCATTTGATTGAAGTCTAGGTAGTTTAAAATGTTGTGGTAGTTTCTGCTGTATAGCAAAGTGATTCAGTTATACATATACATATATGTGTGTATATATATACACATTCTTTTTCATATTCTTTTCCATGATGGTTTATCGCAGGATGTTGAATAAAATTCCCCGTGTTCTACAGTAGGACTTTGTTATTTATCTGTTCTTTATATCATAGTTTGCATTGGCTAATCCCAAATTTCCAGTCCCTCTGTCCTCACCCTCTCCTCGACAGCCACAAGTCTTTTTTCCATGTCTCTGAGTCCGTTTCTGTTTTGTAAGTAAGTTCATTTGTGTCATATTTTACTTTCCACATATAAGTGATAACATACGGTATTTGTCTTTTTCTGACGATTCATTTAGTATGATGATCTCTAGGTCTATCTGCGTTGCTGCAGATGGCATTATTTCATTCCTTTTGATGGCTGAGTAATATTCCATTGCATGTGCATATATATATATATATATATATTTATATATATAAACATCTCCTTTCTCCATTCATCTGTTGATGGACATTTAGGTTGTTTCCATATTTTGGCTATCGTGGATAGTGCTGCTATGAATATTGGGGTGCGTGTGTCTTTTCTAACTATAGTTTGGACTGGATATATGCTCCGGAGTGGGATTGCTGGATCACATGGTAACTCTTATTTTTAGTTTTTTGAAGAACCTCCATACTATTTAATGAAACCCTTCTTGACCACTCCACAATAACCTAACTCATCTCTGTTGCAGCATTTAACACAATATGATAAGTACTTATTTTTCATCTTCTTTAAAACTACACTCGGATCACAGTGAGGCAATGGATCTAAATATTTTTGTGCTTTCAGTGTCTATGATTGTTCCCGACAAACAGCAGGAGTCCAGAAAGGTTGTGTTTGATGTTAGAAGTGGGTATTTTTGCAGTGTCCAACATGCTTGTTGTTCAGCATCTTCTTAGTGAGTGAGTCTTGGTCTTGATGTCCTCAAGTTCACAGGTGAACAGGGGTGATGATGTACAATAATGGGATTCCAGGTGGTGACATAGAACTGCAGTAAAGGTATTCAGAGATCAGCGGGGTAAAATAAGGGATAGTGTCTACACTTCAGGGAAAGGAGATGTCACAGAATTCTTTGTAGGGGCAATACCATGGTATCATATGAGACTAACAAAAAGAGTAATGAATACTTGGTGAACTACTGAACTGGCAGAAAGGGGCAAAGTAGGGAGTTCAAGTTGTGGCTCATTGGATTAAGAACCTGACACAGTCTCTGTGAGGATATGGGTTTGATCCCTGGCCTTACTCTGTGGATTAAGGATCTGGCATTGCCATGAGCTGTGGTATAGGTTGCAGATGCAGCTCTGATTCGACCCCTAGCCTGGGAACTTACATATGCTGTAAAACATTTTTTTAATGTGTTTCAATGGTCTGAAAAAAAAGGTCAGTATTTATTGGAAATCATTATTTACAGAGGATTCTTTTTTTTTTTTTCTTTTCACATCTGCACTTGCGGCTTATGGAAGTTCTCAGGCTAGTGGTTGAATTGGAGCTGTAGCTGCTGCCTACACCACAGCCACAGCAATGACAGATCCGAGCCGCATCTGTGACCTATGCTGCAGCTTGCAGCCAGATACTTAACCCACTAATCGAGGCCAGGGTGGAACCCAC
Organism: Phacochoerus africanus; assembly: GCF_016906955.1. Taxonomy (NCBI): domain Eukaryota; kingdom Metazoa; phylum Chordata; class Mammalia; order Artiodactyla; family Suidae; genus Phacochoerus; species Phacochoerus africanus. The sequence goes on along the minus strand of NC_062547.1, from coordinate 72,265,354 downwards.
ATCCTCAAGGAGACTACATCAAGTCCCTAACCCACTGGGCCACAACAGGAGCTCCTGCAGAGGATCTTATATTTGGTGTTTAGATTGACAGAGAAGGAAATTAGGCTAACCTTGTCCAGTGCCCATCTTTGGGGACCAGTGGATAAAAGAAAATGACTGAACCTGGGCTGATGACAATTTGCCTTTCTCCCCAGAGGCAGATCGGGGTTTGAAGTGTTCAGAGCATCAATATGCCAACAGAAAGCGAGATTGCTGCCTTCAAAAAGTTGTAACATTTCTAGCATACGGGGACCCCCTGGGGATGTCTCTGACCTGCTCAGCTCTGTGCCTGTCTGCTCTCACAGCTGCGGTGCTGGGGATCTTTGTCAAGCACAGGGACACAGCCATTGTCAAGGGTAACAATCGAACTCTCAGCTGTGTCCTCCTCCTCTCCCTCACCTTCTGTTTTCTCTGTTCTTTACTCTTCATTGGCCATCCCAACACAGCCACCTGCATTCTTCAACAAAGGGCATTTGAGTGGTTTTCACTGTGGCTGTGTCCACTGTCTTGGCCAAAACCATCACTGTGGTTGTAGCCTTCAAGGTCACTGCTCCAGACGAAAGGATGCGGCAGTGGTTGTTGTCAGAGGCACCTAACTTCATCATTCCCATCTGCTCCTTTATCCAACTGAATCTTTGCGGAGTCTGGCTGGGAACCTCCCCTCCCTTCATTGACACAGATACACACTCAACACGGCCACATCATCATCGTGTGCACCAAGGGGTCCGTCACTGCCTTCTACTGTGTCCTGGGGTGCCTGGGCTCCTTGGCCCTGGGGAGGTTCTCCTTGGCTTTCCTGGCCAGGAACCTACCTACCTGACATCTTCAATGAAGCCAAGTTCCTGACCTTCAGCATGCTGGTGTTCTGCACTGTCTGGGTCACTTTCCTCCCCGTCTACCACAGCACCAAGGGCAAGGTCATGGTGGCATGGAGATCTTCTCCATCTTGGCCTCCAGTGCTGGGCTGCTTGGCTGCTGGGCTGCTGGGCTGCAGCTTTGCCCCAAAGTGCTACATTATTCTCCTAAGTCCTGATAAGAACACTCTGCGTAGGTTAAGGGATCAAACACATTCTGGGAGCCAGAAGTCTTCTTAAGCTTTCACTCATGTGTTTCCTAAAATAAATAGAGTAAGAAGACAAAGCTGTAGAATTCTTACCATCAGAGAGATTACAGGTGTGATCTATTTTCTTCAATGAATAAACAACTCTCCCTTGTTTCTTTACAAAGTTGTGGGGGGCACTGTACCCCTCAGCCATCCTACTTTTCAACCTTGAACTTCACTTTGGGTTCTTCTCACTAAATCTACTAATTAATTTTCATGTTCTTTCTTTTCTTTTTTGGGGGGGGCCACACCGCAGCATATGGAGGTCCCCAGGCTAGGGGTTGAATCGGAGCTATAGCCGCTGGCCTATGCCACAGCGTCAGCAACTCAGGATCTGAGCAGCGTCTGCGACCTACACCACAGCTCACGGCAACGCTGGATCCTTAACCCACTGAGCGAGGCCAGGGATCGAACCTGCGTTCTCATGGGTGCTAGTCAGATTCGTTTCCACTGAGCCACGACAGGAACTCCCTCATGTTCTTTCTTTTTCTTTTTTATTTATTTTTTTCTGCTGTACAGCATGGGACCAAGTTACACATACATGTATACATAATTTTTCCTCGCATTGTCGTGTTGGGATGTAAGTATCTAGACATAGTTCTCAGTGTTACACAGCAGGATCTCATTGTAAATCCATTCCAAGAGCAATAGTTTGCATCCATTAACCCCAAACTCCCAATCCCTCCCACTCCCTCCCCCTCTCCCTCGGCAACCACAAGTCTATTCTGCAAGTCCATGATTTTCTTTTCTGTGGAAAGGTTCATTTGTGCTGTACACTGGATTCCAGTTATAAGTGATATCACGTGGTATTCGTCTTTCTCTTTCTGACTTATTTCACTCAGGATGAGAGTCTCTAGTTCCATCCCTGTTGCTGCAAATGGCATTATGTCGTTCTTTTTTATGGCTGAGTAGTATTCCATTGTGTTTATAGTCCACATCTTCCTAATCCAATTGTCTATTGGTGGACATTTGGGTTGTTTCCGTGTCTTGACTATTGTGAATAGAGCTGCAATGTACATGTGGGTGCATGTGTCTTGTTTAAGGAAAGTTTTGTCCGGATATATGCCCAAGAGTGGTATTGCTGGATCATACGGAAGTTCTATGTATAGATTTCTAAGGTATCTCCATACTTTTCCCCATAGTGGCTGTACCAGCATACATTCCCACCAACAGTGCAGGAGGGTTCCTTTTTCTCCACACCCCCTCCAGCACTTATCATTTGTGGACTTACTAATGATGGCCATTCTGACTGGTGTGAGGTGGTATCTCATGGCAGTTTTGATTTGCATTTCTCTAATAATCAGGGATGTTGAGCATGTTTTCATGTGCTTGTTGGCCATCTGTACATCTTCCTTGGAGAAATGTCTATTCAGGTCTTTTGCCCACTTTTCCATTGGGTTGTTGGCTTTTTTGCTGTTGAGTTGTATAAGTTGCTTATATATCCTAGAGATTAAGCCCTTGTCCATTGCATTGTTTGAAACTATTTTCTCCCATTCTGTAAGTTATCTTTTTGTTTTCTTTTGGTTTTCTTTGCTGTGCAAAAGCTTGTCAGTTTGATGAGGTCCCATTGGTTTATTTTTGCTCTTATTTGTTGCTTTGGGAGACTGACCTGAGAAAATACTCATAAGGTTGATGTCATGTTCTTTTTTGATTTGTGTTTTTGGTAACCACTTTCATGTCATCTTCCACTTGGATTTTTAATTTATTTTTCCCTTTCCAATTCACCTGACAGACACCATAAAATCTCCTTTTCTTTCATCTACTCTTGGTTATCCAATGACCCAAGAGCATTTGGGTTCATCTTGTTTGAGTCTCTGTACTTTCTGCAATTGGATATGTTTCCTTCTTCAAGTTAGAAAAGTTATCAGCCATAATTTCATTAAAAGCATTTTCTATCTATTTCTCTCTCTTCTCCTTCTGGAACCCTCAAATTATGAATGTTAATACACATGGGCTTGTCTCAAAGGTGCCTAAAACGATCTTCATTTTTAAATTTCGCTGTTTGCTGTTCTGTTGGGGCGATTTCCATTATTCTACCTTCCACGTCGCTTATGTGTTCATTTCTACCAGCTAAACTGCTCTTCATTCCTTCTGGTGTATTTTTCCTTTCAGTTATTGTATTCTTCAGCCTTGAGTTCTTCTATATTTTCAAGATTTTTTATTTGAAGTTCTCTCTGTGTTCATCTATTCTTTCCCAAGTTTAGTTAGCATTCTTATTATTTTGGCTTTGATCACCTTATCAGATAAATTATCTCTGTTTCATTAGGTTTCTTTCCCAGAGGCTTTGTCTTGTTCTTCCCTTTGAAACATATTCCTCAGTCTTGTAGTTTTGTTTAACTTTCTGTTTGTCTCTATGAAATGAGGTGAAATAGTTATCCACCCCAATCTTTTCTTTTTTTTTTTTTTTGTCTGTTTTAGGGCTGCACCTGCAGCATAGGGAGGTTCCTGGGCTAGGGGTTGAATTGGAGCTGCAGCTGTGAGCCTACACCACAGCCACAGAAAGGCCAGATACTTAGCACATTGAGTGAGGCCAGAGATCGAACCTGCATCCTCACAGACACTATGTTGGGTTCTTAACCCATGAAGCCACAATGGGAAGTCTGGAATCAAGTCCTTTTAAAGAAACAACCCCTGCAGTATTGCTACCACTCAGATGTGACTGCGTCATGAAGGCTCTCTGGATCCTTTGTATGTCCGATGCTAACATAACCACTTCTCACCAAACACAGGACTCTCACCTCCAAGATAGACTTCCCCACCCCTAACATGAATAGAAGATGTAGTGGATTGAGTGATCACTAAAAATTCCTGCCCTCCTAGAACCTCAGAATGAGACTTCATATGAAATAGTTTTTCTGTATAGCAGAAATTAACACAACATTGTAAATCAACTCTACTTCAATAAAAATTTTTAAAAATAACCATGCATATACCTGTCTCCACCTCCATTCCCTAAAGGATCATGTGCCTGGTACCTACCTGATGGGCCAGAAAAGGCCATGTGACACCTCTCATTCCTGGAACCCTAGATGATTGGAATATGCAGATTTTTATCTCACACTGAAGAGTTAGAATCTGGAGTTCCCATTGCGGCTCAGTGGGTTAAGAACCCGACATAGTGTCCATGAGGGTTCAATCCCTGGCCTCGCTCGGTGGGTTAAAGATCCACCACAAACTGCATTGCAAGTCACAGATGTGGCTGTGGCACAGGCTTTGTAGCACTAGCTGTGACTGGATCCCTAGCCTGGGAATGTCTATATGCCACAGGTGTGGCCCTAAAAAGAAAAAAAAGTGAGGATCTTCCCTAGTCCTAGGGTGGTGACAGCTGCCCCCCTCCCCAGTAACCTACCCGCCATGAAAGCTGTGGGCTCTGGCAGAGAATTCTTCCCAATTTCAATCTAAAGCCTGTTGTGGAAGCACAAGCCTGGCCGCCCACCTTAACTCGCCTTCTGCCCTCCCCGTTTCTCAGTCACTCTTTGGCCCTCTGTACTCAGACTTCCATTTCTACCAGTGACAAAAACTACTCCATCAAAGGGAAAATGCCTTCCAAACCCACATCGGTCATTTTCCTTCTGACCTAGTGAAACAGTCTTCCCCTCTGACTGCTGTAGCGTGATATTTTTATTCCACTTTTTATGTGTTTACAAATAATTACGTTTACTGAATAAGTTGTTTATGAGGAAAATAACTTGTTTATTGAATAATTATTTATAGAATATTACAGATTACAATGTGCCCCACATGGTGAGCTGGGCAAATTTTAGTGACTGAGGATGTGTTTCTGTGCAAAGGCAATAAGCTTGCTAGCAAGTCATTGTCAGCCTAAAATATTTCCAAAGACCATGTTCCTTCCTAAGAATTGAAGGTTAGAAGTTCCCTGGTAGCATAGAAGGATAAGGATCCAGGGATATCACTGCTGTGGCTTGGGTACGATCCCTGGCCTGGGAACTTATATGTGCTGTCAGTTTAGCCAAAAAAAAAAAAAAAGAATTGAAAGTTAAGTCTAATTTTTAAAAATTCCCAGAGTTTCCATTGTGGCTAAGGTGAAGAACCATACTGGTATCCTTGAAGATGGAGGTTGGATCCCTGGCCTCACTCAGTGGGTTAAAGGATATGGCGTTGCTGGAAGCTGTGGCATAGGTCACAGATGTGACTCAGATCTGTCATTGCTGTGGCTGTGATGTAGGCCGGCAGCCACAGCTCTGATTTGACCCCTAGCCTGGGAACATCCATGTGCCATGGGTGCAGCCCTAAAAAGACAAAAACTCCCCCTTAATTTTTAGGTAACAGATAAGGACATAACATTTAGTGGTTTAACATGTACTGAACTACAGAAAAAGGACTTATTTAGCATTTAGCGCAAAAATAGAAAAAAATGGAATATGTTAGAACAATATGTAAAAGCAAGCTGAAGAAAGTAAGATTTTTATGGAGCTAATTTCACATTAAAAATAAAATCTCTTCCAAGTGTCATTTCTTCCTTTAGTGTAACTAATATAAGAAAATATTTTAAAAATAAAATAATCCCTCAGGCTATATTACCTCTATAGAATTCCATATAAAAGTCAATAAATAAATCAGAGTAAACAGAAATTAAGGTGCACAAGGACAAGCAGAGGTCCTTTTTCTTG